>NW_024104424.1:325527-925527 GCF_003945595.2 Pipra filicauda
TTCAGAGGAACCATAAAAGCCTGTTTTTTCTTTTGCTGTGTAATCTTGCTTCCAAGAAGACAGCTGGGTGGCTTCTTTTGAAATATCCCAGAGCTTCTCAAATGGAGAAGGAAACCAAGATCAGCCTTTGCTAAAGGGCTGTGTGGTGACATAAAGCAGGAACCCCTCATGTTAATGATTTCATGTTAAATGACCTTATGTTGAAGTTAAATATAGGAGAAGTGCATTGTGTGTAAGAATTGTTACTCTTCTTGAAGGCCTTGAGATTTATAAGCACCTTAAGAATATTTGAAGAATATAAGTGATTCCATTTGGAAGAAAAAGTTGCATCCTTTTCATCAGTCTTAAGTAATACATACTAAATTCCAAACAGTCATGGATACTGGAATTAGAGATTATAAGGCAAAAAAGTATTCAGTAAAAACAGCACTGTTTTCCAAACATGTTTGCAAGGTGTGTCCTGTGTCTAATTCAGGTTTGTCCTGTGTCTAATTTGGGTTTTAATTGTGAGAGAAGGACCTGCTAACTTCCATTTCTTTGCTTGCAGAAGCCATTCACGCCATTCTGCTTTACAGCCAGAACGTGGAAGAACTTCTGAGACGCAGGAAGGTCTATCGAGAAATAATCTTCAAGTATTTGGCAGCACAAGGAATTCCAGTCCCTCCTTCCTTGGAGAAACATCTGCTCATTGACCGTGTGAGGCAGTTCTGGAGTGGGCAGCTCTCAGCTCGAGCCTTGGAGTCGGGGCAGACAAAACTGCCTGCAGAGGTGAGTCCTGCTCTCTGGAAAACCTGCGGGTGCTCAGCTCTGCTTTGGCAGGACGCCCCGTGGAAATGTTGTAATCCACCTTCAAAATGGGGCCCTTCAGGTGTGTTTAGGAAGATACCACATCCTTTTAACTCTTGGTTTGGGTTTGGTTGGGGTTTTCTTGTTTCTTTGGTTTTTGGTTTTCTTTTATTTTTGTTTGTTTGGGGGTTTTGTTTTTTGTTTTGATTTGGGGTGGGGTTTTTTGTTTTGTTTGGGGTTTACATTTTTGTGAGTTTTCTTTAATTCATCGTTTAAAGGTGTCTGTGCCAGTGTATCACTTGCAGAGCGCAGTCTTCTGCTCTGTTTCATACAGTATATTAGTGCATTTGAACTCTAATGTGTAGGGTCTTCTCCGGGCTTTTAATTTTTAGATTGTACTGTGAGCTAAAATAGAGGATATTTGCAAATAACTTTTTTGCAGTTACAGCTCAGACTAGATTTTAGCAAATTTATATGTCATTGAATTGCAAAGTTTGTAGCAGTGCCAGATCCCTGTGCTTTGTTTTCCTTTGATATTAGTAACACTTAACACAGTGTAACTAAATGTGTTTTGGCAATTCCAGGTTATTTTGAAGTTCAAAACTTTGATATTTAGCAAATCCTAGCGGTGGGATGAACTTTCAGTATTTTATTTATCTTGGATGTAACACAATTAGAAGTTAATTACAGTTGATGGTGAAACAAATACAGCATTTCTATATAGAAGTCTCCAAACTTTTCGTGCTTAATTACTTAAAACTTAAAACACAGGTAATGTATTGCTTACTAGATTTTGGAGTTAACAAACTTGGTGAAGACTACAAACATCTCTTGTTAAAGTTGCCAAACATCTTTTGGATGATTTTTGGCAGTCTTCCTACCAGAAAGGGCTAAATTGTAAGTACATCGTGTGGTGGAGAAAAAGTTCTGGAACACATTAATGTTTTGAGTTTCAGTTCTTCCTGGATTAGTTGTGCATTTTGTTATCACATCCCACTGACACAGGGAAAATACCCCCATAAATTGGCATTATTTTGTCAGCATTAGGATTTGAATAAAAGGTAACTTCTCAATAGATACTATTTGTTCTTATCAGCTTCTTCTCAGCAGATGCAGAAACCAACACAATTCACCAAATTAAAAGGTACCAAAAAGAAGAGGCCGAAGGCAACATGAAAAAGGAAAAACCTGTCAACACAATTGCTTATTTATAAGCAATTTTCAGTAAATTCATCTGCCTTAATATGAGATTGGCTTTTTAGGTTGGGTCTGGAACATTCTTTTGGAAATGTAAAGGACAACAAAAAGTTACTAACCCGGACACTTTATTCAGCAGAAACTTTGTCTCAGTATGAGAATCTTAGTCTCATGGATATTGTTGAAAATCATTCCCCTGCCCCTTTTCACTAGAACCAGGATTTTTCTCTTTGTAAGGAGACCAAGAAGCACTCTTCTTGCAAAACTGAAGCACTCTTCTAATTGAAAGAACCTCTCTAGGTTCTCTATATAAGATAATCATGTTCTTAAAAATAAATGAGATTTTACTTTGAGCTTTCTCTGTCACAGAACACTTGAAGAATACTTAGAATGTTTAAAATAAGTATGTGCATAATTTTATGTTCTGAGTGGTAATTTTGCATTTTAAGGCTAAATAGTTCTAAGAAAAAAATTTTGCTTGATTCCAGAGTCATGGAGAGGGAGGAAAGCCACCACAAGATGACATTGGTGGTCTGGGAGGACAATTCTGTCAGTGGTACTTTGAACTCCTGAACTCTCAACATCCCTTGGGAGTAAAATCTGAAGATACATGGGGACCACAGCATTTCTGGGAGGATGCCAGAATGAAATTCTGCTACGACACTTCGGAAAAGAACATGGAACAGTACGTTGGTGCGGACATGGTGAGCCTTCGGCTGCTCTCCTTGGTGAAGGAGGAATGCCTTCTCTTCAACCCCAACCTGCATGGCAATGGCCTCAAATATGCCATGTCTCCTCATGGCTTGGTGCTGGTGGCAGTGGCTGGCACAGTGCACAGAGACAACACTTGTTTGGGCATCTTTGAGCAAATCTTTGGGCTCATCAGCTGCCCCGTCAGGAATAACACCTGGAAAATAAAACTCGTGAATCTTAAAATAGTCGGACAGAACGCTCTGGAGCCTGGGATGCAGATTGAGGAACCCTCCATAAAATATGAGCTGAACCAACTGAGAGAGTTCTATGATGGGAAGGAACTGACCGTGTTTGAACCTCAGAAATTCTGAGAATCTCAGAAATTTTTTCGCACTGGGTCAGGGTGGATGCTTGCACCCTTTTCTGACTAAGATTGTCTGGGTGGCGCACTGAGATACAGAGTCTAAAGTATTAACACAGGGATTACTTGTGGGCACCTTTCCAAGAGCTATCACATATTTCAGAGTATTACTTCAGGTTTTGCACTGTAGAGTGGAGTTACTTTGGTTATCCTGGTACAAAACGTGGTTACATTTCACTGTGGGCTGGCAGGAATGTCGAACAGATGACCTGGGGTTCACAAACTGCACATTCCTTCTCTTCAGGACACCAGTTTAAACTCTTACCTGAGATGGAGTAGGAAGTCATCACACTTGACTTTGGGAATTTGGGATGGGCAGGTGTCTAAATGGACATCTAAGTCCCAAGAAGCTTTTGGAGAGGGCAGACAAAATTCTGTGAGTGGAGGGATGGAGGCAGCTGCCATTTATGTTCTGAATGTGGTTTAATGGGACATTTCAGGGAATTTAACACTGTTGAAGTCTTTTTTGGTTTTTGCCTTTGGATGTATAGCTTCCTTTCCTTTTACCTTATGGTTCCAGCTTCGTAATGAACACAGGCAAACTGCTGTTCTGTGTCCCCAAACAGACAGGTTTGAGATGGTTGCCCAGGCACCCATTTCTAGCACTGGCTCTCTTGGATCAAGTAGTTCATTCCATAACTTGCAGCAGCACTGTATGAACCAAATGCTTTGATAGTTATTTTGTATATAATTATAACGGAGTTCTTTATATAATAGTTGTGATTTTTGTATGTTTCCTCAAAATAAGTATTTTGTGTACTCTGAGCTGCTTTATTCCATTGACTGGAAATCAGTTTGTTAACACTGGCTGGTTACAACAATAGGTCATACTAAGAAAAGTCTCCAAATACTACTCAATAACTGAAATTATTGCAATTATAGACCTTGATTTTTTTTACTTTATTTATTTATAAGGAATTAGAGGTGAAACGAAACAGAAACGCCTCTTTTTGCATCTTATTTGGGTTGTTTGTGAGTTTACTTTAATTTTCTAGCTTCAGCAATTCATGTTGTGAAAATGGAAACATTCCCCAAAAGATACAAAACCAAAAGAACTGTTCCCACATTTGTTAAAGAGGACAAATGGTAAAGTATGGGTGGGTGAAGGGAAACAAGAAGATTCAGGTGTGCACAGAACTGACTTTTATGAGCAGTCTGGATCTTGTTTTCTCCTTAGAATTTTCTAAAATAATTTCTAAGCTAAAGTTCAAATACTGTGTTGGAATGTTCTTTGCCAATAAACAGCTGAGCTGCAGCTTCTTCAGCTACTGATGTTTAATAATTAAAAATCAAAATTTAAAATTCAGAAGAAGAGTTTCCTTTTATGTGTTGAACTTTGCACTAATCAAATTCTGTAAAAAGAGAAATATAGTAAATAGAAATAAAATATATCTTCAGTAGAGATATCAACAATCATAGGATTTGGCTTTTAGCCCGTGCAATGTATTTCAGTGTTCAAAGAATTTTGGTTTTGAAGACTGACAGCAGTTTGAAAGTATCTTTTGTTTTTCTGGAAACAAAGTAGAAATCTGAAGTTAAAGTGTAGTGTTTCTCTCCCAGCTTGGAATCAACAGGAACTGTTGTCAGCAGCTGTTTTTCCAGATGCATTTCACTCAGAACCACTAGGTTTTGAGTGTAATGTGTTCACCAACATAGGGCTCTTCTGCCTTCTGTGCAGTGCTGACATACTTGCAGTGAGATTTCGAGTTTTGGTTTGTGGCTGATGTGAACTTAACTCTTTCTCTCTTTCTCTCTCTCTCTCTCTCTTTCTCTCTCTCTCTCCCTCTCCTTCTCTCCTTCCTTCTGTCCTTTTCTTTCTCCCTTTCTCCCTTCCTTTCCTTTCTTTCTTCCTTTCCTTTCTCTCTTTTTCTCTCTTTCCCTCACCTCTGTTAACACCTGCATGCCACCTAAGTAAACCTGCAATACGGAGTGATACCAGTTGATTGCAAGGAATCCTCTTTTTTTTTAGACTCATTTTCAGCTCAGCAGTGGAAAGGAGCGACCTGGTGTAGCTGCGGGGGTAATAACAGCTCTCTAACCATCCCTGCCCTGTCTGCTGGAAATCCAGCGGCTTGGGAAGTCTCAGCAGGCGTCATGGCCTGTGGGTGACATCTGCTGGCAGATTCATCGCTTGCTGAAGGCAGTTCCTCAGCCCTTGATAAGCATCTGAAAGGATGCTTTAAAGATATCAACCCCTCGGTGAAGTCAAGCTGTGACGTTCAGGATACCTGTTGTTCTAGGGCTGTGATGAAGTAGCTTCCTGGCAACAAAATTTCAGGTGACTTGTTAACAGATGCATTTCTTTGGGCATCTCCTTCCCCGTTTTTTTGTCCTTGCTCTGCTGACTGGGATCCTTAAGGCACCGTAGTTGCTTTTTCTCAGTATTGCTCAGAATTGCAAATTTTAATCACCTCTCAGGCCCAACAAGGGAACCTTCATTCAGTGGTAATATGTGTCTGCATCATGCTTTGTTCCAAGTGTATCTTCTTTTTTTTCCCCTACCCCAGGTTCCCCAGTTCTAATCATAATCATAGTTACTGAACACCTACTTTGCCTCAGTTTTTAGCAGTAAGACAGGTGGCCCTCAGGACAACTGGCCTCTAGAGCAGATAGACAGAGACAGAGAGCTGAATAGCCCTCCTGTATTCCAGGAGGATGTAGTTAGCGACTTACTGAGCCAGCTGGATCCTAACAAGTCTATGGGATCCATCCCAGGGTGATGAGGGAGCTGGCAGAAGAGCTTGCCAAACCGCTCTCCATCATCTTCCAGCAGTCCTGGCTCTCTGGGAAGGTCCCAGATGATTGGAGGTTGGCGAATGTCACCCCAATCCACAAAAAAGGCTGCAAGCAGGACCCTGGCAACTACAGGCCTGTCAGCCTGACCTCGGTGCCTGGCAGGGTTATGGAGCAGATCATCCTGAGTGCAATCACACAGCACCTTCAGGATGGACAAGGGATCAGACCCAGCCAGCACGGGTTTAGGAGGGGCAGGTCCTGTCTGACCAACCTGATCTCTTTTTACGATGAGGTGACCCACCTGGTGGATGAGGGGAAGGCTGTGGATGTGGTCTATCTAGACTTCAGCAAGGCCTTTGACACTGTCTCCCATAGCATACTCCTGGAAAAGCTGGTAGCCCATTGTCATGGTTTGAGATAGCCCCAACATCCAATTCCCTAGCTCCATTCCCCCTCCCACATCTCAACCTAATGTGAGATGGGTTTTTCCAGACAAAACACACCAGACTCAAAGTGGGGGAAAGGGAATATATTACAATGACTGTACAAATAAATACCATATCACATTATACACATGATCACAAACTATCTCTACCATGACATATGTATTTACAATGGATCAGATCTCTTCTCCCCTCCAAATAAAAGTCCAGGAGGGAAAGAAGGACAGATCCCTCCAGTCCTTAAGCAGCAGCATCTTCTAAGGCAGCAGGTTTCTTCTTCTCATGCATGCAGCAGCTGTGGCTGGCTTTTCTGCCAGCATCCACGAGGGAGGTATCCAAGCCTCTCTCTCGGCCCCATCGCCTCACAACCGAGGGGTCTTCCGTGGACTTCGTAACCCCAGACAAGGTCGTTTCACCACGTCATATCACGAAGACACAGGGGGGTCTTCGTGACGGTCTGGTATCTCTTGCAGGGCCTCTGTGCCCTGTCTCTCAGGCTGCCACTGTGGCAGCAGTGCAAGGGGGGGAAGAGCCAAGGTCAACTCCCCCTGCATTCCTCTCAGAGCTCTCTAGCTCCTTTCTACAGTGCATGTCGCACTTCAAGGCTCTTTCAAGTAAGAGTCCATCATCTTCCTCCTTCCAGGAGGTCTCAAAGGAGTTTTTGGGGATCTGGTATCAGTCTTACCCCCAAGAACTCTGTAGCTCTCAGCTGCTGGCTCTCCTTTCCTCGACTCTCCTTCCAGGAGTCTCCTCTGCAGTGCTGCATGTTGCTTCTGCTGCTTCTTCAGTTCAGGTTCTTATCTCTGGCTCTCTGCCACTGTTTCTCTGGTCAGCGTCGGCTGCTGCTCTGTGCCCATGGAGAAAACATCTCCCGGCATAACTACAGGCACCTAGCCCAGCTTTATGCTGTTCCAGGTCCCTGCAGCCCCCAGCCAGGGGCTGGGAGGGGGCCAGAGGCCCCAAGGGGCTCAGAGCCCCTTCCTCGTGGCTCTACAACATGGCCACCTCTCCTCCAACCACCAAACTACAACTCTTCTTTTCCGGTCTGGTTGTGGTATGTTTACATTTCTGCAGGAGCGCCCATTGGGCAGAACTTCAAAACTTCCAGGGGTTTCCACCCCTTGGGGTCTACCACTTCTCTTAGCCCCTGGGGAAAACAAGGTTCAAACCACTACACCCATGGCTTGGACAAGTGTACCCTCTCCTGGATTAGGAGCTGGCTGGAGGGCTGGGCCCAGAGAGTGCTGGTGAATGGAGCTGCATCCAGCTGGCGGCCGGTCACCAGTGGTGTTCCCCAGGGGTCTGTGTTGGGTCCAGTCCTTTTTAACATCTTTATTGATGATTTAGATGAGGGGATTGAGTCCATCATCAGCAAATTTGCTGATGACACCAAATTGGGAGGGAGTGTCGACCTGCTGGAAGGCAGGAAGGCTCTGCAGAGGGATCTGGATAGACTTGAGAGATGGGCTGATTCCAATGGGATGAAGTTCAATAAAGCCAAGTGCCGGGTCCTGCATTTTGGCCACAACAACCCCATGCAGCGCTACAGGCTGGGCACAGAGTGGCTGGAAAGCAGCCAGGCAGAAAGGGACCTGGGGGTACTAATTGACAGGAAGCTCAACATGAGCCAACAGTGTGCCCAGGTGGCCAAGAAGGCCAATGGGATCTTGTCCTGTATCAAAAATAGCGTGGCCAGCAGGAGCAGGGAAGTGATCCTTCCCCTGTACTCTGCGTTGGTGAGGCCACACCTTGAGTATTGTGTTCAGTTCTGGGCCCCTCAGTTCAGAAAGGATATTGAGGTGCTGGAGCGGGTCCAGAGAAGAGCAACAAGGCTGGTGAAGGGACTGGAGCATAAGTCCTATGGGGAGAGGCTGAGGGAGCTGGGGTTGTTTAGCCTGGAGAAGAGGAGGCTCAGAGGTGACCTCATCACCGTCTATAACTACCTGAAGGGAAGTTCTAGCCAGGTGGGGGTTGGTCTCTTCTCTCAGGCACTCAGCAATAGGACAAGGGGGCACGGGCTTAAGCTCCGCCAGGGGAAATTTAAGTTGGATATCAGGAGAAAATTCTTTACAGAGAGAGTAATCAGGCATTGGAATGGGCTGCCCAGGGAGGTGGTGGATTCACCATCCCTGGAGATTTTTAAACGCAGATTGGACGTGGCACTGAGTGCCATGATCTAGTAAACGGACTGGATTTGGACCAAGGGTTGGACTCGATGATCTCGGAGGTCTTTTCCAACCCAATCGATTCTATGATTCTATGATAAAAATGCAAAAGAAACAGCCAAATATACTAGAAATTATGTTTGAACAGAGATGCTGGACATGCCCAGCCCATCACGTTTTGTATAGAGTAGAATGAAAACTAAGATACTTGCTTTGATAAACTTACAGAAGGAACAAAACCCAGCATTTTTGGGTTTGTTGCCAGTAGTAATTGCCCTAACAGCAGCTCTTTAGAGACTGGATGAGAACAAAGCAGAGGTTTTTGTGAGAAGAATTGGCAAATTGAGTAGAACTTGCAGGTGGCAGGTAGAAAACAATGAGGAGATGCTTCTTTGCACTTAGATAAGTGTCAGGAAGAGTTTTTAATCTATATTTTTCCATTTAATGTATCTTCTATGGTTTTGCCACTTTTGCCTATCGTATCTAGTCAGTGTGCAGTGTCTCAGCTCTCTGGACAGGCGTTTTCACAGATGTATTGTAACTTGTTTTTGAGGAGACCTAGGCACTCTAAATCCTTTCAGCTACACAAAGAAACTGGGGGTGGGGGAGCAGCTTTTGTGGTAAAAATTATAAATACTTATGACATCTGTTTTTTGCATGGTTGCATTTCCAGCTTCTTCCTCTCTCTCAAGTTACTCCTCAAAGAGTAAATAAAATAAAATAAAATAGAGTAATAAATAAAATAAGTAAATAAATTAAAAAGAGTAAATAAAATCATACAATCACTAAGGTTGGGAAAAGACATCTAAGACCAAGTCCAGCCATCAGCCCAGCACCACTGTGTTCACTGCTAAACCACATCCCCAAGTGCCACAACCACACACTTGGTGTGCAACAGTTCCAGGGCTGGTGATCCCCCCACTTCCCTGGACAGCCTGTTCCAATGCCTGACCACCCTTTCAGTGAAACAAATTATTCCTGGTATCCACTCTTAACCTCCCCTGGTGCAATTTGAGGCCGTTTCCTCTCCTCCTGTCACTTGTTACCTGAGAGAAGAGACCAAATCCCAGCTCACTACAACCTCCTGCTGGGGAGTTGTAGGACTGTGTCCAGCTCCGAGCTCTCAGTTCAGGAAGGACATTGAGGTGCTGGAGCATGTCCAGAGGAGGGCGATGGAGATGGTGAAGGGGCTGGAACATAAGTCTGGAGTGGCTGAGGGAGCTGGGGGTGTTCAGCCTGGAGAAAAGGAGGCTCAGGGCTGTCTACAACTCCTTGACAGGAGGCTGCAGCCAGGTGGGGGTCGGTCTTTTTCCAGGATGAGGAGACAGTCTCAAGCTGTGCCAGGGGAGGTTTAGGTTGGACAATAGGATGGAATTTTTTCACAGAAAGGGCTGCCCAGGGAGGTGGTGGAGGTATTTAAGGACATGGCACTTAGTGGTGGCCTTAGGTCATAGGTTACACTTGATTATCTCAGAGGTCTTTTCCAACTTCACTGGTTCTGTGAAATGCCAGATTAAGGAGCAGTGAATGTACAGGTATTGGTGGAATGTGTCTCAGCCTGCACTGGAAGCCTATGGAAAATGATTGCAAGTGTCCCCTGAAGCAGCCTGGCTAACTCCAAGTGTGCTATTTGAATAGCTGTACTGTAATCCCCAAATGCCCAACCACGGGTTTGGATTTAGCAAATCAAAAATCCTTGTAGCAAATTGGAGGAGCTTGCAAGCATAAGGAAAAACATGTGTTTACATTCTCTCTTGACAGCTATCACAGCCCATTGTTACTGAAAAAGCTATTTTAGGGAACCCCTCATTGTCATGGGATCATTTAGGCACCGTGGGTGAGTGTAGCTGTTCCGTCCTGGAGTGAGCCATTTACAGTGTCCTGAGTGGTTCTGCTGCAGCAAACACTTCAGTGCAAGTAAAGGAGGCTGTTTTTGATGAAAATTTCATTGTGTTTTGATTCCATTACAGGGGATGCACTTTTGAGTTCCCTTGGGGCAAAACCGAACCGGGGAGATCCTCCAGCCCTGTCCCTGGGGTGAGGCAGTCAGTCTGCAGGATCACCGTGGAGCCAGCTGGCAGTAACCCCCCCAAAATGTACAGTTTGTGTGCTGGCAGCATTTGGGCAACAGCTGTTTCGTGCTCCTGTTGCACAGCCCTGTTTGCTAACATAAACACAGCTTAAGGGTGATGTAAATGGTAATACGGCCTCCTTAGGACTAAATTAAATTAGTTTTCATCCTAATGCCTTTTTAAAATGTGTGTATATATATGTACATACATATTTTTAACAAGTCTTTCGCTTTCTAGCATTTCCCTTGTGAGAGTTTACATTTCAAGGGGAGTAATTGTCAGTTCCTCTTTAACACCAGTAAGCACCAGACATCATGTCAGTACTTGTTCATGTATTCCTTTTTCTCAGTTCATTAGTATTATTTATTGTGCGGCTGGGTTTTGAGTATTAATGAATTCTTCTCAAAGTTTGCATTTTTTATTGAAATAAATTGATCCTTTTAATATCTCTTCGGTAATTATGTGTTTAGATACATTTGCACAGTGCCCTGGCTCTAACAAGATTAGTGGCAAGATAATCCCATTCTGGAGATTAACATGATGCATTGAGTTGAACTTTAGGATTTTCCTCTGGTGTTTCATTATGAAGGTTTATTACAGCAAAAACCACTTTTGTCTTCAATTACTTGCAGGCTGATGTGCATCTGAAAGGCTCAGATGAACAGTCATTTCTTTTTTCTGGAATTAGAAATTTCAGATTATGAGATACGTTTTAAACATTGCCATTAGAAATAGATGTTATGGCTCTAAAAGGATCTCAGTATTTCCAGGGTATCTCCTGCATCTCCCAGGGTGTTGCCAGCCCCTTGGAGCTGCTGGAATATGGAATATGTCTGGGCTGGGGTGCTGGGGGCTCCCCTGGCTGCTTGCACACCTATTTCTACATTTAAACTTGTGTTGGTGCTGCTGGTGGCAGTGTAGCCTGTGACAGGAACTGATGGATATCTGAGTGCTGCCACGGCACACGTGACTTTACAGCTACTGGAATAATGATAAAAATCTCTTTTTATAGGGAATTGCTTTGGCTGAGAAAGAAAAAAGGACACTTCTGTCTGGTGGGAACTGCCTTTCCCAGATATAAAGGGAAAGGACTCTGCTGGAGGCAGGAGAATGATATACAGATTACTTTGGTTTTAGTGAAGGGTTAATAGTGAGAACAAGGGCTTTCAGAGGAGCAGAAGGGCAAATTCTCCCCCAGGTGAGCTGAATCTCAGTGCTAGTTGATCTTCCATATTATTGGCCCAAACTGGGATTAGGAATCTGTCAGGTGCTGTAGCTGGAGCCCAGGAGGGCTGGATTGAGCTCCCTGAGCAGCCCAAGTGAGAAGGGAGTGACTGCCAAGGCAGCTCGTGCTTTGGTCCAGCGTGCCACCCATTTGCAGCTGCTGAGCACAAGCAGTGTCACTGGTATGCTGAGTGGTGACAATAAAACCATTAGATCATAAAAATACCACGTTAGAGCATTCTGATTAAAACACTGTTAGAGGTTTTTACATCAGGGAAATCCAACCACCAGCAATTTTGCACTGGGAGTGCAAACACCGTGTTTGCCCTAATGCTTTTACATATGGAACAGAAGGCTTTGATTCAAACCTGAAGAAAATTGGATGCTCACAAGCTATAGCTGACAAATTTTGGCAGCCAGCTGACACTGCTGAATATGATGTATAGAATTTTTTTAAACTCTGTCATGGCAAATATCTGGCTGTGGGCTCCAAGTAGTCTAAGGCTCCATGGGGAGAAACCGGTCACCTTTTGGCGGTCCTGTGGCACAAAGAGACAGCTCTGTGGCTCCTCTGAAAAGAACACCAAACCTGTCCTCCAGCAGGACAGAGGTAAGGGTGTCTGATTATCCTGGTGGTTTTTGGATGTGTGACTTCACATGGAGAAAGCTGCTAAGCAAAATTGTCCTGCAGCTCATTTGTGCTGACATTAAACTGTGATTTCTCATGTCCTGGGAGTCAGAAACATTCTATAAATTTGTAAGTTTAATTGGTAACTATGCCATGTTGCAATTGCATGGAGGTGGTGCAGTTACCGTCGGTGTTTTGGGACAGTTATGAGTGTCCCAAAATTCTCTAATGTCTCTAATTCTCTTGTACACACCGTGCCCTAAATCTGGACTTTGTAGCAGAAAGCACATGCTATATCTTCCCTTGGCCTCGTGGATCCTGGGGAAGGCTGGAGAGAATTAGAGCCCTCCTACTTTTCCTATCTGCTTACAGTAACTAGAGCATTACAAATTAGGAAATGGACTTAAAAGAGAATTATTTTTACTTCTATTATCTTCTAGTTCTCACCCTTTCACCTTGAAATTCAGAGCTCTTTGCTTCACTTACAGATTCCTTCTGCTCCCACAAGCTGGTGACACGCTCCATGTAATCCCTGACGTTCTCAGTGTGCAAAAGGGAAATGGTTGTTCCCCCTCTCCCATTCCCTGTGGGTTGTTTAAAGGAAGTTTCTGCTTCTCTGAGCTAATTTTCTGTTCTCTCAAGAGGGAAGATGGCTCTGCCCTTTCTTCCCCCATGCACGGGGTGCTTTGTGCAACATCATTAACACAGGGAGTCCCTGCACGGCACAACTGGGGCAACGTGGTCGTTTCCATCCATCATTTAACCTTTTGCAGAGCCTGAAAATGTTATAAAAGGTAAGAATGCAGGGTCCTTGTTTTTTATGCCACTTTATTTATACCACTTTACGGATACCAAAAAAAGCTCATTAATTCCCAAATTAATGATGATCATGTATGTTGCGGTTTTATTTTTATAAAAGTGACACATTCAAACACAACATTATTTTTGTAGATGTCAAACCTCTGCACGTTCAACTCACATCCATTTCCAACTCTTTAATGGTTGTGATGTGTTTTTCCTGAAAATACTTCTAAGTGTAGCGTTTGGGAACTTAACCTAATGATTAAGATATTAACATTACTGTACAGAGGTAACTAAAGAAATCCTGCGACATCCTAAGGACATTGTCCCAAATTTACATTTAACTAGAACTATTATTATTAGAACTATTATTAGAACTATTAGAACTATTATTAGAACTATTATTAGATTATTAGAACTATTAGATTATTATTACTAGATTATTAGAACTATTTTCATTTATTTTAATAGTATTGAAGACTACAACATGATAAATCAGATTATGGACTGGGTACAATTCTATATAATACAGTAAATACGCATAACAAAGAGCTTCATAACAGAGACAAAGGAAAACAGTTTAGAGTGGAACATTTTAAAAATTCCAAATATTTGATCAGATACTCACTTGGCAAATACTGTCCATGTGGACTATGTGCACTATGGACTGTGGTTCTCTACAGTAACAAAATGACTCATAGATCTGTCCTGGATCCATTAAAAAGAGATAAAAATCCATCAGCCAAAGGCAGTGAGAGATGGTGGTTGCTTGAGTCACCTGCCACACTTCAAATCCTCAATGTCTATTTTTGACCTGGCAAATCCTAACTAGGTTAGGTAGACTTGCCAGCTACAAAAGTGAGTACTATGTGTACCACTGTCTGTAGAGAGATGCTTTGTGTAGTATTACAGTTTTTGAACACAAGTAAAATTGGGCCAGAAAAGTACAGCTCCAGATCCCAGGTCTAAAGTGAAGGGCTGCCAGATTGGATTTCTCTTGGTAACTACTTTTTTGTGGTTTGTAACTACTTTTTTGTGGTTTCTGTAGTTTGATCTCTGCAGGTGAAAGTTATCAGACAACCTGTGTGCTCCTGAATATGTGGGATTTAGTATGTTTTAATTTCAAATTCTTGTGGCTTTTTCCCCCCCTTTTTTCCTTTCCCTTTTTTTCATTTTTTTCCTTTTTTCTTTTTTCCTTTTTTCTTTTTTTTTTTGCTTTTCCCCTTTCCTGTTTTTTCCATGTTCCCCTCTCTTCTTCCTTTTTCCCTTTCCCCCCCCTTTTTTTTTTTTGCTTTTTTTTGCCTTTCCCCCCATTTTTCCTTTTTTTCTCCCCTATTTTTTTCCTCTTCTTCAATTTTAAATCCAGAGGTCTATCATAAAACCTGAAGCAAGTAGAAGCAAGTTGTCTCTTGCAGTATTGCTGGGGATTACTGTCATCATTGTTGCAAATGTTGCATCTGAATGCATTTATTCTCATATTTAATGCACAGACAGAGACAGAAGTGTCCCTTTCTCTTCTCAACCAAAATAACATTTCACATTGCTCAAGTCCCCTTTTTTTTTTTTTTTTTTTTTTATGATTTCCTGCTGTCCCCCAAGAATTATTCACACAACTTGCATGACATTTTTCTGGGGCTTGGTGATTCATCTCTGCCAGCCCAGTCACTTCTGCATTTCCTTGGAGAATGTAGTGGCCAGGGAGGTCTGTCTGCCTGCAACACTCACCTGAGGAGAAAATGCAATGATATAAAAATGTAACATAAAAAAACTCCAGTGAGCACTAGGGACCTTGATTTTGAGTAGCCAGGGAAAAGAGTATTTTCCAGCGCTTCCTTCCATGTGGCTTTTTCTGTGCTTTTTAATTGATACCCGAGCCAAGTTTTGGAATCCAGAACATGTAGGAGGGGGGTGGTAGGGATTTTTTTTCTTTTTTTTTTTTTTTTTTTTTTTTTGCCTTTTTTGAGGTTTTGATTCATGTCAGGACTTTGAATAATCTGCAGAGACACAACTCAAACCTGGAAAAGTTGTGCTGGTGCCTTTGGCTGGTGTGAGCTCCAGCTGAGGGATGGGAAAGGGTTGAACTGTTTTCTGAGGGTTTTCTGAGATTTTTTCAGACCAAGTCCTGTAGGAAAAGCTGTTACTCAAGAGTGCTGAGCTAAAATCTTTTGTTCTATTTCTATTGGCAAAGTCCAACCAGAAATGGCCCTTGGAAAACCCAACTGCAGTCTAATGCAGGTGGCTGTGTATATAGTAGCTATAACTCATTATGGAAAAAAAATCAATCAGTAGGGTTATTAGTTGACACTAAACAATGTATCATAACTGGGCACGTTTCTCTTGGGTTGCATTTGCCTGGGAATACAGAGGAGGTGTGATCAAAGACCTGACTCAAAATTCACACTGTAATTTGCTGTACAGCACAAACCATCCTCAAATCTGCTCCCTTTGTCAGGGAGTGGTAACAGCAACAAAGGATTAAAAAGCAAAAAGTCATTTGCCTGGCCATGTTTGGCTTCTTTCTGCCCCTTGAAATTATTTCCCAGGGCTGTGGCATCAGTGCCATTGGATCTGGCTCTTTGGGATAAAGTGGTGGCAATATGGAAGCAAAAGCAGCTGCACAGGGAGTTGGTGCTGAGGGACTGAGAGGATTAGGAAAAGGTGGTGATGGAGCTGGGGTGAGTCAGACATGAAAAGAACATCTCCACATCACCCTGAGATGTGGTGGTATCACTGAGCACTGTAGTTGTAGGCAGAAGTGATGCTTTTCTCAAACTGGGCAGCTTCCAAAAGAATATTCAGAGGTAAAAATCAGCATTCCAGCCAACGTTCAGCTCCATCCTTATTCAGAGTTGAACTTCTCAACAGCTGCAGTTACAACACTGTTTTACAGATCTAACACTTCCAAGATGTGGAAAATAAAATTTGGGGATGAATTTTAAGGAGGTCATAGAAATAACTTAGTGTGGCAGATGTAGATTTAGGGTATTTTGCACATTCTGAAGGATTTGTTTTTAATGTGAAGCATGTACCTTCACACTCTCTAACATGTGCTCCCATTCACTGACAGATTTGTTTTGCACAGTCCCTCTGGAATACTGGCACTCTCACCATCTACAAACAGACAGTCAAGGTTTGTGTCTGTCAGGGCTGTACTTCATTTTATTTACCCCACGGTCTTTGGGGGTGGGAAGGGAGGGAATTAATCAAAAAGAAGCATGCAATCCTCCCTCATTCCTCCCCTTTATTTATTTATTTTTGATCTTGAAAGTTTTCTGAACTCTTTATTATTCCCAGAGTTCATTTTTTATTCTTTTTTCCCAGTAGGAAAGCAGTTGATCTCAGCAGGTGAGGGGCAGGGCGATGAGCTGTTGGAGACAAAAGGCATTTCAAGAGACCATCGTGGAGATAAGGAGTCCTCTGGTGATCACCATGGCTGGTGGGGTGAAGGGAATGGGGTGCAGAGGAACTAGAAGGGTGAGGAGGAGCTGGGGGAGGAGTGTGGGAGTAGATTCCCTGCTGAGCATGAATAAGCACGGGGCTGCTGGGGGTCACAGTGGGGAAATTTGCCTTTCTACATGTAGTGTGCTGTACCAGAGTGGTGTGTAGTGTATTTACGTGTGATTGCCTTCTGTCTGGAAAATTTAATGAATATGGAAAGCCCAGTGAGCATGATGTACCAGCAGTGTTTCTGTGTGGGATGCTTCCTCTTTGCCAACCTCTCAGCAAGTAACAACCCTACAAGCAGGAGTCCCTTAGTGCAAGGGTGAGGAGGAAGCACAAAAGTCCTGAATGGAGCGACTGCACACATTAAAGATAATTAATAACCTCTTTCAGGACCAGTGCACTGACATCACAGCTCATGACCACCAACACTGAACAATGTCAGACATCAGGCGTTTTCTTTGAGGGAAGGCCAAGTCACTGCCCACAGCAAGCTCGTGATAACCGAATTTTTTTTCGAGGGAAGAACCTTCTAGCTGTTATTTGCGATAAAACCTCGACGGAAAGGTTAAAGCTGGGCTCAGAAACGCCCGCTGCAGTTCCGGCCGTGTCCGCCGCACGGCGCTGTTGCCCCGCGGTGGCGGCGGGCGGGGGGAGCTGCAATTCCCTTCCGCGGCCGCAAGAGGGCGACGGCGGGCTTAGAACCGCGCTTAGGGCCGGGCCCCGCCGGGACCCCGCCGTGCCTCCTCCGCATCCCACGGGACAGGGACCCCGCCGTGCCTCCTCCGCATCCCACGCGACAGGGACCCCGCCGTGCCTCCTCCGCATCCCACGGGACAGGGACCCCGCCGTGCCTCCTCCGCATCCCACGGGACAGGGACCCCGCCGTGCCTCCTCCGCATCCCACGGGACAGGGACCCCGCCGTGCCTCCTCCGCATCCCACGGGACAGGGCCCGCCGTGCCAGGGCACCGCCCTGCAGCAGCAGCACGGACAGTGACGTGCCGACATCCTCCCGCCCCCGGGATGGGTCCCGGCGCAGCATCCCGCCCGCATCCCCGGGGCGTGTGCCAGCACATCTCTCCTGGCCGAGTGTTTCCCTGCCCGCGGAGCTCAGCGGGTGCGCCGGGATGTTTTAGCAGCCGTGGCTCCGCTGCGGAGCTGGAGCCGCGGAGCGCTCTGCCCTCTCCCCCTGCCTCGCTTCGCGTGGAAATTATCCCTCAAGAAGTGGGTGGCTGAAACAGTAAGAATTACTGACCAAAAAAACAGAGTTTTGCCCCAGAGCCTGGAGGCAAACTTAGGGATGAGAGTTTGCGTGCGGTTATTTGAGCAACAGGTATCGGACGCGCTGAAGAGGCGGCAGGAAAGCTGATGGTGATGCTCGTAATGAAAGTTAAGAGAGGATTTTTTTTGCTGAGGTGACTGGGAAGAGCTTTGGCTCGCCAGTGAAGCTGCTGCCCGTTCTTGTACAATTCGCCCTGCGCTCAGGGACGGGCAGTGTGAAGACATTCCCAACTCCAGCACCCGCTTCCCCTCCCGAGGGACGTTGCTGGCAAGACTCCAAATCCAACTAATGGCTCGAGTTGAAAGAGTAGCAGCACCAGTACTGGTCATTTCTAATATTCCTGCTGAAACCCCGGCTCTACAGAGCCTCATTCTTTTGCAGTGCTCACCCCGTGCAAGGCTATTTGCAACTCAACAAGTCTTGCCTCGAGTCTGCTTTTCTTCCAAGTGCAACAACTTGTGATGCAGGGAAGGCATCTAGTCTTGATTCGAAAAATTTAAACAAAGCATAAAGGGCCCAACTTCACCCCCTGGCAGCTCATTTCAGTGGGTAACTGCTAAAAATGGGTACTTTGCTTCTTATTTTAAATCACCTGGATTTAGCTTCCAGCCACTACCAGGTCACCTTCTCAGAGCAATGCAACTGTTTGCATTAGGGAGACCTTGCTGGCCAAAACCTCAGACTGAAGTTTGCTTCCTCTGTGAAGAAACAATGTTTGTGCTGTTGGCGATCCCCATCCTGCTGCAAAAGCCTCTTCCTACTCCTGCTGTGAAGATGACAGGCTCCAACCTGGGACAAATCCATGGGAACAGTGGTTTGGAGGGCAGTGGGCTCATGCTTTCACACTGGAAAAGCAGCATTTGGTTGAGGGACTGAGGGGCTTTTACCTTGGCTCTGGCCCACAAGCTTTCTTCAGAATATTCCTTTCACATGGAAATTCATGCCAAGTAAAGATTGCTGGCTCTGGCTGGCATGTCAGCCATGGCAAAGGACACAAAGATTTTGTATCAGTGGATAAACATGGCACAAAGAATAGGAAAGAGGTTTGTTTTGTGCTGGCTACTGGAATGGGCAGGGAGTCTGTGTGGAAGGAGTGGGAGAAGGGGGAGTGAGTACAGGAAAAGAGAGCTAGATTTATTAACATTAATTCCAAATAATCAGTTTTCTGCTGAAGGCAGCCCCCCTAATCTCAAATTTCCCTGCCTCAGAGCCACCACTTGAGTCCCTTGCCTGCTCCATATGAAGCCTGGGCCAAGAAAGCACACCTGCATTAACTCTGCTCCATGTAATTTATGGAGCCAGCTTTACCACAACACTTTTTTTGTTTCCTGTCACCAGTAGAACAAAAGTAATCCCCAGTGTGACCATCCCATAGGTTGGGTTTCCATCAGCATTACACTGTGCAAACAAGATGCTGCTCCAAGGTACACGTCCCTGCCTTCACTGTGAATGTCCTTGGAGGTTTTCTCCAGCCAGGAGACCCATGTGGAAGAGCTGGAAGGTGTCAGATGCAATGCCCTGATGCCAGGAGGCAGCAGGTTACCTACTTAAGCCCTGTCTGTGGAATTCCAGGGGGCTGGATGGGACCTGTGTGATGCCAGCAGAGCCCTTGCAGGAACTGCAGGGGGTAAGAACAGCCTTGTGAGCTGGAGACACTCAGTGTCACCCAGGGAACCCTCCAAAAAGGCAAAGAGTAGGCAGGATTTAAACGCTCCAGAGGCTCAAATCCCATTGCCTTGCTGCATGGAAAGAATGGATAGCTATGAATTAGCAAAATTTCTTTTTTTCCCTTTACAAATATTAGCCAATTTTTTTCCCCTTTTCTTTTCTCACCCCCTGTTCTGTGTGTGCCTGCAGAACTTCTTCTTCACAAGCCCAGAGGTGTTTCCCCAAATGCAGTAATAGGAAGGACCAGCAGCTGCCTTTTGCTACAGGATGAGAGCAGGGGAGGATGTTGTCAGCTGGTCCCTGGGAAAATGGGAGGTTTCCTATATCAAAGTCCCAGATTGTTCTAGGAAATCAAATTATCTTGTGAAAGAAAGTTAAAATGGCCCCACTTGGTGTCACCTTCAGGAAGGCTTCTTACCTCAAACCCCACAATCAGGTGCTGAGCATCAAAAGCACACAGTGTGAGCAGGAGCGAATTCCCACCTCAGGTGTCTGCAACACCTCACAGGACCCCTGAAATATTCTTGAATAGGACAAGTTATTTATCAAGGAAGGAAATACAGCCCATGCTGGACCCTGTGTGTGACCATGGAGCACCTGGAAGTGTGGAGTCACTGCAGCACGAACGAGGATGAAACGGAGAGTGATCCACTTCTTCTGCACCTCCTCAGAGGTTCTGGGGGTCTGGTATCACCAGCTGAACTTCTTTTTCTCTGGGGGATCTCTGTATTTTGTTGTGCAGTTGCTTCCATCACATTGTCACACTGGAGCTGCTGAAGCAGAGGTTCCTCATCATTTTGCTTGAAAGGCTTTTTGAGGACTTCACTTTCCAGATTCTTAGAAACTTTCAAATAGTTGCTTCAAAATTTATTCATAAATAAGTGAAGGTGATAAATTAATGCAAAAATAACCTGGGCCATGGCCATCCCAGACATGAGTACAGACTGAAAAATGAACTTATTGAGAACAAAAGGACGTGGGGATCCTCATGGATGAAAAGCTGGACATGAGCTGGCAACGTGTGCTCACAGCTCTGAAGGCCAAACACATCCCCAAAAATTATTCACTCTCTCCTTGAAACTTCTCTTGTAATTTATTTTTTTTTAAAATCATACTGAACAGAAAGAAAATTTTGAATCTTTGGTATCGATTTTACAATTTTACAATTTTCTCTTCTTCTTTCTGGAATGCAAAGTGAATTTTATCTCACTTCAATTCTGTGAATGTCTGGACATTTTTCAGTAATGAAACCAGAGCTATGGAATTTGAAGGCATTTCAAATAGCTGTCAGCATCAGATTGTGGTCTTTCCTACAAGCTCACATGGTGCTGTTTCTCCAGGGGCAGCTTGAAACAAGAGAACTCACCACACCTGAGACCTTGTTGGTAAGAAAAAACAAATGATAATGGTTCTTCTTTTCCGCTAATTCTTTCTTTTCCATAGTTCTCTGCTGTCCTCACTTTGAGGCAAACATGCTTTACCTTATTTCTGTCACTCATATTTCCTTTCCTCTGTGTTGCTCACACAGTAAAGCTCTAAATATCTCTTTTGCTACATCTCACTGTTCATTAGGGCATTTAGGCATCTTCCAGGTGGGTTTTTTAATTGGAACAAGGATGCCTGGAGGTGAAAAGTGAAGATGAGGGAGTGGGTAAGGTGTGGTTAGGGCAGAACACAGATTTCTCACAGCTGGGAGAAGAAGGAGATTCCCTGCAAGCAAACAAGAGCTCAGCGGGAAAGGAGGGGAAGGGCAAAGGCAAAGGAGGGAGAGAGGTGAGAGACAGGTGCAAGGAGTTTAAGAAACCCTGAGCAGTTAATGTTTGAAAGGTGTTGCTGAGATTGCAAAGTTATATGTGTATACTAATCTACTAATTGTTATTTTGTGTGGTGTCTTGGTTCGTGCAATCATGGATGACTAATTGTAGCTGATTGTCAATGGCAATGAATGATGGGAGTGCAATACAAAATTCAGGCAGCAATTAAAGTTAAGCTCTGTCTCTTCAGAAGCAGAAGGGGTTTTTTTTTTTTTTGAGGCTTCTCTTGAATTTTTCAGAAGATTCCTCTTTGAGTGGGGTGAGCTCTTCCCCCAGCAGAAGGACCCCCTGGTTGACCCCAGTAGAGAAGGGTGGTGAAAGTGGTTAAGACCTTCTCATGAAGGGTCTCAAGGGTTATTTCTGTAATGTTTTATAGCAATATCTGATGGCACAGATAAAAGCAAGAGAGTGAAGAACAGCATTGTGTGAACTTTCAAACAAACCATGGCACGTGTCTCGCTTCAGGTGGTATGAAAATCTCATCCCAAGTGATTTGTGTGAATTGAATGTAGATTGGGGAAAAAGCAGTGAGTGGTAAGAACAGTTTTATGTGGCCCAACAGCCACCAGCACAATCTGGGTGGGCTGGGTCACCTTGCACTTCTTCCTGCTCGCTGGAATGTCCAGGGGGGTCTGGCTGCCAGAGCTGATGTGATGGCAGCAGTAACAGCCAGGGAGGGAACATTTTCGCTAGAAGGTCGTTTTTAGAGGTAGAAAGACTGTTTGGTCATTTTCAGAGGTAGAAAGGGAAACTAGAGTTTATTTGTGGAGAAGTATTGAAGTAAAAATTCAAAGTGTAGCCCAATAAGCTGGTGATGGCACTGGATGGAGTGATGAAGTTACTCCTTGCTGAGCTGGTCTTCGCTGTCACGGTGAAAGTTCTCCCAGAAGAGAAGGGACCTGATGCTCAGCAGCTGCAGGAGCTTTTGTTCTCCCTCTGTCTGCAGAAAAAAAAGGGAACTGAACAGTGGCTGCTGGCACTGAGCTAAGGTGTTCCAAAATGATTCAGAAATTAATCTCAAAGTCTTAATTCCAGTGTATTCTAAACACAAAATGCTGTGCTTTGCAGTGCTCCGAGTTGGAGAGGTCTGAGGTCACGCTGTGAGAGACATCTGCCTCAGAGCAATGGCAGAAAAGGCTGCTATGGTACTTTTGAGTGCAATAAAGTCCTGGGTTTGTTACCTGGTGGCTGCTGAGTTTTCTGCTATTGTCATAGTGTTGGTGACTGTGAAGCATTTTTGATTATCTGCTTTTTTTTTTTTTTTTTTTTTTTTTTCTGTTGAAGTGAATACATCCTCTCTTTGTGTTAGTGTTTTACACAGCTGGTGAATTTTCTAAAACACCTAAATTCCTCATGCCTATGGTAAATCCCTTCATAAACTCTTGGTGCTCTCTTGCATCCACCCCTTAATTTCTCTACTCTCTTTTTAACTTTAATTACTAATGTCATTGCTCAAGAGCAAAGCAGTCTCCTTTTTAAACATAAAAAGGACAGAGAATCTCTTCTTGTTGTAAGAGAGAGGTGGGAGAAATGAGTTGGAACTTGCATGTTAACAGGACAGTTAGAAACCATGCTGACCTTGATCTGCTGCTTTAATATTTAAAGCACATGTTGTGAAAACAGCAGCTGAAATGCTCACACCTTTACAGCAGATGAAATGCCACTCTTTGTATTTGTGCCTGAAAGCTGGGAAATGTTCACCAGAGTAGAACTTGCTCTGGAGAAGTTTGTTGCTGGTTGTTTTATTGACATAACATCCTATTAGCAACCTGGAAAGATGAATTCAGGTAGAAATTGAGATAAGGGGGGCATACAAGTGGTAATTGGAAAAGTGTCTTCTGTTTGTGGCAAGCACAGATTTAAACAGGGCCATTTTTGCAGGTCCCATTGTAAGAGTGTGACTGGGACACCAGAGTTTGAAGATGGACTTCACTGACATTATCAGTGACTACTGAATATGTCAGAGCAAAGCTATGAACTGTGGATAACACGGTTTTCGGACTTGCAGTGCTGGAGAGATCTGGCAGAGATGTTTTTCCTTTTGGGGGGTGGGAAGGTTAATGATTTGACATAATTTCCATGGAGTGGACAGAGAGAATAAATATTCCACTTTGGAAATATCAGAGTAGGACTCCTGAGTGATGTCCAGAACAAGGATATTTGCAGCCTACTAAGCCTCCTTGCTGGGGAACAGCACTCTTTCCACAGCCAAATCCCAGGACAGCCTGTCATGCCAGAAAGGCCTGACCCTGCTGCAGTTCCTGCTCTGCAAATTAAGAGCATCTGTAGAGAAACTGTCCCTGGTATCTTGATAATCTGCTTAGTTGGGCACTGCAGAGGTGAACCCTCAGCTGTGGCTCTGTCCAATAAACATCAGCTGAAGTATCTCCATCTTCTTTGGCTGTGAAATACAGTTGGGACATGTCCAGTGGGTTTCTCTGGCTGTGGTGCAGTGGAAACCCTCACTGATGGTTTTTGTTGTGTTGAAATGCTGATATTGTAAAATGCAAACACCACATACCTGTGATATTTTCCTTGGAAAAATAGAGCTCTATTAAATCTACAGAGCCTTGTATCACTGTGTAATAGAAGAATAAGATGACAAGATTCTTGTCCTAGCTGGCATTGATGGGAAGGTCACTAGGTCAGCCCTGTAGTTTCTGGGTCTGATACCCAAGCCCAAGAGAGTGATTTTCAATTAGTGTGCCCTCTTCTGTTATTGGCTTTGAAAGCCACTGTTTCCTTTTCCCTCCATAGCAAAGGCAATATAGGGCAAAGCCAAGGATGCAGTGCTGGTGGGAAATAGGGAGCCTTTGGACACTGATGCCCCAAACACGTGCATTAATGTGCAGTACAGGAGTTTAACCTAAGCAATCTCTCAGATAAACCTCTGGGATGGGTTTGCTGTTGGAAAAATGAATTGTTGCAGGTAGATCATGTAGTAGAACCTCTGGTATCAGTGATCTGGCTCAGGAGTTGCTTGCCCTACATACTATGACCTATATAGTAAAAGCTAAACCAAGTTTTACATAGAACACATTTTCACACACCATATGGGAAAACAGGTTCTTCAACGAGCTCTGTTTATCTGGAAAACCTGAAGTGTCTCTGCCCTGTGAAGATTATTCTGGGGAAGGAATAAGAACTTAGAGGAGCAACTTAAAAAGCAAGAGTTCAGGTTGCACTGATATAAGATTGACTGAAGGTAGATTCATGGCACTTCATTCCAACACATACAGCTTCATTCTCTTTGCTTCCTGCATCTTCTCCCCAATTCTTCTCTCCAAAGCCCTGGCTGGGCTCCTTCCTGCTTGGGAAGGCTGGTGTCAGGCAGGGCACTGCTGGAAGCCCCAGGGCAGGATGTGCTTCTGGTGCTTCCTGGAGCTGAAACCTCCCTGACTTCTGACCTTAAGCAGATCCTTCAAGGCTCTCCTAGTGGGGGCTTAACTAAGGGGTTTTAAGATCTCATGTGTTTACAGAGGTAGATGGCAGACGTGCTGAAAAACGTGCAACTTGTTCTTTCTGACCATTCCCCTGCCTCTTCTTCCACTCTTTTGTGTGAAAGCAAAACGCTGCTACAATGGCAAAATCTTTAAGATTTGACTTGGAGGGTTGTTTGGACACTGTGCTTGGGAATAACACCTTTTGGTTTAAGTTCCTCCTGTGATCTTCTAGAAAATTACTCTTATCTCAAAACATATATTTGTTAATAAAAATACTCATCCTGATTAGTTTCTAAAATGGAAATAAATGTCACCAGGGTTTCTCCACATTATTCACCCAGGGATTTTTAACTGCTGCTTTACATTTTCTTGATATTTTGAGGTAAATATTATTTTAAATGAGCGTAGGTTTGAGATTTTGTCTTTTTTTTTGAGGGGGGGATTGTTTTACAGAAATACTTCAAGTTTTTTTTAACCATTTTTACACTTTGCTACTTAAAATTAGAGGAGTACAATAAATCAGAAGGGGCAAATCTCTAGCCTTCTTGAGAGTTTCACTGCTATCTTAACTGGGACTTGGATTTCTCCTCAAAGAAGTATTGAGATTTTTCTCCTGTCCTCACAGATTCTTCTCGAGCTTTAAAAAAAAGTTATTGAATCTCCTATTGGATGTATAGATTCTTGCTTCAAGTTTCTCGTCATATGCCACTGAGGGAGGAAGGGAGCAGAATTATTTTGTTTTCAGTGGCCGAAAAAGTGTGTGGACATCAGTCATCTGCTTCTTTTTCTCCAGTATTTCACAGGGAAATATCCCTGGAATGAATTGTTCTGAGGAAAAAAAATCATTTAAACTGAAGCCAGGCTTCTTTTGTAGTGTCTGTAAGTGATCCAAGGAGCTGATCTTTTGTCTGTCTGTGCTGCCAACAACCTTGGGTAGCTTAGACTTGCACTTTCCCTTATTTCAGGTTATCTGCATGGTCTGCCTTATAACTCATTCCATCAGGCAGGACAGGAAAAAATTAATGTCTCTCAGCACAATTGGACTGGTGCAGGATAAATAAAATAACACCAGCAACTGCTGCCTGTGAAGTGTTCAGTGGATTCCTTAGATTCATTTTTTTCAGCTTAACTTTTTGCTGGGAATTTCTAGAGTCAGCAATAGCAGGGTCTGGATTTGACCTCTACTTGGGTTTTAAAGTGTTGTTTGGATGATGCAGCTTGAGGATCTTTCAAAAATTTGGTCCAGGATTTAGGGCTATTTGATTTTGCAGTAGTAACTTTTTTATTTTAATTTGATATTCACGCATAGATGGATTTCTAGGACCAACAAGTAGAGATAAATGTCTAGGCAAACTTGAGGAATTTGGAGCATATTTTAGCAGATCATGGATATGGACATTCAGCTGCTCATGAGTAATTTTGCATGATTATTTTTGTGTGACTATTTCTTCTTGTGGCTGTATTGCACAGACAGCTCCTGTCTAATTTGCTGCCTGCCCTGATCTTCAGACACCAGCCAGGCAATAGAGCACAAAATAAAAATGTCAATACACCTTCAGATTCGAAATTGCACGACTTTTTGACCTTCCCAGCATTGTACATTTCTCTTTTCCCCCAGATTCCTTTAGTATGAAAGCTATTTTCTTCTGGGAGAGAAAAAGGAAGGAGGCGAATGTTGGAATTAAGAACAAAAAAACCCACCTACATCTGTGTGTATCAAATGGTAAAACAGAAATAAATGAATTGCTATAAGATAAAATCAGTCTTTGACTGAAAATGTGTTTATCATACACTGCTTAAGTCACCAGAGCACCATTTATTGATGGTAAGTGATGAAAGCCAAGATTAGTCAGTGCAGACTTCATCATGAAATTGTAATTTTATTAATGGATACAGAATTTTATTATTGTTTTGCAGAATATAAAAAAGAGGCTGGATATTTGTGGATTTGAGTGGTAAAAGCTCACCAAGCTTTAATAAAATTTGCTTAAATTCAGTAAGGTTTGAACAGTAGACTTCAATGTTGGCTGTACAGGGTTGAGAGTGTCTGAGCTTTGTACTTGGAGAACAACAATAGAATTATTGGCAATTCCTATTTGGGAATTGCAAAAAAATATACATATATTGGGAATTGCATAAAAATGCCAGTAACTTGAAAAAGCATGTGCATTTTGTGACTTTTGAGCTATGAAATAACATAATCTCTAAAGTCTTGAGTCCCAAAATATTAAAAAAGTGCGTTTGCCTAACGGGAACAACAAAAAAAAATTCATGCTCTGCCACAGATTGGACCAGAAGCAAATACTGAAGAGGGAGCTCATCATTATTCTCTCTTCTAAAAGAAGAGAAAATTGAGGGAGGGCAGCCTTGATCTTATTGAGAAGAAGATTGAAGTGAAAGACAAGGTTGGTTATTCTCACTTGAGAAGGGTCTGAAAGCTGAAATTGCAAAATCAATTTACTATCGTTACTGTAACAATTAAATTGACGTGATGAAAAGGAGGAGGAGGAGGAGGATGGATCAGATAATCCACCCCCACAAAATATCTGCGTGTGCAGGTGGCAAAGTGATAGAGCTGCCAAGGGTAGAGCTGCCACGACTGTCTTTCCTCTGACATGACAGGCAGCTGCCTCCTCCCCTGCGTCCATCTCCTCCCGAGGTCTGGGCTGGTTTCTCCACCAGGCTCAGCAGAATTCCCTCATGTGCCAATTTATGGGTTTTTTTAACCCCCCAATTCTGTTGTCTGGGTGTCCCTCCAACCCCCCAGAGGGTTTCCCCTGGTTCAGGCTGCCACACTACCTGTGTTTGTACACTGTAATAAGACATCTGCTGCCCACTAGCTCTCATCTGTGCCCCAGTGAGCTCTGCAGTTGACTGCTATCCTATTTATATTAATTGAACATGCTGTATTCTGCATACACCACTGATTACCCTCATTTATTTCGCCTCCTAAAGACCCAAGGATTTCTGTTGCCTGCCCTCACTGCATTGTTTTACTCATTTGGCTCCAATTAGCCTCGGCTAATGAAAATACATTATACCCAACCTCTTGTTACCAGTTGCTGTTTCTAATGACATAATTTGTGAGTTTTGAGCCTTTTTGAGTAGAGACATTAGGAATTACGTTACAGTTTCTTTGGTGGGGTGGGGAAATATTAATTGCAGGCATCTGGGCTCCTTCCTTTAAACGAGGCTGGTGATTTTTAGTTAACTAATAAATGTTGACATAATCAGGGAGCTATCAGCACCATATGTTGGCCTTTTGTGAGATGCAGATCTTATCCCTGCCCGGCTGGGTAAGGAAATGCTTCAGTGTTAGCACCATGTCTTGGTATATTTTTAAAGCATCACTCAGCACAGGCAGATTGCTGTGAGAAGAGATGAAGCCTATTTTTAAAAACAGGTGGGCCTTTTCCCCAAGCCATCCAGGTGAGGTTATCTTTAATGATAAACAGATGCCAAAAAAGCTGCGTGTGCTACTGTGCTTATCTCACATGGTATTTGCAGAGCCCCTTTTTGTTAGCAGAGCTGTGCCCTGGGGGACTGTCACGGTGGGGGTGGAGTGGAGCCAGACCGAGCAGGCAGCCTGTCTGCTCGGGTGGGGTGCTCTCATCTCTCCTCCCTCCCTTCCCCGTTCGGGGACATCATGTGCAAACACTGGGCCCTAAGGATGCTGCTGCAGTTAATGAGATTTGAGGGTCGAATCTGAAGGAGAGGTGTGCTCCTGCCCTTCACAGGCAGAGTGATGTGACTCCTCTGCCTCACCACGCCACGGAATTAATTCGGGAAATGTATCAAGATTAAAAAACCCATAAATTTCATAGATGTGACACATACTGCCAAAAGGCAACAATTAATCCTTTATTGTGCCTAGTCCAAGCTGGGTTTTGACACGGTGAAAGCTATGCACATCCTCCCTCCCATCTCCTTTGTCACCTGTTGACTAACTTTATTTTGGACAGGGAAGCTTCCCAAGACCTTCCTCCATCTGCCTCTGTTCTTTGGAAGAGTTTCTTTGGCCTGGGCTCCTTGGGCTTTTCTGAAAACTTTTTATGGCCTTGTTTCTTAGAGAAGGTGGGATGTGATCTGGGGGCACCTGGGTGGATAGGGCTGTGTCCCTCAAGGATGCTTTTCCACTGTCAGTCTTGGGAGTGTGCAGAAAAAGAGGTTGTTTAGCACATAAGTAGCTGCTAAAAAGGAAGGGTGGACTTTAGTGGGGAAGGTATGGGGAGGCATTATGGGCTGTGGCATGATGTGAGTGACTGCCTGGCAGCATTGCACATAGACCTCTTTGTTCAAGGCAGCAGTTGGATGCCTGACAAGGACTGGGAGGATCAATTCTTCTCCATTAATCACTCTTTCCTTAGGATTGGTGCCTCCGCTGCCACCGGGAAGGATCGGTTTTCCCCCCAGTGCGAGGTGTCCCATTTCCCCATTAATGTGATCAATCACCCCTCCCCAGCCCTGGGATCCAGGGAGCTGTGTGGGGTGGCAGTGGCTGGCTGAGCCTGCTGTAACCAGCCTGGGTTCAGGGGCAGCGCCTCATCCCTGCCCCAAGGAGCTCCACCTGGCACAGCTCTGAGGGGAATCTGGACTTGTGGTGCTGCTGGAGCAAGGGCTCATGGAGTGCACTGCCACCTTCTCACCACCCTCGGCTTCAGATGTTTGCAAATTCTTGCTGAATTTTTCACAGCAGGTTCTATGAAACAGAGAATTCTAATGTTTTAAATCGCCGTGGGTGTTCGGAAGAGGTAAGATGTGTTGTATATATCCTTCTTCTGGGTTTGCAACAACAATAGCAAGAATTATTTAGGAAACCATTATCTTGTTGCACTCCAAAAGCACACAAGATGTGTTTATTTGATTTGTTGGTTAATATTCTTTATTTCTTGCCTGAAGGCAATGTGGTAGTTGATATGTCAAGAAGACAAGCTGCCTGGAAAGAATTTTTTTTTTTTATAAAATGGTGCCCCCTCCAATACTCCATTTATGCATTAACTGCAGTACTTCCTCCACATACCCAGGGAAATGGAAGCCTATAGAGTTCCTGGAGTAACAAAATAACATTTTTCAGCAAATAAGAAAGCTGGTTTAGAGAACAGTCCTAACTCTAATCCTTTACATGTGCCATGTGTCATCTCCTCAAAAAGAACTCCTGCAGAGAGTTGTGAGATACAAAAGCACATTTTTACCTGAAGAAGCATAAACATAAGCTCACGAAAATCTTGTGATACAACACAGCTCTAAAACATTGAGCATGATGACAACTTCCCCATATCTGTGAGGTTTTCACTAGATTATAGTGATGTCCCTTACTGTTCTGCAAGTTTATGGAGTTTGTTTGTTATGCAATTCCCATTTTGTAAATATTCAGCCAATGCACATGTTCTCAGTGAGAGTTTAGGCTTGTAATCTACACAGCCCTTCAGCTCCAGCCCTGGGTAATCATGGCTTACTGCTTCTCCCGTAGGGTTTGTACTGCAAGGCAGCTAAACTTGCAGTATTTTCCTTCCAATCCCCATCTCCAGCAGCAGGGCCTGGGAATGGGGTGCAGAGAGCTCCCCCAGGCAATCCAGCCTCCCTCCCTGACCTGTTGTGGTCTGGACTTCAGTTCTGTCCCTCTGTCTCTGCCAGCACCCACCTTCTTTCCTTCTACTGTGCATTTTAGCCAGAGGAAAATGCTCAGAGTGTGTTCCTGCCTGCTGCTGTCTGCTTTTGTCTGCTGCTGGTCCCAGAGCACCTCTGGTTCCTTGCTCTGATGGGTAACCTTCCATTTCCTGAGGGTCAGAGGAAGGAGGGACATTGCCCACACTTTCTGGGCAGTGAGATGGCCTGATGGTTTGAGGGGGGAACAGTAAATTGTGTTTTGTGACTGTCTCCTGGCTGAGGTGGGTCAGTGTCTCTCAGCAGGGCTCTTGGCAGCCTGGTTTGAGGGTGGGGTGTGCTGGGGTGGGGCTCAGGGGCAGGAGCTGGCGGTGCTTTTTGCTTTGCTGGCTCTGCCGGTGGGTTTGCAGAGCACTGAGTGGCTGGAACCATAGAAGAGAGGAAAAGAAGGTGGTTGAGGTGCCACTGGAGGAGATTTGGCACGTGGAGGGGGCAGGGAGCCAGAAGGACTTGTTCTCCTCTGCTGGCAGTGCAACTCTAGAGATGTGGAGCGAGGAAAATCTACTTGAGAAATGAATTTTTAGATGAGAAGTGTCACTTAAACAGGAAAGCAGTATGTGACTGCCCTCTGTTAAGATATGACACAGGCATACACAAACACACTACAAACACACTTTGGGGCATCCAGAGCACCAAGATCCCATTTCTTCTTTATTCCTTTCCTCTTCCTCCTTTTTTTGTTTTCTTATTTTTTTTTTAAGTGTGCAGACATAGTGCTGAAGTACAAGATGAGAACAGAGATCATTGAGCAGTGTTCAGTTAATGTACACCATTCCTTTAAATAAATCCACCCTGCCACAGAGTTGGAGTTGAGTGGGGCAAGAGAAAAAGAGCACATGAGAGGACAGGCTTATTGATCCCATAATGAATAGTCTTGTCTTAATCTTGCTGAGGCAGAATCTGAAGACTTATGGCATTTGACTTGAGGTAAAAGGGGTGTGAGTGTGTGTAAATTCATGTTTGGGTGAGGTGTTCTAGCCATGTTTTGATGTGCTGGCTAAAATATTACAGCTAGGTTAAATCCTGCATTGGTTTGCCTTCTCAAATCCCAGCACACACCTCCACAACAGGAGAGTCCTCTTAAGGATATGTGGTTCTCCCTTTTTGACAACAGGAGGGCATGGACAATGATTATGTCAACTCTGTTGGAACAAGGTGGCTGAAGAAACAGGTTTAAAGTGAACCTGAATAAAAGGCTTATCCAGCCGCAGGAGCTGTCACTGCTGTACCCTGGAATCGAGAACCTGTCTGTGAGAACCTGTCTGTGCATCTGGGCCAAGACTTATCTCTGTGCAATATCCCCCACGGCAGCTGGTAATTCTGAGTGCAAGTCTGGGACTGTCCCCTCTCTGCTCTTTATTAGGGATGGTGGCAAAAATCCTGTCTCTATTAATTAGCCAAACCCACATCCAGTGTAACTGGAGGGAAATCCAGGAATATGGTGGAGTTTCTCTGTTTACTTGTGGCTAAAATCTGGCTTAACGGCCTTTACTTGAAGGTATTGAGTAATGTCACCAACAAGTTTCAGTGCAAATGTCCTGGGGTCATCTCCTTGATGAGATGTTGTGTTACCCCTCCCTATTTTTAATTGAGGGTCACTCTGTCGAGGCCCACTTTAAATTCTTCAGTGTAGGAATAAAAAAGTTTTGAAGAGTTTATTTTTTCAGAGGTTTAGTGTCACTGCTCTTGCTGGATTGATAATCTTAATGGGTTATGTTTGGAATGGTTCCAAATTCTAATTTTGGAAATTGAATTGTTTTAGTGATTAAACAAAGTAACTGAGGGCATCACCCTATTAAATAAGATATTTCATGCATGTGATTAATTGTAATCTCAATGTAAATCGTTTTGATTTAGAGATTAATGTTGATTCTTCGCTTCAAATTTACTGTCCATTTGTTTCCTTAATTAAAATTAAAGGTGGAAGACAGATAGCAGAAGAACCTCTTCAGGATGTTGATGTTCACTTTGTTAAATAGAACATTTTTCATTAGGAGGCTCAGAAGTAATAGGCTTGGTATAACTATATTAAACCTCAGACAATAGTGGATAGATTGTATGGGTTTTCTATTGCTGGCTAAGCTTGTCATGCTTCAGATCACTTAAAAAATATTGGTAGCTGATCTTCTGGCTTGAATGCTGTCTTTTTTCAAAATTAAAAGGTAGCCTTTGATAAATAGCTTCCTGCTTTTTAGAGAGGAAATTTCTCCATCATGCTGCTTTGGATAGTGTGTGTTTGAAATTATATCATGTTCCCAAGTCAAAATAAAAGAGTGTATGGGGGTAGAGGGAATGCCTCTTATTCCTCATCGCTTACTTTCACACAGAGCTCCTATACCTGGTCCTGCTCCAAATGGATCCAGTATCACATCAAGTTTTATAAATGGTTATCTTTTCATTACTCAGCTGTTAAACTAAATCCACTGGAGTGTATTAATGCACTGTGTTATCTCTGAATGTGAAAGCCAGAAACAGTACAAGGGTACTGTTAACACAATACTTGTGCTTCCACTGTATGTTCAGCAAAATGCTGCCTCTGTGCACATGAAATACTTTATAATACACAAAGAAGCCAGAGAAAGGATTTGTCACGTTCATGCGGTGAAAATACAGAAAGGTGACAACATTATAAACTTTTTAGTGCAAGGACATTGAACTTTTCATGAAAATGCATATTCTTGATAAAGCCACCAAGTTGCTTTGTATTAATTAGGTGTGTCATGATACAACGTGATGATATTAATTCATCTTAATAAGAATGCAAATTATTGCGACAGCAAAGCATTATTGAGAATCATTTCAGATCAAATAATGGCAAGCAATTCCCACACGTCACCACTCTCCTGCTGAACTGGGGCTCACAGCAGCAACATCTCATGCCTGATTTCTAGAAGATCTTGAGATAGATTTATTGAGCTACAAAGATGGAGGGAACCTGAAAGAAAAGTGTAATCAAGGATACTGAAGCTATCTTTGATGGATGTCTGACCTTAGCTGCTGCTTGGTGGTAGGGGCTGTTGCTTCCTAAAATCTGGTTTGTATGACTTTTGATGCAAATGAAAGCTTGTCTGCCCTTGAATGTGCAGACCAGCTGCCTTATATGTAGTAAGAATCATCTGGTTGTTGTCCACAGCCTTTTTCATTGAGCCAAAATCCTTTGGTCTGCCTTCTATGATAGCGGTGAGAGATCATCTCCTTGCATAACTACTGGTGATCAGATGGAATCAAGCCCATATTGAGTTGTAAGCTTTTGGACTTGGTGTTTGTGAGCTACAGCTTTAATGAAATATTTTTTTCCCCAAGAAGTGAAAAATTTATTAAATATGAAGGGACTACAATTACCGTTTCAAAAGCCACAGCTTAAAATGTAAAATGTGAATGGCTAAAAGCTCAGTTCTGGTGCATTCCTGGCATTACTCATGCAGTGAATGTTGTTAAGCCTACTGAAAGCATAAACTCAGTCTAGTATTTCTTACCTGCTATTGTGAAAGTGTATTTCTGCCATGAAAACTGATTTAAGCTAGTGTTAGCTTAATGATGGAAATCCTCCATCATTTTAATTTTCCAAAGAGTTTAAAGTTTGTTTAAAATTAAAGGAGCATTTTCAGGAATCCTCCCACAGTGTTCACTGGTTATGCAATGCATTGACATAACACACAACTGCTCATCAGTGAGATTCAAGATTAAAAGCAGCTTCGGCCGTCCCCAAATGTGCTTTCTTCATGTCCTATATGACTGAGTTGCTTTAAAGATCTGCTGCTGGTTGTAGGTTACTTCCAAACACTTCAAAATCTTTGTTTTCCAGATGTGCATGGGCTGTGTTTACAAGGGTTGGGGCTCTGGTCCTGAGGGCAGCCAGGAGCCTGCACTGGGTCCCTGTCAGTTGTGCAAACACAGCTGGATCGGAGATGGCAGATAAATGTTTCCTCTCTGCTATTTGGTTTCCCAGAGAAGTCAAGGATAATGATAGGGGAATACTGACCTAATTTAGGTTTTACTGGAGCAAACCCACCACTCTGTAGCCACTACAGAAAGAGATGTGCACTCTTACTGATCCAAGCAGTGTGCAATTTCCTAATTATGCCAATGGAGATCAATTAGGCACTGAAGAACTGCAGAGAAGTACCTGTCTATCCTTTCAAAGGCCTTGTATAGAAGGAAAAGGAGGAGAGAGGGAGAAAACACCGGAACAGAGACTTTTATCCTATGGTTGCAATTAATTCAGGAATGTAATTTCTTGAAATCTATCCAGCTTATCAACAGTTGTACCCTACCAAATGAGTAAACCATGTTTTATCAAAGTGATGTGCCTCCCTCACAGACAAGGGGTTGGTCTGCCAGTGGAAACCTGCCCCCTTTGATCACATCAGGAGCCAGGTTTCGACTGAGCTGGGGTGGTTTTTGCAGTGGCTCTGGGCTGGGGAATTGCCTGTCCCCATACAAGAGGTGGATGATCTTTCCTCAGCCCTGGTCAGTGCTGTGTTTGCTTCTATTGATCCCTTTGTGTCTTTCTCTGTGTCCCTTTGGCTGGTAAGGGTGCTCTTGCCTGCTTTGAGATCCCTTCCTCCAGCTTCTGATGTCTTCCAGGGGAGTGTTGTCCATACCTGACTGGTGGGAACCCCACCTATCCAGTCCTTGGGCTACTCTCCCATGAGTTACCTCATGAGCATGAGGACATTTCCCCTTTTGGTGAATCTGTGGTACAAGGGAGTAAATGCATCATCATCTTCTCCTCAGGAAGAAGGTCTTGCTTTCCTTTGTTTCCTCTTGTTGTGTGCCCACCAAGCTGTTCTTGATGCATTTTGTCCCTTTCTGGTTTAGCTTTGTGGCTTATCTTTCATGCACTTTGATTAATGTTGGGTCTTTTGTATTCCTCAGTCATGTAAACTTGTTTTTGATATATGATTTATGTTTCTTTCTGTTTTCAAGTGCTTCTTTCTGGCACAGCCCTGATGGTCTTGCTATTGCATTCTGTTCCTCTATATCAGAAGAAAAGCTGTTTTGCTTAAAATAATTATGTATATATATATATACACATACTTTTGGGGTTTTTTTTGGTTGCTTTGATCCAAAGTGTTATTTATTGCCCCCATATGTCAAATTCTGAGTTGGTACTCTCCCACTCTCCTGTTAGTCAGGGCTGGAACTGAAATAACTCCCCTCTGGTAATTTTCTCTGCATTTTTTTTGTAGCAGGGGTGGAGGATTTTTCCAGATGAAAGGTTATCCCATTGAATTCCAGTTGGTCAATGTGTCTCTGTGCTGCTTTACCAACATACCCAGATGAAGTTCTCTGCCCTGTGCACCAGGGAACAGTAGCTTCTTTCCTGGTGTGCTTTTGATTTAGCCACAGTAAAATGCCTATAATGACATCACCCTTGGGTTTTTTATGTTTTTAGTCTTTTTAACTCATTTCACATTTAATTATTCTTAAAATTTAATTAATAAATCTTTTTTTCCTGCAGATTAAGTTATGTTCAGCTGTTTCTTTTGCACAAGAAAATCTTCTAGTACTGGTCCAATTGTTAGAGCTTCTAATTTGCCCCTTCCCCTTTTCCATGCTCATAGGATTATTATAGAGACATCCAAGGAAGTTTCCCAAAGTGTCACACTGCTGCTTTCTTCTGATAGACTCTATTACAGTTTCTTATCACTTCCCCAGATTTCAGCCCTCTGGGCCAGATCGTTGCTTTTAGAACATGAGAATTTTGTTATCCACCGCTACTCAATCTGCCTTAAAATCTTTCCCACTTGATAGGCAAGCTGATACTTCCCTGCTCTTCTTATCTCTGCTCAGAGACACTTCTCCCTGGGATAACATCCCCCTAGTTAAAGGAGCCAAGGATGTCTTGCTGGTGCCATCTGTACAGCTCTGAGAGGCATCTGTCTCTGTCACCAGCAAGCCGTGGGCTTCGTGCCTGGCCCCCACCCCGCCACCATCAGTCACGGGTGAGGGGACACTGGGACCCTCCAGCTCCTCTGGGCCCGTTTGAAACAAATGGGCAGGGAGGAGAGAGGAAAAAAATATAAAATATCCTGCTTTAATTATGGCTTCAGAGACTCCTGCTCAATATCGAAATTTGTAAATGGTTTAGCAATAGCACGGTGTAATTAGAAAAAGTTTATCAATCAGAACGTTAAGTCATATAGGAAATTAAACTCTTTTAAATTGCTTGATTGTGGAATGCCTAATCACTAAAGGGGATAGTGCTTATTCTAACCTAAAACCCTTCCTGATGCTGCTTTTCTTGCACAGTATGGAGGGCACTTAAAGTAGGAAGGCAGGCTTTTTCAACAATTAAGCACAGTATGTGTATTTTATATATATGCATAGATATATTTTTTCCTGATGTCGCCGCTTATTAAACTGAAATCCATCATCATAATTTTTCAGTGATTTGTAATTTAACCTCATGCTCTATGTAAATATTCAGTTCTCCACATGGCAATCAGAAGAAAACCTGGTGAACCTAATAATAATGCAGAATTTAATACAAAATATATGCAGGAGATAATTGGCAAAATGACCTTTCATTTGTGGCAGCAACTTCATCCTCCTGATTCAGAATTATTCCCATGCCTTCAACCCCCTTTAAGCTTGTTGTTTTGAATAATGACATCTCTCAATTGGCAGATTTAAAAGAAAGGGAATTTTCAGGAGGTGAGTTATACCCCACAGACACACTTGTGCCTCAGGTGGAAGTGTGTGAGAGCCTGCCAGTAAGTGAAGCTGGGCAGCAATTGCCCAGGCTGGCATTTCAGAGTGAGTGTGCCTTAGGACACTGTCTGAGCATTTCTGAACTCTTAAATAATTGTAGTGAGAGGAACTGAAGGTGCTTATGATGTTTTGAGGTTTGCCAAGTGCTGCCAGACACATCCAGGCTTTTCAGGGCTGTCAGAGGAGTAACCATGACAAGGAGTTAAATCCCAAGTCTGAAGAGTCCTGTGCAGGCACAATGTGAGGAGCAGGGGACAGGTGTCAATCGTTGAGCACATCTGGAGGTGGCTGCCAGCAACCAGAGCTTGGGGCTTTAGCCTGCCATGGGAGCCCTCCTTCACAGGAGACATCTTTTGCCAGCTGTTTTATCACATGATTGCACTTGTGTAGCAGGAAGCAAACATTTCTGTCCTAGATATGGTGTGAAGGGGGTACAGCCTGTCTAGGAGTCAATGTGAGAGGTCAAGGGTTTGTTTCTGATTCCTGCACAAGAAAAGGAACCACCTCATGTCCTTGGTTGGATGGAGTCAGGAATGGCAATTCAGGAGACAATTTAACGTTTAAATGCTGGATGAAAAGTGTGTGTGTGTCTAAGGGAAGGCTGTTCCCCATATCCCTGCTTTTATCCCTGTCAGTGTTTCCCGAGAGTCAACTGTGGCCACGGACAGCACTGTCTGGAGCCCATCCTGCCTGTCTCCTGAGGGGAGGCTGGACAAAGAAGCTCTTTAAGAATAGAATATTTTTGGTTAGAAGGGACCTACAATGTTTTTCTAGTCCAACTGCACCACATTTTCACCACTCTCCCGTTCCACAGCTCTGTGGGTTGTGCTGGCAGCAGACCCCATGCCAGGACAAATGCAATCCAGCTTTAATGAAATGAGACCTTTGTGTAAAAGCAACTGTAGGAACATAAGGTCAGGAAATGGTGCATCTCATGGGCAATTAGTGTATTCAAATGAACCAAGGCTTTGCAGGCCTTCTGTACTCCAGGAAATACTTGGACACTGCAGCTTGAGGAGTTGGAGCTTAATTGTTCATTCCTACCTCGATATATCTTATTGAAAAAATATATTTCTGAACACTTACATTGCACTTTAATGCTGTAGGAAGCTTTTATAAACATTTTATAAATGTTTTATAAACATTCCGGAAACAAAATTCTGAGTACCAATTGCTATCAGAACCCAAATGACAATTACTTGTAAGACTAGAAATGTGATTGAAAATACCTCAAATTTTCAAGTTGGCTTGTATGCTAACACTATTTTTGTTGTGAGGATGAGAGGTAAAATCATTTTCAGCACATTAAATTTAGTGTCACTGTCTCAGCATTAGCCTGTCTTTTCCTTATCTTTCTATCACCGTGTATGTAAAAGTAACTTATTTGCTGAAGGGACAACTTAAAAGCCATTTCGTGGTGGGCAGAGGAGACCAGAAATCTTCCTTAAAATACTTCTCCTATTTATGTTACATCTTCTGAACACTGCAAGTGCCCATTCTTATACCACAAGCAGCAAAGAATTGAGGCCAAGTGCCAGCAAGGGTGTGTGGTGCTAGAGAAACTTCCATTGTCTGCCTGTTCAGTTCCAGAAATGCATCATGTGGGAGTGGAAAGGGATCTTAACTTACACTGTTTAAATACTCTGGAGCTGAGAATTGTTTGGTTTCACTTGTGAACCATTGCTTGTTGAAGGAAATCGTCATTTTCTATGCAAATATTTGATGGAAGGGCATCTCCTTTATTTTTTTTCTAGCATCTAACTAGGTACATAACTTTGTTAAAAGCTGCCTTCACAGTGTTTTTTTTTAACCCACGTGTTGTTTTGTGTAGGTAAAACAGTATTTGCCTTCTGTCTCCATGAAAAAGAAATGGGGAAAGTCATATGGCACAACTGGAATGCTTTCTGTATCACTTGCTTTCTTTTAATAAATCATATCTGCTTAGCCTGAAACCTACTTTACCTTCCACACTCTTTGGGATCTTTAAAGCTGTATTCCTCATAGTTTTTCTTGTGAGAAATTTTTCTCGTCAGGAGCCCTAACAGATTTGGGAGTGGGTGATGTATGTAAAACTGGCCATGTGGTCTTGGAATATGAATTTTGTGTGCCATTTACCCTTGATGTTTGAACAGAGATGCTAGAGAGAGGTATTTCACCTTTTGTGTGATTAATTTTCCACTGCAGTGTTAGTAGATTATTACTGTGTCTCAAAATAAACAAAGGTTCCATAACATATGTAATTCCCATAAAAGCATACTAACTACTCATAGAATAACAGCAGGGCAGAAATAAATGTGAAAACCACCATATTTATAAAGAGTTTTATGGAAAGTGATGTTTTTCAGCCTAAATGATTCTATGATGCATTTTTTTATATGTAGGTCAACTCTTTCATAACAAATATTTGTGGAGAGGGTGAACCTTGACAAGGCAGGGAAAGGTGGAAGTCCACTTCTGGCAGTGGTTTAGAAGGGACTTTCTTTATTCAAGGCAGCATTTATTATGCATTTTTGGGGAGTAGCTGGTACCACACTGAACATGTGTGGGAAGGAATCTGGGTTATTTGACAAAAGAAAATGCAGAACTAAATGGCACAGGTGAGCAGACTTGATTCTTAACTCATAACCTGGTGGCAGTCTCATAACCTAGATTTTCAAGTTGTGGTGTGTGTCTTGTGTTCTCCCTGCTCCCTCAGGAAAGTACTTGGGAGGAATGTGAAAACTTTGACCATTTGTTCCAGGCTTGGTTTCTCAGTGGTGAATGAGATTGGTTAACATAGAGAATACCACAGAATCACAGAATGTGCTGAATTGGAAGGGACTCACAAGATTCATGGAGTCCAGCCCCTGCCCCTGCACAGGACCATCCCCCTATGGGTTGTAGAATTGTACCAGGGAACCCTTTAGCAGAACCCCCAAAGAGTGTGCATGCCACTTCACTTCCTAAAGGGAAGAATAGTTTCCTACCATATCTGCAGTTGTTCATGGCATCTCTTAAGCAGTAAGATGTGTGGCTGGAAAGTTCAAGGTTACTGCCATAAAAATGTCATCCTTTTATAAAAAAAAAGGTGATACATTGCTCTATGATAATGAAGCACTTTGATTAAAAGCATCCAACAGGCTGTGATGTATGGGAGTTAGCTGGAAGACCATTGGAGTGCAATTAATTATTAGCTGTTCTTTATAAGGTCTGGTTGCTCTTCGCAGGATTGATTTTGAATGGTGACAAAGAAGCAGGCTCTTGTTTGGGAATGCTGCTCAATTAATATGTGGATGTTGGCAGGAGCAGGTGGTGTGTGATGGGTGATGGAGCACAGAGCCTTTCACCTGCAGGCACTTTCTTATGCTGAAGTCAGACAAGTTGTTGAGGCGATGAAGTTGCTGCTGATGGACTGGTTGGGAGCCAACACGACTTGTATGTGGTGGATGTGTATCCATATCTCAGAAACCATGTTGGTTTGCTGTAGGACTCTTTGCAAGGCTCAGTCTGCAGGGGCTGCCAGGCTCTGGACACAGACTCTGCCACAAGATGACCAAGGGGCATTTACCCTGAGTTGTGTACTGGTTTCTGTGCCCATCTCCTTTGCTCTGCGGTTAAATTGAGGAGTAAACATAATTTATCCTCTTTTATGAGAACTGTATATGCTTTACATTTATGTTTTCAGAAGGGAATGGTGCTTATTCACTGGAAGAGCATTGTTAGAACTATATATGCTTTAAATGTTTTCAGAAGGGAATGGTGCTTATTCCCTGGAAGAGACTTGTTAGAAGCTAATCATCTCAGAAGGTGTTAGTACTGCAAAGGACTTTCAAAATCCTTCATTCAATCATTTGATTTAACAAAAATAAAGTGGAATAATAAGAATTTCCCCCCCCCTTCTTCTCCTCTCTACAATGTAAAAATCTTTGTTTGCAGTGAATGCTGCTCTCTGCAAAGAGTAAAATATTTTAGGCTATCAGTAAATCTAGAAGCATCAGAAAAAAATTAATTTTTGCGTAGGTAAAAAATTAGAGGTAAAGTAGACAGTGTTATGGATGAGGTTTTACTATCCTTGTCTTACTGTGGCTGTTTGGCTAATTTGAGCTGTCAAATTTGGCTGCTACTGAGCTGTCACCTCCCATTCTGGTGACCCAATGTGAGTGAGCTGGTGAAAGAGCCACATCTTCCTCCCCTCCTCTTCCAAATGCTTCACCTCTGTTTCTCCTCCAAGTCCACCTAGAGATAAGAGATATGTATTCATACAACCACAAGTGGGGGGAGAAAAGGTAATTTGGAATCATTCTTCTGCCAGAGTGAATGAATCTTTTAAAAAAGCATCTTTCTTGGTAGAGAGGAGAACCAAGTGAACAGGATGAGATCAGAAACTCTTGGGAGAAACAGCCTGAGAGGTTTCTAGGATTTTGTTTCAAATGGAGATGAGAAACTTAGCTTGCTCTTTTCATTATTTCAATCAGAATTCATTGAAGTTTTCAAGTGATTTTCAGGTGTACTTCTCTGAAGAAACAAATCTGATATTGTAAGTGCACGTAACCTGCTGCTGAATTCCACTGAAATTTTTACTGAAAAGTAAAAAAATCCAAAAAACCCCAAAGCAACAAAACAATACAACCCCAATCCTAAAAGCGCTTAGTAATAATTTGAAAAGCAAACAGAAAACCTTTATGGAGTGGATTGGATCCTGGGAAGCATGTGGCAATCCATGTTAAGTGTATCCTGTGAAGAAAGAGATTGAATTTTGAAATGTTGGAACTCTGTGTCCCAGCACTTAATAGCCTTAGTCTAGTACTAAGAACTGCTCTTCTGTTATGCTCTGGTCTAGATAAAAAAATAAAAGAATGGTGCAATTAGGCTTAAATGTTACTTCTGGATGAGAAACTTCGAATTAGAGCAGGACTCTTGAACAGTTGTGTTAACTGGAGCAAGAAAGTCGTGGGTGTTATTTACCCAGTCAGTCCTTTGCACAAATAAAGAGCAGGGTGTGGCAGTCAGGGCTGAGACTTTTTCTTTTTTCTGGGAACATCTATTTGGGGTAGCTGCAAGGAAAACTCTGAGGAAGGAGCAGAGCAAATTTGGCTGGGAATGATTTTTATTAAACGTGAAGGGACGGGAGACCAAGCACCAAGGGCCTGAGAGGCTGCCCTGACAATGTGAGCACGAGGGTGAGTTTTCAGGACTCTGGTAACAGCTCCGGGCTGCAGCTCCACATACTGGATGTGGTTGGGAGTTCCTAGTCCTTGAGCTGAAACCTGGAAGCATTTGGACTGCAAATCTCCAGCTTCAAGTGGTTCCCAAAGGTCCACCCTCAGGGAAGTGACGCTGGGAGATGATTTCTTTCCCTTCCTCTGGACAGGAAACTTCAAGGGGGGTCACCTCCTTGTTATTCAGCTGGGAGATAAACAGAATCCAGCTATGGTATTACACAATGTCTTTTCTTTCTGAAATGTAGTTTTCTTTTTCATGCAGTCCCACTGCTGCTTACTATGTAGCTTATTTAATATAAGAAAATAATAGTTTGTAAATTACATTTGTGGTTAACTTTTGCTTATACGTCATAAAGAGAAATATCCCACAATTATTATGGTCCCCTAGTAAATTCACTATTATTACCTAGTTATTTTGGCCATATGAATTACACTAGATTTAGGGTCCCAGTTCAATAAAAGTACATCTGGTTTCTGTGCTGCAAAAACCTATTAAAGATTGAGGAAACCATGCAAATAGATTTATATGGTCTTTTGTTGGATTTTACAGTGTTTAATTGGCCTTTCTATTGAGGGTAACCATGACAAACTTCAAATTCCAGGAGTAGCTACTACGAGCAATAGTCCTTTAGTTATTACAGAGTTAATTTCTGCCATTCTTCTGCTAGTACATGTTTTAAAGGTCTCACATGTTGAAGTCTCCTCCACTTCCTTTGGGAGAATATTCTACAGCCCCACAGATCTCAATGTCAGGAAGTCTTTGACCACAATTTATGTCACTTCATATGTTTCATATGGATTCCTTCTTGGCCTGTGCAAAATATGCCATAGGGTTTCATTAGGGATTAAAAAACCCCAAAAAACTAAAAACTTGTTCATGAGTGACATCAGGAATACTTACTATGTAGTCTGTAAGGATGGATTATTTAAAAAAAAAAAGCTGAAAATGGGTTGAAGTGATATTTTTCGGGGAGGGATTCTGCAGCTGGAATGAGCAGCAATTCTGCTCTGGGAAACAAGTTTACCTGGAGCGATTCAATAGCTGAAATATTTTGGCTTCCTTTCCAGTGACAGTTTCCCAGCCAAGCAGGCTCTGTAGTGCTACCAGAATTTTTGATGTTCTTGCACTTCAACCAACCATCACTTGCAAAGCAGATTTATTTCCCCCCCCCATTTTGTTTTAATTTACTTATTCCCCCACCTTCAGAATGTCGAGTACTTAGCATGTCTAAGTTTTTTCTGCATATTTACAGCAAATTTAAGGCCTGCTCCTAGTTCAGGTCAAGATATTGAGTGCTTGTCCCCCACCAGAAGTGCGTGGGCTTGTTTGAACTCCTGCCAAAGCCTGGGAAATTGTGTGTGGTCTTCTGTCAGATGTGAAATCCATGCTAGAGCCCAGAACTAGCACTGCTGTGTTATAAACAGGAGAAGACCAATGTTTCTTAGGCTCTAATCTGCTCCTGGAAATTTCGTTTTAAATTACTGCAACTGTTTGCCTCAGTTCTCTTCTCTTTCTTCCTCCCAAGTACATCTTTAATGAGGATCTGACTAATTTAGTGTATCTCTGTTTCTAAAGTGAGAAGGCAAAAGTTTTGCTTTACTTATTAAGATATTTGTCTAAGATGGTTCTGGATCATTTTCTTGTTGGTATCTTCATGATGAAGACTTTTTAGCTTTAGGCTCTCTCAGCTGTTATTAAAGTGTGAAATGATAAATTCCTTTTATCTGAAAAGATGTTTGAGACTTAATCACACAACGTACCGAGATAACAGGAATTTCTGCTAACCAGTTTTAAGGAGTGAAAGCTGAAACTTTTTATGACATTCATTGTCTTTCTGCAAGAAGAAAATCTTAGGAGGAAACTTTATCTGGTGACACGTGCAGAAAGTAGAATTAGAATGTGTGAAGGGTACAAAGAGCTGAGTTTCCTACTGTAGATGTGGCCAAAATAGGAGTAATGTCCACAGGATTCTCTCTTTGGGACTATTGGTTTCCTTGGGGCTGCCTTCCAAGGCGTGCACTATGCTATACACTCAGAAAGATAAAAGAACTTCTCTTTTTTTTTCCTCTGAAAACAAATCTTCAGACTATGTGCCTCTGACTTTTGGTTGTGCTAGTGCCCAAAGCATAGCTTCTGTGTATACATTTTTCCCTGTGTAGCCTGAAAACATAGTTATCTGAACATTTTTTGTAGGGGAGGTAGTGCCTGTGTGAATTTGGACCACTTTTGCTGTGTGAAGGCACGTTCCAGCTACTGCAGGCACAGTGCTGGGAGTGGGAAGGGCAGGGAAGAGAGAAGCTGCAGTGAGAAAGAGACTTAAAAAGGGAAAGTTTTGTAGGGAATACATCTTCCTACAGAAGAAAGACAGATGAGAGGGCTCCAGCAGCAGGTTGCCCAGGATCCAGTTTGGGTGTATGGCTGTGAGAGGGGGAAATCAGGGGCAGGAAAAGAAGCTCCTGCCTGGGAATTTTGCCACCACGAGCAGCTGCTCGTCCCACTTGTGCTCCAGCTCTGTGGTGTTCGTGCCAGGGGAGGGAGAGGGGGAGCATCCAACATATGCCACGTTCCTGGTTTCAGTGCCTCCCACGAGCTGCATTTCATGGGAACATATGAGTGCTTGGCTCCCCTCTGTGTGGTGCAGTGGCAGGGATGATGGAAATGACAATATTGGGTAGGACTGGACCAAAAAACCCCATTCAGATGTGATGTGGCTAAAATGTAAATGTCTTGCAAAACTATCGACTTATTTCCTGCCCTCCAACTCACCAAATATGTTTGGAATTAGATGTTTCCTTTCAGGGACAGGAATTTGAGGGTTTTTGCAAATCAAAATCCTTATTTGGGTGAAAGGAATGGGTAATAAAAATAAGAATAAAATTCCCCATTAAAATCAGCATGTAAGATTTGTCCTTGTGATAGTGTCATCATTGTCTTTAAATTCAAACCAACAACTTTGAAGCATCCAGCTTTAAATGAAGTCTGAGCCCTTCGCAGTCACCTTCTGTTTCATAGACAAGAAATAAAAGGTAATACCAGATTTGCTTTCTTCGGTGTGGTGTGGTTGGCTTTTTTTTTAATTTTAATTTTGTGTAAAATGTACAGGTATGCTTGACAGAATAAAACAAAAAATGATCCTTAAGAAGGCAATATGCTTGAGGTCACAACATCTGTCTTTAATGTAAATTGGACAATCTTCAGGCATTTTCTTATGTGCTGTGTTTGCACATTTTTGTTTATTATTGTCAGATGAGCTGCCTTTATAAAAAGGACATGATCTATTAACTATTTACATACACATATCTGTCTTGTATGAAAATCTACTGGCACAGGGAAATGTGTCCTAGCAGCAAACTGCTGCTCTTGTGAACTGCAAAGCAGCTCTTTACAGCTCTCACGAGCAAGGTTTGCTCAGCTTTGCAGCTGTCTTAGTCTCACACACACATTCTCCTAGGCTGTAGCTGCAGTCTTCACTCTTTCTAGGAGAATATTTAGATTAGCATGCTCAAAAAATGAAGCAGAATTATATTTTAGAATGAAATAAATCCTGACCAGATGCAACCATGTTAAACCGGTTCAGCAATTCTGAGTTTGGAGTCCAGGAGCTACAAGAGACTCTTACATTTCTGTTTTTTCTTTGAGTTGGTTTCTAGCCCTGTGTGTGTTTTTCAGGCTTTTCATTGTAACAACACGACCAAGAGAAATTAAAAAGAAAAACGATTTGTGTTTTCAACTGAACTCAGGGTTTCAGGTAGGTCTGTCTTATTCTTCATGAACATTAGGGTTTGACAGCAGTAGGGAAGCTGAAGTGCAGAACCTGAAAATCAGTGTTAGATGATTTCTTCAGGTAATGTGCTTGTCGCTGCGTTCTAAACATCATTTCATGCATAGATATATACATTCAGTGGGCAAGAAACATTCTGTGTGTTGGAGAATAACAATGAGAGGAGTAGAATGGCAGTAAACAGAAGGGTCTTGCTGACTGCGGGTGAAAGCAGCAGCACATCTGTTGGGGAGCTGTGTGCAAACACGACAAAGATCAAGGCAATAGGGCTCCAAGTTCAGTCTTCTCCCTCAGCGCCACAATCCAGAGCTGCCTGACAAGAGAGTGCCAAGATCCAAATCCATCCTTGCAACTTCCCTCACATTCAAAAACTGCAGAGAGTAGTTTGCTGATATGTTGCTTTGTCACACTTTTTTCTTCTTACTGATCTCTCCAGAAAGGGATGTAGCTGTGCCTTCTCAAAATCACAAATATAAAACTGGTACATCTTTTCCCCAAGTGATTTTTTTTCTTGGAAAAGTTTGTTTGACTTTCACACCTCCCCTTTCTTATCACTGTGTTCTAGCAAGATACTTGGGTTCTCCTCATTTCTTTGTAGCTTTTACCAAAGAGACCTTTAAGAGACAAAACATTAGGGGCAGTTATTTTTTGTGGGTTACAGGCCGAGTTCATGTCAAGTTTGAAGAACTTCCTTGGGTTTTTTTCTGTGTCTGTTTTCTAGGGTTTCTTTTCTGTGTCTGTTTTCTAGGGTTTCTTTTGCATGTGTCTTTTAAATTCAATGTCATAATAGTGTGGATGATGGGTTTTTTTTTCTTTCCTTCCATTTTTCCTCCCTAGATGACATCTCAGCTTTGGAAACTTTCTGAATAGAAATTTGGCACAGATATCTTCAGCCAGAGCAAAATTGAAAAAAATATGGTTATAAAACTTGCTCATGTTTTTAAGCAGTGGTTCCAGTCCTGTGGGGTCTACTTGTCACTGACTGTCCATGCATGATATGTATGGACTAAAAATTTGACATTTTAGGTGTTTAAAGTTGTTTATATCTAGTGATACTTTTATTCCAGATGATTATGTGACATCTTTAAAATGAGAGGTCATTTTGGTGAAGATATGCTAGTTGTGCACATAAGGATTAACACTCTTTACAGGTGATATAATGAATGTTTATGGCGTGGGACTTAAATTCCTAGGATTAACCAGTGTAGGGTGAGTCATATTTATGACTACACACACATCCTCGCTAATGAGTTATGAGTTAGGCTTCTATGACTAGTGTATGTATCAAAAAGCCAGGTGTAACAGGCAATAGTGATATTTGTAACATATTGGTGCAAGTCTTTTTTTGTTTTTTAATTTAAAAGTTATAGAACTGTGAAAACATGATTGTTTGTTTGTTTTTAACTGGGGAAAAAAACGGCTTGAAATGAGGTCTCTTTTAGTCTTTTTTTCACCATTTCATGCCATTTATGGTTCATGGTTATTTATCATATAATGGTTAGGGTCATAAGGGAGCTTAAAGATTATCTGGTTTCAACCACCCCCTGCCATGGGCAGGGACACCTTCCACTAGCCCAGGTTGCTCCAGTCTGGCCTTGGACACTCCCAGGGATGGGGCAGCCACAGCTTCTCTGGGCAAACCTGTCCCTGTGCCTCCTCACCCTCACAGTAAAGAATTTCTTCCTAATATCTAATTGAAACCTTCTCTATTTCAGTTTAAACCCCTTGTCCTATCGCTACATGGGCCCAATTCTTGAGCTGTTCAAGCAGAACCCTTCCCAAAACAGTCCTATATCTTGCAGCAATCTCCCATTTACAAGCTGGGCTCTGTTTTGTTGTAAATGAGCTCCTTGAAGCCATGGGAACTCTATTTACATCCCAAGGTAAGAGTTGAACAGGTCAGGTCAGACACTGTATATTCTGCATTAAGTGTTACAGGCTTTCAAAGTGTTTCCCAGTCCCATACACTGCCTGGTAAATTCAAATCCTCCATTGGATGTAGAGTTCCATAGGTTTCCATGGATGCTTCCATAGGTTTGGAGCAACCTGCACAGATGGACCTGCAGCCATTTTTGCAATTACTAACCCTGATTTCTTGTCCTTGCTTCCAGCAATAACTAAAATGCTGCCAACAGGAAATTCTGCCTTCTTCATCTCCTGTCTTTTCTTGTTTCTTTGTAGCTTGAAAGCAAAATTCAGATAATGATATATTGATTTCTGTGTCAGGCTATCAATTCACATGTGCTTTATTTCCTATTAAAAAAAACAAATATACAATATCTAATTATGTGATACATTTTGGAAGCAAGATTAAAAATATTTTAAAAAAATCAATTGGATTTAGGTCTGTACATTTTTTTTAATGTGGATTGAATGCAGCTGGCTCTGTCTGTGCTTTTTTGGCTTCCTATCACCCTTTAGAGTATCACTGTTTTAAAGCTGAATAAATATCTAACAACCAAGAGATAATAAAAATGTTATTTAATACTGTATTCCCAGTGGCTTAGGAAAGGTTACAAACCCTGATATCTGGTTAGTGGTCCCAGTGGTTTTCTAGCAAGTTATTTAACTATCCATTTATTCATTTAATTCATCATGGTTAATGAGAGCTAAAAGGCAGGCACAGGATTCAGGTTCCCAGAAAAACAGACATAAATTATGACCAGGTTTAAAGAGCATGACATATCAAGTGATCATCCTGGTAACCACCAGGAGTTTGGGGTCTGTAGCACACACATTCCTGGTAATCCAGCTCTGCCTTCCAGGATGGAGTTTTCTTTTAGTCTTCATTGCTACTCTGCCAGTTCAGTCATCCTTTCTCAAAGGCAGGAAAAGATTTCAAACTGGGCACTGAAAGGAACATATGAAGTGCAATTAAAAATGCAGTGGGTGTTGTAGGATAATTCTGTATGGCATTCTTACTGCCTGATACAGGTTATAGAATTGCAGGTACCTCTATGTGGTTATTGGCAAAAAAAAATCCTTTTTATATTCTATTAGCCTGGATCAAAGCTAGTTCACAAATACTTTGTATATGGAACATCTTTCCTAAATCTTAGTATAATTCTGTCCACTATTTGCCAGGTTTTGAGGTCCGGATGTCTCAGTCTTGTATTTATGCTGAAGGAAAGGGCACTAATCTATCTTAATATTCTTGTACTAGTCATCAAAAATGTTGTATGGTCTTGGGGCTGGTTCCTCTGAGAACTTAGATGTGCTAATAGGTGTTTGTCAAACTGAGGTCCTTGTGGACTTGGAGCCTCAAAAAGGTGGTTGATTCAATGTTTATGTTTCAAGGTATATAGGGATGCAATGGTTTATATAAGATTATGGTACAGAATTATGAGCTATTTGATTAAATGAGTGATGAAGTGTTCAACTCCTTAAAGACCAACTTAGTCTAGGTATATGAAAACAAGCATTCTTTATGTAAGTCATTATAGTTTTGGAATTGTAACCAAATATAACCATTTTCACAGAAGTTGCAGGATAAAATGGAAAGTGAAAATTAAACAGGAAAAAATGTACTGCTGTTTCAATCATGCTGAGTTATTGTAGTCATGTAAGAACACTTAGAAAAGCATGAAGTAATATTATAGAAACTTGGCATTCCAACTCTCTGGCAAGCAAAATGGTGCAGTGTTATAAAAGTTAATATTTCTTGACACATGCTGACATTTCAGTTAAAGCTTCTAAATTATTTTAGACTTTAATGGAGAATGCACATACTTTTTTCTGCATTTCTGGTAACCTTTTCAAGTTGTTTGATGCAGAGCTTATTTGACTGTGATCTGCCCTATATACTTAGAAATTTTAAGTTTTGCTTAGGCAGCTGTTGATTCTGTGTAGAGTTTGAGTGGGAAGTTCTCTGGTTTTGTGTCACTCTTCTGCATGTTTCCTTTTCTCCTATTCCTACTCAGGGTGTGATGAACTCCATTTTATACAGGAGGACACCTCATGTGTAGCCTGTTTTTGATGATACCTAAGGATACCAACTGAGAAGGTAACTGATCCTCCCAGCTTGCACATTTGCTTCTGCTCTACCATTCAGTCTGCCTGCACTGCTTTTCAGAGTTTGGTAAGGGGTAATTTTCTTAATCCAAAGGGAAATGTCTTCCAAAATAAGTCACTCAACAACATCCAGAGATGGATCTGGGAGCAACACGTTGATCCTGGGCACCATTTGTTTGGCAGAGAGGTGCCATGGTGGTATTGAGAGTGGCTTACTCTGAGCCTGACAGAGGAGGATTTGAACATTAATGGAAACTAATTCTCTGCTGTGCTTTGCCTGGGAGCTGAACTGGCATCTAATATTGCCACAGTAGTCCTTGTTCTAGAGCATGTGCCCCAGTTTCAATATTTCATTGTTTGGAGATAACACCTTCATCTTGGGACATGATTACAGTCCCTTTAAATTGCTGAAATGGCATTGTAGGGAGTGATTTTGCTGAGCTCTGGAGAGAACACAGAAACTGCTTCAGGATATACCAGGAGGTGTCCCTGCTTTGCTGTTTCCAAGTTAAATTGCAAGATGTCAGTGATGTGCTTGGATGTAATAATAACTTCTAGTTGGTTGTCTTGATACTGTATTGTTTAAGCCTGATTTTAGCAGGATGTTACAAAGGTACCTGAAGGATCCTAATGGCACCCCAGTGGGTTGTGCATTAAATGTAAGTGGTCAGTAGAGTCTGTGTGGCCATGGCCAGGCTAATTCCTTCTGGCTACACCTCAGACATCTGTGTGCACACATTTTTGGTAGTCGGAGTGCAACCAGACAGGGAGCCAACCTGTGACATCCCCTCTGGACCTTTAGAGGGAGAAAGACTCACCAACTAGCTCTGAATGGCCTATTTCAAATGAAATAGGACACAATAATCCAGTTCCTTCTCTTGCACTAACTGCCTGTGTATTAAAGAGAAAAATAACCAAGATACCCAGATATGATACTGTCATGGTTTGAGATCCCCCAAAAAATCTAATTCCCTCGTCCAAGCCCCCTGGTACATCTCAATCCAATGTGAGATGGGTTTTCCAGACAAACACACAAGACTCGAAATGGGGAAAGGGAATATATTACAATGACTGTACAAATAAATAAATAAATAGTATAATACATTATACACACAATCTCAACCATCTCTACCATGACATAAGTATTTACAATGGATCAGATCTCTTCTCTCCTCCAACTAAAAGTCCAGGAGGGAAGAAGGACAGATCCCTTCTAGTCTCTGAGCAGTTTCTCTACGGCAGCAGTCATCTGTCCTCTTCACATGCAGCAGCTGATAGCTGGATTATTGTAGCTGGATCTCTTTTCAATACACACAAGGGGGTCTCCAAGCCCTTTGGCCCGTCGTCTCCAAATGAGGGTCTTCCAAGACACAAGGGGGTCTCCTTTCACCCCTCTTGGCTCTCCTTTGACTCCAAGTGAAGGCCTCACCTGTGGACTGCCAGCAGGGACAAAACTCGCTTCACCACAGGCATATCACGAAATGCAGGGGCATCTTCGTGAAAGTCCCTTCCTCAGGGGGGTTCACCCCTGAGTCAGAACATCTTGGGCAGCATTTAGTTGAAAACCTTTGCCTCAAGAGTTCTACCAGAGCTCCTGTGCTCTGTCTCAGGCTGCCAGGCTTGTCAGCAGCAGCGAGGGGGGACCAAGGTCAACCCCCCCCGCATTCCTTCTCCTTCCCGGTCAAGCTTCAGGATGTCTTTGAGCCTCTCAGCTCCTCTCTCTCTGGTGCTGCAGCACTCCAAGGCTCCTCTCCTTAATAGGAGTCCATCTCCCTCCTTTCTTGGAGGTCTCAGAGGGGTATGGGGTCTTATTCTAGTTCTTACCCCAGCTTCCTCTCTCCCTGCTGCTCTCTCGACTCTCTCTCTCTCTTCATTAGACACCTCTGTGTCTGCTTGCCTGGCTGCAAGCCACCTCTGCTGCATTCTTATCTTTTTGACTCTCTGCCATCACTTCTGGACGCTGCTTCTGCCGCTGCTGTCTCTGCTCACTTACAGTGGAGAAAACTTTCTTAGCTCTCAGCTGCAGGCACCTAGCCCAGCTTTATGCTGTTCCAGGTCCCCGCAGGCCCCCGCTGGGGGCTGGGGGGACAAAGCCCCCCAGGGGGCTCCTGCCCTCTGCTCCTCATGGCCTCAGAACATGGCTACCACTTCTACAACCAAACTACAACCAAACTACAACTAACCTTCTCTTCCGTTTGCTTGTGGTATGTTTACATTTTGCAGGAGCGCAGATTGGACAAAACTTCAAAACTTCCAGGGGTCACCACCCCCTGGGGTTTTACCATTTTCTTAGCTTCAGGGGGAAAACCTGGTTCAAAGCACTACAGATACAAAGAAGAGAAGGTGGCCAAACAGCCAGAGAGCATCCATGTACTGCTTTCTCCCTCTTAGTCTTCTGAGCAGTTTCCATCTCAAAGCAGAGAGAAATTAACCCCGTCCTCAGGAAAAGAGGAAGGTTTGTGCTTTGTGTGGGGAAGGGTGTGTTAGATGATGTGCAGTGTGCGTTCGCACTGATAAGTAGAGAATGCAATTCCAGTAGCTACATTTGTGAGGGCCAACGTGCCCATGGCAGGGTTATGGGACTTGAATCCTGCTGGTCAAAGAGGCAATCTGTGGAGATTAATTTTAGAGGATATACTGCTGCTGTTTTCTAGTATTTGAGGTGAGAGTTGAATTAAGTGTGAAATAAATAGGCTGAGCCAAGTCCCATAATTGTATCAGTAAGGTCACCACTCACTCTCTGGTGGATAAAGCCAACCAACTTACTAGTTTTTGGGGATGAAGCACTGCTGAACTTGCTGTAGGAACTGATCACTGAAAAATTGGAGAGGTGGTAACATGTCACAGAAGCATTCAAATAATATAATCTCAGCTGCATTTTACACTTACAGCTGTCCCTGTAGATTTGCTCTGTTTGTTCTAATTTCTAAATATTGTCTTGTAATGTCTTGGGTGGAATTGGCCTTGGTCTATTGCTTGGTGCTTCATGATCATGTAATGAAAAGCTCTACTAAAATATCTCAATGCATATGCTAGATTTAGAAAAGGTCTTTGAGGATGTTAATAAAAGTTTAAATCTTTGTAGTGCAATGTATATACTTTAGCTTTGTTAGTTATGTGAGATAATAAGTATTAAAACTAATTGTTTACATCCATCTGAGCTCATCCAGTCTTCTCTCTTTCAGCAACAGTGCGGGAAGACAGCAAAGAGAAAGCTTTTTTGGAATAATTTCTGTATCAGGCTACTTTGTTTCCCAAACCATAAAATGAGCTGAGCCACACACAGTTGCTGCTGTGAGGTCTCTGCTCTTGCACTGCTGGTTTGCTAAACACCAGCATCTGACCACCTGTTCTCACTCAAACCAGAGAATCCAAAAAGAACTTCAAACCACAAAAACACCTTAAAAACAACCTCCCTGTCCCATCCAGCCACACAGTCATTCTCAAGCTGCTCCCAGGAATATGCCTTGCCAGGAATAATGGGAAAGGGTGGCTGGGTAAGAGGCTAAACACCTTGGAGACTTTCCTTATAAATCACTTTTAGAAAAACTGTGCTGCAGATCTTTCACTTGGTGTGGGGATTCAAAAGGCAGTCTGCATTCTTACCTATTTCTAGTTATATTGCAGATGTTTTCTGATGGAAATCTTCATGACTTCAGATGTCATTGCATCTCCAGTTATTCTCTACTTATTTCACCTTAGTTCATTAGAAAAAAATGTGTCTTCTCTATTCTCTTATTAGAAGACCTGACTCCAATATTGTGAAGTGAAGCTTTGCTTTTTTTATGCTTACTTTTTTAGTAAAATTAATTAACTATTTTCTGAAACATATGTGAGATACAATTAGTAATATATTTTGCTGTTTTATTTTTGACAACAGGCAGATGATTACCTTCAAAAATAATAACAGATTTTAATCTAAATAAGTATCTAAATTATAGTAGTTGAGTTGTAAAGAAAAACAAATTCAGCTACTCCTTTTTTGCATGTGCCAATTACCTAAGTGTTAATAAATCTCCTATATAAATGAAAATGAGAAGACTCAACTCTCTGGTAAGATAATGTTGCTCATTAACAACAAGGAAAACCTCCTATTGCTATTGTAGGAGAAAAAAAATCCACTTCTCTTCCTATCTAAAAGGCCAATAAAACACAGGTATGAAGTGATATGTGAAAACCAGGCCCCCTGTAGTCTTAGTATTGTCAAAATCTGTAAAAAATTCTCCTTGAAAGCCTCACTTTAACATGACTCTGTTAGTGCAAGGTGTAGAGCAATGACTTACAAGTCTGCTGAAATGGCACAGTGGATCCCAAAGAAACAGACTAACCAGAGGACTATCATAAATGATGTAGGTATACAATGCAGAATAATTGAATAAATCCAGAGTGGATTTTTGTTTTGTCATTGTTTTGTTGTTTGTTTTTTGTTTGTTTGTTTTTAATAGCAGTAATCTGTAACTTGGTTTTTCAAAATCAAATTTTGCACACCCCTTTGTTGAGAAACCTTTGGTCAAAATATTATGACAGCTTGTGAAAACCAAAAAAGTAATAGTTCAATAGATGTGCACTATTGTTCTCTGCCTTCTTTTCCCCAGTGTTGTCTTATAGATTCGAACAATATACCTTAGTACAGACACCATAGCCTCACAAGTATGAGCCTAGTGAACAAATTCTCATATGGGAAATTGTGGTGTTGAGAGTACAATTCCATATATGTAATATATATTCTATATCTTCTATGGAGGAGCCATGAACAAAGATTTCAATGGCTTTTTAGACATCATGTATATGGAGGGGAAATAATTGTATCTATTCTGCCTTATCTCTTCCAAGAGATCCTGGATACCTGCAGTTCACTGTTTTTATCAGTGAGGGGAGTAAGAAGGTGCAGTAACCTGTCCAATCTGATGAGGAACTCTGCCTCCTCCTCAGCATCCCGACTCCCTGTTTTCAGGTTCCCAGCTCCATGTTTGGCTCAGGGAGCTGCCTCCCAACTCTGCTTGACTGCCTGGCACTTTTACTCTTTCCAGAAACACCCAGTCAAGGAGCAAGTCAACCCCAAGGGCTGTTGAAAGCCACCGGGTGTTTGGTTTTCACTGGGCACCTGCTGTTGTTCCATCAAACATTGGGAAGAAAGTGTGAATTGCATGGGTTTGGTGTTTTTTTTTTTTTTTTTTTTTTTTTTTTTTTTTTTTTTTTTTTTTTTTTTTTTGGTTTTGTTTTTTTTTTTTTAATGGCAGACAGGCTGGAGTGGGATCTTGCTGCCAGGTGGCTGATGTCTGTCAGTCTGTCTGTCAGTGCTGGTGTGTGCATCCCCAAGCCTGGGGTTTTGTGGAGAGTCTCTGGCTCGTGTTGTGCTGCCCTCTTGTCCAGTGGTGTCTCCCATAAGCTGAGTTTCCTTTACCTCCACTGCATCCTAACAGAGTCAGTGCTCCCTGGAAGCATCACACCTGCTGGAAATGCACTGCAAAGAACGTGTGTGTGTGTGGCTGTGTGTTCGTCTAAGACTTATTAGGTTTCACAGGTTTATGATTCCCTTGAAAGTAAAAAAAATGTAGATCCTCTTCTGTGTAAGGGTAAGAGATGCAACCCAAAATTTAATAACAACTTTGTGGGGATAAACATCAGTTTATTCTGTTAATCATTGGATATTCTGGAGACCACGCTGCAAGGAAAACATAACTCTGTCTAGCAAGCACTAGGAATTTCTGCACATGCACATGTCTATATAAGCAGAATCCTATCAGGCTAGAAGCACTGCCTGCTTTGTCAAGCCACTTCAAAGGACATGTGATTGTAAACATGTGAATATCCCTAGGACTACTTATACAACTCTGTATGGAAATATTATTTGTCTATCTCTAGTCATATTCCTCACATCCAGTTTAAGATAAGTTTTTTTTTTTTTGGGGGGGGGGGGGAGGGAGACTTTTCCTGTGGCTTGCTTTTTGTTTTTCCAGAACAAATTCAACTTTTTAGATGTGTGTCTTTTCAAGATTGAAGAATGACACAACAGGCATGTGATGGGAAAAGTGAACCTTTCCAGGGAGGTGTGAAGTGATCATGAAGTGATCTGCTGTGGATGGATGGACGCGGTGACAGATTTGGTTTTTTTTTCCCCCCGCTGAATTGACTCAACTCCTGTCCAGGGACTTTGTTCAGGTGCAACTTCCAGAGTAAGAATTAATTTTTTTCTTCTATTTTGTCGTTCTTGAATACATCACGGCTGGGCTTTGCAAACGAAGATTTGGGAAGGGCTCTACCCACGTTTGTTACAAGTGCGCTGGTGGCTAAAAAGGCCAATACGAGACAGGCATGTCCGGTTGCAAAAGGCACAGCAGAAAGGCTCCTTAGGTGGTAAATTCTGCAAGACACGGTTCTTTCTGCGTTGTCTTTTCTCCTCCAGAGTGATCCTGCGGGTGTTCTCAAAAGCATCAACAGCGTTATAGATGGTGTGTCTCCAGACCTCCCGATTGGAGGCCAGAGTAGACCAGTTATGATGATCAATATGGCCAAGAATACAGTAAATGAGTATTTCACTATGTGAGATGATGCCAAGCACATGTTTAATACCAGTAGTAAGCCTCATAGGTCACCTTTGGCAGAGTTTACTTTCTGTTTTGTTACTTGATGATTTCAGGCAGAGCATGATTTGATCTATATTTTCAAGGGTGTTTTAAAAGGCAAAACCTTTTAATTTGCTTTTTATTGTCTATATAAGTACATAATTTTGCAGAAGCTCTGCTGATACATACACTTAGCATAAATGTAAGTGTTTTAAATGTTATTCCTATGAATAATTGTCCTCTGAGGTTGAGTACATCTCACTTTCCCCTGGAGCACAGGGAAAGCTCGTATCAGAGTGGCCCTCAGCATGTTTTCACCTCTGACTAATGAACCTTAGAGATAAGGACTGCTCCAGGAGTGCAGAGACAGAGCAAATTGCTCAGAGCTGAGTCCAGGCACAGAAATAACAGGGATTTGCCTTTGGCAGTGGAAGCGTGTGAGGAGATTTTGGGCAGGACAGAAAAAAGCTGTGGCTGCTGTTTTGCTGGTGGCAATGGAGGGGCTATCCGTGACTTCTGGGTGCTCTGAGGGTGACAGCTCCCCAGGTTCTTTGTGGCCTTTTCCTCCTTTTGTTCAAGCCCTGATTCTTTATTTTTGTGTCCGTTTTGCCTTGGTCTCTGCCCTGTGCAGCTTCCTTACCTGTGGGAAAAATTCAGTTTGGCTTATGCTCTTGGGGTCACTGTGCTGCAAAACCATCTGTTGAGTGCAGCCTGAAAGGGCTGTTGGCAGAAAAGTGAGGTAGAATAACCACTGTAGCTGCAAAATAAGGAGATTGTAGAGTCCAGCTATTAATTCCTTTGTCATCCTGATAAATAGCAAAAACCTGCAAAATTTGCACACTAAATTGCATTTGCCTATAGGGAAGGTGGACAGTGGAGTCTCTAATGCTTGTAGACAAAGGGCATAACCTGTATGTTATCTCTGTGATGAGCACAAATGTATTTTACCAAAATGAATTTTATTTGAAGAGCAAACAAACAAAAACTTGCTAGCGTGTTTAAAATTTCAGGTTCTTGAAGGGTCAGCTCTCCCATGTAAAAGCAATAGCTCTGAAAATGTCATCCTGAAAATTTGTTAGCAGGTGTTGTGATTTCGATGAGTAAATATAAGATCATGTAGTGTTTAAAAATGCAGGTATCTGTTGTGGCAAGCTATTCACTTAAAAAACATTCCAAAAAAACAAAAACCAAACCAGCCAAAGTAGCCCCACTACCCCTGCTACCCTCTCAAATAAAGAGAAACAAAACACAACACTACACCAAACCATCCTTCCAAAAAAACCCTAAACCAAACCCACCCTAAAACTCAAATCAAACAAAAAAATTCCATCTACCTCCTTCTCCAGCCAAAACAAAACAAATTCACTTTTAAATCTTGTGCTCTTGATTGTGTCAGTGTAATCATAAAGTATCCCCAGGCACACAACTGCTGAAAGAAGAAACAATTTTTTTCAGTGTCTGCTTCAGAATTGTGGGGAAATTGCAGGATGTGAGACCAATTTTAGTTTTTTAGCTGTACTTTGGTTGATGGATATTTTAGCTGACTTCCCACCAAAATTTTCCAATCCTGGTGGCAACTTATGTCTGAATGTACAACTGTGAGTTGTTGAGCAGCCCTAGAAACCAGCTGGAGTCCTTCTGGGCGTGCAAATATATGTGTACTGCTAAATCATGTTGTTAAATACTCTTCCTGCAGAGAGTGACATTAAAAGGGACAGTTATGGGGAGACAAGGAGGGAATGCTTCTCTCACAATCAAATGTGAGGTGGAAAGGGACCATTTCTGGCTGAATGGCTTTCCTTGCAGGGCCCACGTGCTCAGCAGTCCCTGTCACTCGTGGTGCCTGTGCCCAGGGATGTTCAGCTTTACTCTCACCTCTCCTTCATGCATCTTTATAAGCACATCCTTTTGATGTGATAAGAGCTTGACTGACTGAGGGGAAAAAAAACCAGAGGATTTCTTTATTTTTCAGGATTTTTTAGGGCTTTACAGCTGGATGAGGTGTGTGCTCTGGCTTATTTTGTAAATGGGAAGGGAGAGCAGGTGTTGGGAGGATAAAACATTGTGATGGCATCACAACCCAGAGTTTTGCAGTCAGAAAATGCAGCCTGAGTTGATCTCCCTGACCCTTTCAGGTACTTGAAAGCTGAACTGCAGGAAGGACCTTCCCTGCACCCAGATCCTGTTTTTATGTGCACTGCACTGGAGGGCAGGGGGCTGCCTCCAACCAGGGGGTTTGTCTGCAGCAGTGGTGGGTGGGCAGGAGGAGTCCAGCACTGCAGCCCTTAGGGGAAGGTGTTAAGCTTGTTAAGTGCACCCATTTTCTGTTTCCAGCCTCAGATATGCATTAAACTATTTTAATAAATAAATACATAAAATTACAAAGGCTGGATAATGTGCCTAGAGTGTAACATATGGTGTTTTTCCAATGCTAAGGAATAAAAGCTTTATCAATAAAACTGTGTGTAAATCCTCAGGCTAGACAACATTTTCTTCAAATGCTATTTCCATTCTAAAATGTCATGAAATTCTGGATTTTCTGTTAAAAACAATAGCACAACCATTCCCCCCCACCAAACAACAACAAAAAACTTCCTAAAGGAGACCCCCAAAACAGCACTGAAAAAAAGTTGGTACTTTCAGACATCAATTTTCCTATTGATATTTTACGGGGAAAGAAGGACTGAATTTGAGCCAAGTTTTAAATGTCTACAATAAACTGCTACCTCTTGCCCTACTGACCTTCTTTCTTGAAAACAAAAGACCCTACAAAAACTCTTTACTAGGTTTCATTAGTTCTTGAACTGGATATTGATCTTGCACCAATTTCCCCTCAGTCAATTTGACTAACTTGAACAGAATTGCTCTTGATTGAGAGCAATGGAGAGCTGGAGACCAGAGCCATCACCAGTGAGTTAAGTATAATTACTCATTCTCTTCCCAGTGGTCTGCAGTTAATGTCCAAGTTAATCTGCTACATGGCATGCCTATTATTTTTACTTTGTTCTTTTTTTGTGCTGCGTTTTAAGAAGAGTTAAAGCAGTAAAGTAATTTCCTCAAGTATTTAATGGATGTGGCCATTTTAGCCAACTCTATATACCTTGGCATGAAGGGTTCTTAGGAAACTGAAATTAAGATATTTTTCAAGTGTATGTGTATTTTCTGAACAAACCCACTGCTGCAAGGAGGGAGTCCCAGTTAATACTCAAAGAAGTTATTTTTTGAGTTGATTGTTGTGCTCGGAGGAGTCTAAAGTTCTCCACCCAGAATTTGTTTCATTACTATACAGTGTGATGTGTGAATAGGTGACAATCTAATACTCGCGATTTCCTTCTGACTGGTCAAGCATTCTTTGTTTGCTGTTATTAGAAAGGTGAAAATGTGGAGCAGCCTCGGGAAGATACTCAAGTGCTGAACTCTGTGAACATCTTTCCACACTTGTCTAAGACTTAGGTTTCCATTAGTTATTTTTCTAGACAGCAAGTTGCTTTCAGAAGTTATTCATGAGGGAAAACTTTTTAGTTTTTAGAATAATAGGGGATAAAATGTGTGGCAAGTCCCCACATATAGAATGTTTGATCGTGGAAAAATGTGATCTATTTTTTCAAGTTCATGTGGAATGCCAATGATTGAACTGCAAATATAACCCCACATTTTCATAATAATGAACAAACCCCACATATTTTGTAGGAGTCACTCCAAGGATTGGCTTGATACCTGAAGCAAATTCAAGGAAAAGCAGTAAGACAACTCTTAACCTACTTATTGTCCTTTTCCTTGAGGTTCTTATTTGTTTTAAAGGCCCAGCTAGGAAAGTAACACCATAATTATCATAAGTTCATCTAATATTGGGACTAGAAAGTGATCTAACAGTATTTAAAATGGCTTGCACTCTTGCATTGAAAACAACACGGAGAAATTATTGTCAGATTCATGTGCTGTGGGGAAGAGGGATGAACTCTTTAAAGACTAATCTTTGTATCGTATGAATAAATTAGAAAAGAATGGTTTATTCATTATGGATGGGGAACTGCCACATTGGTCATGTATTTTAATTCTTTTCAGCACTGAATGTCTGTTATATTTGCATTTGTGGTGAAGGGCTCCCTTCAGCTGACCTGTGAACATGCAGATGAAGACTGTGGTGGGAACCAGAGCCTCCAACGGCCTTTTGTGCCCTGGCAACACACTGCTCTGTTCTGTAAATAACTTCAGTTCTTTGGGTGTAGTACTTCTCACATTTTGCAAAGCTCAGTGAACTCATAGCTAATATTTATGTGAGGCATGTATTTTTCCTCATTGGAATACCCTCTCCTTACTTTTCTGAAGTTTCCCAGTGATCCACTCTCACTGGTAGCAGCAGAACTGCCAGCGTAGAAAGGGTGTTGGACCGTTGCATCTTTTGTGAGCAGGTGGTGATGACACAACTCTGCAGCATTATTTTGACCATTGTTGCAGTGATGCCTATTGGAAGATGGGCTTGTAGTGATCAAATTCTGTGGGAATGTGCAGGAATGTGAAGTTATGACAGACTCTGTGCTGTGCCAGGGTGTGGGAATGACTATGGCTGAGGGATTATGCCCATTAGGAGTGTTCAGCTTCATGGAGAGGAAATGTAGAAAGTGCAGTAGTTCTCATTTTGGCTAATGTTGTTGTGAGGTAGGTTTTTTCATCGGCTCCTCACACGCAGTGCAATCTATTTCTTAAGTCTTCATACAGTCATGGTGATATGGTTTGAAGCTGGCTCCCTCACAAGTCTCCAAACCTTACCACAAAAAGTGTCGTGTCCCCCCCCCAAACCTCAGGGAGAAGAGGGAGAAAAACAACCAAGAAAAACTGAAATGAGAGAGACAGCTAAAGCAATATATGTATAAATATATTTACACTTATGTTACAGTTATATACAATTGAAATATATATACAATTTCACAAGGGAAAGGGAAGGGGGAAGGGAAAAGGAACAAAACCAAAATAAAATATATATATATCCTGATTAGCAGCCCAATATCTAGCAACTAAAAGAGTTAACAAAGAAATATCTCACTACTCTCCTTGGGACAACAGAAAGTCGCTCTGGAACGATCGCCGGCAACCTCCGTCTCCCAAGGTCGGCAAGGCCTTACCAGGCCTCGCTCCCCAACAACGACAGACTCAACAGCAGGGAACCTGCACCTCCAAGCCACTGGAAGGAAAGAGAGCAAAGGCCTTTCCTCCTTTCTTCTTATAGCCTGGTTTACGTAAAAATCGTAGGGAATACCGGGTAAATCTGGGCACTTCCCTGGTTACAAACTGGTCACCAAGGAAGGCCTAGACCAAACTACTACACATGGTGATGCTAAACTATTGTTGCCACAATTTCTCATTCAGATGGACAGGTAAGGTGCATTTCATATGTCTGTGTACATTTGAAAAAAATTCTGCTGATGTATTGAATATATCTCACAACGTCAAAACAAGTTGCTGCTCTTGTGTCCTTCAAGGCAAAATAGGCTGAAAGGCTCTTATGGCTACCTGAGAGCAAATTGGAGTGAGGTGTGTGTTGGTCTCTTCTCCAAAGGAACCGACAATAGGATAAGAAGAAATGTTGTCCCAGGTTGCTCCAGGGGAGGTTTAGATTGGTTATAAGGAAAAATTTCTCTACTTCAAAGCTTGTCAAGCCCTGGAACAGGCTGCCCAGGGAAGTGATTGTGTCACCATTCCCAGAGGTGTTTAAAAGATATGGCACTTAGGGACATGGTTTAGTGGTGGCCTTGGTGGTGTTGGGTTAATAGTTGCACTTGATGATCTCAAAAGTCTTTTCCAACCTAAGTGATTCTATGACATTAAGTCAATTAAAATTTCATACTAAAACTTTATGAAGGACTGGAAAAATGAAAGCTCAGCAAGACCAAGCTTTAAACCCTGATCCAGCCTTGTGCCTCCACTAAAAGAATGACCATTCAAAAAGGGGGATATAAAATAAGCAGAATCTATGATGCCTTTTTTTATTAACTCTTAGTATCTAAATATTGAAGGTGTACCTGAGTCAGATTTTGAAGCTTTTCTTTTAAACAAGGGGAGCTGGAAATGTAATAAATAAATAAATAAACCAGTTTTCTGATTTTTGTTTTAATTTATTTTTAACTTCCAAGACCTGGGAATTTAAAAAAACCCCTCTGTGCTAATGTCGTGCTTCAGCAGCAATGGATATAGAACCAAAAGGTGAATATTTTTCTTATGCAGGGTGAGTTTTTGCTACATTTGAAGGTCTTGTGTTTTATTAGGAGAGCTGAATCTTTCCTCCAAGTGTTTCTATTCACAGGTGAAATTATGCTGTACACATCCACCTGGAAACCTGATCCTTGCTGGAAATATTGATGAAGTTTGCTCTTGACTTCATCTATTCTTTTAGGGCTTAAAATATACAAGTATATATAAGTGGAGTATACAGGTGGAAACTATATTAGTGCATTCAGACTTTGTTTTCTCCGTAGGCATATCATGCATACCATGTCAGCTCTGAGTTTAAAATCCTCTGGATATACAACCAGAAAAGAATTATTTCTGTCATTTGAGCAAAATGGTGATTAAAAAAAATATTCCTTAGGTGTAATAAGTGTTAGAGATCATGAAGCCTTAATATTTGCAATTGCTGTCTACTTTTGCAGTTAAATATTCAGGTAAAACTCACTGGGATCCCCCCAAAACGTGGTAAGAGGGCCAACAAATAAAAAAGAAAGAAATACAGTATTTTATCACAGTAATTTGACCCAGCAGCATTTCTGTATTAAGATGCCATCCTTGCACTTGTATTCAGCAAGTCTTTTTTAAAGGCTGAACAGCATGAGGCAGCTTTTACCCAAGAGGAGTACTAATTGGTGATTTGAGAGAAATGTGAAGTATTTCCTCCATTCTTTGATTCTATTGTTCTGCCGCTGCAGTGAAAGCATGAGGAGGGATACCTGACAAAGGAGGAACCCACAGTTAGTAAACTCTTCACTGCTGGTATGTCTGTCAGGAAATTAGATCAATGAAAATTAATTCACTCCTATAACAGTAATTTCCTCACTTAATGTCTTCATCTAGCGTGAGGGTGCCTTCTCCCCTGCCTGCTTCAAGAGCAGTAAATCAGCTGAGCTCGCTGTTCAAGGCAGTGCTGCAGAAGTCCTTATGTTCTTAGAACATTTTCCTTTCCCTTTTGTTTTTCTGAGACTGAAAGTATCCCATAAGCTCAGAGAGAAGTTGCGATTCCGTGGCCATTTTGGTGCAAGATAGCACGTTTCAGATTTTTTAAATTAGCCTCTTCTGGCTCAAACCCCAGAAGTTATTTTTTTTGTTTTCCTTGTGCCATAAACTGTGCTTTATTAAAGCACTTCCCTCTTCTACCCTCTTGCCCCATGTGGGACAGCAGGGACATCTAGCAGGACTTGTGCCCTTTTTGTGAACACACAAATAAAGAGAGGAAAAGGGGATATTTCATGCTGTGGTTCACCTGTTGAGCAGTGTCAGGACAACATATGTTGTCTAAGTTACTGTGACTGCCTTTCTTCTCCAGTCACTGCTTTCTGTTTGAGGGGATGGCAGTAACATCCAGGGGCTGGAATTGTGGTTTTATCACCTCTCAATGGGTTCTTTCTGAAATCTTATGGTAGCGTGTGGGTGAATGACCTTTTCCTTTAGTATAAAACAGGAGGGGACAATATCTGAGGCAATTGGATTGCTTTTCAGCAATAAATAGCATTCACGTGCCCTCAAGCCATTTTTTTCTTCAAGCTCTCTAATGCTTTAAGAACTTTCCCAGAATGCTTTTGGATATTATTAAAGCTTGAAAAAGCTGACAGTTTTCAGGGAGGTAACTGCAGAATTTTTCCACACCTAGTAATTTGTGCTATTTGTTGTATGAGTACTTTCTGTAACTGGAAGGCAGGAAAAAAACCAGACTCCCTAGGAAAATGTAACATGTAGATCATTTCCAAATGCAACTGATGCTGGTTTGCAAAGGCCATTTGGTAGCTTGGCATCAAATGTTTTCTTCTGACCCAGTAAAAATTGGAAGGACTATGATTAAGTGTTGACATTTCTGTTCCTCAATTACTGTTTTCTTCTCAGCTATCTCAGTGCAGCTCCCTCATGTTATTTGGCTATGCTGACCTATAGGGCTTTCTTAACCTTTTTGTAAACTCAGCTGCCACTCACAGGCTGGATATAATTACTCTTTGGTGCTGCAATAGACCTTTTCTCCAACTTTGAAGGCTGAAAGATTGCCTCAGGTATTTAGTTAACTGGCTGAACTTTTTTAATTGGTGCAAACTGTCTCTAACAATTCCTGTTTGTCTACCATGCAACAACTTCTCTATTTTAAGTTTATACACTCATTCTGATTATATTCACTGATACATGATATCAGTATATGATCATCCAAGCATGGCAACATTCTGAGACATCCCTGGAGGCCACTGAGACAGAATGAAATAGTAATACATAAATTGGTATCAATTAATTTAAAATTTATATGATGCACTGGCCAAGTTAATGCTTAAAATTGGATTATACTTTAAATGCCACTGTAAAATTTTCTTCCTCTTACATGAAAACCATATTAAGGAATTCTCTATTAATTTTGGACTTACATGATAAAACTGAAAAAAGTAAGTGTCACTAAGACTTGTATGAGATACAAAATAGTAACAATGTTCTTTTCCTTAAATAATGCATAAATATTTCAGTTCTATGGTGTTCTGTCCCAAAAATAAATGATGGTAAACATTTGTTGATCAGTTCAAATGCAGAATCCAGTAAATTGCAGATCAGCAACTTTGTCCAGCTTGATAAAGACTCCACAGACATTTATGAAAAATAAAATAAAGGCAAAGCAAAAGATAAGAGATTAATTTTCATGTGGAGAGACTGATTTAATGATGATATTCTATTTTGGTTGCTTGACTTCTGTTATGTCAAATGATTTAACTTTCTCTGTAACACATCCACAATAAAGTAGGTTGTGTTGAGCTAATATAGGAGATCAGAATCATTTAGGTTGGAAAAGATCAACACTCCCACTCAACTTAGTGTGATCTGTGAAATTATTGAGGGTGCACTCAATCCTCTGGTCCAGATCATTGGTAAATATTTATTGAGATCTAGAGATTTAGATGTCTAAAACATTCTTTTGATGTATCTGCTTTGAATTGACTAATGCCATGCCTTTTTAGAAAACTCATTTCACTTTCATTAGGAAGAATATATTCATATGGCTTTGGTATTCAGAAATAAGAAATATCTGAGTTATGCTTCTGTTTAGAAAACCCATCATTCCTCTTAAGAGGAAGGATGCACTTCTGTCTGTCCTAATAAATGGGTGGCTTGTGGCTTACAGGATGGAACATGCGATTTGAATCACAGAATCATAGACAAGTTCTGCTAAGGGGGCAGGTCCCTTTAGTGGTCTCTATTCATTTAATTTCCTTTCTGCAAGGTGCATTTGGGCACTCTGCTCTCTTCCCCCATCTCTATTTTGTCCCTTTAGGTCCAGTTCTGCAACTGATGTTGTGTTCACTGGCCATGTCTCCCCTTCCACAGACAGACTGGTCCAATGGTGCTTCTGAAATGGGCTGAAATCTGGGTCTCTGGGACTCAAGAGACCGCCCATCCATATTGTCTATCGTGATCACTAGTCCTTGTGCAGTAACTTGAACAACTCCAGATTTCTTCTCTGTGATGGCACTCCAAAGGCTCATGTGATGTCCAGAATCTCTGTGTTGCTTGCATAGTTAAAATTATCCTGATGGGCTGGCAAGGAAGTGTATTCCTGCCTTCAAACTGTTCCTGCATATTAACTCATTGATGTGCATCCCCACAGTGAGTGGCAGCTCTATCACAGTTTTTCCTCACATAAGCAATCATTTTTTCATTCAAAATGTCTGAAAGCTAAGCTTTTGGAAACAACAGTGTCCAAAAGTACTTAGTGTCTAAGCAGACTATCTGAACCCCAGCTATCAAAACTGATAGATGGACATTTAGTATTGCAAGGTTAGACTCGACTTTCATGTTATTTGTGAGATATTTCTATTTGTATATTGTGTACACACACATATATATATTTATATATATATAGTGTGTGAAGGCACAAACACACAGGTATTTACTTTGCAATCTTTTTACTACAAGAAGATAGTAACTTCTTTTTTTTGTGAAAGTTGTCATGGACTGACTGACTCTCCTGTTTTCCCTTGAGAAGCAATGGAACAGTTCAGATGCTGAATTACCTTCAGAAGAAGTACATGAATTTCAAGAGGATTAAAACCTCAATCAGAAGGGGCAGTTAAGCAGTTTTTGACAAGATTTGGAGGAAAAAAACATCCCAACCTATAATCCCAACTGAAACTGCTGTAAGATTTCTATCAAACTAATATTTATCAGAAAATGCTTTCTTTCACTTGATATTTTGCCTAGCCTCACATATTCAAGTGCATGTAAGTGCTTTAATACTTTGATCCATTTACAACTGTAAATTTCATATAGTGCCTGAACTATGAACCAGCTTGACATTACTGGGCAATTTTTTCTTATTATGCACATTATGGAAGTACATCTATATAGAAAATTTGTGGGTTGCAATTTCACCCTGGTTATACACCTGTACCACATTTTTTCCTTTCGTAGATGTAAAAAAAAAAGCTAGTTGAAAAAAATAAAGAGAATGAAAGCAAGACTTATGTAAAAGAATGCATATAAAAAGTAGAAGAAACAAGATGGCAAAAATGGTTTATATGTTGATGATAGACCAGAGAATTTAAACTACTGCAGGACAGAATGGTTACAGAAACTAAGAATGCTTTTAATCTGCTAAACTCTACATCACTGGCTCACCTTTGGCTGTAAGAGCAGAAAGTATTTAATGGATGACTAATGAAGTGTTGGCTGTACCAGCCAATTCCTTCTGGGGAGTGCAGGGAAGGATTTTATGATACAGCCACTGCATTTGGCTGTCTAGACAATACCCAGAAAATATAGTGTTTAGAGGTTTGATTTTTTTACTTTTTATTTGGTTGTACTGTGAGTATTCTTGGAGCTTTATAGCATGATTTTTTTTTCCCTCATCCAATGCATACTCCCCATCCATTGAAGCAAAACTCCACCAATTTTGCTGTGATATCAAAGGCAGTGTATCTCATATCAATAGCGTAGCTCAGGCAGAGATCAGGGCTCACATTCACAGAGAGTAAGAAAAGGGGGATGAGGAAGACTGGGAACATTTCCAAATCCTGTCTGAGGAAGGTTTTGAAATGCAGGAGAATAAAGCTTCTGGGGCTTTTCTTAAAGGCTATTTTAGTAGCCCACAGATATGAGGCCTCTGTGCAGGCTGAACTTCTCCCATTAATCCAGAGTTCATCCTTTAGTATTAAGTGATAATGGAAGCATTAAAATCCAAGGTTTCCACCAGGAACACCATATGGGCACTCCCAGTGATCTAAACAGGTCCCTTAGTCCAACAGTTCTGTGGTTATTCCTGCTCCGTACACAGGTACCATGACTTTGTTGTCAGAGGCCCCTCACATCAGCTACTCACTATTTCCTTGACAGTACAGGAGGAGATCTCCTTGGTAGAAGGAAGGAAGATTTTTTTTCTCATCACCTGCTTTTTATATTTTCATCTCCATGCTTTTTTCCCCTGCCAGGCCCCTCATACTTGAATGGAGCTCTTCCCAGCAACTCACAAAGCTACTCCATTATTGTCCTCTGAAAATGTCTTTATAACTCCTGCGACACAGTGATACTTGACAGTTGTTAGGCAGCACTTTGAAAGCAATCCTGATGAAGTGCTGAAAGCGTGGTCTGTCACACTGACCAGTATTGCCTGTCATCCAGTCCTGTAGCCAAGGCTCTGACAGATGGACACGGTCATTCCTGAGCAGCTCTGCGTGCTCGTACCACACATCATCACAAACACCCGGCGCCGGCTTTGCCACCTCATAATTGAGCTTTCAGTGTGTTTTTGTTGGTGTGCCGAGGCTTTTTGGCCAAATGCCACGTCTTTCTTGGCAGTATCACTGACCAGACAAAGCACATGTTGGGCCATGAGTACCCACACATATTTTTTCCTTTTGTAGCCATTCTGAGGTTGTTTTTTTTTCTCTCAGATGAACAATGAGGATGTTGTGTGACTGCCTGTTGGTTCTTGTCAGTGCAACAGAAGGATGAATAGCCCTGAACCAAGCTGTGTCTGAGAAGCCCATGTGCTGGATCTGGCCTTGCCAGTAGGCTCTGGCTCTCCCAGTTAGTCTCTTGTGAGCTACCAGGTGGCTGTGCCAGCGTGCAGCCTGTATGCACTGGGTGATGCCTGCAGCAAAGAGGGGATACAGTGCAAGTAGGAATGTGGCGAGATGGACCAGGAGAACCACTCTGATGGTCTGCAGCTCTGTCCCAGCCAGCCCCTGCTATCTGACTGTGTTCTCAGCTCATCTTTGTGCAGATCTGTGCAAAAAAAGGAAGCTGCCTGCCACTCTTGTTTTAAAGGAATGCAAGCCCAGGGTGTTGAAATAAATAGTAAATTGTGAGACTGGTTCTTCCACTGCTGATGAGAAGCTGAACAAGGATATGGGCCACTGCTGTGAACAAAGGATACAGTAAATCCAGCCTCCTGCAATGCTCTGTGCCGTGGGTTGGGCAGCAGGAATTACCAAGGCCCTTGGTAAACTCCTTCCTCCCTGGTTAGTATGAGGCAGCTTGTGGGGAATTCTTGTTCCCCCAGAAAAAATAGGGGGTACCAGTGATCTGTGACTGCACCAGATGCATCCAGTGAGAATAACAGGGCAAACCCACTTATCTGAAAGGCACAAAGGGGAGTTGAAAGTGATGCACAGGACAATGAAATTTCCCTTCAGGAGTGGCAGATAACAGGGAATGTTCCCAGCAGTTTCTCCAGAGCACTCAGATGAGGTCCAAAAACCTTCCCCAGTCTGCTGTAAACTCAGTTTCTGGTGCAAAATCTCCCTCTGCCTAAAATTAGGCATTAGGGCTGGGTGAGCATTTGCTGTTGTTCTCTGAAGCTGCACTGGGGCTGCAGGAGGTGGCAATACTTGTCCCCAGGCCCCTGGGGAAGGAGGCAGAATTCCTGTGAGCTGGCCATGAACATCAGCACCTGAAAAAGGGAAAATGGCAGATTTCATCCAAAAGCCCAACCCTATAAGGCTCTGTAGGAGAACCAGCTGATTCAGAGTGGAGTGTCTCAGTGAACCTGGTACCTTAGGGCTGGGGGAACAGGCTGTTCCTTCAGTAAACCAGAGCTGGGAGAGAGGCTGGGAAGGGCTTGAGAGGCTAAACAGTAACTGTGGCTTGGCTGGCACAGGAAAACAAGCCACAGCTCCGGGTTCCTTACCCTGCTCAATCCTAGGTAGCAGGTGGTTCATTAACATCATGGCCCCAGGCACTCTGGGTAGGCTCTTCCCAAAGGAAAGCATGGTCCTAGCTCAGAAATTACCAATTCCAGAGTCTGACCTGTTTCTGCACAGGCCACCAGAGGCCAGTGTTAGTTGTCCCATCTCTAAGTATCTCTGTCTCCTTTATTTTGTATTTCTGTAATGCCTAGGATGGAGGGGTTCTGGTTTGCAAAGGCACATCAGTATAAAATAAGATGGAGAATAATCCAGTTATAGTCCTTTGTTCTCTGAGATATGATCTCTCAAGGCTGTGAGCAGATTACCAGGGCACCAATTTCCAAAAAAACCCCTTTAAACAGTGTGTAAATTCAGGGCTCAGGAATATGAGGTGGCAATAGCAGTCAGTTCTCTGAGGTATACTGTATATCTGCCTAATGCATGCTTTTCTTTGTGAGCTGTGATGTCTCTCCCTTGATCCTCAGTATTCCCTGCTGTATGTGATAAGAGGTATTAAAAAGAAGTGAGTATGATATAGCCCTTTTCCATTTTAAGAAGACTAATTGCTTCCTGATAATTTGATTCCAAGTGAACTAAATAAAAACTAGATTTTGAAGACATAGATGTGAAAGCGGGAAAGGATCACTTTCAAATATTTTGCTTCATCTTGACCTAAAATATAGTTGGATTTAGTAACTTTTTTTTACCAAGCCCAGTGAGTGAAGACTGCAGCCCAGCACCTCTTCTAGGGAGAAAGTTCAGGCTTGCAGTCTTGATTAAAAAACTTCTGTTGGAGGATAATTTTTACCTCTCTTGTATAATGTCTGACTATATTATTACTCTTTTTGAAACATAGGAAAGCCGGAGCCTCTTTTTAAATTGTTGGGGAGCATGTTATTTGTATTTTTCTTTCTCAACCATGAAAAACTCTGTCTGATCTCTCTTTGATCTTTCTAACATTTTTTATTTATGTTTGGACTAGTTTGCAAGGCTGGTGAAAGTCATGTGTAATCATCTCCAGATATAAAAGATGAATCAAGGCAACATCTCAGTATCAGAGCTCTATTTAGGACTTGTAATGAAGCTGTACTGAAAATCCAATGAAATTGAGTGATGCAGCAAAGGCACTTCTGTCACAGTTCTCTGTCTGTGGCTTCAAGGCTGTTTTGGGGTGCTGGGCTCTGCAGGGTGGCTCTTGCCCCTTCCCAGAGGTGTCTTTGCCTGCCTGGGATGCAGCCAGAGCCGGGAGAAGGGAGATATCTTCCCAAGCTGAATGGAACTGTGGGATTTCCCCTCAGATCTCTGGCTGTGTCATTCCACTGCTTGGGCCTTCCCTGTGTACCAGCCCTGTAACCCTAATCCTGCCCCACCATCCCAGATGAGCCTTGCATTAACCAGAAAAGAAAGAAATAAGGGCTGGCCCTTCCAAATCATATGCATACAAAAAGAGAAGAGAAAGTTTTATAGAAGAGCAGAAACTTCCAGAAAATGGCATTCATTTTAGAGTAGTTCATTGCTCATAGTCATTGCATTAAAGATATTGATGTCATCACAAAGATCACCCTCAGTCTATGCATCATACTTTCTTAGGATATTGACAGGGAAACCTAATTGAGCAAGCATTAGAGGAAGGCATTAAGAATGGAAGAAAGGAACTCTGTAGTACGTGGCATGATTCACAAGGACTCCTCTCCAGTCGTTAATCTGTGGTGTGTCTGCAATAGTATATCCATAATTAAATATGAGAGGGATGCATCAGTGCCACAGGGATGTTGCTCACAGGCGAGATAAGAACCCACAAGAATTATCATTTCAGTACTGCTTATTTTCTTTTGATGTTTAGATGCCACCCCACAAGGAGCAAATCTTGAAGCTATCTTGATAAATCTGATCCTAAATAGTGCTGTTCCACTCACCTGGTATGTACCTACTTGAATTCTCAGCTTCAGGGATAAACCCACTCTTTTTCTCACACTTGATCTGTAACAGGTTAAAAGGTTTTGTGTGAAGTGTTTCTGCAAAACTTGCTCAGACTAGTGGGTTGAAAATGAACATAGTAGGACTCGTGGTGAATTTTAATCGGTGTTTTCTATCTTTGTTCTGAAGAATTTGAAAGTCTTCTTGTACAGTCTCCTCAAGGTTCAGCTGCACAGATTTTTTTGTGGTGAAATTTGAGCAGATGGTGATGGATTGCCAAAGGTTCCCTGTCCTGCACTTTCCACTTCTCTTGTCATTGTCATATATGGTTGCAATTGTAAACAGATCATCTTTACTTGGCCAAATGAATGCCTATATTTGGGGAGACAAATGTTGCAGTGCTAGATTGGGGTGTGGTTTTCTTTTCTTTCCCCCCTAAATTTATTGGAAAAATTTTGACAGTGCATCATGTTTAGTTTAACTAAAAAAACCCCAAACAACAAAATCAAACAAAAAACCAAATTACAGCTCTTAAAAGAATCCCAACAAAACAACAGAGGCTATCCCTCAAAATCCCTAATACCAAAAGCCCTTAAAAAACCCCCAGAATCCAAAAGCAAAACCTCCCAAGCAACTTGTCCTCCTTAACTGCTGCAATAATCTATCTTAAGGTGGCTACAAATAATGTGGAACTAAAACCTGTCTCAACATGTTTGGCAAGGAATAGGTCAACTCAACTGTGTAAATGCAATTCTTCATTTCTTTTAGTTTCTTCAGAAATAGGACACTTTTCTTAACTGTTCTCCCTTTGTTTTGTCTCTATCTAGGTAAGTTCTTGCATTTTATTTTGCTGTGCATTTTGATGACCGTCTGCTGTGATATTTTCTGTGTGGGCACTGTTTAAAGAGGAATACTGTACTATTTTTCTTTATAGCACAGCAAAGCTTCAGCTGGCACTGCACAAATTCTCTGGGGTCAGGGGGCAAAGAAAACATAAACTGAAACTTTCTGGTTGTGCCTTTTGGGGAAAGGTGGGGGTGTAGCTCCAAGATTCCCCAAGGCTGGAGTCCCCCTTGGGCAGTGAGGAGAGGCAGAAAGCCCCCAGTAAATCCCTGTGCACCAACCCAGAGGCTTCCCCTGAGTGACAAGTTCCTCTCTTCCAACTGCCATCAAATGTCTCTCACCCTGAAGATGCCTGAGCTCATTGTGTGCAGCCTGCCTGCATTAGTGTGAGCTGTCCAGGAGCCTGACAAGCCTCTTTCCCTGCAGCTTAGTGCAGGAAGGGGGTACATTAGCATACAGTTGCTCTTTGTGCACGGAAAAAAACACATAATAATCCTTTTTTCAGCCCCAGCACTGCGCAAGCATCGAGACCAAGGGGGTTTACTTCATTTATTTGCCTGAATAATTGCTATTGCTAATAATGGAAATAACATACTAGGTGACTGGGTTACCACGCTGATCACGGGAGATTTGTGCAAACTGCTCCTGTGGCTCATTTAGTTTGCAGGATTTCACACCCTGTGAGGCTTCTCACACTCAGTAGGAACTGGCAGGGCTGTGGAAAACCATATTACAGGCAAACAGGAATGATGCAGGCACAGGAATTGGACATCTCTCCTTGAGACAGGGGCCCAGCCTTCCAGGGAACAGAGCTGATGTTAGTGTAGACCTTTGAAATTATGCCAGTAGAATTTCACCGGATTTTTCTTCTTATTTTTGGGTTCAGTATAATTGCTTTTAAGACTGTGGTTTATATCAATGCAGGCAAAGTTATCTCTTTAGACAAACTGACCTTCAGGTATACATTGACGTGAATAAGCTTTGAAGCTTCTTTCCACAAAGATATTTTCCCTAATAGTTTTTATTTTGGTAACAAATCCAGACATGCTGAAGGATTTTGGAGCTGTCCAGCTGATGAAAGCATTCTCTTTGTCTCATTATTTTTTTTTAGGTTGTGACAGAAATGTTTTCTTTTAAAAGCAAGTGCACACACATTCTCTGGATTATTTGATTGTGCATCTGTTCTTTTCAGTTCCTGCAAATATTTATACAAATCTTCATGCTTTTCTGTTCACTGTAAGATTTTATTGGTTTGCTAATCCTGATTGTATCTCTTTCACCCTCTTAAATCTTTCAGTTCAGCACACAAAAAGATAAATGGGGAAGGCAAACACTGCAGATTTCAGATAGTTTTTCTTTTTGTTGTTGTTTTGGCTTGAATGAAAGAAAATAATTGTCTAATGTTTACTAGTTTTAAATAGAAACTGCTAATCAGAAGGTCCAGTTAAATCTTTTCCTTTTATTTCTGTGTTCTATCAATCATAGGCTATGATAGAAGTGGCAGATCAGCCACCTTTCACTAGAGAGAATTGTTCATTGTGTTCATGCTCTTCCACAATGAACTGTCAGCAGAGTATTTTGATGGCAGAATATGAGTCAGGTTACAGAAATTAACACTGTGGAATGGCCTGTGCTCTGTCCCTTGCAGTTTAGGGGACCTTGTTCTCATAATTTCAAGATGTCTGAAGTAACCAAGTGCTTTGAGCAGGCATTTACAGGAGTGGTAAAAACAAATTCTTAATAATCTCTTCCCCAAAGAATCCCCTTAGTGCCTTCATATCTGTTCCACTCCCTTAACTCATTAAGTCATATGAATATTGTTCTTAAAAATCCAAGATCTTATCTCTTTCCCAGGGTGGAGGGGGGATGAGAGGTACAAACACCATAACCTTATGAAATTCTCTTTAAAAATAAAATTTTTTCTTTAACAAGAGGAAAACTTCAGGATTTACATACAAGTGAGCTTTATGAAATTATGTTCAAAGGAGTTTGAAATAAGTTGGAATGAGTCAGTCCTCTATTACACATAATATTACATACATATAGGCAACTATTCCCTCTGTTATGTGGGTTTTATCAAACACACCTCAGTTTTTATGTATTAACAGACAGTGTAGCTTCTAAATAAAGATTCATGTAATATTCTTATTCATATTATAGTGGATGTGAGTTAAATACTGTCAATGCAACAGAGACAGGCAGAATACAGAGGTTTTGTTTGGTTCCTGCTCAGGCAAGAGGTAAGTAGATAATGACAATGTCAGGAATAAGTATTAACTTCAGTCAAATTGTGTGATCAAGTGGGTGACAAAGCAGAGCTGAAGACAAGCTGTTTGGTTGCCTGCCAGATAAGGACTGTGGCTCAGACAGGGACACAGGAACAGTGACTGAACTGTCCACTGTTACATGATCATCTGTGACATGGGAACAATGAGCTGAGGTTTGTGCCCTGATCTGATAATGGAAACTTACTTAATAAGAATCTTTTTAAATGCAAGTGTAGATCCAGGAAAGGGGGATGAAATGGCAAAACAAAACACAGTACCAGGAATCAAAGAAGATCAGGATCCTAAATGGTTCAAAGTGATGTTTACTTCTGACTGGATGGGATCTTGAGCTGGTTTTTGATGAATTCTTGGCACCTGCACCAGAACCAAAGAGCAGCAAAAGCTCAGGTTGTTGTTACTGGTTCAGAATATACTGACCAGATGTGAGCTGCCTCTTTGGATCTGCAGTTACCTTCTGTGGGTACCACCCTTTCTTCTGTACCTTCATGTGCTTCATTGCAAGCCACACATGACCTGTTGAGGGTGGAGAACTTCAGCATGTGCCAACAGTGAGCTGCTGGTGGGAGCAGAATTCTGGATTTTTTTATTCTTCTCTAATGGCAGAAATCTGTGCTGTGTCTCTCCTACCTGTGTCCTGTCTGTTCCTGCTAAATATGTCAATGTTTTTTACACTTAAAAACACTAAAATGCCTCCTGAACATTTAGAAAGAAAATGTGTTACTGTTATTGAAGCAAAACTTCATTGGGTAGCACTTTTGTGTCTTGGAATTAGAAAAGACTTCCAGATTCTTGTGTTGGTTTGGATGATTTTTCTTTTTCCCTCTTGGCACAGTGGGAAATGGGAAAGTGAATCTTTTCTCTGCCATTACCAGTTTTGACTAAGTGCTCCAGAGTGTTTGTACCTTACAAAATAGAAGAGAATGTTATATTGAATGACTATGTTACATTAATCACATTTTTATCCATGACTGATTACCTTATACTTCGTTCGTATAATTATCCAGAACACCAAGACTTTTTTGTCTAAACCCCTTTGGGTGAGTTTTAAAAAAGAGCAAATAGAAAATTTCTCAGTTCTCAAACTCTATTTATTGCCTGAGTTCTCTATGTTATAATTCATATATGGTTGCTTGCTTTATTGTACTTTCTAGAAATAATTTAAGTTCCATAATCTGTATTTTCAGGAATATTGGTGTTACTTTTAATTTTCTGGTTTTGAAAAATTTTAAATCAGTAGATACACACATATGCTATCATTGTGGCAACAGGAATTCTGTTAATACAAGCAACAGGTAAGAGTAACATACTTGGTGTTGTGACTCTGACTTGGCCAATTTTTATTTTGGAGCAGTGTTTGAAACAGAAGTAAAAAAAAATGTAGTATAGTAGGCACCTGCCTGAGGATTTCTGCTTGTATCATTACACTTTTAAGACCTGTTATTTGCATTACTCATATGGGAAGAGGGAGCCAGTTGTGACACAATATGACAAAGTGCCACTGAATTCAGAAGCATGTGACAACATAAACAAGCTGAGGACTGATCTGTTGTTTTTTGGTTGTGCTACAGCTAACAAGCAATCCCAGAGCTTTCCCTCGGGAAGCCTGTCCTTTTTGTGAGATGCAGCTGATTTAATCCTTGAATGCACCTCTGTCTTCCAGCAAACACCGGCGGTCATGTACATTCCCACTGTATATGCACAGCTTTGCTGGGCAGCATTTATTCTGGGAAAAGGATGGTAAAGAACATCATATACTGCTCTGAGGCTCTTGATAAATGTCAAATGATTTAGTTCTGGAGGTCGAAAAATCCAAGAATTTTACTGCATTTCCATCTCAATTTTTACAGTCATTGCCCATCTCTCTTAAAATTAACACTTTGCATGAGAAGCTTCATTGTAATTATTTTCTAAAAACTTCAAACTCTCCTGTTTTAGGCGGGTGTCTCAAAAACCTAGATTCACACAGATTCAGAGGAGCACATCAAATTTTGAAAAGTAAGAAAAGAGTCTGGATGGTTTTAAGGCAATTTTGCAGTCCCAAATTGCTCTTTCTAACTTTGTTGCTTTAGATGGGCAGTTTTCCTCTTCTGCATGATTTCTAGCTGGTTGTACCTATTACTTTGCAGAATTCTTTCAAGCTGCTGTTAATATCAAACAGCAGCTAATATTTTATTAGTAGGTCAGTCATTGTGCTTTCAAAGCTCAGTTATAAAAGATGTGTAAATACTGTTTTTCTGCTTTGCCTTTTATTGCTCTTCTGCAAAAATCAAGGGTAGCACAGGAAAACTGTGAGAGACTCAAGCTAATGAAAGGTGAATCCGTCCTAACACCCTGATGAGATCACACCCTGATGTAACAGGAAAAGGAACAAAAAGATTTCATTTTTATTTAAAAGGGAAAAAAAAAATCAAAGAGTAAATAGACTATCACAATAAATATGTTTTACAATATTCTGTAAAATAGTCTTCGATGTTCCTCAACTTGAGGTTCTTTCATTTCAACAGATCTTGTGCATTTTGCATGATGCTGTAGCTGAAAAACATTCTTTTGTTAATGCAACCTCAGTGCTGAAGTAAACCACGCCACAAAGCCCTCAGTTTTCCTGTAGCTCAGGCAACAAACCCAGAACGCACTAGCACTGATTTACCATGGTTCTAATCAGCATTTCGCACATGGAAAACTCACCATGTGTTTCAGAACCCTTTGACACTCATCTCTTTCTAATACAAGTGCCTGTTTCTCCCTCTGCTGGTTTCAGAATAAACGCCTTGTCAAAAAAAGAATTAGATTTTGACAGCTTTTTTCCTATGGTTAATTGAGGTGATAGATACACTTGACATTTATCTCAGCGCAGAAAAGAAGATTAAGACATATTTTTCTACATGCATTCTCTGTATTAGAGGAGGTCACTTGCCAGGGTCTTTTTAATATGCCTGTGCAATTAATAGTGGTGATAATTCCGCTCCATATCACAGCGTCTTTAAAGTTCTCTTTCAAACTGACAGATAAAACTCTCTCTTCTGTACATTAGACTAATCTTTCTCAAGTTTGCCCCGCAGGCCTTCCCCCTTCACAGTCCTGAAAATTAATACTGTCTGAAAAATACAAAGGATGTGGTGCTAACTCACTTAGTTCAAAGAAAATGTGAAAAAAAAAAAAAAAGTCGTATTTCAGTTTTTCCTTTAATTACTCCCACTAAATTTTTGAGGGCGTCCCCCTGAATTGTTACTTTTACAGTGAAATGATTTGAATGTTCCACTTGTTAAGTGTCCAATCATATTGAGCAGCTCCTTGTAATGCATAGTGGCTCTCCTGATTTTCACAGAAGTTACCAGATGAATGTGAAGTTTAGATGCCCTGGCTTATGTAATGTGGTTATATAATAATAATAATCTCCAAAGTGGAATTAATTAATGCTTTTCAGAAGGCTGATGATTAATTCGTATGGTTAAACTCTCTTAAGCAGAGTTATTAAAAGATCAAAGCTCACATATCACCCTTTCATAGCCACAAAAAGAGTGCAAGTATTCAAAGTCTGCAGTTCACACATGCACAGTGCTGGGTTAAGGGCTGCTAGAAATGCTTCCTGTGTAACATTATTATTTCAAAGGTTGGTATATAGCAGAAATATTCTATAAGCTAATAAGATAATTACTTTTACATAATTTTCTGTTGACATTTTGTATCTGTATTAATTGCTTTGTTTTGACATGAATAATTTTTAACATCATTTTTCCTGTTTTAAAAATTACATTCTATATGCTGATAAGTTCAGTGAACATGCCAGGTGGGCTCTTGCCTAATAATGTTGCCTTTGGACACTGCTTGAAATCACAGCTAAATCTAAAATTTTGAGTATTAGGTTGCAGAGTGTATAAATATTGTAATACTCTTGTAGACAGGAATGCATGGACTTTAGGAGAGCTTTATAAATCCCAAGCATTCCTACCACTTCCCTCACAAAACTACTGCTGACTCTTCGATCTGTTGGTGATATTAATGTTTACATGAGAGTAGTGTTTGAAGGATGAAACATTTTGTATGCAGTTGTTTCACTCCATTTTTTTAGACTTGATTTTTGGAACCTATCTTAATTTCTCTTAACTAATTTCTTGCTCACACCAGGAATTTGGTAAAGTGTTGAAATATGGGTTTGGTTGGTCCCTACTGAAAAAAACAGATATATTGAAGGTTCTTTTGATAGGGAGAATATTTCAGTATTCATCAAAGGATTTTTGGTTTACACTTTCGGTTGAGATGTGTTTTGCCTCCAAGTTCTGATCTTGCCAGCAATCCTACAGGTATGTAAAATGCATCCAATGGAAACTGGAGTCCCTGAATTCTTCTTACCAAACATGTGGATTGTAGATCTACATGAGCAGTTCTTGACTAACCTTTTGTCTTCAGACTCTTATTCCTCAGAAAATGTGCTTGGATGGATTTTAGTTTAATCCAGCAATTCAGCTGGATTTTGCTTTCCTTTCTTGGAGGAAACAATATCAAAATCTGAAGTTAAGAGAAGTATTTTTATTCCCATAGCTGCTCCTTTCAATCTGTGTTTCCAGCAGATGCTCATCCATTTAATGCTCACAAAGAAATTATCAGGATTTGGACACGTAGCTCCTTGCTGCTGTTTCCATGGAAACAAAACTTTGGATTAAATGTTAATATATGTGTGTGTATAATAAATATATACACTTGTATGTGGTGAGAAAAGGTAGGTCTCTTCTGTAGAGGGAAAAACTGGCATAGCTCTTTTGACCTTTGACTGATGAATGAGAGACAATCTCCCCAAGTCTCTGCATTCAAGAATCTATTTGCTACCTTACCTGAAAATGGCAGTTTAATTAAAAAACTGATTTACTTCTATTTGTTACATAGCTTTGACATCTTAGAGTCAATGCAAAATGCATATTTTTATCTGCAGAAATATATATTTGTTTTAGTTATTTATCTTGTGTATTAGAGTTGTGTTGTGTATCTGAGCTTCGGCGGTGCTGAAAATATCTGGGATTTTCTTTGCCTTGTCAAATAAAGCAGTTCAGCTGATGGAGACATATTGGATGGGAACATATTGTATTGTACTAGGTTTGGGACACAGCAGGTCTTGGCAATGCACCTAAATCTGGGAATAGCAGGGATTTGGAGGGACCCAAAGGTAGTGTGACACCTTTGCAACCTGTTGATAACCCATCAAGGCTGTTCACTGTGGTTTCTAAGCATTTGGGAGACCCCTCACCCTAGAAACTCTAGATAAAATTTCACTTATTAACAACAAACAGCTTTTCCTACTGCTTCTCTTACCCTGGAATATGCCATTTTATTTCTGACCTGTGTATCAGTAGGTTTTTTTGGAGGGTAGTTTTTTTTTGTTTGGGGTTTTTTGTTGTGGGGCAGGGTTTTTGTTTTTTGTTCATGGTTGGAATTTTTATTTTGTGGCAGGGTAGTTGGTGTTCTGGTTTAGTTCTGTGTGGTTTTCTTGTTTGTTTTGGGGTTTTGCCCCATTTGTTTGGTTTGTTTGGGTGTAATTAATTCAAGCAATGTGTCCTTACCATTTTAGGAAACTGAAATACTCAGGAATGGCACAAGCTCATTAGAACAGGATCTAAGGACAAGAGTAGTGAAATACTTTGGAGTCAAGCTTAATTCAGATACATTTATGAAAAAAAGTACGTATTTTAGAATATTCACCTTTATTTAATCAATAGGATTCAGTAGGGTACCAGTTCACTTAGACATTTGATTAAATTCCTACAGAAAAATTTCCCATTTGCAAATATCTTGTCACAAAACTGGCCAAGGCAGGTGGCTGTATTTTCCAGGAATGTTTTTTTTTATTTCCATGCCTTACCAGTAATAGTTAATATATCTTCCAAAATTGCCATTTATTCCTGCCCTAGTGATCTCCAGACTTCACAAATGCATGTGCCAAATCAGTATTAAGTTATATCGGCCTAAACATATCCTTGTATATATTTATTGCAGTTCTCAGGAGTAAGAAAATGAAAAAAAAGAATTTATGCTTTTCAGTGCTGTGTTTTAAGCGTGAAAATCAGTAATTCTGAATTCAATACCTGTTCAGTTAATTCAAACTCATCTTTCCTTCACTTTTGTCTCTAGCTGTCAGGCAAAAACATACACCCTCACTTTCTGCTGCTTCCACTCTGTAAGGAATGCTGAAATGGATAATCCTTGCACTTCTTGCTCGCTGTGGGATCGGTATATTGAGTCAAAGTAAGAAAGGCACTTTGCGCTTAGTGATTTAGCATTAGCTTTCAAGTTTTTTTGATGATGGTTCATGTCTTGCCTGCAAGAAAGCCAGTTGCTTCTTCTGATGGATTCGAAAGCTACAAAGGGATATGGCTCATTTTAAAGAGGGAAGACAAGTTGCAATTATCTCTGGAGAGCTCAATATCTGTCTCTTAAAACCCCAGACAAGCTGAAATTCTGAACATTTATCAAGTGCCAGCTTCTTCAGCCACAGTTGAGAGGAAACAATTTTTAATTACAGAAGTCTTAGGCCGTGGGAGAGGAAAGTGTTCCAAACCATAATGAAAAAATATTTCTGTGTTCTTTCTGTTCATTTTAAATAATTAAATGAAAGGCTTGCACAAATTAACAGGCAATGTTATATTGATAACCAGGAAATTGCCATCTCTGAGTCCTTTTTAGAAGCATTTGTTAACCATTCTTAATGTAACTTCAGAATGACCTGGTAGTGATGTGGTTGGCATGAAGGACCCAGTACTGTGGTGGTTGACACTGCTGACACCAGTTGCCCACCAAAGCTTCTCTATCTTTCCCTCCTCAGCTGGACAAGGGAGAAAAAATATAACAAGAGACTTGTGGGTCAAGGTAAAGACTAACCACATACCATCAGGGGCAAAACAGACTTGAATTGGGCATGTTAATTTATTACCAATCAAATCAGAGCAGGATAACAACAAATAAAAACTAAATCTTAAACACTTCCCCCCCTTCAATCACTATTATTTTTTGTGGTTTAATTATAGAGGTTTTAAATAATGATCTTATGCTTTCATGGCACCAAGCCTGCCAGAGTTCAAGAAGCATTTGGACAATGCTCTCAGGCACATGTGATTTTTTGAGTTGACCTGTGCAGGGTCAGGTGTTGTACTCAATGATTCTGGTGGGTCCCTTCCAGCTCAGGATATTCTCTGATTCAATTTTATGATTCTACATGCCTTTATGCCTTAATAAAAAAGAAATATGGTACTACAGTGCAATTGATGTTGTGAGTGTTTAAGCAGCATGTACAGAATTTATTGGTTTCTGTTTCTCAATGTTTTTTATGTGCTACTATTCTCTGTTTTTCTAAGTAAAGAAATAAATTGGGTTTACAAGAGGATTGTCAGGAGACACCTGGAAATCATGACTCCAAACTCTTCTATTGAATTACTATGCCCAAGTAATTTCAGTGCTTTATTCTCCCATTTGCATTCAGGACTGAGGGAATATTGCTTGGCAGAGATGTAACATGTTAAAGCATTTTTACACCCTAAAATAGAAGATACTGTGTAAGAATAAAGTATTTCATGTTCCCTTTCAAAAACAGGTGCCTATACCACGTCTGTGGCACTTTGAAAACATGAATCAATTCCTCACAATACCTGTGGAAGCATCTTTAACTTGACAAACAGTAAAACAGATGACAATAAAAGGAATTTTATTTCAACTCCTTTTGGAATTAAACACCCCTGAGATTCAAGGGTGTTTAAGCCATTTACTTAGGATTTAAAAAATCCTAACAGATGTTGAGAGATGCTGTTACCATTTATTTTCTAAGTTGTATTTAAAATCTGGTTGTATCTCTTTTTGGCCACATGGGCACCCTATCCTGCCCCCAGGCATTCAGTCGCCTCTGCAGCACAGCATGGAGGAAAGAGCTGCCCTGGTTCTACTTCTCCAGAGGGATTTAAGACTTGGCAGAGAAGAGAAAAATAAATTTTTCTGTACCGAAGAAAAGGACAAGATTTACTCAGTATTTTGTCCTTTTCCTTGTGCTGACAATGCATAGTTGTGTGGTTCAGGGTGCTCAGTCCAAAGTCCTTTTTCAGGGCAGACAAAAAAGAAAGTAAAACGAAATGGGAAAAAATAGATGAAAGAAGAAGCTTCTCCAGGTGCCTCTCCCCTTTTTCTCCCCAGAAATCTAGTGGGTGTATGTTTGTTTGAGATGAAAAATCCCTGTTTTGGCAAATGTTGGCCGAGGTCTCCCTCTCACTCTGCCTTCGTGAGAAAGCAGATGTTAAGATCTCAAGCTGGCAGATGTTCATCTATCCATTAACATTTCTTCTGCTGGAATAATAACAAGGAAAGAACACATAGGGTGAAGTTTTAACCATCCAGTGCTGGTTAATGTGGTAAGTTGTAGATAAATGTTCCAGCTTTGATGCAGTCACAGACACTCCCAAGGACCTTGTCTGTTTATTTTCTACCATGTAGTTTAATTGCTGCAAGGAAATAATAGACCACAACTTTTACTTGCTACCTAATTCAAGAAATAGTTTTAAAAGATAAGTTATCTTTGCCCAAACAAAGCTTTGCAATGTTTTTTTGTTTGTTTTTTAAATGTTGTTTGCTTTCCAAATGGGCTGAAACTAAAGGCCTAAGCCTTTAAAGGAAAAAAAACCACGTTGTTTCAGATCAAGTAAAATATTTAAATTTGAGTGAATGTGTTGCTGTTCAGGTTGGCTCATTAATGGAAAAATAAATTATTTAAATTGCTCTACTTGGGATTATTTCAGGACAGCATAAAATTTAAATGATCTTCACACGAAGAAGTTTAGACTCCTTAAATGAAAGATGCTAAAACTGTAGTCCACACCTCCTAAAGGACTTTTTTTGGAGATTCTAGCCAAGAATCTGCTTATCATAGTTAAAGCTGTCATAATGCTGGATGCCCTATTCACACTATCAAATTGTGCTCGAAAAGTTCAAAGCTAGAAGTTATGCTTCCAAAATCAGCTCCTTAAATTCCTCTCTGCCATCTTGAGGAGATTTGTCACTGTGTGTTCTGAGATGAAATCCCAAGATCATTTTGCCAATAGGGGCAACACTGACAATTCTCACTTTTGGGCTCAATGTCAAGCAGTTTTTTTAGCCAAAAATCTAGTTTATTCAGCTCCTTTGCCTGTAAGTGCTTTCACGTCTCAGCTTTTGTCCTTTGGCTGATTTTAGTCTGCTTCTTTCATTTGGCAGAGCTGTATATAATTTTTAGAGAGCCTCGAGTACAGCAGGCTGACAATAGAAATGATATCATCTTGTTCTAGCATAGCAATATCAAAGGATTTTGGAACATTCTGCAGTCATTGCTTATCTTACAAGCAGATCACCACCACTGCTGCTGTTTTACACATGCTAAGCAGATGCAGTTCACATCTTATTTGAAAAGTAGGTTTGATCAGTGTACAATCCTTCATTTAGATCCGGGGTGGCGATTTAATCTGTCGTGTTGCCTGCAAGCAGTGCAGGGCGTTGGGAAGTCTGTTCCTACTCGGGTCATCAAAGATGTGACCAAGGATTCGGCCCAGGCTACTCAAAAAGGCCACTGCAATGTGTGTTCAGTAAGAAGTGTTTTTAGCCTCAGGGTATTAACCCTGGGAGGACACCCACAGGAGCAGCCCTGTGCCATATTTTACCCTCAGGGATGTGAGGTAGAGAGTGGTGAATGCCTGGCTGATGCCTAAAGTCAACCTTTTCATTATCTACTTATAAACCAGTAACCTTAATTTATCTCTGCGTTTAGAAAAGCATAAACACTGGTACTGTACTCTTCATCCAGAAGTGGCAGCTGATAAATCTTGTGGAACTCTAACAGTTGGCACTGTAGCAGTGTTTTTCTTGTTGATAAAGGTGTGGTGGCATTTAATGTAATGGAAGCCATAAAATCATTATTGGAAAGCTCTGTAATTTGATCAGAGAGAGAATCAGTTCTGAGTGTTCACTGGTGAGCCTGGGCTCACACCACACAATTATTTTAGGGCACTTACTTTGCAAAATGACAATATATTTTCTTCAGTCTCAGGCAGGTTTACTCGTGTTTTGTTTGAAGGTTCATGTACTGCATCACACGATGATTGGTCTCAAACTGTGCCACATCTCTCAGCAAAGAAGAGAAAGCCTTACGGTCACCACTGCAGAATTAATGCTGCTGATCAATAATAACTAAACATAGCTGGATTTTTGTAGGGCATAAAGGCAATATCGTGGCTTAATTTGATTTCCTGATGTAATTTAGGCGATGAAACCTCACCTAGGAGTTCCTGCATTGATGCTGTTAATTTGCAGCTAAACAAGATCATATGTTTCAGAAGTTTCTTCAGCTGTCCTGCTGGTGGCTGTGGTCAGGTTTAGCTGACAACAAAACATGAGCTCATGGTTTGCAGAATAAATTCTGTCTAGCATAGCTTTAATTTTTATTACTGAAAGTGAGTACAGATTGTTACCAGACAGAATTATACAGACTTCCCCAGACTCTTCTCCTCCACTTTTGTGATGAAAGGCTGGTTCATCTTTGCAGCATAAGTCTCTCCCTGACTATTTATTCCTGTAGGAGCTTCAGGGATGTTTCCAAAAACTACTTGCATCCAGGATTCCAAGGGACTGCAGCCTGCATGTGCTCCAAATTATTACTGCTGTAAGGAGAGCGAGTAACTTATTTTATTTAGCTGCTCCTGGCCAGCATGATCAACTTTTGGTGGTCTTGATATTGCCTAGAAAGAAAGAAGGAAAGCTTTTCTGTGACTTTGAGCACATCTGAAGTCTCTCTGTGTTTTCTTGTATGCTCTGTGCTACTTGATCAGACCTGGCTACAAAAGGAAGATATGGCAGGTTTCTCTTAGGAAAAAAAAATTAAAATAGGCTCAATGAATTGATTCAGCCATAGAGAAAACTTAAAATGCAAGCTAGTGAAGGGTCTGGAGAACAAGTCCTATGAGGACATCAGCTGAGGGATATGGGGTTGTTCAGTAGGGTGAGAAGGAGGCTCAGAAGAAACATAATCATTCTGTACAGCAGCCTGATATCTCATGGCCTAACTGTGTGATAATGAAAGCAATAAACCAAATAATTCTCCCAACTTTAGGAGAGGTTTGAGCAAGTGTCAGCCAGAGACAGTGGAAGCAAATAAAGAGCTGCCAGCCTTGTGCTGGAACAGACTTCTCAGAAACATATATTGTGGCTTAAAAGGGACTTTTGCTGCTTTTACCTTGATTTTCTACTTGGTAATACTGTCTTCTAGCATTAAACATTCATTCTCCCTAGCCTCCCTACCTATAATCTTTGTAAATATTTCAGAATTATGCTTTATGTGTGCTGTCTTCATACCCTGGCAGTGGCAATACAGAAAGGAGACTGGCTGTTCCAGGGTAGGCACATTGCTGGTTCTCTGCTAGCCAGCCAGCTGGTTTGAGAAATTATTCTATAGGTAAAATTATAGTTTTTTTTTTAAAAGCACTGAATATTTGTTTGGGGTGTGTTATTTGGTTATTTGCTTGTAAAGAAAAAATACTCAGGTGGTTTCCTTAGAATCAGGGTGGGGAAATTGAAAATATAATTGAAAAGATATCATTCTCTACCAAACTGAGAAATTCAGAGAAACCTTCAGGTAATGATACCACACTTTTTCTCTTATTCTCAGAAACTGTGAGACGAAATTTTACTCTATGCTTTTCAAAAACAAAATAACCCTCCCGTGCTCCCTCTCTCTGGAGAAAGAGAACTTATAATTTTTAATTCTTTACTCAGTAGTTGTAGTTGTAGTTGTAGAGGAAAGATAGTTGTCAGAGATACTGGAAGTGTTGAAGTGCTCCCAGGAATAACTATTTGCACTGGTGTCAATCTCTGTAATGGAAATGAACTGAGAACTTCTGGAAAGACTCTCTGAGATATTAATCCGAGTTTTAATGACTATTAGGTTTATATTTGGAATACCTTGGATATCTTAAACTTCTCTGAGAATTCAGATTTTCTTCTTGAAAAGTACGTCATAAAGGAAAACACAGATTAAACTCTTTCTGGACCTCTTGAAATCAATGTATGAAACCCACCAAGCAGTTTATTAATCTACTCGGTGACAAGAAATGTCTTTTCAGGGTGTGTTTGTTGGATTTAACAAATCCTGTGATTCAAAACCTCTTCTACAAGAACTCTTCAGTATTTTGTGTTGAGTTGGTATCCTACAGGTTAGTCTACTCCCTTTTGTTGAGAGTCTCTTCTTAGGTTGGTTTCCTGACCTTTCATGAACAATCCATCCTGCCAAGGTTACTGCCTTCAAAGACCTCACATGACAGTCACAGGTGAGGATGTTGGAACTCAAAGCTGAGTTGTGTTATCAGAAAGCAAAACAACCCTGGCAAAATATTTTCATTTGTATGAGGGTCTGGAAAGCTCTTGAATGGAGTGATGGCCTCCCTGTGATGTTTTCCTTCTCAGAAATGAATCCATGTTTACTTATCCTTTCTCTTAATTGGGTGGCTGAATTTAACTTCTGGCATGCATTAAGTTATGTAATTAAGGTTGATTAAAGCTTTGGTTTCAGTTTAGAACTCAGCCTGAAGAAACTTAGTATTTTAATAAAACTCATCTCATTGCTCTATTTGTTTCCAATTTTTTGTTTTCCTCAGACTGCATTGAATTATTTCCCTTTTTTATTTTCCTAAGACTGCATCGAGTTACAAATCCTGGGTGTAACTCTGTGAATGTTTCGGACTGAAAAGTTAGAGACTTCCTGTTCAAGCATATTATATTCCTGACCCCTGTTTTTGCAGTTGGAGAAACAGATGAGCAAATGGGTCATGTGGAAAATGGATCCAGTGTCTAGGAAGGTTCATTAGTGACTATGCAAATGGGGAAAAAAAAAAAGGGAAAAAAAAAGCCATAAAGGGACCAGATTATTTTATTGCAAACACTGAGTAAGGAATGTGTGCTCCAAAAATTTTTTTAAACATGGAGTTAGGTTATTTTTTGGCAGACTCTGAAGTTTTCAGCAGAAACTTTACTGGATCATATCCGAAATTTTCACTAAAGGCCAACAGCCCATAAAAGCAGAAAATTCCACTCTCTGTGGACTTATGCTGTTCCCTGGTTTTGGTAAGTCCTGAGCTGAGGAAGAGACCATAAAAGAACAGTAACACTGGAGAAAATGTAGGGGGATTGCTTGGGAATTGTGAAAATGGACCAACAAGACTTAAATAACAACAAAAAGCAAAGAAAACCTGAGAGAGATGGACACTTTCTTAGGTATTATACTGAAACTATTCAAAGTTTGAAGAAACAGGCCATAACAGAGCAAAAAAACCAGGGAAAATGGGAAAGACGTTGTGAGTACTCACTTTCTCAGAGGATTTGAGAGACTGGACATTTCTTTGCTGTTTTAATTTGCTGAGCCATAACTGGAATTTGCATGAATTCAGCACTTTTAAAAAACAGTTATCTTCTCTTTATATGCAACTTCCACAGCCAATGGAACATAAAATAACATGGAGATGTCTGCACACAGGAATTTGGTGTACCTGAAAGAGCTATTGAAAAAAATAAAAAATAAAAGTTAAAATTGCCTTTTCCCTCAAGTTTTGGTGTTTAAAGGTGTTGTTTTGTGATTATACTTGAGGGTTAAATACTCTTTCCATGTGTTTAGGTTCTGCTTAATAGAGAGTACATGCAGGTGAGACATACTCAGGTTTTTCTAATTATTGCTGGTGAATTTTAAGTTGGTTGAACTGTACTCAAACATTAATCATAACAGTGACTGTAATGATAATTTTCCATCAAAATACAGCCATCAAAGTGGCTGCTTTAGAAGCAGCCATATATTCCACTATATTTGGAGCCATTCATAAACATCACTTGGCTGTGACAAGAAATTATATAATTTTATATATTTATATAATTTATGTATATGTATATAATTTATATATATTAAATAATATAATTTTTACCCATATTCACCCATAAGATCTCTTCCAACTTCTCATTTTAGCTATCTGAATACTAGAACTTAACTTTTCTTTTTGCCCCGCAACCACTGATACGTTGCACTGTCGAAAACTCTGTTAGCTGGAAAATAAGAGTGCCTGAAAATATAAAAATATACTGTATTTCCATGTTTTTGCAGTTGTATACTATATTATCAAAGAGAAAACAAAGCTTTCTACTTTCAGTTAATTGCCTGGTTCAAATGTTGCGTGTCCTGAAAAGTGCACTGAAAGTGAGTCAGCATTTGATCTTGAAGGCTGAGTAATGAAAGTTTTCCATCTTTGTTTGTTTGTTTGTTTTTCTCACCCACAGAAACAGTTTCTGTATAACATAAAATGCTGTTTTTGCCAACTTTCAATACGTGGAAATGCTGAGTTATGCCCTCACAAGGCAGTTATTTCATGTGCCTGCATGCCAGAAGATCTTGGAATGTTTTCCAGGTTTTAGAAACTACCCAGTTGGATTTTTACGTGTCATGATTAAAATGTTAGAGATGTGTTTTCATTGACAGAATATTGGTTTTTGTTTGGTTTTTGTTTTCCTTTGGCAACATCTAAACAATTTATTTTTGTGATGCCCTTCAAATTTGTGTAGTGAGATGTGTTTCTTCCTTTATCTTCTTTGAGAATTTAGTTACAGGGAAGTATTTATTAGAAATATATTTTGGTCATCTGTTGAATTTGCACTTAAAAGCAGAACAAAATATTACAAAGCAAATACACTGTATTATAACAGAGAAACTCTGAAGTGTGAATATGGACTTCTAGGATGAAGAACCTCTCTGTTGTACTGACATGGACCATAGAACTCCTTTAGAGCCTTAGAAAATGAAAAGTTTTAATGTTCTTGCCTCCAGTATTGTCCTTCCAGTTTCTTAAAATATGCTTTCCCAGAAGGAATTGGATTTGTAAGGAATATTTAAACAAACACCTAACTGAAGTGTTGAATGTTGCAGTTGTGAAGGTCCATGTTTATTCTTCGTGGAGCTAATGGGTTAAGAGTTTTTCCTAACTGGAAAGGAACTGATGCCTACTAGTTTTATCTAAAATTGCATCAGATTGTCTTGCCACTGTCAAATCTTGCTGAAATAAAATGGTTTTAGAGTTACCACTTCATCCACAATTCTAGTCTCGGAGTGCTGGCAGTTTTAATAACTTTATATCAAGTTTATTACTGGTATATTTCAGTTGAAGTTGAAGAATCATCAAAAAATATTGAATAAGCCTGATAAAATTAAGGATATGTTTATTGAAAATCAAAGACATTCAGGTGCTTTGTTTTAGGGATTATTTCTTACTTGAAAAATATTTTATCACTATGGGTATAATTTTTTTCTCCCTAATTTTAGTCTTTTTATTCCAATGTTACTACAAATAGATGTGGAAAGGGATAAAAATTGCTTTTCTGTAAGAACAAAAATGACTAATTGCTGAAACATGGTATTTGTAGTGCAACATTAATTTTAATGCTTCTAATTTGGAAATGAACCTTTAGTCTTCATACTGGTCCTATATATACATATATATCTTCACAAAGCATTAAAAAATGTAAAGAAGTAAAGATATTTTATTCTTCTAGTGAAAAATTTCTTCAGGATAGTTGGACTCCTGAAAACTGTTTCATTTGTATGAAGAGCTTGTGTTTTTAAAAAGGAAGACTGTTTTTTCCAAGAGATATTCAAGTAGAATATCTTCAGAATAGACAGAAATTTAGTACTTTGAGACAATGAATATTCTCCTTGAAGATAAATTGTAACAGCTTTGAAGTAACCTGAGGCATGTATTTTTGAAATATATAAATAAATACCCAATGCATAAAAACCAAACCATGCCTTTACCTCTACTTTTTGTGGATACAACAAAGTTTCTACTTAGCTTTAATTTCATTGTACTACTATAAAAATGATCATACTGTAGTTTAATTTATTACAATATTTATAGTGCATGCACTTACATATTCTGCAGAAAATCAATATAATCATGCCATGAGACTGCATCATAAGAGATTTCTTAGATTACTAAATTTTAATATCACAACATTTTTCTTAAGTGCTGTCAGTTTTTTTCCCCCCTGTGGTATAGAAAAGGAGAACTAAGGAAGGAAAGAATTACTAACCAGAAGACTTATGAATTTAAGTCAGTTTTGGGAAGGAAAGCAAGGCATTTTGATCTGTAAAAGATAGGTAAAATCTTTTTCATCACAGTGTGAATGTGATGCTTTTTTACAGCAAAGATGTTATTTAAAAAGACAAGAAGTCAAATTCGGCGCCTTTGATTTCAGAAAGAAATTTGCTTACATCTGAATTTGAGAGATGAATTTTTCTTTTATTGGCATAAATGGGGATTGTTTGTTGTCTTGCCAATTCGTGCTTTTTAGATGTACTTCCTAATGAAATAATTTCAGATATTGCCCATATAAACCACACCGTGGGCACCTGCTTTTTGTGTGCAATTTCTGCATGGACAGAGACAAAAAGGCAACAAAGCAGATAAATATTCTGCATGCAAAGAGCTGGAGCACAACCTTCTTTTCCTAGTGCCATCTAGAGGAGGCATTTTTTTTCCCAGTCTCTTGAAACACCCAGGAGAAGATGGAGTGATGTTCTCCCAAACTTCTGTCGGGCTCCCCGCCCTGCTCCCCGCCCAGGGATTTGAGCCACCTCCTCGTTAGCAGGGGCACTCCCTTCTGTTTTGATGTTTTGGTGGTTTCGTGATTGCCACCAATTTCCCGCAGCCAAAACATGAATTTGTCATAACTCCAAGCCCGTGAAAACTAATTGAAATAAATCGGCCGTGACCACTTAGGGCCAATTGTGCTGGTTAGCAAAGGGGTAATGGAACATCATAATTAGGTGCTGTTTCACGGTGCTCACCTGAAATTTTTGCACAGATTGGGCCACGCTGGATTGCCTAAGTAAGTATTTGCACGCTAACCAGCGATACTTGATCCCCCTCAGTGTCAAGCGCTTCCATAACTTTAAAAATTAAAGAAGCGGAGAGTCTCAATTGGATTCAAGTCGGCAGTTTGATTCAGATTTTATTATCAGCAAAGGGTCTATAATAAGCATGAACTGTCCTCTCGGATTAGCTCTGCCTCAGCAACTCCCCACTCTGCCTCTCCCTCCTCCCCTGCCTTTCGCTGGGAATGGCAGAGGCCGTCTGTAGGCTTTAACTTGCTATTCAAGCTGCCGGCTAGGATTGTGGGGGGGAAAAAAAGGAGACGTGTGTGCTTGTCTTCCCAGAAAATGATCTTTCTTTCAGACCTGACAAAATCCTCCTCTACCCTCCTGCCCTTCATTTTCTCCTTTGCACGCCCCTGCGTGCTTTTAAATGGCTAGATTGCAGGATGGCAAATGTGGGACTAGGTAGACAAACGTGAAATGTAGCCTAGCGATTGAGATTTTCAGTTGAAAACGGTGGGATTTGTCTCCTCTGTAAATAGCAGAATGAATTGTAATGATAAAGCTTTTTTAGATACAAACAAAATCATTAAGCAGCTTCACATTCTTGTTTATTTTCCAGAAATTGAACTGGGTGGGTTGTTTCCTCAGCCTTGCAATTTAGTGGCTTATGACTACATTGAACGTGAACTGTATAAAATTTTTAAGTACAATAGTGAAAAATCATGTCCTTTGTTTTGGTGCTTTCCACAGTACTAATAGATTAATTACCACAATGATTATTTGCTGGTGATGTCCCTTTGGTAAAGTCTGGAGCTTATTATTAACGGCCTCTTGTTAAGAGTGTTATGAACATGTCACATCACTCAGTGAGGACACAAAAATTCTGGAAGTAAAAGAGCTTAAGTGGAGACTGACAAAAGCACCAAATCAGATACAGAAGTGGATTTTTTACGTTCCCTAAGGCCAAAATTGTGTGGCATAAGAGGGCACTTCAGTTACTGAAGCAACAAACTCTTCCCAAATTGATTAAAACAATAAATCTGTCAGGGAAAAGAAAATTTTGGAGTGACTTAATCCATTACATAGCAAATGCAAAAATCTGGTTTGAAGTAATATCTGGGCATACAGAGCATGTTATCTTTTGGAATAAAATAGAACTTGCATTATGGCAAACAAGCACACTGACAAATAGAGGGACATGCTTTAGAGATCATAGAGATTGATTTTAATTTTTACTTTTTCACATGACTGCAGGACAAGTGAAAACTGTCTCCTCTGAATCCTCATGGTGGTGGTGAAAGCCAAGCTGTAAACTTCCAACTTTTTATTTTTTTAAATCTTTAAAGCCAGTGTTTATAAAAAGGAATATAAATATGTATGTTCTATGGTTACATGACATCATAAGAAATATGTAATATTTTGCTTTTTATACAGTACAGCATAATACAATTTAAAGACTCCAGCCCATTTTTTATATGATTGGTAGTTTATTAAGGAAAAAAGTAAACTATGAAAATAAATTTAAGAAACCTGGTTTCTGTAAATCACATTTTGTTTTTGAACAGCAAAATGGACAGTCCCAAAAGAAAATCCATAATCCATGCGGAATTAATTCAACAGACTAAGCATTGAGTTATAATTTGGAAGAGACAAAAGTGCTCAAAACCTATATTTATAGATTATGGCTTGTAACATCCAGAGATCTTAGACCCTAGTTAACTATATACTGTCTAAAAGTCAGGCCTAAATATAAAAATATTTAAGAAATGTGAAAATGGGAGAAAGAAATGGAGATCTTCTTTATAATGTTACACAGTATTCTAAACATTTATCTAGAGATACAGAGTTCTTCCTGCTTTTCTCACTCAGAAAAATACCATCTCCTGAAAGCTGGGTTCATACCTGTTTTGCTTGGAGATGGCAAAAGAGGAAAAAACCTTGGATTTAAGGTGTAAAAGGTATATTAAATGCTTCTAAAAAAAGCCACAAAACAAAGTAAATTGCCTCAGAGGTTGATGTATTGTTTATGTATATTATGGCTATTTAAAGAATGAAAAGTCAGGAGACCTGTAATATGTTATGAAAGATTTGGACTTGGCTTGATGTAATTATTGGTGTTCTAAAATGTATTTGCTTTCAAGATACCCTGCGTAGCATATTCAAGAACTATCAGTCATTCCCCACACTAATACTCCACTGTGACTCGGTTCCTATGGCTTCTGGATTCACTTGGAATGAACTGGATGCTGACATAAATCCTGTTCCATTAATTTCGATTTCATTCTCCTTATTTTTTTAATCAAAAACACATGACTAAGAAAGTTAATGCTTTATCCTATGAACTAGTTCCAAATGCTTTGTTTAATTTCCAAATTAGGCAGTATTTCTTTCTTTTTTTTTTTTTTTTTTGTTACATTGCATGTGCTAATGGTCTTTAAGTGCGGGGGTTTATTTGGAAAAGCAAGGCAAATAATGTAGAGTGCCATGCCTGTCTTGCTGAACTCTCTCTGGTTTACTGCATTATTAAATATTGCATAAATTATTCAATGTCCTTTATATCAAACAAATATTTTTTGCAAGCAGTACTGTGTGAACAAACGAGTGTTAAGTAAAACCCCCAGATAGAAATGAAATGGTACTTCTTTTTCATTCCCTGTAAAGAAACAATGCTCTCTTTCTTCTTCTTCTGATTTTTTTTTGTTTGTTTTTTAATATCACCCAGAGAGTGGAAGATAAAAATGGTGACAATGATGTGAACTGCTCACTTTTTGTGTGATATTAAAATACTCCCTTTGGTTCAGTACACTGAGGGAAAGGCGAATGCAGCCCGTGAGGTCTGAGCTGTCCTCAGGCTCTCGCTGTGGCAGTTGAGTTGCTCTCACACAGGCAAAACACTGCAGGTTTTGGTGTTTTGGCAAAAACAACCCACTTAGGAGTGTAGCCTGATGGAATGGCCCCAAAATCTGCTGCAGAGCAGAGAAGGCTTGCTAGGAGAAAGAGAGAACACCACACAAAGTACCTCCAGGGCTGTGGATTCAACTCGAAGGATCTAAAAGCCAAAGACTACACTTTTTTATTTTGCTTTTTAATCCCTTTGTGTGTAGGGCACCTCAGGCATCTCAGGAACCCATTATATGCATGAAGATGACAATCTTTAGTTGTTGCTTGTATGTGCAAAAAATACCAGCTGGTTCAGGCCCCCCAAAAGAGACTGTTATGTTGGAGAGGGTCTAGAAATGGGGAGGCAGATGGAGATGGGGGTGGAGGGGAAGTTAAAAAAAGGCACAGTATGGAAAAAAAATTGTTTTTAATGTGCAGGGAAGGTGGCTGGGGGGAAGGGTGGGTTTTTTTGTTTTGTTTTGTTTTGCTTTTTTTAAACAAAGGGGAAGGTTCCTTCCATGAGCACTTGTTCTGAATATTTCGTGGTCAGATTATCCATGCTGCTCTGAGCAGTTTAAGGAGGTCTGGGAATTTAGTAATACCTTCCTCTGCCTCCCCTGCCACCCTCCTGCCCTCCCCACCCGTAGCAGCAGCGAGGCGAGGAACTAACTAGCAGAGAAATAAGGATCCGGGGATGAATAATGGCCCCTAATTCTAGAATGAGGAGTTGGGAGTGCATTGCTGAGGTTTGTGCATCTTTCCTGTTTTGAATAACTGGAAACATGTAGCGGGAGTCGGGGCTGGGGAGTGAGAGGTCAGCGAGTAGGGAGGCTCCAGGCTTCCTTACTCGATTTTGTTCTCCAGCTTCTCACAAATAAAGGGGTCAGTGGAGGGAATTCCCGTGCCTGATCTGCCAAGAGCTGGAAAGGAAGCAAAGATTTATTAAGTGTCTCTTTTTGTCACTTACATTTTCTTTACAAAGATGTTTGGCTTTACAAAGGGCAAACCTGTGGCTTGCGAAGAGCAGTTTATGGACTCGCTGCTTAACACAATCTGATTTTTATTTTGGTTTATTTTTGGTGAGGGAGGATTTGCCTTAAGCACATCCCTGTTTCTGTGTGTGTGTATTCACTTTGCTATGATTTTCCTTGGAGGAGATGACTGCCTTCAGTTTGTTTTCAGCATGTGAAAACACGTGGGGCAGATTTTGTCACTTGGCCTCAGCCTGCCCTGCACGAGATATTATGGAAACCTTTGATAGCAGCATCTCTGTCAGTTGTGCTCAAAGGTGAAAATGAAGTGGCTTTGACACATCAGGGGCTGCTCCTGCACCCGCAGTTTTTTCCAATTGCGTCTTATCAAAATAAATATTTGATTGCCACATACTATTTGATTTCACTGCAGTTGCTGTTATCAACAAAGCCATACTGTACAAAGAGAAGTGTTTATAATTATTTACTCTGCTGCAGCAACATCCACAGGGTGGGAGCAGGAGGGGGTTCGTGTCATGTAAACAGAGGAAATCATAGTCCCGGCTACTGGAAAGTTTATAGCCTTGAAGTTCTCTTTTTCTTTCATTTCACCCTCTCTCTTTAAATCTAAATCTCAGCAATAATCAGACATTTCTGCAGCAGAAAATTTTTCTTTTAATGAAAACTTAAGCACTTGTATTGCATCAGCCAGTGAAGTTTAAAATTACTTCCTGAATTCATCTTTGCGTGATATCAGATATGATATGGGATAATATGAAAGGGAGCATAATGGAGGGATCAGGGGCAGGATTTTAAAGCATAATGAAACACTGCTGCTTAGGAACTTAGTGAAATTTCATTTTCATGGACATTGTTCAACACAAAAAAAAAATCAAATGATTTGTGTTTGATTGCTAACTGGACAGTGCTGAACTTCCACTGTGTGAAACCACTCTGAGAACTATTTTGTTTGTATTTCACTGCTCAGAAATCACTCTTAGTCTGGTCCTAAACTTCCATCTCTTCCTGGTGATCCCCACTAGACCTTATTTGATTTCTAAGAGGAAGAGAATCATATTAAAAGCTACATGTAGGACCAGCAATTTTTTCTTTTATTTAAGTCTAATTTTTCTGGCCAGTTCATACTGCAGGTTGTTGTGATTCATTTTTTTTGAGCTATAGGAAATCTGAAAGCACTAAGTTTTTTTCCTTTACAGATTAACTACCACAGTTACTTTATATTTTCTTATAGATGATAAGAGTAGGCTGGTTTAGGGAATACATTTTATAATATATAGTTAGGATATATTATAAAAATTCTGGTGTCTAGTATTTGTTATTATATATATATGTTATTGTTATTATGTAGAAATGCTGCAGAAGTCCCTTTTTATCTCAAATCTCATTGGGTACACTTGTCATGTATATACATGAAGTATATATACAGGAAGTCCTATATAGAGGTTTCTTTTTTAAATGCATTATATTAAACTTCCATAATAACAACATTTATTTTAATTTTTTTTGCATATTTGTTTTGTTTGTACCTTAAATTTATGCACTTGCTAGACTTTGTTATTTGAGAGCGTGAAAGCTCTGTGCCTGATTGTTTTACCTGTGTTTAAAAAGGAATATATTCTAAATGAGATCATATTGTAAATCTGTGGGTTTGTGTGTTAGACAAAAAGAAGCAAAGAAGGGAGGACTCTTAAAATTATAACCTACTGATAAAGAATATTGTCCTCCAACTATTGTGTGGTTTGACCTAATGGATGTTTTGTGGCCTGTGTGAAATGCAGAATCTTAATCAGATATTTTATATATGAAGGTCAGTAATTCTAGTCCTGGCAGACCAGTTCAATTGAAAGTCAACTTTATTTTTTTTTGTTATTAAAAAACCCCAACAAACCTACTGACCATGTTTTTAAAAGCACACACAGTGAATTAAAAAAATCCTCTATCTGCCAACATTTTATTAGGATATAAATGTTGTTGGAATTCCAGGTTGCAAGTTATGTTTTGGGATTAGCCCCACATGTGCACACAGAATATTTTACAGATTTAGGTGCTTTAAAAGTAAGTCTGTGTTAATACAGGGATAAAGTGTATTTTTACTTCAAGACAGTACTCTGAAAGCTTTTACTGCTTTAGGTAGTGGCATGAAAATGTGGGAAAATGCATTAGAAATGAATTGGGTTTGATTATATATCACTTTTATTTTAGTACTTTTTACTCTTCTTTGTTGATATTTATTATTTACACAATAACCTTTATTTTACTGAGAGACATTTTCCGGCGTGTTTTCATTTATAGAAATTTAGTGTATTTTAGATTTGTCTCAAAGACCAATGGGAATAAGAAATTATCTTCAGGAATTTGTTATAATTACATTATATCCACATGAGCACCAAAAGAATTTAGCATGATTAATGCTATTATAAGGTATATAAGGGTCAGGAACAATAGTTTGCTCCTGTTCTATAAAGAATTAAGCACTTGCACAAGAAAGAAACCCAAGAATTTAAACAAATTTTTTTTATATAGTTAAAAAAATAGAAACAGTAGTTGTTTTATTAACTACTTAGGCAGTTACACAATGAGAAGCTTGATAGCAAATACTGACAACTGTGGTTTAGTTTTGTTGTGGATGAAAGCTGACAAGTAGAATAAACTTGCAGAGAATTATAGAGTGTGTTTTCCTCTCCGTTTTTAGCGCCCGTTAATTGAAGTGACTCAAAATTTACTCCATTTTATATCAGAACTTATCGATCAGCCCACAATAAAATTATGCTGATTATGTTTCAAATAATGTATTTTTGGTAATATATAATATATATCAAGGAAATACTTGTGGATCTTTTGTTTGCTTGGTTTCTGAAAGAAGAGAAAAATGGATTTTGGCGCTGCCTCCACCATAACTATGGTCAGATTTATCCCGGTTCTGTGACGGGGGATTGGAGTCCATCACAACCCATTTTTGAGGCTTTTGTGTGCAAATAGAGGGATGATTAACACTAAAACAAAATCCTGTGTTAAAAATCCCCAAACACCCACAATCTCATGAAAATCATGTGTAACAAAGACAAGCTGGGATGCAAAACTCAGCGGTGTTTAAGGGCAATATGAACGAAGTTACAGTTTTTCTTGCCCTAATTTTTATCCTTCTTAGAAAGGTTACCAAGGTCAAAGGTACTTTAAGCACCAGCCTGTGTATTATCCTGATGGGTTGCTCCTGATTAGAGGTAGCACATCAAAATAATTTGGTTTTGTAGGGGTTGGAGTTTGTCCTCTGGTGCATTTCTTCTGCAGCTTCGAGTGCAAATGTTGTTCTGTGACAGAATGGAGTTAACTATCTTTTAGTTGTCCATAATCCACAGACTCTGTAATTATCATTAGGATTTTGTTTATTTGTGGTTTTATATTTTAATAGATAAGGTGTTTAACAGGCATTTATTTTTCTGGAGTTACCACACTGAAGTACATTCATTCTTTCTTTTTCTGTTGGGCGGGGCAGGTAGAGGAGGAGTGAATTTCAATATATTTAACTATTCCTTTAAGTGTGATTTCATCTAATTGCTGGGGTGATTAGCATACCTGGTTTTTACAATACCATAAAATGAAATATTGTGACTGAGACAGCGTTCTTAACTCTGATTTATTCGCTTCACTAACAATTAGAATTCTTTGTACCTCATTTAGCTTTACTGCTAGTTGAGGAACTGAAGGGAGTTTGCTTTGTAGTAGCTATGAAACATTGCTTGGATTGTTTCCTTGTGTAATGGGAGATCTCTTTACAAGCCACTTTTAGTTAATGGTAGTCAAACAACAGCAAAAATTATGGATTGAATTTTGCTATCACTGTGATTAACATAGCCCAGGTTTTATACTGGTATTTCTTTTTCATTCTGTACACTCTTGATGCTGATAATTTGCTTCTCCCCTATTGTCTAATAGCCATTCAACCTTTTCTATTTACACTTTCAGTTTTCTCCATCACAATATAATATTAGGAACTCATTCCTTAAAAATTAAGCATCTGGCACAGACAGGGTGTGGGGGGCAGGCCCTTGACCTGAGGGTCTGGAAGGGCTGGAGAGAATAGATGCGCATCTGGGACACTGTTTTGGAGCTTGGAGAACAAGCAGTCATGCTTTTGACTTGCTCCCTTGAGAAATCCATCAGGAGGAAGGTGTCTTTTGATTATCATTGCTTAACACATCACCTGCATGCACAAGTACACTCCTGCTTCTGCTGGGGGAAGTCAGGCTGAATATGTTGTATTTATTATTAGCTGCTCCAAGGGGCCACTCAGTGAGATTGCTGTTGAAATTGTGCAGGGGAGTGCTGGTTTCCATACATTTAAAACAGCTTTTTAGACCACTCTGCTGAACTGAATGATCATGAGTTTGGTAAAGGCTGCTTTCCGTTCCATGCACTTTGCATAACACATCACCTTCTGACAACCTGCTTGGGGCAGTGAGGAGTTTTGTATTTACGTGTAGAATTTATTTCTTTAAAAGTTTCATTACCTGGATGGAACAATAATTTGCTAGGCACAATACGTGAAATAAGTGAGTTTTGAAAAATATTAGTTTCATATAGAAGAGCAAAACAGTGATTATTTTCTCCTTCTGTCTCTGAAATGCTGTCACAAAGATGGTAGGTGGAAACAGATGAGATGTGCATGTACCTGATGGCCTTTGAGTCAACTGCTCATTAGACAAATATGAAAAGCGACAGCTTCCCTACATCACAGCTTCAGAAAGACCACAAATTACACCTCAACTTTGCTTAGCCATTTTCCACCCCAAATCTGAAAAGAACCTTCCTTTAATTTGTTATTTTTTTTTTCCTATAGAAAAGGAGTTTGAAGTTGGAGATCGGGGGTGAGAGGCTTTGCTGTCTGTTGCTTCCACACCTCCAATTTGGATAATGCATGCATTTACCTAACTTGCTTCTGCGTGCCTGAGGCTCCTGCATATTTAAAGGCTGGGTATTCAGGGATTATCTGTCGTGCTTTTTCTTTTTGTTTTGATCACGCAACCAGAGGAGAGTAGCCCACATAACCAGAGGAGAAGAGTGGGCTTCTTTTCCTCTTGTATTCTTTTTTCCTTCATGAAACCTTTACCACTGCCACATGTTCTGCCAGGGAGGAGGAAAATTTACCACTCTGAGTGTGCAACTTTATAAATCGTGTGTCTGCAGAATATTTGCTCGTTAACACGCACAAGGCATTTGGCTTAAAGGCACAATATTCTTTTTCAATCAGTCCTCAGCAGCGGAGCAGGAAATCGTGAGGGCAGGCACATCAAAGTCGGAGCAGTGCCATGAACACCTGCCAGTGGCAGGCAAAGAGAAAAATTAAAACTAGAATTAACATTCAAGCAAAGCCTCAATTACAGTGTGACTTATGAGGCATCAGTTGATTAAAATGTCATGTTTATATTTGACAAAATTGAAAATTACATTTATTTTTCTAGAAGAAATGACAGCAACACAGAGTGGTACACGGCATCACTGAATTAGCTCTTCATTGTACATTTGTTGCTCTGCTCCTTAAATTGCATTTCAAATGAAATTCAAACTGTCGTGTACTTAATTAAAAATGTGCTGTACATTTCTTGTTTCATAATCATGGATGGAGAGATACATAGAGAAGAGTAACTGGTACACTGGTAGAATAAGTGAATAAGGGGTCAGCTGGATGTGTCAGAGAGCAGCAGTATTCTCCTACTTATCTTAATTAAGCCCCAGGTTGGATAAAAGAGAGATTCCACCTTCTGGTGACTCTCTGGCCCTTGTTTTCAGTTTAGATAACTTTAATTTTCTTTTTTAAATGAATGTAACTGAATTAAAGAGGTGTCTTTGGTCTTTTTTTCCTCCCCAGTGTGAAATCCTTAATCCCATTTTAAGTGCCAGCAGCATTAATGGCAGTTAATAGTAATTACTGCATGTGTACTTTGATTCAGAAAAAAACCCAGACGTTCAGGGACTGGTATCACACTATCAGTGTTCTGTGTTGCAAATTATTTGCAGATGAGGTTAATTGAGCCATCTCACTCCATAGCTTTTATTCTGACATGAAGGTCACAAATTGGATCATAAAGCTGTACAGGAATAATCAACATGTACCCTTTAAAGACTGTCCCTGATGAAACTCAGTTTGAACCAAAGAGTTACATTTCTCAAAGCCTGCTCTGAATCATCTACACCACTTATAGTATGAAAAATACTGTTTTAGTGTAAATACATTGAACTCAGTGATCCCTGGGGGTCCTTTCCAACTGACCATATTCTATGATATATTAATGGATATGCTAATTTACAGTAATTGTACAAAGATGAATGTTTTCATTTAATGTTTCATTTTAGAAAACTGGTTGGATTATTATAGAATTTTCTTAGATGTAATTGCTAATTTCAAAACCATACAGAAACTAAGAATTAAAAGTGGAACTTTTGCTTAGTTTTCCTTGATTTGCTAAAAAAAAAATTTAAAAGCCCCCAAAATCATAGTAATTGCAGCAAGTGATCTGTAATGCAATGGAAATAAATGAAGCTAATTTTGATAGTTTCTCATATGAAACTAGTTTTAATGTGACTCTCCCAATATTGTACCCACCATGAAAATTTGAATGATATACTTGTGGCTTTGAAAGCATGAGAAATGTATGTCTTACAATTCAAAGTAGGAAACAAAAGAAGTAAGGAGTGATGGAAGCAATTCATTCCTCTTTCTAAATATGTTTCACTTTAGAAATACTTTGGGAGTGCTCGCAGTATTCAAGCTGTGTGGCAAGATCTAATTCGAACTGTGAAATATTTAGAGTTTCTGAGATTTGAGGGGGAAAAATATATTGCCTGAGTCAAATTATATGTTTTAATTATGTTGAATAGAATATGTAAGGTAGAGGTTGAATATCAAATTTCACTTGAACAGTGAAAAGAACCAATATAAAGTAACATGAATTTGTGATTCTGTAGTGTTACTTAGAAATGTTTTATAAAGAAATGCAGAACACATTTACAGGCATCATAATTTGAAGAAACGAGATTTTTGTGCAGAGAGATTTTCGTCACATCACACTTAGGACCTTTGTTAGTTGCTATACTTGCCCACATTGGCATCATATAACAAATATGAAGTATTACTATATAACCCATCAAACATCTTTGGAGGAAAGTATCTTTCTTGACTCTGTTACTTTTGAAAAAAACAAATCCTTGAATTTGCAGCAAAGAGGCACAGTGTATTAGGCACATTGTGCCTTTTTTTCTGTGCCAGGTTAGAGAAATAAAAAGCAATGGATGACATTTTTCATTAGAAAATCATGAAACGCGTGGTTGTGTAGCACAAAGGACATTGGCTAATCAGTTATTCTACATTTAAATATGGGTTTAAATAAGATTAGGAATCCAGACTGTGCAAGAGATTTTCAAGTTCAGAGGTCAGAAAACATGCTAATGAGATAATAGGAAGTATTCACAAAAGCTTATCTGCTTTAGAAATTCACTTCTCCTTACAGAAATCCTCCTACTAAAATACTCTGGGCCATGTGTTTTTGACCTGTAATGCCTAAATTCTATCTGGCTACCTGTTAATTTAGAAATAATCCAAGTCTCTTGAAGGAAAAGATGAATAAATTCTAAATCTTTCTGTGAAGTGCTTTAAATAGGAAAACTATTGAGACTTTTGGTGGGATTGGTGTGTTGTGTTGTTTAAGTCTAATTAATTCTCCAGGATAAAGCAGAAGTCTGATTCCTGTAGGGTCGAAGTGTTGCATAAATATGTGGAAAGAGAGACTGTCTTGTATTCAACTCTCTTGGAATACAAAAAGCCCAAACCACACCTTATTAACCCGATTAACGACACTGGCTATACTGAAAAGACCATTTGAGGTTGATCTTGGGAGCTTTACTCAGAGCTGCTTTGGGTTTCTCTCTTCTCAGGGAGAATTGCAGAACTGAGCCCTGGAGTAGGTTGGTATAGGTACCTCTGCTGAGACTGAGGGATGCACAGCCTGCTTTGTCATCTTATCAAACCGAAAACTATTTAACTTCAATTTTTCTAACTTTCCTGGTGAAAATTCTGATGAAAAACGTGGATTTATGGAAACATGGATAGTTTTTAGGCACATAGGATACTTTTTAGCATGCTGAAATTATTGTACAATATTTTTTCTATTTTTACACCGTTTAATTTGAAATTTTAAAATGGTTTGGTATTTCCAAGTGTTTAATTTGAGGGAAACTTAAAAACTTCAGCTAGTGTTTTGAAAAAAATCATCCTTTCATTTTAAATCAGCCTAAAAACGTAGGTTTTTTTGTTTTGTGGTTTAGTTTGGGTTTCTTTGACAAGTCTGTTAATAAGCCCTGTTAATTGTGTGATACTTTCATAAGATGTCCTGCAAGGTGGCACAAAAGAAGATATGCTGAGCATAATAAAATGGATTGTTGTGCTGCACATGTGTGGCAGTAGCTATAGCAGATATCCAGGCAATTTCAGCCTGGCTTTTTCAAGGGAGAGGGAGTAATAGATATCATACAGGAGAAAACAATCAGTTTTTTACTTCCTCTTTCCCTTTTTCTGAAGATGAAATGTTTATTTTTTGTGTGTATCTTCAGATACCATTTTAAAGGAAAGATTTTTCAAAGCAATTATTCTGTGAAAATTTCTGCTTCAGTTAAGGGCAAAAATATTCATGAAAAAACAGTGTGGAATATTCTTCTTTATCAGTTTAGAGGTATTGGGGTTAAAAATCAGTCCAAACCAAAGGTCTGACAGAACAATATATTACATTCAGGATGAACACCTTCAGAGTGGTAAATCAGTGAGGAGAAGCGATTACTCCAGGAGATGTATAAATGTTGCAGATCAAACTTTATTACACATAACACAAAAAGCATGTTGTTATTGTCTTTGGTTTCTTCCATGACAAGGAACATGTTCTGGGACTTTTTCCTGTAGGAGTGGGTGAACTGTTGGGATCTCCAAGGTGTATTGTGCGAAGAGTCTCCCCTTTGGGAGGCTGGTGGAGGGGAGGACACAGAGGCCACATAAACTGCCATGTTTTCCAAAGCAAACCTCCCTTCCCCCAGCCTTGTCTTGGGAATGAGATGTCATCCATAGCTGAGTCTGCACCAATTGTGCTTTTATGAGCAATTAAATAATTAACAATGTTGACATCTAGATGATATTTGCTTGGCATCTGAGTTAACCCCTTAGTGAGACCTCTGGGAAAATCACCCTTCTCGGAGCCAGAGCTTTGGGCTGGGGCAGACATTTCTGCTGCAGTTCTGTGGTTTCACATCCATGTTTGCGTTCCTACTGTTACACCTGGAGATTTAGGAGCTGCTTCTGCAGCACATTCTGCACTTTGATGGAATCCAGGGAGGTGCTTTAATATCAAAGTCAACGAGACCACTTATGCATTTGGAGGGAAACGTGTCCTCAAGCAAAACACTAATTGGATCAGTTTTCTTACTGGCTTTTTCTTTCTTCCTTCCTAAGTAAAATCAAATTAAATTTTCCACAAGAGTCAGTGTCTGTTTAAGAAATATACTTAAGCTATTTGTTATATCAAAAAGTTTAGGGTTTTTTTGGTTTGTGGGGATTTTATTTGTTTGTTTGTTTCTTTGTTGTGTTTTTATTTTTTTTAATATATTTTTTATTAATTTATTTTTGTGTTTCTGTTAAGCTCTAGTGAAGACAGCATCTTTGAATTTCAGTGGGTCCTCACTCAGCCTTTGTATTGACTTAGAGCTCAGAAATCAAATGATGATCATATATCAGCTCACTTGTTTTTTACATCTTCTTAACTGGTGAAAGTAATGTAATCTCTGTTGTAATCTCCCTTAAAAATAGTGTTGTGATCAAGTCAAATCATAGCTGTCCCTCAATAGGACCTTAAAGAAGAGAAATCCTTCCCTTGGCTTTTCCCAGGCATTTATCTCAGCAGTGCAGGCCATTATCAGGAAATAAATTCAGATCCAATTAGCTTTATCACTTAATTAGAGATGTATTCGTGGATTTATGCCTTACTGACCTCGCTACCATTGAAATTAAATTATTTAACTTCTGAAAAAAAAATCTCTACAAGTTCACATCTTTCCATTCACTAAATTGTGTTACTTGATGCCAGTCAACCAGCTGCTTGTTTGACTGCAGAAATACCAATATTAGAAACCTGTTTGGGTATTACATTAATAATAGAACAATATTATAAACATGTTTGGGTAGATGCTACTTTATTCAGCTCTAGGGATTCAGTCCTTCATTCTCTCCCTGTATTCCTGTCTCACAGAGACACATACATGGACATTTCTTCCCTTCCCCCAAATTCTGGAAAATAAAAAGCACTCAGAAAGATCAAAATAAATTCCTTTGAGAAATAATGAGTGAAACCATGAGGAATTTTGGACAGTCTTGGCTCTATTTAGAAAGACTGAATAACTGTACTACTGTGGGGGGTTTTTTGTTTGTTTGGGTGTTGTGGGTTCTTTTCCTCCTCTCTTTTGGTGTTTTTTTGTGACTTTTAAATTATTTTAAAGAATAACTCACTTTTTAGTTTTAAGAGGGTTGGCTTTTTGGTTTGCTTCTTTAAGCTAAATTTCTTAATTTAGCTTGGAATAAATAAATACCTGCTACAGAGCCCAAACTCTAGCCTTGTGTTCTTAAGCCAGCTTCCCAGGTGGTGCTTTTTTAGGCTTGTGTCCTAAGGAAACAAAGTTTGTTTAGCTGCTTTCTCAGTCCCATCCTGTCTTGTCTCTTCTTCCCTCTGAAGTATTTTGAAATTCATTCCCCTGCTTTAAATTAACTTGAAAATGAAACTGAGGTCTCAAAAGAGTATAGAAAGTTCATTAAGTTTCCTAATGGACATCCAGGGATAATAGAAAATACCCCAAATAATGCTTCAGTTGAAGGAGAGGGACTGAACTGGGCAATCCCAACTAACAGCTGCTCAGCACGTGCATAGGAGCTCTGATTGTTCCATCTTAGGGAGGACTTATATTTGTGAGGGAAAGAGGCCATCAAAAAAGTCCAAAAAACCTCAGAAAAACAACTTTGTGGCTTCTGTTTGGGGAATTAAACTGCCACACTACAGTCCCATCCATTTTGTTCTCAGAACCACTGCAATCAGTGTGGAAAAGCTTGGCATGCTGTGATGGGCTCACTCCAGGAGATTTCAGATTTTTTGGAGCTTGTTCATTTACTTCCATGTGTTATGCTTTATATGAAACCCCCACTGTCTACTGGGGGGTGGGGAAAAGCAACTTGAACACAGTGTGAGGGTTACCCCTTCAGAATAGGCAATGAAGCATTTGCATTTTAGGGGAAAAAATGATTGGGCTTCTCCACTTAAAAAGGTGTTTCACTGCCATTAGTCCACCAGCAGGATATAAGGGCTTATGACCCTATGCCCCCCTTTGGCATTTAATTCCATAATTTAAATTCTGCCTTTTTCTTCCAGAACTTCTAATTCTTGCTGAGTTCTCTGCAATTTCTCTTCTATACAGGACTCCATGGGTGTGTGCTCACTTCGGCATAAGGAATGATTTTTTCCAAACATTGGCAAAAGTTTTATAGGGAATGTGTTATTTGTGTGTTGCTTAGGTTTCTGGAATGTGCCCTTTTTGTGTTTTGCTTTGTTTGTTTGTTTGTTTTTTTCTCTGGCAGTCAAAGAGTTTGTTCAAAGTTTGATGAGCTCAAAGTAACTATGGAGTAGCTGGATACTGGAAAGTACAGTGGAATTTTTTAAGAGTGTCCAACCTGCAATGGATACTCTACAGAACTAAAGGTCAGAAGGGATCAATGATAAAAAGATGTCTGGAACTGAGCTGGTGGGATTGCTCCTCAGGTATTCTCTGCTGTTGTACAGGGTGAATGGAGCTAAAATAATTGGATTCCTGTAGGGAGGTGTGGTTATGAAGGCTGGAGTGCTCTTCGAGTTGTGCCTTATTTCATGGAAGTCCTCTGCTCCCTCACACAGATCCACTTAATTAGTCTTATTAAGTTATTACAGTTTTTCTGGGCTATTTAAATCCAACTGTGTATCATCATCACCTCTCCTAGATGTGATTTATGTTTTAGTTTTTAGTGTGAAGTGTTTGGTAAAAGTTTTGTTTGTGTGTGTGTGTCCTTCATTATTTTGGGATGCAGAGCAGAGGAACAGAAAAGAAAGCTACTCACAATTCTTCACTTAGAAACCGCTTTTTGAGCTTTGCATTCAGAATTATCCTGGAATCACGGATATACTCCAGGGCAGATTAGCATCTGCTAGTGAGAGTTTAGGGGAATTAATGCTGTCATGATTGATTATAGAATAGTCCCTCAAATTCAATCAAATTTGACCACCAATTTTTTGTTGTTATTGAAGTAGTGATTTTTTAAAGCATGGATTGAGATCCAGCAATGCCTGGCTTTTAATCCAGGCTGTCATGCTGTCCAAGCTTGACCTATTGCTCCTTCCCATTGTACTCTTTTTTTCCCTCCTTGGCATAGGAGTGACACTACTTACCTTTTCTGACATGTGGTGCTATGGTCAATTAAGATTTGTAACCTCTCTGAAATATTTCCCTGACAGGATTTGGGAAATCAAAGCTGCTGATTTTTTTCAGCCTTACATGTACAAATTCTGGATTACTCCTGTTTAAAAACCAGTATCTTATAATCTGCATTTAATTGAGTGTTTCTTTCATCTTTTAGACTGATTCAAAAAGCTCAGATCCTTGCTTTCAATATTCTGACTGGATATTACATTAGGCTTTGAGTTCTACTAAGAAGCTAACTTCAAATGTAATTTATTTTGGTGAATGCAATGGGAGGAAAAACTGTGGTACAACTTTCATTCTCTGTGTATTTTAAAGGAATACATTGCACAGCAAAAAAAAAGGAGTATTTCTCCCCGTTACATTAAGGGCTAATGAGTGCAGTGCTGTCTCAGGCAGATTGCAATTTATTACCAATACACCCTCCTTTTGTGTTTTGTCACAAATGCTTTTATGCTTGAAAAATTTCAGTTCTTCTCCAGCTTTATAACGGGTCCAATCTTCCCCTGGAGGATAGTTCATTAATTGCAGTTGTACCCTGATTATTACAGCATGTTCATTCACCATTCAGGACTTTCAAAATGCTTCTCTGTTTTGTCATCCAGGTGCTGCAGCCCACCCTCAGAACTGTCCTTAATGCTGTGGAAGTGGGAGCTGACTTTTGGAATTTGTTGCTGTCGGTACCTCAGGGGGAGGGTGACATGGAGGTGTCGCAGGCAGATACACAAGCGAAGAGGTGTTGGAGGAGTGAGGGAGGAAACAGCAAGCTGGGGTGAATAATTCACTGAGCAATTAGGAAAATCCATGAGGGCTGAAAGATGAGTCAACACTGTGGGCTGTTTTCCATGGCCTTTGAAAGAAGCACCTGCGAGCCCTGGCGCCAATTCCTGACCAGGTCATGTTTGTCCGGCTGCTGCACCATCCATCTTGCAGTTATTTAATCCAGTTCAGAAAAAGGAAGTGAAATGCTTTAGCTGGTTTCCTAAGGAAATGAGGCTTAAGCAGTCACTCCACATGCCAAATTTTGACAGGATTTTGTGGAAGTCAGCATCTGGGATCAGGACAGAGATTAAGTGTTGATGCTGATCTCAAGCAAGGCAGTGGTCATTGGGATGGTTGGTGTGCACAGAGCTGGGCTGGTCACAACAACTCCTGTTCCTTGCCAAGAGTCAAGAAGCCCAACATTTTACGCAGTAGTGGAAGGAAAGCTGAGTACTGAAGAGAAAAAACAGGAGGGAAGAAACTGGGATTATGACAATCAGAGCAAGGATGGGATGAGGCAGAGAACCATAAGGTTAGGCTAGGAGGCATATAAAAAGTGTACAGGTATTGTGGTGGGGATGACATAGAAGATCTGAGGCAGAATGCCATAGAAAACAAATTTTCTTCAGTTCCATAATTTTGAAATAATCTGCTTTTCAATCCTGAGACAGCATGAAAGGACAGGTGAATCAATATTAGCTGATAGTATTCCTGCATTTATAGGGGACTGAGAAAGAAAATCTTTTTCTCAGTGATGCTAAGGCCAGTCACTGATAGGACCATGGGTTCAAGGTTCTTGAGGTTGGTTTCCAAATTACTGTGACATCTGATGTAAAAATCTTCTCCCTGACTGGAAAAGTTAATCTACAATTTTAGATCAGTCCACTTTATTTGTGAACTTGATCTCTTCTCTCCAAAGCACCATCTGCTGCATCACCAGAATGATGTACACATCACTGCATTTCAGAAAGACGGGGAATTTGGCATGAGGCAGGGAGAGGAGGTGGAAAAGAATGCCGGAGTGCATAGGGAACCATGTACAAGCCATGTTTGATGAAACAGGCTGTGCTGGTAAATAGCAATGTTTTAAAGAAGCGAGGAGTCAAAGCTTCAAATAGCAGGAATAGTTCATGTGAGATAGGAGAAGGAAAGATGAGGGTTTCTTGGACAGAGAGGGAGCAGGAGAGAGAATTCTGGTAGCCAAGGCAGACCTGTCTGGGTAATTGAAATGCACTGCTGAGCACAGAGAACCAGCCAGGGGACAAGGCTGAGCTTTCCCTTGTTCTGTTTTCTTGTGAAGTGACAGGAACAAATCTATTGAAGTCAGAGAACACATTTAAGTGCCTTTTGAATATTTTTCTGTTAATGACTCTCCTGGCAGACCTTCAAAATCCATAAGCTTGTTGGTTTAAAGAGCTTTTTTTATTAACACACTCTCCTTAATCACTTTTTGTTGTTCTTCTTCATAAAGGGGAAAAAAAAAAGGAAACAAGGTATGAATAAAAAACTCCTTGGGCTTTTTAAGGGGAAAAGGATTTGCCATCTGTTCAGGTGATGTATTAATTTCAAATATGGAAAAACTGAACACCTTGATAGGACCAGACCACTATACACATTCCTACTATTACAGAAAAACGAAGATTTTTCCTTTTGGCTTTGCATCTCTGGAACTACAGTTTAACCAGTTTACCATAAAAGTAAGAAAGTCTTTTAAAAAAGGATGCATTGTTGAATAAAAAAGGATTCATAAACTAGAGGTGAAGTCCATGTGCAACCTATTAAATTATCCATGATTTAAACTGCGTTCTCAAGTTTTACACACCAAAATGCCTAACCTTAGACATGCAACGTAATCAGCAGGTCCCCAAATGTGTAATAATGGTCTTCGTAGGGTTCTTCTTCTTGTTTGCACAGCTGCCAGATGGTGTGTGCCATATCCCATTTCACCACATTATTATTATTTCTGTCTAAGGGGTGGTGAGTGCTACAAGCCGGATGGGATACTTCACACTCAAAGTTTGATCCATTTATTAACAAAAGCTGGATCTTTGCAAAGTCCCAGGTTGAGCAAGAACTTCATTTATGAAAATTGGAAGTTCTCTGGGGCAGATGGTCCTAATGCCTGTCTTTAAAACTCCTAATAAGCCCAGTGCCTACCTTTCTCATCCTTGCGCACATCCTTAAAAACTCCTTCTAACCAAGTTTCTTCTTTTTGCAGTAAAAATGCACTCTCTCAAAATCTGTAAAAATACAATGTCATGGAATCATAGAATGGCTTGGGTTGGAGGGGACCTTTGAGTGTCAAACGCATCCCTGCAGTGATCAGGGACATCTTTGATTAGCTCAGGTTGCTCAGAGCCCTGTCCTACAGCAGTCATTTTAAACTTGATCTTGACTTTTCCTATCTTTATACTATCCATTTTCTCCCTCACCTCTGAATTCCTTAAATGACCTCTCTATGTCTGCTGTCTGTAGCTCTTGTCCTTCAGGTTGACTTCATATTTCCTCCAGACTGAATCCTTGCATATTTTAGGTTGACACCTTCCTCTTGTCTCCATCCATCTCCTACCCCTTCCCCATCAGAGATTACCTCACAGTAACTAAGACACGTTGCTTGCACGTCGTCTTTGACATAACCCTCACTCTTGACTGCACAGAAGTGGTCTCCAAATCCTGTCTCTAGGAACCTAAATCCAAGCAGTCCTATCTTGCCATCTTTTCATTGGCCTTGATTGATGCCACTGCTCTTGGCTCGTTTGAAGTTCTGCAGCTAAAATAATCCTGGGAGTGTGTCACACTGATTACATTAACTCCCTCTCTTCATATCAGTGGTTCTTTCATCTCCTTAAATGATTTCAGCCTCTGGTATATGCATGTTTTCTAAAATAAGTCCTTTGTGTGTGGAGACATACAAATCGTAGATGTACTCTGGGTTAGAGGTGTAATCCACAAGTAGTTAAATGCACAGCCCAGTTTTTCCATGAATGTGGGGAGAATGAATGAATTGTGCTGTGGAAATCAGCACAGGGATGTTGCTGCCTTCTAGTCCTGCTCTTTATGATCTTAAGGAATTCATTTGACATCTTTACAAGTGGTTGTTCCCTGCAAAACTGAGAGAATTGTGTTTGGCAGTGTTGTGCAGCTGAGCTCAGTTTTGCACTAAGAGTTGCTCCCACATTCCAAAGCATAACAGAAAATCTTAAAAGAAGGGATGAGCAACGTTTACAGCTTTTCATAGATGATTTTCACAGTCTTTCCCTGGTGTGCATGTCTGTGTGTGTGTTTGCTTTCACAGTCAAAAGCATTCTTGGCAAAGACAATCTCCAAGTGGAGAGAATACTCCAGCTGTTTATCTGTTATGGCTTTTTGTCACCAGGGAGTCAAAAGTTGGACTCCACAATAAAGCAATCAGTTGCACAGAATTTGGCCAGCTCTAATGGGAGAGGGAGACAGCAGCTATTTTAAAATATCTGTTCAGTAGATTTAAAAAAAGGTTTTATAATGTACATATCTTAGTTTTTGCATGGACAGTTTTGTTTGTTCAACAGCTGAAGAAAGTAACTCCTTGAAAGAGGTAGAAAATAACAACCCTAAGGAACGGGTTTTTTTTCTTCCAGTAAGCAATGAAAAAAAAAGAGGCAAAAAGTGGATTTGGTATTGGAATGGGCTGAGGCTCATCTGTCAGCATGGAGGGCTGATTTTCCCCATCTTCAATTCCCTGTATGGATGTGTGTCACAACCACTATTAACTTAAGAGCATCTTATTTCACCTGCTTGTTGTCATTGGATTTCAATAATTCCCCAAAGATGGGCATCTCCTTTGCATCCCACAGGACAAAAGGGCACATGATTCCTTGCAATCTAAGTGGTAATTCTTTTAACAGCTTGTATACTGACAATGAAATGGGAGCAATATTTAGTATACCTTATATGTAGTTTTAAAGTTTAGACTCATTTTTCATCTGGTGTCAGTTTTGTTCTCTTCAAAGTCATCCCAGTAATTCTCATAGGATTAGTCTTTAACTTCACATGTTACATCCTCTTCTGTGTTTGTACAAGTGACAGGATTGTACAGTCTAAGTCTCATGATATGAATAGAACTTAATAATCGTGACTGTTGACTTCCCCACCTTGCCAGTACTTTCAGTAAATTCTTATCCCTAAACTTCTAGATAATTGGGATAAATTATTTAAGCACAATGCCCTACTCTGATCCGTAATTATAGCTCCCAAAAAGTTTAATTCAAGTTTTCAGGACAATAAGTGGCTCTGCATCAATACGGAAACTTCTCTTGGCAGTTGTTTCGTGAAATGTCTACGTGCAGATGTGTGTGTTAAGTTTTAGGCAGGTTTATAGTTGTTGCCATCCTGGGCAAGGCTGGGGGACAATTTAATTTGTACAACAGAAAATGACATTAAACAGTGAAAAAAAATCCCAAAAGAAGCAAGAATGAAAAAAACCATTTCCATTTCCTTTATTTAGTCCTTGGTCTCATGTTAATGCCAGATCTCCTCATGAAATTACCACTGCAGTTGTTCAAATTGCCAAGTGTTAATGAGAATTTGTAGTCAGGTGGGACTCAAGGGGACAGATTTACATTTAGAGTTGAGGTGGAGCTGCAAGATCAGTTGAAAGACCTTCTTCCCACTGTTTCCTTGCTGGTTTTCCTGATTTTGACTCATAGAGTCACATTTAGACTGGTGTACTGGGCATAGGTGCCAGCCAGCCCATCACAACTGGAAAAAGCAGACTGATTCTGTTTTGCCCCTTAACTATTGTCAAATTGTTGGGTAGTATTAGTAGGAAAAACCAAGTAGGTAAATATAAAAAAAAAATACTGAGCTGCTCAGGTCTGCTGTGCTGTGAATTCAAACAAAAATAAAACTTGACTCCTGGGTTGTGCCAAAGAAAAGGCACAAATTATCCCCAAGTACCATTTAGGCTTTTCTTGTACAGCATCAGCACTGAAGTGCGCAGTCAGAGCAGGCACAAATTGATAATGTGTTTTATTTTCCTCCAGTCAATAAGACTGGTCCTCATTAAAGCAATATTATGATAGGCTTCTTGCAAAATAGTTAAAAGCTATTTATTCTGGATCAGGATCCAAGCTTTAACTCAGGAATGCAGGAAGGAAAAAAGTTGATGGAGCTTTAAAAGGAATATCCACCTGAGCCCTGTTCAAGACAAAAAATCGTGGACATAAGAGTGTTATTGATGATTTTTGCATCACAAAAGAACTTGGATCTCTGAATGGGCCCTTGAAAAGAGTGTGTGCAGGGCCATCTGTCTGTCTGGTTTTCCTTACTTGATGTTGAATTATAACTCCTAATATAAGTGTTCATAGTTAGAGCTCTCTAGGAATAGTAAATTACTTCTCTGTGTTTGCATATTTTCCAGTTAATGTTTGGTTTTGTTAGGACAAGGCTCTGTCAATGAATCAAGGAATCTATTGGAATGTAGAGCTCCTTGGATGTGTTCTGGTACCTGCTCTGTACAATGGAACCCATGGCTACTTTAGAAGAAAATATTTTAGGATCAGGAACACTATCCTCAGGCAGTGGGAAAGGGCAAAGGATTATGGAGCCATCTTGTCTCATAACTGTGAAGCAGATTTTAAGTCATCAGAGCAATAACTCAAAGAAAGACTTCTGCTTTCACTCTGTAGTGCCTTATTTTTATTTTCGTTGACTTTTTTTCACAGCATATTTAACAATACTGCAATCCTTAGATGTACCATGATAATTTTTTCAATAAGGTGAAAGATTTAAAGGATTACTTATCATTAAAATAAAAAGAAATATTCTATACTATGGAGGTTTCCCTGGAAGTCATGGGAAAGATGGCAGATGACCTTAACCTGTACATGTTTGTGTGGTTATCACATTACCTGTAAGGATGGAACATTGCAGGGGTTTTTACCTAATTGAAACTATTTTTTGATCTCAATTTTGCCCAGAAAAACCTACTATTACAACATCGGCTGTTCACTATCACACTAAATTTGGCAGAAAACATTAGTCTGGTTTTGGCTGTTTTTCTTTCAAGAGAAAATAGTTCTTCAGAAATGCAGAATTTTGCAAAGAGTTGTGGTCTGATTTTCACAATTTTCTGCACAAACTTAATTTGTAATCAGAAGGAAGTGTGCCAGAGTCACTTTTTCAGCTATTATCATCCATGCTTGATGGAGAGGTACAAAAGGTAGTGCTCATGTGAGAATAACTTTTTGTGCAAGAAGAGATAACTCTGGTTCTTTGTGATAGGAACATTTGCTTGAATTATTGTAGTATAGCGTATAATGTACTGAAGAGTTCAGAAAGTTCCCTCTGAGGTCTGCTGGAAAAGGAGCTGCAAATGCTTTCAAGGTACTGAATGAAGTTAAATTAATGGGGAGAAGAAAAAACCCACAGATAAAGTGCCTCACTTATGGAGTTTATACATTTTTTCATTGTAATAATACAGGATATTCAGCCAAAGGCTTCCACCATATATTCACACAATCAACACCTCTTATTTCAAGAATCACTAAAAAATGATTGGAAAAAATTTTCAAGTAGTTTGTTTTTATTGGCAAATCTGCTGTTTCTGATCAGTCACTTTCATGTGCAGGTTCAAGAGTAACTTGACTGAATTGGGTCTGCAGATATACCAAAACAAAAGCTCTCTTTCCATCATTAATAATATGGTTTTGTGATTTTGAAGTAGTTTGTCTGGCTGAAACTAAGCTTGCAACTGTTATTCCACTTTCTGTGAACACTCAAAATGTCAATAAATTCCAACACTTTGAAACAAAGGATAAAATTAATGTATTTTCATAACTAAGTGACATACTCAATTTATCACTCTTTGAATGAAAGCTAATATTTATCTAATGTTTATGCCTTCAGGCAGAGAAATTGCTTTACTTAAAAATTATCTTTTTAAGGAAAAAAAAGAAAGAAAATCTTGTTATTCATAGGAAGATATATTTACTTTGAAACATTATTTGACTTTTTTTAGTATTATTTCACCATAAGAGATGTTTCATCTGTATAGTCAGTACAAATAGTTTAGTCTGGGGCATAAGCATGACTTTAAAACATAGAGTTATTGAGAATTATTGATAATGTGTTTTATTTTCCCCCAGTCAATAAGATTGGTATTCATTAAAGCAATATTATGATAGGCTTCTTGCAAAATAGCTAAAAGCTATTTATTCTGGGTCAGGATCCAAACTTTAACTCAGGAATGCAGGAAGGAAAAAAGTTTTTCTTTTTTCCAAGTCTATTCTGACTTGGAATAGAGTACTAAGCTTTGAGGGTGAGCACTGTAGGAAATGGTAAAAAACAAACAGGACAAAAAGCAGAAATAGTCCTTAATTTTTCATTTGGCCTTTAGATCTCAAAGACATGGTGTTTTTGCTGCACCTTAAATGGCACAGAGAAAGAGAACAGAGCTCTGTCCTGCTTTGCTTAACAATCAGACCATATTCACTGATCAGATATTAGGTATGTTGTCCTATTGCAAGGCCTGTAATGTAATATTTCAGAGAACCATTTCCAAAGACTGTCTAAAAAGAATTAATTCCTGGAGATAGAGTCCTCAACACAACCTCAGCTGTGAAAAGCAGTGACAACACTGGACTTCTGTTCTCTGCTTCTGGCCACAATTTGGTTTGGGAGCCTTCTTTCCTGCCTCTTTTCCCACATTTTTTAGCACTGATTGTAACAACAAAGAATATTAAGTTATTTTTTCTTTTTCTTCTTTCTCCTTTCCCTCTAATTTCTTTCTAAAAAATATGATGCTTTGTACTGGCACTAATTTAAATAGCCATTTTCCAGCCTGCCTGAAGAATGTCTGAAAGAGCTTGAAGCTCAAGAGGGTGTAAGGGTGTATTTCAGTGCACATTCATCTGGTTTTGAAAATATGAGACTCCTAGAATTTTACTAGATGGAGCTTCTGTCTCCTAACTGTGAAATCCTGAGAGCTTGTTTGATGCTCTGCCTGTAATAGCACTGACTTTCCCTTCTCAGAGGCTTCAGTTTGTGAGCAGTGTTTTTGCCAGCATTGCTTTCCCCTCTTGCTTTTCCTACTTCCCCTGCCATAAAAAGAATAAATAAAAAAAAATCCCCAAAGAAATGGACTCCACACAACACAACTAATACTCTGTAAAGCAATCTCTTAAATAGATAACCTGCCACCAAAATCCCCCTACCACCACCATGTCCATCACAGTAGTCACAGTTTCTTGGTTATTGGTTTTAATTGTTGTTTACTCCAATTGTTTTCTGTAACTGTTTTATGCAGATTTGGCAGCAAAAAGGACAGACATTCTGGCTAGACTGCAGATGAATTTTCTCAGACAAATCACCCTTTGAATAGTATACAAAGTCTGTAAATTTACTGCCCTTCTAGCACTTGAAAGCTGTTTATTTGATGAGAATACACGGCATAACTGCCTGATTCACCTACCAATTCCTCACTGACCCTTTGACTTTCTCACTGCTGGGTGACACAAATTCTGTGCTCCTGTCTTCATGCTGTTTCTTTTTGTCATTATCCATGATTCATCTTCTCTGTGACTTGTCAAACCTGACTTATTTTTAATCCTTTGCTGGGCCTCCCTAAAGGCATTATATCATATCTCTTGACACTGCTCATGATCTCTCAATCCCTATTGTCCTACCCTATTCAGATTCCTCGTGTTTATTTCCTCCCACTGACATGGTTCCATCTATTGTTCCTCTTTTTTAATAAATCTGCATTTTTTGACAACCTACAGCCACTTCCATTTTTCCAAACAATTTGTAAGGACCCATTAAACAAAATCAGTCACAGCAACAAATCCTTCAGGTCTCTCTGTTGTTATCTTCTCATTTGGTAGTAGATTGCTTCAGGACACAATTTTATGGCAAAATATATATTTTAGATGGTTTATTTTCACCTCTCACTTCATTAGCCAGAGTAATATCTGGAAAAGTTTGCTACCCTTCTTGCTATTTTGATTATTCCTGCACTTTTTAAATGCAGGCTGTGCTTAAACCTGAAAGAAAAATAAAAGCTCTTGTGCTGAGCTAAGTTTTTTTAATTATTTACTAACTATATTAAAATAGGCTAAAATAAGGAAATAACACTCTTGTAGAGTGGCTTCTTACCCCTCTGTGTGGTTGAGGGGTTGCAGTGGCAGTGCTGGGTGGATGGTTGGACTGGATGATTTTAAAGATCTCTTCCAACCTTGATGATTCTATGATTCTGTTGATTCTGAGTTGCAATAATTAAGTAAGTGAAAGGAAACTCATATCTGTTTGCATTTGTTCCAGAAATGAAGTGAAGCTGGAATTAAGCTTAAGGTTTGGGGTTTTTTTCCTTGATAATATAACATTAAACTCTTGCTGCTAAAAATTATAAGAATTCTGGCAATTCCACTAAGAGTAATTTTCATAAACCTCAGGAATTTAGAATATAATCTCATCTTTAAAGGAACCAAACACTTTCAAAAACAGGAAAAACACTGTTTAAACATCCAAGCAAGTGTAATTCTGCCATGTCATGACATTTCAGTCCTACTTCAATGTAAATTACTGTTTTCAGCATGTAGAAAATTATATACAAGTGGTGGATTTGCTGATATTCCTGCGTGGGTTTCAGAGGTCACTTTCAGTGTCACTTAGGAGCTGCTTAACTCACTTGGAAAACAGAAAATGGAACTAAAAAATAAGTTACCTTGGTGCTTCTAAAGTCTCTAGTCAGAAATTGTATTTTTATTTATTAATATTGTATTTGGTTCATGAAATCTAAATGTGTACTAGTAAATGACTGATTTAAATAGGAATTAGTGTTTAGACAACTGTGAAATGTATATGCAAGAAGTTGTGTGGCTCTGAGGATAGTAATATTTTCCAAGTACCCACATAAAATTACATTGAGTATGTTTGGATGTGGGGCTGAACCAGAGTGTTTCATTGCCATGCCAATATTTTTGTTGTTTTTCATTGTATTTCCTAAATAACGATCCTAAAAAACTAAATAACGATCAAATGTATGTAATAAATAATGTATGTATTTATTTTTTATTATTTATCTACTTTTATTTCCTTTTTTTTTGTTTGTTTCAAGAATGTGAATTAAAACTGCCTTTGTTGTGGGGTAACTGTGAAACTAAATTCAGGAAAAATCATACTGAGGGTGAGACAAGAATTTTGAAATTCTATGGGTTATTCAGATTACAAAGAGCCTTCAGTTTATGCACATCTTGAAGATCTTTAAGATGTTCATAAACCAGGTCTTTGATTTCTCATTTCATCTAACGTGGGCAACACTGGAGTATCCATTTTTTTTGTTAATTGTATTCAAAACTCAGGTCTTTGAGTTTCCTATGTATTCACCCAATATCCTGTCATTTCTCTAATTCCTCTAATTAGTGGCTTATTTGAATATCAAGTACATTACATACAGTGAAACGAATTTTTACTTTGGAAAAATCATGATATGCCCTGAAAAGATGAATTATTAGGTTTTCAAAACGTAGATTGAAAAACCCCGTGGATCAAGAAAAAAGAGAAAATCAGCAGTGATGTTTGCACAGATCATGAGCAGCAGGGACAGGTAGGTTGTGATGGGTTTTTATCTTACTTTTTTCCAGTTATTTCGTCAATCTTTGGCCATTACAAGGGTGGGAGATGGGAAGTGATGCAGGAAAGGAAACATTTATGGCCATGGATGCATTTACCTCTCTTCCTAAAGCAACAGAAGTAGAAGAAAAAGGAACGTGAAAGATTGATGATAAAATACTTCCAAAAGCAGTGGAAAACACTCACATAAACTTCAACTGCTAAGCTGAATGAATTAATAAAAGGATTTCCAGCTACCAGCCAAGCAATAGGCAGTAATAAGTTTCTTTCCTATTAGTAAGAGGCTTCTGGGAAGAACAGGGGCTACATTTTTGGGAGTGTTTCTTAGTGATATGGGTTTATGGATGAGTGCATCTTACTGTGTCTGGTGTGGCTTATGAGTCCTAGAACTTGAGAAATAGTCAGCTTGATAAATGGCCTTATCTGATCCTTTCTTTCACTCTTTTGGAAAACTTGTTTAATTTTATTCTGCACCTTTCCCACTTTAGAGCTGATAAATACTCAGTGTTGAAATCGTATAAATAATGTCAATGTTTTTAAGGTTTTTCAGAACTAAAATGCCCCATCTGATCATGTTTCACCTTTTTTTTTTCAGAAAATAAACAGGATGCAATAAGTTTTTATCATCTTCTGTTCGAAAGCTATGTCAGATTAGCTGCAAAATAACTTTTGTTTGACAGTGTTGTATAAATAATTTTTTCTTGGATGGTAGTGGTACCAAAAGATTTCAAACCAAAAGCTTTGAAGTATTGTCCAATTGTTTTACTATATACAGCGTTCAGAAATCTTTCAACTTTTGTAGCTTTGAAGGGTGTCTTAATATTAAGGAAAAGCTGGTGTGTTTCTGCACCACATGGAAATGAGGAAATATTCAAAAGCACTTTTCTTTTTGATAGTCTTTTATCGGGTGATTCTGAGTGACCACTTCAAAGATGAACCCCTTACATTTGTGTCTTTGCATAGGTCTCAACTCCAGCCCAACAGGGGCTGAAGGAACTGATGTAGTACAAAAATGACTACTGAAGTTTTTGGGGAAAAAAGAGCAATGGTTTAAATCAAACTTTTGTGAAATTGGAATCTCAGTGCCCTCGTATTGTGGGAAATGATGGATTGTATGACTTGCTTTTTAGAAAATAGCAGGAAAGATTATTTCAGAAAACAGTATCAGAGAAAAATCAGAAAAAGGAAAATCAAAATGTATCTTGATATCATTATTAAATTTGGTAGCAGAAAAAAAAAAGAGAAAGAAAACTAGATGTAAAAAACCCCCAAAAGACATCAATAAGTCTTTGAAAAAAACCCTGAAAGCTGTGTGAATTTTCATCTTAAAAAGAAAATCTTTAAAATATCCTTTGAGTTAAAGCACATTGGCTGATCCTATGAGCATCAGGAGCTTTAATAAGACCATCCATTTCCAAATCCTCTGGCAGTTCATTAGGTTTCCTACTGCTGGAGTGCAGTGGGGATGTTTCACTTGATTGAAGTACCTGCAATATCCCATTCCAGCAGTTTACATTTATTCCTGCATTTCCAAGGGAAGGTACAGTTTCAGGATGGCAACTGGCTGGGTCTTTAGCCTGTATGAAGAACTTCAAAGGGAAATCACTTAGAAGGAACTATCCTTTTAATTTTGTCACTTTTTGCAACTCTGGAACTCCGAAAGAGAAGCCTGAAGATAAAAGTAGCAAATAAGATTCTGATAAAAAGCTTTAGATATTCATCTGCCTTTCAGTCAGAGTGTGCTCTGTGGTCATTGTCTTCTTACCTCAAGATACCTTTCATCTCTGTGAATTTTTATCTCAACTCTTATGAAAATGGAACAAAAAGTTGAAGGCTCTGAGTAATATTTGGAAGTATTATTTTAAGTGAATGTAAAATTTGGTGGAAAGAGTGGTTTTTTTCAGTGACCGGTTGAAATATGATTAAATTTTACATAATTGGTCAGTAATAAGTGAAAAGTTCACCTTTTAAAAGTTTCTTATGTTTTCTAGTAGTCTTTCCACTCAAAAGAAAAATAAAACTATCAGAAACTTTGGATAGTATGGGATAATACATCTACTGATGATGGGGGAAAAGTGACAAATAGAACAGACAGGAACAAAAGTACTATTGTGCTTAAAACTGCTAGATGAAGTTTAAAAGAAGTCATATTATTCCTAGATTATAAGCATTTAATAACGCCAAAGAATATACATTCAACACAGGGATTTATATGCACATATATCTAATATAAATAATTTATTTTTTCCCCACGCCTCAAATATTATTTTCTAAAAATTGTTGAACCTTTATTTATTCTCTGAAGGGTGGTTTGTTTTTTTTTCCAGAAGTACTTGTAAAATTTATCTCAAATGGAGGCTTTATTGTTGATTCGATAACATTTCAGTATAAAAATGCCTATGCTGCATAGCAATGACAATGATCCAGAAGTGCTCAATCTCATTAATCTCACATTAAAGCTATAGATAATTTCATACACAGATAAAAATAAAAGGCAATATAAATTGCTAGAGTAGTTTTACCAGAAATGGAGACTTTTGCATGGTATTGGAGAAAATGAGCATAGAGGAGCAATGCTTCCCAAATACCAGAGGGGACTCATGAATTTCAGTGCTATCAGGCTTTGTGAAAGTACATAGAAACTAGTGGGAAAAAAAAAGCCAAAGGGAAAATTTGTTTGATTTTCTGGGTATTTGATTCTGTACAAATTTTGTATTTCCCAGGGGCTTTCCCTTTTAAATGAAGGGTACAGATCTCCTTTCCTTGTCTCTGTAGATTTGGCATCATAACAGCCCTGGGTGCTTTCAAAGAGAGAGATGTATTGCCAAAAGAAGTTCAGCACTCGCATCCCAAATATGCTCTGGCTTGTTAGGGAAAAGAAGGTACAAGGGAGCAGAGAGGGGCTTTCATAGAGGAGAGGAAGGGAATATTTTCAGAAATATGGAGCTCCTCCCATGCCAGGCTGTGGGTGCTCTCAGGAATGATGATCTCATTGTGGTAGGGTGGAAATGCAACACAAGATCTTTACTGTCTGCCTGGGGCCTCAGAAATGTCTGAAGAAATCTGTCTCTCCAAGCACCGCTGAATTTTATTTACTTTTAATCTCTTTCCTGGCCTCCAGGCTGACATCAGTTGCACCTCCTGGTTGGACTGTCTTTTCTTTCCACAGTTAATATTTTGATGAGACCCAGAGCAAAAGCTCTTTTAGGTAATCACTCAGAAGAGGAATATGAGAGCGCCTTCTTGGGTGCTCTTCTCTCAGGTGGGCTCTGTGTTTGTAGAAATAATTTGGCTTGTAGCTCTTTTTTAGTTTCTAACTGTTCTAATTTGAAATGCTGGATTTCCTGCATGACAGGCCTGTCACTCTGTCCTGGGTTCCTCACTCATCTGAAACATGCACAGTCTCCCTCTTCACCACCTTTGGAAGTGTTCCCTTTTAATGTGAATGGGCTGCTGCTGGGGGGAGACTTAATTGCCTTTCTATTTTCACTCCTTTTTTTTCTGAAAAAGGGATATCAGTCCCTTTGATTTGGCTGACTTTGGGTGCTTCAAGTGGCTCCAAGTATGAACGTTTGAAATGATGTATTGACATTTCAGACAGATCACTGACAGCCTTTCAGGGCTCTGCCTTTACTCAGTGGCTTTCACCAAGTTGCTTTGTAAAAAAACTGCATTCCTGGGTGAGGTGTTCTCCTGATGTTTCGTATTTTATGCAGAAATAAATATGCAGGGAGAAGTAACTAAAGACAATTTGTGTGCACTGAGGTTGTGAAAGGTGGGTCTAAAGGAGGAGAGATTTGTGTGTGGAGAATGTCCTGGTGGCACAGAGGACTCAGTCACATCAATGTGGTTGCAATGACAGCATCACTTTTTCAGTGGTAGGTGTACATTTACTCAATAAATTCCAGACTCTCCCAAAAATACTTCACAGAAAAGAGAGATACACTGTGAAAATGTTGAGCAAATATAAGTGGAGCCTGGAGTCTTGAAACAAGTGCTCAATAGGATTCAGAATCAGTCTTTTCTCTACCTGGTCCTTCCTCCCCACCCCAACTCCCTAAAATTGTACGTTTTAGGGTGTAAATTGAGGTGTTGGTTCCCTCATCAGGGAATCCTCCTCCTTGAGGAGAAATAGGGAGGATGGAATCAGGGGCCTGCCTTGTGGATGGTGGGAGAGGGGTTGTGCTGAGCACAGGGAGCAGAAGGGGATGGATTCAATGGCAGGTTACAGGGAATTTTTTGCTGTTTGTTTGTTTATTCTTACATTTCTTATGGAATAACTGTTTTGGTTTTTAATGATGTGTGAGGAAACACTGCCAAAAATAGAAAACATTAATTTGAATTTTTAATGAAGCCAATTGTACCTCTTTCCCATTTAATTTCTATAAATATTCTACAGAATATAAAGGGAATATTCACTGAAGCAATAAATGTTATGCTAATTCTGTGGGACAAAAATGGGAGAAGTGAGTTTTGAATTCAAAATATTCACAATGATAACCTATTTTATACAGTACTCATCCAAAAACATGCTTAATTTGCATTGAAGCCAGAGACTTGAGTGTGTTTCTAGACTTCAGGGTATTTGTGCAGCTTCTGCAGAATAAGTGCATGAGCAATGAATCTAAAACACATCAAGCAAAATTGTGCCTAACCAAAGTATTGCAAATTTCACAAAAAAAGGGGAAAAAATTTAATTGCTAAAGTCCAGACAAACAGTGAGCTGTCCTGATTGTGTGAAAGTTTTCATTGAACTAATCCAAAACAGTGGGAAAAAAATATTAGGAACTCCAATTTGTTGGTAGATTTTTTGGTTTTGAACAAAATATTTATTCTGCACGAGGATAGGTTTTCCAGACACTACAGCTGTGGGATAATCATGGAATCATTAAAGTTATAAAAGATCATTGAGTTCAACCATTGATGTAGCACCACCACGTTACCCTTAAACCACATCCCCAAGGGACACATCAGTAGGTCCTTTTCTCAGCAGGTCCAGCATGACACCAATCCTACAGACCAAAATGGAGGAGAAATGTTTCCACAATAAATGTTTCCACAATAAAACAGTGGAACAGGATGAAAAAAAATGTAAAGGCATCCTGTGCATATTCCCCAGACATAACAAATTAAGGACAACGCTCCTGACCAATCTCATACAAATTAGATTTGAAAACATATTAGTATTGAGAATATTTTTATATAATAATATCACATTATTTTCTCTAGATACTTTATATAATCTTACCTAATGGGACCTGCTTGTAATAATTACATTTTTCTTGGTTTTGTAAATCAGCTTTCATTTCTCCTTTCTGTGTAGTCATGTCTTTCTAATAACCATGAGTGATTCTTCTACCTGTTTCAGTTGTCTTGCTGACTCTCATACATCTGTTTAAATGGCTAAGGAATAGTGTTCCCAAGTATTACTTTTTGCAAACCCATCCTAGTTTTTGTTATTGCCTTAGATATTTTCATAGTGATTTAATTTATTTTTTTTCTTAAACTCATTTGGGCAAAGGGAAATTTTTCCACAAAATTTTGCAGTATTTGTTGATGTCTCCAAACAAAAGGTTTTGTGAGTTTGGTGCTGAAAGTTTACCGCCTTCTGGCATTTTCCTGATACTTCTGAATTTTCTATAAGTTGACTAGACCAATTTGCATAATGCTATTGACAAACAGTTATATTTATAGTAGAGAACAGAACATTAGACTGTTTTAAAATATGTTTGTGTTTTGCTTTTTTTCTGAAGTTTTCTTTTTATAATTAAATAGAATTTTAATAATGCTGAATTTTGGTGTATTTCCAGTATTTGTTTTAGAGCTATTTTAACTCTGATTTGACATTCAAAAAAGCTTTTCCTCTGTGGCTTTTTCTGCCTGAAAGGCCTTCCTTCAGTGCAGGTATTTTAACACTGCATGTGTTAACATGGGTGCTTTTAATTTTAAATGGATGTTGTCTTTTATTTCAATTTAATTTAAGCTCTTACAAGTGCCATAATTTTAAATGAATAGGCACTCTGAAATCTGGAATAAGTGTCCAGAGAGGATAATTTCAGAATCTAATGCATACAGTGATCTAAATGTATACTTTGTTACACTGAAATTTCTTTCCTTTTGTGGAAAGGAGAAAACTTAACATTTATAGGCTGCAAGATTTTATTTTGGTGTCAATAAAATCTCAAGCTATGTGAGACAAACACATTGAAATTTCCACACTAAAACAGCTCGATTGCCTTTTTTCCTCCCTCTCGATGAAAATGCAAATCAATAAATAGTATTTAGTTCTAATTTGTGTATGAGTGGATTTAGCAATTAATTGAATTTGATGTGTGTCCTGTGGCTGACAGGGTGGTCACAAGGCACAGTTGATTGATACACTCTCCTTTCACCTTTGGAGACCTCAGTTTAATCCTGGCATAGGTCACAGTGAAAATTAGTTTCCATAACCATGTTTTACCTTTAGTGTGTGTTTGTCCACATCATAAACCTATCTAGCACCATGATGGAGTTAACAGTAAATGCCACAGACGAGCTGGTGACCAGAGAGCATTTTGAAGACTAATTCTTGTCCCTCAGCAGAATTGTGATTGGGAGCAGCCAAGCTCAGTTTCTCTGAATTTCAGGTCCTAACTAATCACTCAGTTTTATGGACAGCACATTTATATACTTGAAAAGCATGTTCAGTTACCTTCCTGAAACTCCTTCTTGCAAGCTTTGAAGACCTAATTACAACTCCAGAATGGGCATTTTAATATAACTGGGAAACATTCGCTCGACAACATCTCTTGTTGATTATTTCATCTTTCAGGTCACAGTGACAAAATAAATCCAACCTTAAGAACAGAAGATGTTCTCAGAGGTGATGCTGATGTGTATTCCAGTATTCCCTGTGTTCCCCAGGCAGGTTGGTGACCCCATCCTGGGTTAAGAAGCAATCCCTGAGGCAGAGCTCGGTGCTGAATCCGGAGCTTCCCAACAGGAGCGGTGCCTCCCTGTGACTCAAGCAGAGGTGAGAGGTTTATTGTTTCACACACTCTGAGTTTGCCTTCATCATGCACAGCCCCTATTTCTCATAAACTAACTGCATGCTGAGCAGCAAAAAGGAAAAGCTAAGAGGAAGGCGGGAGGGATCTGTCTGCAAGAGGCACTTGTGCCACTTACACACGCAGGTGCAGTGGCCTCATCAGCTGCAGTACCTGTGCTTCACACCGAGCTTGCTTGCATGAATAAGGCTTTCCAGATTAGTTTACAGGCCTTTAATTTAGCATTTCAAAGTATGACTGTATTTCTGGCATGACCACATTGTAATCACAGGGAAGAATTTTGATGGATAGCAGAGAGGAGAAGAGAAAAAGAGATGCTCACTGAGCCCAGCTGAGGCATGTAGGGTCATTTATGGCTTGTCCACAAATATACGAAGTTCATGAAGAGATACCTGGGAGGTCAGTACACTAATGGGAAAGTTAAGTGTGAGACTGTGCAGCTGGACTTGATGGCTTTTATTCAGAGTTGTTATTAATGTAGACAAAGCAATCTAAAGCTATCAGAAGTATAACCTCTGCATTCGCTTCTGTAAATTATCAGTCATACTACCTTAACAACGGGAACTCAGGTCTGGGTGTTCACCCTGGAGGTGAATCTCAGCCTACTAGGTTAACTTGTGATTTGGAAGGAAACAATCACCTTTCATTCTCTGATAACTTTCTTTTTAATATTGCCTTTTCAAAAAGCTTCTTTTCCACTTTTTAACAGCTGTCTCCTAGAAAGTGGTGCAAGGTGAAGGTGTGAGCCTATACCAAATGTAACATGTTGAGTAGCAGGCATTACCCTTTGTCTAACTAGACTGTGTATGGCCATCAGAGGCCATAAGTTCCTGAGTTCCAAATATTCACACTGATTTCTGATATTGTGAGGAAAGGTTAGAGCTAGCAGTAGTGAATTTTTGTTCTCATTTCCAGCTACACTTGCATACCAGCTGTACCATGTAATAGTTGCAACCTTTTTTTTTTCCTCTAAAAGAGAGCATCCCTCACCCTGATGAGAATTGCAACCTGAAAAGATCATTCTGATTCAGTGGTCTCGACTGTCACCTCTCTGACCTCACAAAATAGACTTTTCAGCTTTTGTGTCTCACCTCTTGCTTTCTCTGTGCCCAGAGTGTTCTCATCACAGCCTCCTCCACACTGACATTTGATTCATTGAGCTGGATTCTGACAGAGAAATCTCGTATTAGCCTCTCTTCTCGGGAGACTGACAAAACCTTTGTGATAGATAAGCTTTCTTCTGAAGTCTGAAATAGCCTGGTATACACCTGCCTTTTTTTGTGATTCTGCACCTATTGGGCAGGGCAGAAAGCAGCTTAAGAACCCGAGCACTGGTGACATGATATTTTTAAACTCTGGCCATGGAGAAGCAGAAGTGATTTCATGTGATGTTAAACAACAGCTAGGTCTCTTTCCTTTTCCTTATCTAAGGAAACATAATTCACTTGGTGCCTCTGCCCTTAATTAGTAACACTTACAAGCCTTGACCTTTCAACAGAGAACTCAGCTCAGCCTCATCTGTAGAGAATTGCCCCTATAATGTAGCTGTGCATAATAATAAAAACAATTTAAAACACATTAAAATGTAAAATAAAAACCCCAGTCTTAAAAGCCCAGGCCCAGATTTTTCCACATTTCTTCATGCTGAGCAGTAATTTGCTCTAGTAATGGTCCCAGTGAGACTATATTGAGACACTATGCACTGCAAGCAGGGGAGTCAGAGCACTGTTTAATAAATAAGCAGTTTTATCCTTATATTTTTTTTGTTTATGGCTCAATGGTCTTTGTGTCCAGTGCATGATGTCTTCCTAGGACCAGCCTACTTTCAACACCCTTCTTCTGGCACTTCACAGGTACATATGACCCTTTGGCTTATTTTTTTCTGATTATTTCTCATAATTTGAAAAAAGAATTATGATTTTTAAAGCACTAGCTGGAGACTAATGCTTTTATACAGACTGATGTCACTGTCAGGGAAGAGAGAAAATGTTTATTTTCAAACTGAAGGTGTAGTCATGCTCACTCTTGTGGTGGTTTTCTGGCACAGAAGGACTGAGTCCTGCCAAGCTCTGTGAAATCAAGTCACTGATACCATGACCCCTCATCAGCAAAATTGGAATCAAAATCTGTGCACGTTTTCTGTTTGTTTGTGAAGCCAATAACACTGGTTGCCCAGTGTCACACAAAATAATATCAGAGTATGTCTGCTATCATGTATTTACTAATATCTTCTCTTTGCAATAGAGATGCCAAATCTATCCACAGGCAGAAGGTAATATTTCAATGCCCAACAACTTGTCATAACCCAACTATAACCAACTATGTGCAGGGGTTCTATAACCAATCCACCTAATCCAGTTCCTGCTGTATCTCACACTGGTGCTGTGTGATAGTTACCACAAGCCTTTCATCTAGAGGAATGTGTTTTCTTAAGATTAGAAGAGGAAGTATGAGCTTGATTCAAGGAGTTCCCTCTCTCTGAGTTACAGTGCCCATCCATATTGATCTATAGCTAAAGAAGGCTGTGATCTACTGGGATCTGTCCTGGAGTAGCAGCAGCTTGGTGGGCAGCTATGAAAGTGCTGTTTTGAGTTTACTTTTGTCCAAGCTGTCCTCCACAACTCTTCCCAATAACTCCTCAAAGCTGATTTTACAAGGTGAATAAGGGATAGGCATCATTTGACTAAATTGCAATTACAGACTAACAGCACTATAATCAGTTGAGGTTTATTTCTATGAAAAACATACAAACATGCTGTGATCTGCATAAGACAGTTTGAACATTAATATAGGAGTTTTCCCCCTATAAGCTTTCCAAAAACCTGAGGTGGCAGAGGATTTGCGTTTGCAATACCAGAAGTGAGCATCTAACCAAACAAGCCCTTCCTCAAGAGTGCCCTCTTATGCAAATACATCCTATGCACTGCAGATTATCCTTTAATAGGCTTTCCCCCAAAATATTTTTTATAATGTTCAAAAATATGAATATGAATCAATTTGTTCTATCAAATATAGATGTTTCTCTTCAGCTTTCCCCATTTTAATTCTAAAAAAATACATGCTTTTGGTAACTTATTTTTTTCAACTGTTTAAATGCCATTAACCTCCAATTTAGAGCATTTGGCTTTTTTGATTCAAGACATATTTTTCAGATTTAAAGCATCTGAAAAGAATAATGTGTCTACATATACAGCTCAGACTTCTGGAGTTGTGATGAAAACAGATTAAAGAAGAAATCATTGGCAGTGGAGTTCTTCAGTGATTGAATTGCTGACTTTTGTTTTGGTGGATACTATAATATATTTATATAGATGCCATTTTAGCAAAATAGATGAAGTTCTCTTTGTATTCTAAAGTTCAGTAGGTATAAATAGAGGAAAATGATGCCCTTCTACTCAGCACATTCAGTCTTCTGCATTTATTTGTTAATGTTTGATCTTTTGCTGTCACCTTATACTTTTGTAAGTACCTTTTCCCTCAGCTGTCATACAAATAACTGTACATTTTAGATGGCTGAGATCATACCCAACTCATCTCCATTAAAAGATACCAATTCAACTCCTCCTCCCCCTGTTACTTGACCCAGGCTTGGTCTGAGCAGTTCAGCTGTGGAAACAACTCGAAGGAAAACAGATAATGAGGGTAAACTGGGCTGTCATGGTTCTCTTTATGTATGGCCATTGTAATTTAGACACAGCAGGCCAACAATGACTCATCAGTGACACCAACCCTGCAATTTTGCTGTGTTTGCAATTTCAAAGGAGAAAGGCAGCTCACAATTACATGTATTAAACTTTCAGATGATGCAGAAATTATGATGTACATCACTTATATTATCAGTCAAACTATAGGGAAGAGAATGTCAGATCTTTATGTGGCCCAGGTGCACATTTCTTATAATTTAATCAGCTCTAGGCACCCTCATTTCACCAGAGAACTATAATTCTTGCTGTGAAAACCACACTGTGCCCTCTGTCTCCCCCCTGCTGCAGTCAGTAAATGATAACTCACGATTCAGAACTGTTACCTGCATTTAATCCACCATCCTGTGCAGTGAGTTCAGCCAGCTCTGCTCTACAATCTCACGTTATATAAAATGCCATGAATTATCTTCATAGAGATTCTGAATAAAAAAAGGGCCTGCTTTAAAAAAAAACTACAAAAACCCACAAAACAACAAACAGCTAGCAATTTGTTTTAGGCAAATGCATGTGACAAATGTGTTCATGCTGGTCTCTGAGAAGGAGACCAGCTCAGCAAGGATGCACTGGTTGTGGGAGAGAGACAGCTACCTGTCTGCTTTCCTCTTCAATTCTCATTGTTTGCCTTTCTTTCCTGTCCCCTTTCCTCACCCTGTCACAGCTAGGGAATAGGCCAGCAGGCTGAGGAAACCACTATCCTGGTGGGGGAAATTCAGCTCACCTCTTAGATCCTGCCAACGAAGTCGGATTTGGAAACCCCGTGGGAGAGGGTGTGAGGGCAGAGGGATGACCTGAGTGAATGGTCAGGTCACACTGACCATTTACAGAAGTACAGGGGAGTGGGAAGCATTTCCTGGGTGTAGGAATGTGATTTCAGGGCTAGAAGGAGGCTTTGAGAGGTGGAGTGTGTGGGTGGCTGGCCGGGTGGGTGGGTGGATGTTTTTCCTCCAAGAAACCTGGCTGTCAGGAGCTTGCTGTCAGCTCTGGAATGTTCTGGTTCCCACTGGTGGTGGGGGGTCCTGATGAGGGCTGGGAGGGGGCAGAGAGCTGTGGGGTGCCCATGGATGAGGGGCCATCCATCAGAGGGGCTCAGGGAAAATCCCTCTCTGGCTTGTGCCACTGTTCCTGTGAGCTGCACCACCCCGGAAAGGTCCACGTGGCTCTGAGAGGTGGAATGGCCACCTTTGTGTTCCCCAAAAACATAATAAAGAAGTTAGGGCTGCTGTTTTGAAAGCTGTCCAAGGAGGATTTGGATGCTCCCTTCTCATCAAAAACTGATGGGAAAACAGGTGCCAAAATCCTGGCATTGACATCGTAAATCTACAGAATAAAAGCAAGAGAGAGTTGAGAAAGACAAATGCCTCTTCAGCTGGTATTATGCCAGTTTCAAAGAATTTATTTTCTCCCTACACCTTTTTATCTTTGCCTATTCCAAAAGGAAGTAGGCAAAAATATTCCACCTAGGAATATTTTTGATGTTTTTCATTTTGGAATTATATTCTTTTCTCTAATTAAATTTCATTTTAAAGACAATTTAAAAAAAAACAACAACAAACCACTAGTCAACAAAAAAACCCCTAATTTCTTGTACTGTTCTAGTGAAAACTATTTCTGGGTATTTTCCAGTTTTATGGATTTGTCAGTGTCATCACAGCCCAAGATTAACAGGGATCCCAGCCCATGGATGGGGTCACTTGTTCTTTGAGTTTCACGAGAAACACCATAATAAACTAATCCAAATCCTCTTTCCAGAAAAGAGCTGAAGCGTGTTTGAGAATTAAGATTACACAGTGTACATTGCTGCAATCCAAGCCTTCTGACACTATTTATATGCATTGCAGATGGGAGAAGGGCTCTCCAGAGGAGGATACCTGGATAGCACATCTGCAGAGTGCTGCACATCAGTATTATGCATCCCAGCTAAAGGTAACCCTGATGTCCTTTTCTCTGATACATTGATGTTCTTGGTGGTGTTGAATCAAACATGTTTCAAATTGATACAGAAGGACAGAACTATCCTTTTTTTCCCTTTGTATTTGTGATATTTATTCACTGTTAGGTTCTCCACCATGGAAAGTCTCTTGCTGCTTTGGTATTTTGCAACTGAAACTCTGCAAGGACCGCGCAGTATAGTTTGTTACCCTGGGAGTGGAGGTGGGTGTGTTGGAACAACAGGTTGAGGCTGCACAAGGACAGGTGTGGATCAGAACACAGAGTAACTCCCTGCAAACGCTGCTGTGCTTAGAGTTTCCAGCGCATGGCTGTTAAGAGGTCTGTAAGTAAGTCTGAATGCCTCTTGTTGTGATGGTGATGCACAGCTCTCTGCAGGTTTGACGAGCTATGTCAGAGCAGCTGAAGAGTGTGACATGCACAGGGTGGATTGGTGTTTACAGCTTGTGGATTTTGGTCATTATTTATGGAAAGACAATTTGCACTGTGTGATATTCCGTGTGAGTGGTGAGCGCTTAAAATTTCAAGTAGTTTTGAGCCCACAAGAGCTACCAGTGCCGTAGGAAGCTGAAAAGTCGCTGCAAACCCTTTTCCCTTTGCCTCGTTACTGAAATGCTTTCACTTACTTATTTTAAAAGGACCACATATTTCCCCAGACAATTTCTTGGCTTTCCTGTTCTTTCACTGGTGCCAGATACCAGTGCCAGTGATTTTTCTCCTGCTTATTGTGGTTACAGTATTTCTTCTATAGAAATTGTCTGGAGGCCACAGACTAATTTTCCCGAAGTCAGTAGACGGGTATTACATGGCATTGACTCTTGGGCTCTCTCCGTCTGTTTTGGATTATAACTATTGACCTGGAGGTGAAAGGCTCTATATCCCATTACTAATTCCCTGACTCATACTGTTCCCTAGAACAGTGCTTTAAACAGCTGATGCAGGATGCTTGTATTCAATAGCATCTCTACTAATAGCACTTAAATTTATTGGCCAAGATACCTTTCAGGGTTTGTTTTTTTGAACAACAGATAGGTGTTTTCATGTAGCTGCACTCATGGAGTCCTTGTGAAATTCTCAAGTCCTTATGCACTCTAACTCTTAGTTAAGATATCTACCTTCAGCAAAAATTTAAGACAAGACAGAAGTTGTTTTAGAATTCTATCATGCTCTTATTCACAATAATATACCGGATATATTAAAAGCTTTGAGTTCATAAAATCCAAACATTTTTCTGTTTTGAATGCCATTGTAGTCCTTTTAATTAAAGGTTGTGACTTAGCACACTTCCTCGTTACTGCTATCTGGAAAGCTAAACATTTGGCATTTCAGCCCTGTTGTTTGGGGTGAATGTCTGAATAGAGAAGAACTGAGATAAACAGGTACAAGAATTAGGGAGGGTAATCCTTCTTGCTATTGGATACACATGAAAATCTGCACCTTTCGCATATATCAGCTGGTTTGTTCTTCCATTTTTTTCAACTTTAAACAAACAGATGTTTGAAGACAGTCAAATCACCGGAATTTGGTATGGAAGAACTTCAGGTTTTTTGCTCCAGTATAATTTAATCTCTATAGTCTGGGTTTTTTATAATTTTTTTTTCTCTCTTAATTTCTCACTTACTCTGAAATATCACCACTTAAAAGTGCTGCATTATCAAAAAGTTAGTGTCAAATAAGTTATTTTGGCCCATATAATTAAAATAAATAAATCCCAGATAATCTTATGCAGAGTTATTCTTATATAAGTGTATAGAAAACAGTTTGACACAATAAGTCATCAACGTTGGATTCATCTTGAATTTGTCTTATAAGTGACCTCTGAGAAACAAATTGGCTCCAAACACACCCCAAACTGTGAAATTGCTTTCATGAACTTCAAAGCAGTGTATGTATTTTAATATAAAATTTATAAGTTACCAACATTCCTCAGGCATCTATGAGCTGGTTATTTCCCATAGTGTCGTGTGGCTGTACTGTTATTTTTTGCTGTTGTTTTCATTTGTGAAGTGATAAAATTGTCATAGATTGTCAGGGCAACAAAGAAATTGCTTTTTGACATTATCCTCAATACATTTGGCTGAGAATTAATTGTGGATTATAAAAAGTAATTTTGAAGCTCTGGATAAAATATGTGAAAATACATAAGACCTATAGGCAAATTCCTATTGAGTCATGAGTTTAACATGGCTAATATTAAGAAACAAGACACTGATAACAACTGAAAAATAAACCACTTAGAGTAAATTATAAGGGGCAATATCAGTATAAAACTCCAGGAAAATGTGATCTAATATTCACAGGACTTTGAATGTGTGAATGTATCTATTTCCTTTCTTCTCTGATATGTAAATGAAAAGAGAATCTACTTTTTGGTAACTCTTTATTACTCCAAACCAGATGTGTATCAGGTGTGCAGATGTTTACTGAATTGGGCTGGGTTTTAATTGATATGTCAACAAGAAAAGTGTTTAAGGGAAGAAAATTGAAGATTTGGAGAAGAGATGAGATACTGTCTCAAAAATGGCAACACAAAAAATGTTAAGTAATGATTAAATAATGCAATAGAACAGCATAAGTCAAAAGAAGTAAGAGTTAAAAACAAGCCTAAATTAAAGGAAAATACAGTACAGTGAAACAGCTGTTTCAGGGGAGCATTTCTAGGAATACACAGAAAAAGTCTTGGATTTAGATTTAGGAACAAGAGTGTTATATGTCTGCTTTTATATTGAAATATAACAAAAAATAATCCAAGACCAAAAGGTGTCTTTTTAAACATCTTTTCTTTAAAAATCATCACTAAAAATTATTTACACCACTGACTGCACATTAAAATCAGAACTATATTTCTTATTTTTGAGTATGTCTGTCCTTCCAGGCACTTTGAAGCCTCTAAGTGACAAAATGTTTAGAAAAAACAGTTTGGAAACTGTTAACTCTCAGTTAAGAATGGCCAGGATTTCAAATGAGAAATGGCAAAATAAGAATAAATTAAAAAAAAGGGAATCTGAAGCTTTCATAGGTTTCATTGTCATTACCAATGGAAAATGGAGCAGTCTGGGAGGAAGGGGGCAGATTAAATATAACTAAGTCTGCCACATTTCCATCTGCTTTTATGTATCCAAACCAGAAAAGAGCCACCTGCTAATCAGAAGCGACACATCTCATTTATGAATGCAATTAGTCTTTTTTAGTTAATTGTCTTATTTAGTTTTGAAATCTTTAAACATATGGGCAAACAGTAGAAGATCAAAAGATAATAGTTCTGTAAATGAAAGTCATAAAAATATGATGAGTAATCAAATGAGTTCAGGGCAAAATCGTGAAAATTGCAGCATAAACAAGATTGTGGTAAAAATAATAATTAAAAAAACAGCCCATGCAAACAAAACATCATCTAAACAAAACATATGGTAAAAATGGAAGAGGGAAAAAAGCAGTGAAAATCACCTCCCTAGTGCCTTACTACCTTCCTTGCCTTCAAAAAACACCGTGATACACACACAGACTAAGGAAAAGACCAACAAAAAAAATCTCAGTTCGTCATATTTAAGTGTGCTGCTTAATTGCACATATCTTAGCTGGTTCTTTTTATACTATGTGTTTTGCTTCTTCACTTACTTTCATGTAAAAAAATAGTATAAAGTGGGTTATTTACATACCACACATTGCCATTAAAAGCAACAATAAGTGAGTTTCTAGATTTTCTCAAGACTTTTGCTCGCTTTTTTCTGTTTGTGTTTGTTGATACAGCTGTGAGCACAGCAAAAAACATCCATGGGATCTGTGCAAAAAAGATGTTGCAGTTCTGTGGGGGCTTCCAGTGAGGAACAGAGCACACAGATGCTTTGCAGTCTGATTTTGGAAGCATAGTTTTGTGGCTGGGACAGTATTCATTTATCAGCACTGTTTTCAACCTGCCAGTTGTTAGTTTTTAGCAGTTTTGGTTTAGTTTTGATCAGTGATATGGGGCAAATGTCATGCCTTGAGTAACTGCATTGAACTCCCTAAAGACCTTCTTTAGGCGTTTTACTTTGCTATGATGTATCTGCCTAAGAGTTCATTTCCACTCAAAAATTCTCTCTAATTTCCCTGGAAGTATTCACTCCTTCTTTCTGCACATCTGCTTCCAGGGTAAAATCATCCCAGGGCCAAGAACTAGAGGACATGTATCTGCTATTTTGGAGCATGAAGAGGATGTATTGATGGTAAGCACAAATGTGTTTGTATGGTTGAATTCAGGATGTGTCTGGTCATGCACAGGTCCCATTTCACAATATGTATGTGCAACCCAGTTTCCTTATGGAAGAGAGCAAACAGGTAGTCTGCAAGACATATCTGGAGTGTCAGGGAATGATAGAAAGATTGGCTTTTAACATGAAGCAGACTTTTGGGAAAAAGATAAGAAAGAGTGAGTTTTAATTAAAAATCCTCTCAGCTTATCTTCTCACTCAGGGGAACATAATTTTTCAACCATTAAAAGCAACTGGAGCATTTCAGTCTTTTTTTTTTTTTCTTCTTTTTTTCTGGAAGGAGAAATAAGTCCTAATAGAGCGAGTGCAATTCAGAAAATTCAAATGTGCCCCATTTGCTCTGCATGGATTGCACTGCTGTGTAGAGGATGCAGTTTCTCCATTTGGACAACCATCAGCTAAATTATATAGTAACAAGGCCATTGCAGGGAAACTTTGGAAAAAGGACTCAGCTTGAAAAGGAGTGACAAAACAGCGGGAAGCCTGGATGTTTGTGAGCACAAATTAACATTTCTCAAGTACTCAACACAGTGGTTCATCTGCTCTGTGGTCAGTATTGATCTGAATAGGTAGGTCAGAGATTGGCAGTTATCTCTAAGTTGTCAATAAATTGATAAACAGATTTAAACTATATGCATTGAGCAGGTTTCTTTTTTTCCCCTGCAAACAACAAGATCAGACTGTTGTGGGAGACTGGAAAATGAAAAGACTAAACTATAGAGAACTTCTCTTTTATGGTATTTGTGATGCTGCTCAGTGATATTATAGCTCCTCCGTGTGTTTTTGCCTTAAATAGTGTGTGTGTTGTACTGATATTATTGTTTCTTTGCTTTGTAGTCACAAGAAAAAGAAATAGGGCCTATTCATCTATATACAATATTTATTTTGTAATGGATGAAAGGGGAAAAAAGAGAGGTAAATAACCCCACAACTTTTTCCTTCAATTACTAAAGAGAAAAAGAGCAGGTGTTCAAAAAAACCTGTCATATAAAGATTTCCACTTTCTTTGGAAAGCAAAAACATTGAAGAGAATCTACAATTGTTGGTTTCCTCTAGAAACAGTAACACTGCCCTTCCTCTAATCCCTTTGACCTCCTATTGTAAGGCTGCTTATAAACCGAAATAGAAACCACACGCTGGCAGTCAGGGCATCCTTAATTTCTCATCCTGAGTAAAATAAAGCAAAATCCTCTGTGAAAGAGCTCATAATTCTCCTTTCTTGCATCTGAGAAGGAGCATAATGGAAAGTGACACTGAGAAATCACGGGTGGGTAAGAGTTGTGGCAACACTTTTTAGAACCGAAAAGTATCCATCCAAGAGATAAAAGGAGTGAGTGTGAGTGTGAGTTTGGTGGGTTTTTTTTGCTTGTATGTTGGGGTTATTTTTTGGTTGGGTTGGGTTTTCTTGGGGTGTGTGTGCGTGAGAGCCATGGGAACAGTGGGGATGTTCAGTGAGGCCATCAGACACTGACTGTAGGCCAAAGCAAAACCCCTAAAATGCCTTTAACATAGATGTGAGACTCAGAAACATTAGTTTGCACAAGAAAACTTTTCCCTTTTATGCTGTTTGACTTGTAAGTGTAGATAGAGCCCAAAGTTCCAGTTTGTAGAACTGGGTAATCTCATAAGTTACTTTTAATTCCACATGTAGATATCAACAAAAAATTGAGAATAAATAGAAAAGCAATTTTTGGAGAAGTTTCAATTGAAAGACGCTGTCCAAGTAGGAACAAAATCAGAATTCAAGTTGTACATATTCATCAGTACTCAATTAGATGGGCTCACGTGCCTTGGACCTCAAGAAGATAACATGATTCTGGAAAAAATACAAAAAGATTGTGAGTCTTGATTTTTATGGAATAATTGATATTGTTTCTTATCTTTTTAGTCCCTTTAGCCAGTTATAACTGTCACTATGCCTTGGGTCCTCATTTATGCCAAAGCAGTTTTGATCATGTACAAGAATGGATTGCACAAACATCTCTCAGGACTGGGTTGGGTATTAACAAACCTGCTGTTGGGTTGGGGACTGCACTAAATCACCTTTATTGATATTTTATGGCTCTATTTTTTGGTATTATTCCATATCTTCCTTTAGAGAACTATGGTAGGATACTGTCTGGTATGCTGTGTGTCAAGTAGCTTGGATAATGGATTGCCATCCCAAATATCAAGCAATTCAAGTGATGGATTTTCATCCTATGACAAGTCAGGAACAATTGCTGCAGGGGTCAGAATAGAACTAGTAGTGCAATCACAGTTCAGAACAGCACAGATCATATAAAGCCTTATGTTTCCAGGAAGTTCCTCATTTGCCCCAAAGTTCCTCATTTATAGTGCCCGGATATTTCACAGCATGTGAGTGTTTAAAAAATATCAGTGAAAATTAGATATGACTGAATTTTTTTCTATGTTACTTGGAAGCCTGTGGGTATTTAAGTGATCAATCTTTACTTCTTTTTGGAGTGACAGAAAATGGCAACTGATCAGAGATCCTATTGCCTGTAGGAATGGTTTTGGTTAGGAGGCTGAGTTGTAGGAGGAAATACATCTCAACTCTGAGATCGGGTTTCTCCTAAAAGCAAAGTAAACCCAGTAGGGATGTAGCAAGGTCTCTGCTGCAAATCCTTGATATTTCAGATGTTCAAACCACAGGAAGCAGATTCAGGTGCAGACTCATGTCTGTGTGTGCTGGTCCTACTGGAGACTCAGGACTGGATCTCCCACACCTCGAGCTCAGTACCTGTCACTCTGCTTCCACCTGCTCACACATGGATCCTTTCCACTCTTGTTGCTGCTACTCCACCTCATGAAACTATTTTACTGGATCGGAGACTGTCTCTGTAACTCGTTGACCTCATATGTTCATATAAAGTGGAAGGCTAACACTAAGAACAACTGAAAATTCACTACTGCGACATTTTGAGAGATCCTGATTTGTGTATTTCCGAAAAAATCACCTTTTCTAGAGACAAATTCCATATTAAAAACAAATTGCAAACCATTGTGAATTTTTGAACTTCAAATCTAACTACAGTATTTATATAGTTTTCTTTATCAGGTTGTGCTTTAAAGTTGTGAGATGCCATCAGTTTGGGGGAGAAATCTCTACCAAGGTCATTTTGTTTCCTGCTTGCTCACTCACATTAGGAAGACCCCGCAGTGCACAGTGGTACATTGAGATGACAATTATTCTGATTTGGAATTTTGTGTACAATAATTAAACAGCCAGGTACCAGCAGACATGTGTTACCCTGAGATAACACACTCCTTGGAAGTATCATGAGGCAGAAGGTGAAATTAGTGCCTCCAATGACCTGGGAAACACATTATCTCACCACTGCAAAAGCCTCAGGGTGCATTGTTACTGTGTGCCAACTATTAGCATTATTAGTTGCATCTTGATTGATTGCACCATGTAAAACATATGTTTAAAACATGTTCACGTTGTGCATCATGATAATTCTGTCTGACTCCGAAGGACCGACATATCAGGTGTGAGTCGATAGGAACACGAAGTGGGGTTTTTTTCACTGGGATATGCATGACTGGCAAAAGTTATCTTGAAAGGGACTTGAGCTACAGAGTCCCACAGCTTCAAAAAAACCAACATCCATAATGCAGGAGAGTGCTCACATGTAATAGGCTCAAGTGGAGCATTCACAACTGTGGTGTATTATTCCCTTTTTCACAGATATATGTGTGCACGTGTGTGTGTTTGCATGCCCAGAGTGAGCTTCCCAGTGTTTATTTTTAACCTGGGATCATTTTTGCCCCCCACCCCGACCTTCCCATGCCCCGTGCTGTCAGTTGTCTGATTTTTCAGGTGACTGACAAGCAGCATTTTTTCCAGCACCGCTGAGCAGCCTGGCACTGTCCCCGGGACACGGGTTAGCACAGCCCTGGCAGACAAAGGGCTTTGTGCTGCCTGCTCCTTGTCACAGCCCCGCAGCCAGGCACCACATCACACAGAGGACAAGGTCTATCTTTAATCTGAGCTACTCAGGAAATCAAAGAGGGTGGATTAAAACAAGAGCAGCGACTGATTTCTGTAGGAGATCACTTTCCTGTTTCCTTTGATATAATGAACAGGATAATCAAAGCAAGGTTAGAAGCCCACCCTGTACCTTTTTTCCAACGATTTTTGTCATGTCAGTTCACAAGGTATTATAATAATTGAACATGTGTGGTAATGATTTTAAAAAGTTTCCTTTTTTTCACCTTAGAATAATTTACATATAGGTGCTCTGGTAAGGTTTATGTCTAATGAGTCATCATTTAAAGATGTGAAACCTTATTAAACCTGCAGCTGTTTGTTTTTTTTGAATCTTAGTGTCTTTTGCTAAAAATAGCTGCACTGTCATCATAAGCACTACACGTCAAAAATGTGGTGCGATGTTGCTTTGACACTGGACAGCAAAAGACCTGGTTCATGCTCGGAGAAAAGAGCGTTAAGGGGAAGATGATGGGGAAGAGTCGCCAGGTTTGGCTGGGCTGAGAGGTACCAACCTCCCGGCTCACAGCGATCGCTCCGCACACTCAGTCGGCAAAGGCGGGGTGTCCCTGGGGCTTCCCAGGCAGCTCCACCTCCAGGTCTCCCTTTGCATGCCCAGTCCTGCCTCCTGCGTTTGCCGCAGTGTCTCAGGAGAATCTGACACGAGCATTCCCTGGGCTGGCACCGGTGCAGTGACCCCGGATCCCTCCTCCAGCTCCCATCGAGCTGGTCCCGTGTAAGAGCGCAGGTGGCTATGTTCTTTACAGGCAATACCTCTATATAAGTGAAATTTGCTTCCCTCGTGTGTTTTAGACAAGTTGGTGATTATTTTTTTACCTTTTTCTTCTCTTCTTTAAAATGAGGTTAGGGTGGCAATGCAGGATCTCTGGCTAATTCCGTGCTGGTTTTCTTTGCACTTCAGTTGAATCCACATGGGATGGTGATATTCAGCTCTGCATTACTGCTATTTCTCACTTTAATGACCCTGGTAAATCTTTAATGATTGCCATCACTGTCAGAAGGGCACAGAGGCCCCTCGTCTGTCTTGATGCAACCTAAGAAAATATGATCACGGATGTCAGTTAAAATAATGACATTGGTGGGAGGTCACTTGTCTTTTTATGGGTACCCACCTCTCCTTGCAAAAAGCAGCATAGAAATTCCACTTGTAATCATCATAATCACTAAAAAAAAGTAAATGTAGGTGCCTCAGGTTTTGTTTTCATTAAGCAGGGCAGCACATTCCAGAAAAAAAGAACTGGGACAGGCACTTCACAGGGAATGGGCCTTATCATTTCAGTATTCTGGAGCACCTAAGATATGAGCTGTAATGTTAAATGAGATATCTCGAAGTGTGAAATTTTCATCCTGTAGTACTTACTTGAAAGTTTGTGTTAGAGAAATTCATTTAACATTAGAACCAAGATTTTTCCACCACTTAAACATTGTTTCATCATGAGTGATTTCTCTATCACAGCGTAGCTTTTAAGACATAATTCTCTCAATTTATGGAGTATTTTAGCAACCCCGTGAGTCAGAAATTAGACATACAGATCTCCTATTTTCATCAGTAGCAGTTGCCCGCCTAATTCACAGACCAGCACAGGGAAAATGTAGCCCTGTGGGTCAACATCAATGGATTCAATGAGGTCTTCAGCCTCTAAAAATGTCATTAGTGGGAGTAATAACTGGCTGTGGGCCCCAATGTTTACTACAGCTGCAGCAAGCTAGCTCTCTGGAGAACACAAGTCTCACACAGAGGTGCTCAACCTTCCTTGGGGAAACTCCCATCCGTCATTTCTAAAGCAGGGACTTGATGATGCTTCTGCTTAGTGGTGATGGACCTTTTTCCTGAGTCAAAAATTTGAAATTGGGTATTTTTTCCCTTATTGTCATGTACTCAACTACATATTAAAATCTACATTTCTCTTGCCTTCCACTGAAATTTAAAGATACTCTATCTCTAAACCTAATGAATAAAATGTAGGTTTATACCAGAACTCTCCTTCTTGTGCTGAATAGAGAAAACTTGAGAACTTTTTTGCTGTATGTGGCTGTTGGTATTTAAGTCCATATAAGACCCAGAACATGAGACTAGGGAAGGGTAGATGACCTTGAAAAACACTGCGTAGCCTTATTAAAATTAAAAAAAGAGAGTAAAATTAAAGTATTCAAGCTCTACTGGATACTTTAGGTCATTATTTTATTCATAAACCATATATTCATAGCAGATTTTTATGGTGAACACTTCTATGTTCACCTAACTTTGTGGTCTCTTTTGATTTTGTTTTTGTCTCTAGTAATTTTCCACTTCTAAGACATTTGATCTGTGTTTTCCCTTAGACCTCTGCCTCTTTGTATAGATTACTTGAAAGGAGCTCAATTACAATTTTGTCTCTGATGTGGATATTTCTTTATTGAAGGTTCTACAAAGACATGTCCTTCCTCAAGCTCCATTTCAAACAGGGCTTCAAATGCAAACGAAAAAAGAAAAAATAAAAATAAATAGCTAATCTGAGTAGTCCAAGACATGCGTCATTTCAGCTTTCATGAGTATGTGCTCGATACAATGTCAACAGCAAATGTTCACAATCTTCCCTGCTACACAATTTGAGTAGTGTCAGGGCTTCTAGTTTTCTACTTGTGGATTTTATCTGTGGTTCCTTAAAAAAAAAAAAAAAAGGTTTTTGAAGAATGTATCATAGCACTGGATTCAGTTGTAATTTGAGGATGCAGAATTACTCTGTTAAATATGCATTTTTATCCCCCTTGGATGTGAGATTTCCTGTCTGTATTTTGTGTTTTCCTCCTGCAAATACATATATCACAGAAGCTTACAGTCTATGATGAGACAATACGGGAGTATTCTTGTGGGAAATGCATTTTTTACACATTTTAATAGAAGACATATAATAGTTCCTTAGTTAAGATTTTCACTTAAAAATATTTTAACCCACTTTGTCACATATGAATTTATAGAAAGACTGTTCACTCTACATTTACAGCACTTACTGTGATTGCTGAATGAGTTCTGTGGGAATTTATGAGCAACAATGTTAATTAGTTGGGTTATACATTTTATTAGATACAATTTTACAGCAGTATAATTCCTGGAATTTGAAAGATGAAAATTAACCCACTTGGAGTTTATTTCACATTCAAGGCTATAGATTTTTAGTCTTTTAGGCATATTTTGAAGTAAAAATGCATAATTATCTATATCCATAACATGGACCCTGATGCCTTAGCCTTTCTCAGGCTTAGCCACCTCCCCAGGTGATATCTCATGGCCACTCTACATTTACAGCACTTACTGTGATTGCTGAATGAGTTCTGTGGGAATTTATGAGCAACAATGTTAATTAGTTGGGTTATACATTTTATTAGATACAATTTTACAGCAGTATAATTCCTGGAATTTGAAAGATGAAAATTAACCCACTTGGAGTTTATTTCACATTCAAGGCTATAGATTTTTAGTCTTTTAGGCATATTTTGAAGTAAAAATATAATTATCTATATCCATAACTGGACCCTGATGCCTTAGCCTTTCTCAGGCAGCCACCTCCCCAGGTGATATCTCATGGCCACAATTCTATTGTAAGTTATATTTGCTTCTGTATCTTAGCTGTGTAATTGAGAAAAAAAAATATAAATTAATGTTTGGATTTATATAATTGAACTTTGAACTTGCTAAGATGTGATTCTCCCTTTATAGCTTTAGTGTTATGGCAAAGATGCACCTGAACGGAAACTGCACATAAGGATTTAAGGAAGAGAAAAGAGTTTGTCGGGGACATTTTCAAATCCTCCTTAGGGGATAATTTACTGAAAAAGACCAAGGAAGTTGAAACAACTGAGAGATTTGTGTGTGCATGGTAGAAAATGTTGGCACCTACCATAACTAATTTACTACCTCTTTGGCAGCCATCAAAATTTCTTGATTTTGGAAGTTTCTTGAAGATATGCAACTCTCACAATATTAAGGAAAGCTTTTGTGCATAGACTGCTCCCTGATGTTTTTTTTTTCCTTTCACAAAGCACATCATACTGGATTTAGTAATAGATCTTAGAATATGTAGTTCATATTTTTAGTCTGGATCCATGCATTTAGTATTTGTCCTGTAGAACTTGAGGTTAAGAAATTAACGGTAACATCTCACCATCATTTGTTAGTGTCTTTCTAAACCTGCTTTGAGTTGAAAGTGTGAAAGGCATCAGATTATTGGTACTCAAAGATGTTGCAATTCAACCACACTTTCAATCAAAAATGCTGCCAGAAGAAGCAATTTTCCTTGGTTTCCTCTCCTGTTCCAACAAAACTTCTTATGGCAATGAGTGGGGAATTATCTTCTGTCTTGCTGGGTTTGGGTGCATTGTAAACAGAAAACAGAGGGTTTACAAACAATAGTCTGTTGATAGTAGAGATTTTTTTCTTTCAATTACATTTTGCTGTGAACTTTATCCAGTGTATTTCTATTGCAGTTTGCTGTGTGGAGATGATGAACACGGTGTATGGATGAAGTCTTTTTGCAGATCAGTGAGTTTAGTAAGGCAGGAGTAAAAATTCTGCTGGTCTTTGGGCATTTACTGTGTTTTTAATGAAGGTTAATTTTTATGTCTACTTCCTGGAAGTGAATGTGAATGAGGATGCATGGAACAGATGTTCTGTCTGTCCTTCTGAACTAAAGCTCCACTGTCTAAATGCTTGTGTTTATGGGACACTGGACTCATCTGGTAGATCCCTTCCAGCCCTGTTGTACTGATTTTAGAGGGAGGAACATTTCTTAGCACTGCCATTTTTTATAGGTACAGTGATTCCTCTTGTAATCCTACCAATTTTCCCTAACAAGATCATTATCTGATGGATGTTGATGATGTGATTTTTTTTTTCCTTTCCTCCATATGGTTCTGCTGGTTCTGGGACTGCAGATTTGCTAATTGTTTGGTCCTTATAAATATGTAAGAATGCTCTTCTTTCCTTATCATCACCTCCCCAGCATCCCATAACAAATGAGTGTAGACCTCATGACTATGTTTGATATGAAGTGATATTAATACTATTCAGGTTCTCTTGTACAATGTGCTCCTGCATGATCATTATGTTTTTCAGGGAAAATGCTTCAGGCACAATCTCTCTGAGTTTGGAAATGTCTTTACTAATAAATCCAGGTGTTTTCATCTTCAGCACTAGGGGTTCAGAAAGTAGGGACAGTTATGTTCAGGACAGTGAATGTGAAGGAAGATAATGAATGGTACTGACTTCTTTATGTGCAAACTGCTCTCCATGTCTGGTTGCATTTTATTACTTGTAAGTCCTCTTCATTCTTATTTTACTTTTCTGAGGCTGATGAAGTGATGACACACAAACACCTATGTTTGCCCATAAACTCTTTTTTTTGGTGTTTTTATTCTTTTTTTGGTTGTTGTTTTTTTGTTTGTTGTGTTTGTTTGGGTTTTTTTTCTCTCTGTGCCATAAGAATCAACTATCAAAACATCTTCATTTCATTTCTCTACCTATAAGGAAGATGAACTCCCCTGGCAGGCTGCATAGAAATGCATTAAAATGTGTTTACAACATATTCCGGTTTGGGAGAAAAAGTAAGATGCACTTGCGTAAGATGTTTACATTAACACAGGACCATGGTAAGATCTCCTCTTGCAGAGGAAAACATATTTACTGTCCCTAGATTGCTCTTATTCCTCCTTTCAGGACACATCTGTCGGCCTAACAAATCCCATGAAGGGTCTTGAGTGCAAACAAGCCCAAAGTCAAGAAGCATTTGCATGAACAGTTTATGGCATTTTTTTCTGCCACATCTTTGATTGCCAAAACTATTCTCTACTAAAACTTCTTAAAATCGGCTGATCATCTGATAGCATTGGCATGTAGCTGCTCTTGTTTTATATGATGGCATCAACTTCTCCTTTTTCTGCACAATTAGAAGACCCCAAATCCCTCACATACGTTCTTTTGAGCTTCTATTGAAATTATTTTAACTGATTTAAATCACAGCATAGTAGAATACTTTGGCTTGGAAGGAACCTCTAGAGCTCACATAGTCCTGCAATGAGTAGGGATATCTTCAACTGGATCAGGTTGCTTAGAGTCCAATATGACTTGAATTTTTCCAGAAGCGGGGCATCCACAACTTCTCTGGACAAGACGTTCCCGTGTTTCACCACCCTCATCATAAAAAGCTTCTTCCTCGTATCTATTCCAATCCACCTTCTTGCAGTTTAAAACCATTACCCCCTCTCCTAAATTCTCTATCCCTACCTTTCCTTTTGGCTCTTTTAGGAACAAAACACTATCTTTTAGTACTACCTTTTTATTGTTTTCATCATTCACCAGCAGTATTTGATAGGATAAGTCTTTGTCTCTATGCAATATCAGTACTATTAAACACATGATGTGTGCTTATTTCAAAGATAAATTTTCCTGCGGTTTGTGCTTTTTTAGCATTATCCTCGTGGTACCGTTTTGGAAGAATGATTTGATATGGACTATTTAACAAATAGTCCATATCAAAACCAAAATCTGAAGCTGAGTTTGTCTTGCAGAGTTTATATCAGCGCTGGAGAAATGTGAGCTGAAAAAACATTCCCCTTGATATCCTGATTGTCAGCAATGATTGCAGAGGTTAGAAAATCTGAAAGCCAAAATTCAAATTTGCATTGTTTGAGAACATGTGACACCACTGAGAAACAATGAATGTGTTTGCAGGGTAAATTAGGGCTTTTAGTAAAACGTTAACCTTTAAAAAACCATGTGTTTGAACAGATTTTAATAGGAATAAACTTGCTCCCTGCTTTTTTTCATAGCTTTTTACTTAACTGTTTGGGTAAGATGCTTGTCCATGTGATTGATAGCAACGTCAGGATCAAAGTGATTAATGATATAAGTCAGTCTAATTTGAACTGGAGATAATGAAGGCTATGCCCACTTGCACAAGAGATATATTTGGCCCGGTGTCTTGTAATCATTGTATAGACAGGTCTGAAGAGTGAAATTATCCTAATTGCATTCTTGATTGTTTCATTTACAAGGTTCTAAATCAAGAAATATGCCAAGTCTTCCCTGTTTTCCCCCAGGTCTCCTTACTGACTGGTTTTGTGCTTCCTAGAGTAAAATTGTTGTTGTTATTATTTTTATTAGAAGGAGAAAGACTTTCCAGGACCTCACCTTTAAGACAGCTTGGGGAAATTTTTCTTTTGATCTTCATTTATTTTTTTACCCTTATGTAAACATGAATTTACATTCCATCCCATACTGGCAATCTGCCTTGTCCTTCTGAATTTTTATTTATTTGTCTCTCTTTCCCTGCTATCTTCTGGTTTCTTTTTCAGTAAAATTAACAAGCTCTTGCTTACACCACAGCCGAATTTGGGCCTCTGACTGATCCAAATATGCTTCTTGTTTCTGCATGTCCTTTGTGTCTGGCATGAATTCTGCTTTAACATTGCAATCAGCATTATAGATGATTAGAAAATCAAATTTTTCATTTAGAATGTTTCACAAAAAGCCAGTTTCTAGAAAATGCTTCCATTGAACCCTGTAGAAATGTTCCCATTTTCTCTGTGAAAGACTGAGATCAAATGTTTGGACTTTTTTTTGTATTTTGTTGAGACTTTGGTAAAAAAAAAAAGAAGAAACTTCATTAGTTGAATTGTTTTGAAGTGTAGAAATGATATGAGTGTAAAAATAGTCTTATATACTAAAATACCTTGCTTGTATATGTATTTTTATGGTGCTGGAAGGAGTTACTGAAGTATAGAAGTCAATATTACATTATATATTATCACAATGGATAAGAATAGTGCCTTGCTTACCACAGATTGATTTTGGCTTTCCTAAAGAACCACATTACAGAAATAGCCCTGATGAAGACTTGTATGGATTAACTTTGTTTTTCAAGTTTTGGCAAGCAATTTTATCTTAATGTTTAAAATAGTTGTCCCTTGATATTGCTTAAAATGTTCCTATAGCACGGTGGTCTATTCATTGCAAAGCATACTGCAAAAAAAATTGCAAATATAAGAGTTCTACATGATTTTAGTCACTTTACATCATAGTTTCTGTTGCTAGAGATTCAGGAACTATGAACAAAGTTTTATCAAAAAACCCAGGTAATTAGTTAGGAGGGATATAGAATCTATATATGATGTTGTGGTCTCTAAATAATGTCCTGCTCCTGTATTTCAGCTTTTTACAGTGAGTGGTGAGCCCTGTATACCCCAAATCAAGAGCAATTTTTGAAAATATTGGATTTTAAAAAATATTTTGAAACTATTGTATTTAAAAACTGTGGTGGTTTGAAATGAAAATGGGTTTTGCTTGTCTGCAGTGGTATAAATGAAATAATGGAAATCATCTGGTGATGTGGCAGAGGGAGGATCTTCTCTGACAAGGAATATGGTGGTAGCAGAGCAGAGTCAGATGGGGAGGGTGTTCCTGCCTCCCCCCCGCCCCAGCCACATTGCTGCAGTGCACAGTGGATGAAAAAACAGCAATACTTCTTTTCCTCAGTCCTTTCAGTGTATTCACTCTCTGCAGAAGATAATTCAGTGTATTATTTCTCCAGCTGATTAAAAGGAAATGTTCCCATGGACTGAGCGATCTGCTTGTAAAGGCATCACAGCAGACTGTGTGTGCCTTCTGTGGAGAAATCTAAGCCAGAACACATCACACCTGAGCTTTAGCTAAGCCTGGGGGATGAAAACACTGATTTGATCCTGAACCCAGCCCTGGCACAGAGATACACTCTGAAGAAAAAAACAACCTTGTACACTCTTCCTTTCTGTCTGTCATTCAAGCACATAAAGTGAATAAAGCACATTTATGTACATATTATGCAAACTGTTACAGCTGAGCTGACAATACAGCCTTTCTGGTGCTATTACTGAAGCTGGTGTTTGCTGTTCTCCTGTTTATTTTCCATAAAATTTAATACATGTGGGAGCCATCAGAACACAAACCCTGGCATTGTCAGCCTTCAGATGATGTTTTTGTCTCTTCCCAGCCTTTGTTACATTCAGAAAGCTGTGCAAATATCCATCAGTTCTCAAAGCCTCGCTGTGAGAAACCATAGGGAGGAGTTTCTGGCCTCTTTCACAGATGGGAAAATGAGGCAGGGTGAGAAAGGACCTGCTGAAGGTCATGTGCCCAACAGCGTCAGAAACTGGATCAGAACTCATAACCTGGCTCTTAAATTCCATTTGGGTTTGGGGTTTTGTTTGGTTTGTTTTTTTTTTTCCTTCAAAATCAGAGTCTTTTTGGATGAGATTAGTTGAAGTGACTGAGTTATCTTCAAAACAAATAACTGGGCAATCTGCTGTGCACTGTTCCATACCAATTCATATTGGATCATCCTGCTTCTTATATTTTCCAGTAGCCTAATATTATGCATTTAGCATTTATGCTGCAGTAGAACTTTGTAACTAAACCAACCCATTGCATTGGACTGTAGCCAACATTTCAGTAAATTGTACATGTCCCAAAACAGTGCAGCTTCATTTGTAGTGACTATTCCAAAAAGATCCCGTGATAACTCCTGATGTTTCATTTTGGATCTGGAGCCCCCTGTGTGCTGAATTCAGCTTTCCTTCAGATGTCCTGTGCAACCTCAGGGAAGTAATTTATTGCTTTCTGTCTTGTTTCTCTGTATCCAAGAAAGGGCACTAATGATTCTCTTCCTTAGAGGGCCTGGGTGAGTGTCTCAGTTTCTCTGATCAAGAGCTGAATAACTTGGAAAATTCATTTAGAGTTCTTCAAGAAAATAAACCAGGAAAAGGAGAATATTCTGTACAAGGACTAATGCCAGCACCTCTCTGGGTTTGCTATTTTTTTCCTCAATTTAATGTCATCCAAGAGAGAATGGTGAAGACTTACATCTACTTTATCTCCCTGGCCTGGATGTTCTAGACCTCTGATTGCATCCTGATGGTATGTGACTCTTTAATGTTGCAGTTTTGAACTAAATACCATTTTTTTTTTGCTTTTTATGTGATTCAGACTGGTGAAATCTTCTTCTGTAGTTCAGCGACAAAAGCAAGACCTGCCAAATTATTCAAAAATAATTAGAACAGATGGCAAAATATGGCATCTCAAACCTTCCAGAAAGAAACATTTAATGTCCTGATTACATTTCGTGGAATAAATGTTGACTGAGATAAGTGCAGTAAGGCACTTTTTAGAAGTGTATTGGCACTTTTTGTTTCCCACAGACAGAATTATTGTTTAGTTACATTAGTAGAGACATTGTGATGTAAATTTAAGACAAATTCCACAAACAAAATGATACAGATGGTAGCACCCGTATTCTCTAATTTCCAATTGCTTGCATGACCACCAAGAGAGAAGTAATCTGTCACAAGTGAGTTTGTGTTTATCATGTGTCTTTCTTTTTCACTGAAATGATTTTTAGTTCTTTCAGTCCAAACACCTGATGGAAATCTCTAGCCAAGGGAGTTGGTGAGGAGGTGAATCACACCCTGCAATCTGAAGCAGCTCTTTAGTTCCTTTTGGTTTGTCAGATCTTTCCAACTCCTGCTGTGAGGTGAAAGTGGATCAGCACCTGTGAAGAGGCTCTTCCATCACTGCATGGCAAGAAGTGGCCACTTCAATCCTGATTTTGAGGGCATTTCATCTTGCCAAGAGTTTAAAACTATAAAATAGTAGGAGGAAGGAAAGAAAAAGAAATTTTTTTCTGGCATTTTAATGGCTTTACAACTCACTTCAATAACATTTTCAGGCTTACAGGGTGAGAGAGTGGTAGAAATTCCCAAGGTGAGCGGTAACTGAAAATGAGAAAGGGGAAGATGAGTTATTTACTTCATCACTAACTTTTAGGAACTGCAATTCTGGGGAAAGAAACCAACACAAGATCTCCCACAGAAAGTGTTGGTGCTGTCAGCAATAGACCGATTCCATTCGTTCCAGTGCACTTTCAATCAGATTTCTTCTTTTACAGAAGAAATCTCATTTTATTTGTGGGATAGATGTAGGTGAAAAGATAAATTCTGCTTACTGCCATCAGCAGCATTTAAACCGTGGGGAGAGACTTTAGTTACTGAGTCCCAGAGGCAAAGAAGGAAAAAAACTCCTAGAAACTGGCAGTTCAAAAAAGATTAGGGAACTTCTTGTGTTTTAAAGAGCTGTGTTTATCTAACTGTGACACCATGGATGGAGCCAACAGCTACTTTATGAACTCTTTCTCATGATGGGAACACTGAAAGTGGAGATGATGGCAATTCTCTTTTTTTTTTTTTTTAAGTAAGGGGTTTCAGGAGCCTTAAAGGTTGTTGATAAGTTGAATTCTGTAAGGTTAGTAAAGAGTTTAATTTATTTTTCTTGATGCAAATAGATAACATGTCAGAATGAACCAAAGGGCTCAGGTGAATATTGTTAACCTACAGCTCAGAGTTTTAGTAATGAAAGAGGAGGTGATCCACTCAATGCAAGAGCTGTGGAGGTGAGAACTTTGACCAATTTCTAGTTCTTATCTTATTCCGGTGATACTTTGGCTAATTTTGGCTGATTCACGAGGTGCTGTGCTGCTCCAGAACTACTCTATGGAGAAAGGACATTTGAAAATGACAAGTTGCCAAAAGGAATGTTTTTGCGGGAATGTGTGTTACTTTGAGTCATATTTTTGGCAAGAAAATGTAGGTCTTGAAAAGGGAGGGTTAAACCTTTTATAAGGGAGAGCACTTTCAAGGCCCTGCTTTGAACTTCATGCAACACGCTAAGAACTGCAGAGTCTGCACATAGTATATATTGTGCTAAATACAGGAGAGTTGCCTATGGAAAATGAAGCAGCAGAGCTGACTGTTTGGCAGGGCAACAAGAGCATGTTTCCCAGGCCCTTGTGTTCCCAGTTTTCTCTGAATCAAGCACAGCTGGAAGTATAACCCAGATCTTCCATGTCTCAGGCAGGTGCTTTATCACCAGAAACTCAAAAGCTGCTGCACTGGTATGAAATGACCCCTCAGTCAAATGTCAAAACTTTGAAATATTTTCTTAAAATGACATCTTTTCTGTTATCCTGCAAGGTGTGGAGACAGAAATGAATTGCTTCAGGCTGGTTGTTTCATCCCCTGACAAACTGCAAAGACAGTGAAGGCACGGAAGACACCTTTGGTTTCCACCTATACAACCATGCACCTGGGAGGTAGCACAAGAGCTTTCAAAGCTCTCTGCTCCTCTGGCAGCAGAGAGGTGTAAAGGTGGAGACCCAGTCTCAAGCTGGGATACACCGAGCAACTCAAGTAATGAACTGATTTCAGAAGAAAATGCTTTAATGGAGAGTATACAGTAACACTCGAGCTTTTTGGAGCACTCGAGTGCTTTCACAGCTTGGAGTTTGTTTTGTCCTGGGTGGAGAAGTTGCTAAGAATCATCATCAGTAGGGATGCTTGTGTTATATTTACTTTTTCAGTAGTAAAATAGGGGAGATAACTGATGCTGCAGAAAGGTTCAGAAGAGCCAGAGGACATGGTATGTTGGAAGTCTGCATCCATTTTTGAGGCTGGTTAACTCATAAGTGTGTGACCAAAGTGCCTCTCTGCTATTCCTTAGGGCTACTGAGAGATGTCCTGTTACGAGGCTGGTGTGTGCTCTGGCATTAGGACACTTACCAACTAATGGTATTTGTATTCCAGCTTGGGCTGGAAGAAGATCATGTGAGGAGAGGTTCAGGTGGTGTTATCAGGAAGGAGGGTGGAAACTTGTCTCATGAGACTGCTATCAGGCATTGAGATGGGCTGTGGACAGAGTGAGATTTATGGGTCAGAGCTGAGCAGAGTGCCCAGGCTAAAAGGAACTGCTCATCTCTGTTACCACAGGGGCTGCGACTCAGAACAAATCCAGGGGTAGTTGTGTGAGGGAGTGTAGTGGTTTGGACCTTGTTTTCCCCAGAGGCTAAGAGAAGTGGTAGACCCCAAGGGGTGGAAACCCCTGGAAGTTTTGAAGTTCTGCCCAATGGGCGCTCCTGCAGAAATGTAAACATACCACAACCAGACCGGAAAAGAAGAGTTGTAGTTTGGTTGTAGGAGAGGTGGCCATGTTGTAGAGCCACGAGGTAGGGGCTCTGAGCCCCTCTGGGGCCTCCCAGCCCCTGGCTGGGGGCTGCAGGGACCTGGAACAGCATAAAGCTGGGCTAGGTGCCTGTAGTTATGCCGGGAGATGTTTTCTCCATGGGCACAGAGCAGCAGCCGACACTGACCAGAGAAACGGTGGCAGAGAGCCAGAGATAAGAACCTGAACTGGAGGAACAGCAGAAGCAACATGCAGCACTGCAGAGGAGACTCCTGGAAGGAGAGCCGAGGAAAGGAGAGCCAAGAGACAGAGTTCTGGGGGTAAGATTGTACCACACTCCCCCAAAACTCCCTTGAGACCCCTCTTGGAGAAGAGGGACATGGACTCCTATTTTGGAGAGCAGTTTTGGACATGCAGCACCAGAGAGAGAGAGGAGCTGTGAAGCTCAGAGCGTCCCGGAGCTGGACCGGGACGGCCAGATGGAATGCAGGGGGAGTTGACCTTGGCTCTTCCCCCCCTTGCACTGCTGCCACGGTGGCAGCCTGAGAGACAGGGCACAGAGGCCCTGCAGGAGATACCAGACCGTCACGAAGACCCCCCTGTGTCTTCGTGATATGACGTGGTGAAACGACCTTGTCTGGGGTTACGAAGCCCACGGAAGACCCCTCGGTTGTGAGGCGATGGGGCTGAGAGAGGCTTGGATACCTCCCTCGTGGATGCTGGCAGAAAGCCAGCTATCAGCTGCTGCATGCATGAGATGAGGAGAACCTGCTGCCTCAGAAGATGCTGCTGTTCAGAGACTGGAAGGGATCTGTCCTTCTTTCCCTCCTGGACCTTTATTTGGAGGGGAGAGGAGATCTGATCCATTGTAAATATATATGTCATGGTAGAGATAGTTTGTGATCATGTGTATAATGTGATATGGTATTTATTTGTACAGTCATTGTAATATATTCCCTTTTCCCCACTTTGAGTCTGGTGTGTTTTGTCTGGAAAAACCCATCTCACATTAGGTTGAGATGTGGGAGGGGGAATGGAGCTAGGGAATTGGATTTTGGGGCTATCTCAAACCATGACAGGGAGAAATAGCTCACCCTCATAGCTGGAGCAAGATGAATCTGACTGCATTTCATTTCTCTATTATTTAACTTTAGGAGACTAAATTGATGCTGAAATGATGTAACGTGTAGCAGGAAAGCTGACACCACTAACTGCACTTTTGGTTTTCAGTGTAACAGCTTGGTTACACCGAGCTTGGTCCGAGTGGCAACCGAGTGGCAAGTTTCAGACTCTGGAGACACCATGTGAAATGGTGCAGTGTACACACAAAGCATGCTGTCAGGTTGGGGTTTTATTTTTTTTTAGGGTGTTTAATTATTGTGTTACCATGCTTGAAAAGTGCTTGCATTGTTTCCTGAAACCTAGAGTGAGTCAAGACAGTTGCCAAACTAACATCACCTCTACATTTCACCAAGTCACCGTAATGGAACTGCCTTGCCCTTAATGTCTTAAAAGAGTAGTGAAATGGAATTTTACTTCAGAGAAGAAAATAAGTGCAGGTTCCAAATAGGACCGGATTTTGTGCCGTTAAGTGGATTATACTCCTGTCAGAGTACTCCAGATTTTACAGACACAAATCTGAATTTAACATATGGCCTCAGCCCTAGGCCAGGCTCCTATTTGAATTATTCCAGACTTGTAGGTAGAAAGCTGTGCTCCAAACACGAATCCAATTACCAGCGGCAGTCAGGCAATTGAACAGCTACAGAAGAAATACTCTAAAAGACAGAGGGGGAGGGAAGTAGGGGGAGGAGTGGGGAGAGGACTGTGATTGGTGTGGTAATCAAGAAGAGAAGGTCAATTGTAATAGAACAGGCTGGTTTAGAAGACAAAGCTAGTGCAGGATGCCTTCCACTCTGTTGAGGGATGCTATCAACAGATCTGCTGCTTTCATTACAAAAAACGTCACTAACTGACAAGCTGAATATAGGCAGGGAAAGAAGGGCTTTTGATGGATCAGGTGATTAAAACCCAGACTGCAGACGAGCAATTAACAAACGCCAAACTGATGACCTGTACAGGAACTTCAGTATGTGAGGGGAGGAATGGGAAAGGTGCAGCAGTGAGCACACACACATGCAGCTGGTTTTGATTGATGACACTGAATAGGCTTTTATGTGTTTTCTACTCCTGTGAGCGACTGAATAGAAACACCAAAAATGCCCATTGTCCCCAGAAAGCACATGGTTTCGTTAACACTTTTATTGGGATTTAAGCAGCCAGCATTCTGCTTTTCTAGAGGCAGCAGGACTAGAAATGAATACCTATTGATCACCCTTTTATGATGACTGTGTGCAATAGCTGTTCAGAGCCTGGTTTGAAGTGTCTGCTGTGTCAGTGCACAAATGCACCCATTATACATTTCAGCTGCTCATTTACTGACAGCAGCCTGGGCAGCTGACACCAACATTCCCAGAAAATTGCTTACTTTTTTATCCCTTCCTCATCTCACAAGATGAGGACTTTTGAAAAATCTGAGGGTATACTTTCTGCTAGGATTGCAATATATCAGCTAAGTCTTCAAGTGCGTTTCCCCAGCCTACAGATGAGCCTATAAATCAGAAAGAAAAAGGTTTTGGATACTTAATGTTTGTTTTACTGCTGTTTGCATAATGTTATATGTGATTCTTGAGATACGGCAAATGAGCTAATACTTTCATCGGTTTTAAATACTGGCACTTATCAATTACAAGAATTGATTGCCACAAAGCTTCTAGAAAAGTGAAAATTCAATTTATGCTTGAAAGAAATGCTATGGATTTCTTCAACTGTTTCTGAGATTTTAATCATGTTATTTGTTCCATATAAGGTGCTAGACTACAACTTTTAAGGAGAAAATACGAAAACCTACAGGCTTGGTTGGAAACATCTCTATTTTCATTTCAAAAGAACCAGCTTTTAAAAAATTGGGGCATCAGAAGTTATGGCGAAATGTCAAAAGCTATTTATTCTATAAAAGCATATGGTGTTAATGTATCCATCAGTGCTGATAAATCCATCATGGCTTAATCTGTTGTGCTCAGTGTGGTAACAGGACAAGAAACAGCCATCTGCTTACCGTATTTGATTGCTGTTTCTTTGCACAAATACAGTCCTGCTTCCAGCACTTAAGAGTGATTAGCTGTAACTTATGGAGCTCGCTGTGACATACCCACTGAGTAATTACTGGAGAAAGCAATCGCAAGAGCATATGAACAGGGGGCCAAATTGTTAGCGGCTCCATTTGTGACAAGTTTAAGGTCTAACAAATCTCCCTCCACGTGTGCCATAAGGGAAAGGAGAAAGGGCAGAGCACAATCTGTAAAGGACGGGGATGTCTGTTACAGATATTTTCCAAAGCCTGCTCCGCAAAAGCTTGAAAAGTCTGATTTCCTAGCCCTCCAAGCCCCCAAGGCAAAACAGTCCTTGATTAAAAAGGGGGAAAAAATTTAATTGCTCTTTCTTTCACATTCCTATCTCAGTAATTTATTTTTCCAGTAGTTGCACAGGCTCGGGGATAGGGGGCTTTGTGCTGTGACTCCCCTCATCGGGCAGTCACAGTGGTGGGTGCAGACACGACAAAAGCTTCTGTCCCAATGCCTTAATAGGTTATTTTATTTAGTGTGTTAAAAGGGGCTAGTTCTCCAAAGTCTTTCTTGAAATTACTCCTTCGGAGAGACCTACTCTCAAAATTGAACCTCCCTGCATCCCTACCCTGTCTTGGAATTTTCCTCACCCAAATGTTTGTTTATAGAGGGGCAGATTAAATGTGCAATGAAAGAAAATCGATTTAGCAGAACAAAGATATTCAGACTCCAAGCACCAGTTCTGTCCTATTTTAAGGTCTTAAGTGGGATTTGAGGTTTTCTCAGAACTACTTATGGTATTTTGAGCAATTTTCTTTTTGATTAGCTGTAGCTAGTACCTTTTTCCTTTTGTAGCATTTTACTACCTACTCTGACCAAAAACCCCAGATCTCCTCCTTTCCCCTCTTCCTTTCGCTCTAAGGGATAATTAAAATGAAACTTCATATTGCCTGCCACTGGGATTTCCTCCAAAAAGAAAAGGCTTAACCGTGACTTTAGAGCCTGACATAAAAATGGACTTATTTGGGATGCATGATGTAGCTTTTTGAAGTGCTTTGGGACACATGAGAGATTCTGCATCTCACACAACTAACAACAGGTAGCACACACTCAAACCAGGAAAAAAGAAAACACCAAGAGTTGCAGTGAGTTTTGCCACTGGCAAGGAGATGGAGCTTTTCACATTAAAAGAAATACTTACGATTTCCATTCCAGAGGAATTTTCTCTGGTTGCTCATTTGTAGCCAGACAAGACCCTGTGTGTGTGGGACGGTCTGTGTGGGGATGTGTCTCAGCCTGAGAGCAGCCTCTCAGGTGTCCTCATTCAAAAAGGCAAGAACTATTGCCCTTTTTGTAATGTGGACATTTCAAAATGACAAGGTAAAACTGAGCAGGAGTTCTGGTGGCAGAATTCATGTGTGATGGTTTCCCCAAACGCATCCTCATTCTGCCTTCTGGGAAGCTCTTTTCATTCCAAGTAGCTGAATTTTCTTTCCATGCCATGACTTGTTGCAGCGCTAATTACATCTTTGCTTTAAGAGCTGGAATCACCAATACAGAGTAATTGTGTTGTTCTTTACCTTGACTGAGAAATGGTGACTTTTGTTTGCTGCTGTTGACTGGATTTGTGCCAGAGCCATACAGAAAATTAAATATTATATATCTCCCATATAACCCTGGCTAGTTTAGATTCAAAGTAATTGCTTCTAGAGTAATTGATTTACATCTACAGCCAATATTTCTGTGTGGCTTTTGTTGTTTTAATTATCTAATGATCCGATTGTGCAAGCAATACAGGATAAAGACTTCATGTTTATTTCATTTTGCATCACAGAAAGTCAACAATTTGAGAAGCGGGGGTTCGCAGTCCAACTTACAAAGGGCCTTTTAACCTGGACATCTATTCGACCTGCACAACTCAACCCTCACATGACATTTTTATATACAAACATTACATGTAAGAAACATCCTCTATTGTGCTGCAAGTAAATACCTAATGTCCCCATTTTATATGTGATCATAGGATTTGCTTTTTATCAAGGGAATAGATTTGTTCATTGTTTTGTTTTCTCAATCAAGATTGAGAAAAGACTGCCTGAGTTTGTGTTGTTTTTTGTTGTTTGTTTTTTTTTTTTTTAATTGGTTGGTTGGGATTTTTTTGTGTTTTGTTTTTTGTTTCATTTTGGTTTGTTTGGTTTGGTTTTCTTTGGATTATTTGTTCTAAATTTGTTTGTTTTATTTATTTTCTTTTTTTTTCTTTTCCCTAGTAATACTGTGATTTGATGTCGTTTGACTGTGCCTGTTTTCAAAGTCTGACTACAGCATTTGAGGACATAGGAATCAGTTCTCAGCTAACTACTTTAGCTAGTTTGTTATTAATTTGCGATGCAACCTCTTCCAATCTAGTAAATTTGTGTCTATGCCATGCCAATGACAGTGAAAAATTAAGTAGGAAGGACTTAGGAGCTATGGAAGCATGAAAGATGATGCTACAGTTTTATTCCACAATTGCTGGCTGAATTCATTAGAATCACTCTTTAACACACATTTCAGGAAGGGATTGACAAGGCATTTGTTCCCACCAATATCCTAAGTAATCTTTCTTTTGTTGCTACAAGGGGAGAATGAGAATAAAATGCTGAGAATTTTGCACCACTGGAGGATGTTTGTGGGTAAGATTCAGTATGTGGTTGTCAGAGTCACTGAATTTCATCTGATTCCTTCAGATTATGTTTCTGTTAAATTAGAGATTTGGTGCTATTTTCCCCCTTTGTGTCTTTCTCCCTCTCTCTCACATGCTGCAGGTTTTTGTTGCTTACACAGGAAGAAGGATCCAGGTGTAGTTTACACCAATATCGGACCTTTCAAAGTGACCCAGTGCAGGTTTTCCAGGGACGCCATATAACCTTACTGCTATTTAATTTATTTGGCCTTTTAAGTAGCTGTTGTAAGTTACTTTCACCAAACTATCCTATATAGTGCCCCTGCCTGATAATTACAACCGTATTATTATTATTTTGGTAAATATTATTTTTTGTGTTGTTTTCCATGGCTATATATTGTACATATTGTTTTATAACCTTACAAACTGCTTCAGTGATTGTAAAATCCTTGAGACTTAGAGTCTGAAATAGAGTCACACTGTGCTTTTGAAAAAGTTATTCTCTTTCCATAGTCATTTGTCAGGTAATCGATTTAAAGGCCTTCTATACTACCCTTTAAATGTGTAAGCGTAATTCCTATAAGCATTAATAGGATTTACATTTCCTATTCACCAGAGACCATATTCTTTAACTTGCTTCTTTCTTTCAATACACAGGTAACAGCAATCAGGCATAGAGTAAAATACTACAGTATATTTGCAAATATTTTCAATATTTGATTTTAAGAACTTTACCTTCAGATTTATTTGAGTCTGAGAAGCATAAAAACACAAAGGCATTGTTTTGATCTCATCTCTTTCTTGATAACATGGCACTCTCTCTAAGTTTTATTTCATAACTAATACATTTAGAGAGACAGAAAGCTGACTCTTCGTATTGATTACCCACCCCAGGGAAAAGGAGTCAGTGGATTAAGATTCTGACGTGGGAATCCAGGGTCATTCCTGAGGAAGCTGCTGTTAAAGCAACCATCCAGGCAAATTAGAGGATGGCAAATTAAGTGGAGAGATGGGAAGGGTGGCATCCAGAGAACGGTGAGTAAGCAAAGAACTGCAAACCAAACTCAGAAACCTGTGAGCACACTGAAAACAAAACCCCAGCAGTTTTAAGGAGAAAAATTTTGAAACACATTCTTAAAAATCCTGGATTAAAGAGAATTAATTTCCCCCTCCAGCAAGTGGGCACATTGTACATATTTCTGCTGTCTTACCTTGATGCTGAAATTTGCCCTGACATCTGGAGCCTACTGCAGTATTCAGATTTTAGTATTTAAAAAAGAGAAAAATTTTTCCATTGTGAGGAAAATCTTTTGAGTTCCAGCCTCACTTTTGCATAGGCTGGGGGTTCCTGAGGAGGACTGAACTTTAGCAGATATTCGGGACAGTGTGTGCGGGAGTAAAGAACAAGGGGAGCTCAGGTGCTATTAAAATTGTACAGAGACAATGTTCAGACTTCAGCAACGCTCTCACACACACAGCACTGACAACTTTCTAGAGACTCTATTTAGTAAAATACACTTGCAGGGTTATCAGAACTTCAGAACCTGCCAACACAAAACCACTGAAAGCCATAGTGTTTTTGTAGCATAACAATTTCACAGTCATTTTCAGCCACGTTTACTTGATATCATATATGGTTATTTAAGAGCAGCTTACTTTTCTTTTGGTGCACAGAGGTAAAAAAAAGAAAAGGTATTTTCTAGCTGGTTTTCTATCCTTGCCTCAGAGCTTGACTGATCATTTCTTTCATCAGGGGTCATCTGTGCTTCTAAAAATGAAACCTGTGTGGCCGTTGTTTGTTCAGTTGTTGCATATTAGCTCCTCAGTGGTTAAAAAGATCTGAACAAATAAGAGGGCTTACCCTACATTATATTACCCTTTATTAGTAGGAAATTGAAGTCTAGAGATTATTATTAAGCTTCAGCCACCGAAGGCTACCCATACACCGATAAAGACCCCTCGAGCTGACCCTTGATCAAGCTGCATTAGAGGGATTTTACCCTTGTTACTAATTAAATAAACAGTTCTGATGGTATTATTCTTCCTCATAACCATTCCATGACATCAGCTCTCTGGGCACTCCCAGACAAAGAGAATCAGGTTCCTTTTGGAGCCTCGGTGGTGTATTTAGGGCCTGACACTGGGCCATCCCTGGCCTGCCTGCCCTGTTATGTTTAACACACGGGTGGATCGTGTGTCAAAGGGCTTCTCATTGAAGTTTGGGCAGAATAAGGACAAGGTTTCCAATCAAATAGAAACTTTGCGGATTTTGTTTTCCAAATGGAAAAAAAAAAGCAATTTAATTTTTGCCTTGGTGTGCCAGAAAATACAGAAGGAAACAGCTTGATAAGTCTGAGAAGCCCAGACATCTAAAAAGAGGGTATTTGGGTAACTTTGGTGCCTTTCCACTGCTGAACTCAGATTTTTGCTAAGAATGCATCTTTACAGACACATTTCTTCACTTCAGGGTAGGAATAAGGTTAAGAACTCTTTAATTTTTACTCTGTTTTGAATGGAAATTTCATTTTGAAGGGCATAATCTCTCTGCCAATGTCACCTAAAAGCAAATAAATTCCAAGCAGAGTATTTATTATTTTCTGGAACAAATAGTCATCTCAACTTTAAACAGATAGAGTTCACTGGAAAGAAAATAGAGATGGATCTGGGGTTTATTTTGTTTTTCTGATTTTGTCTGTGTGAAGGAAGCCCTGAGGTTTACACAGAGCTATGGTCAAACCAGAAGGTCCAGTCTGGATAACAGAAATTCTTGTCACTCAGGATGACATAAAGGATCACCTCATCCCTCCACTCTGGACTCCACTGCCTTCCAGTCCTGAATATGGAGAACATATGAGGAGGAGCCAGAATCCGTGTTCACATAATCAAAATAAATAATCAGCTTTTTCCAGCATAATCAATTTTTTTTTTTTTTGTTCTTTGGTACAGTGTGCTCTTGGAGAAGACATACGGGCCAGAGCCTTGGTTCTCCAACTAATAAGGATCTTCAAGATTTCAGCTTCAAGAAGAAATAAAGAGAAAGTAAAGATAAAAGAAGTCCTAATTTAGCTAATAAAGAAGGTGCCATTAGTTATTTTTTTTTGGTTGCTTCACAAATCAAATATCTTTATGACTTAAGTGAAATGAATCTTATCTGAATTGGAATATTTTCAAATAAAAAATTGTTTAATTCAAATGTTAAAATTTCTGGCAACAAAAAAACCTGCTTCCAGTTTTTGGCAATTTGTTCCTGTTGCTAATTCTCCTCAACATAAAAGGATTTGTTGCCTATCCTATACTTCTTTTTTTTAATTAGGGTTCGCTAATTATTTTTCTTATGCTTTTTAATTAATTAGTTAATCAACATCCTCATCAGCAGGGCACCGTCCTGCAGTATCATCCAGCCAGGCCTTGTCTGGCAGGAGGGCTCAGCTCTGCCTGGATGGTGGTCAGTTCCAGTCCGGTCTCACCCACCCTGACACCTCCTTTTGCAATCATCTATGGCAAGAGAGAGGGCAGACCCTGCTCTCCGTCTTCCAGAATATATATTTTTATTAGCCTTTAAATTTAAAGGCTCGCAAAATGTATTTTTCAAAGCAGCTGGCACCGCTTAGGAGTTGTAACATTTTAAAATTCTCGGTGAAAGATGGATTTGTTGGAAAATTACTAACAATCTATAAATCTTCATAAAACCAGGATCAATTCTGAAGTAACTCTGTTTATTTTATTGCTCATCTGTGTCACGGTAGCTCTTGATGACACAGAAACTTGAAGTGCAAGACAAATTTTGTTTGTCAAACCCTATAAATTGTCATTAGCAGTGCTTGGAAATTTTTCTTTGAAGTGCCTTCTACTAGAAAATGAAATCTTGTGGGAAGCAAAGCATTTTGTAGAAAAGTCAAATAAGATCACTTTTTTTTTTTTTAGGAGAATGGCTAAAACAGGCAATCTTGAAGTTGTTTTATTTGTATTTCTGTAATAAATTTTTTTCTTCAATTTTTTGTTACCGTTTTTATAACATGTTGTTTTATTAAGGCTTAAAAATTTAATAAGGGGTTTTTCATTTCATAAAAGCTAAATTTGTGTCTATTATAAATGCATTTTTAACTTTTTTGTCTGGATTATTGCAGGCTCTCTGCAGGGACCAGTCGTGCTATGCTGCGTGTGAGATTGTTCCTCCTGCAGCTTCCTCACAGTTTTCAAGAGGCAAAACAAGCTTCAGACATGAGAATATAAATTCCCTTATGGATAATGTATGGGGAAATTAAGGTTATACTGGAGATCACAGGAAATCTACAGGTATCAGCCCAGGTTTTGCTCTGTTGCAGTTCCATTTTTAACTCTATTTACAACCTTCCTCTGGGAGGTGGTGTACCTACACATCCTTTGAGACAGAATTGTTTGTTTTCAATTTTCATTTGATCATTCATCTGTTTTTTGTTTTTTTCTTCTTCTTTTTCTTCTAAGATAAGGATTTCTACAGAAGAACCAGCATTTACTCATTGATAATTACCAGAATTTGGTATCTGAGATACCAGTGCAATGATTTCATGGTATGCAAGTTGCCCTTTGAATAGCAACTGTCATAATCAGGTAGGGATAAAAGTGAGACAAGACAGGAAAATGCCTTCTCCAGAGGCATCACATTTTAACAAGGATCATCAGTCTGTATTTTTCACTAGCTTAAAACTGAGCACATAGATTATGTCGGATGAGGACATAAATTCTTGCTCCGTGCTATACTGTGTCATAGGATAATGTCATGCAGTTTATACTTACATCCTATAAATGTCAGACTCTGTCACAGTGGAGAAGAGAAGTTGCCTTGTCCCAGGCTAGCCTGAACCTTCCTTTCTTTCTTTTTTTTTTTTTTTTTTTTTTTTAATTCTCTTTTCTCTTTGCTGGAGAAGAAAACCCCCTGCACAGGGTGACCTCACAGCCCAAGTGGAATGTGCATGTAGGACACATCCCACGTTCTGCTCCTGGGAAATTTGGTGCCCTCCATGTAAATCCCTGCTTGAAATACAGCTGGGCTGTGAGCTGACGTGACTGATGAAATGTTGTGAAGCCAGAATGAATCACAACAAGGTAGTTATAAGGGACGGGAGAGTGTAAATAAATCAAAGCAGAGATATTAAAGCAATCTTTTAACCCTAACATTTCAGAGAAAGTGAAAGAGGTGCAGAACAATATTGGAATAGTTTTTCTGAGTTTTCTGTGTGTCTGTTGTTAAGAAGTCCTCCAGGAAATCCTCCAAAAAAGAGCACATTCTCTTTGGAAGAGCTCAGAAGTGCTTTTCTAGAACATTAGTGCTGGGTTCACACATTCAGTATAAAGTAACATTTGCTGTATTTCTTATGAATGGGAGAAATCTCTTTTCCTAAGATTTTCTCATAGGAATGGAGTCTACTGGAAATAGGAATTGAACAGTTGTATATAATTACAGAGATTTTATTAAGTGTGAAGAAATAAGTTGTTTGGTTTTGGATCTGGATCCTTCAACCTCTAATCCAGGAGAAAGCTCATTGCAGTTCTTCAGGTTTGATTTACAGTTCTGTATTACTTTAGGTTAAGGCTCTGTCCTGCTTAACTGCTGCACTTTGAAAAGCACAAGGTATGGAAAAAATAAGCAAGCACACAAGTCACATTTATAGCAGTTACACAAATATGTTGTTTTACTTGACTGAGTATCTCAAAAGCAACAACAGTTCTGACTATCTCCTGTATCCTCATGCTGTGTTAGGTCAGTAAATGTCTTACATTTCCTTTTACTTTTCAGCTTGTTTGAGAACCTATGTCCAAATATAGCAGACAGACTTAAAACTACAGGACTTTGCTATAAAGGCAGGTGTTTGTTGATTTATATACATATAAAAATATATATGCCTGTGTTTCTCCAGGCAGCATGCATGGGTGGTTGGCAGGGGCTTTTTAATAGCTTCAATATCTTCATCTATGTTTTCTTCTTATCCTTCAGATACTGAACTTTTGCTTTTATCTGCTTTATCCTGTAATGAGATTGGCTTTTGCCATCTGTTAATTTGAGTCCATTTCCAGCTAAATCATTTGCGGAAAGAATTTGGGTCTCACCACCTTGGATTTTAGGAGAAATTCAAAGAGAGAATTTGCATTAGTTGTGTTGCTGTTTCCTTCCCTGCAGGGCTGGCCTTATAATTTCTTCTTTGCAGGAAATGTTCAGTGATTTTGTTGTACCTTTTTAGCTCTTTGGAACAACAATGAAAAAAAATTATATTTTGTAAATACAATAAACAGACTTTCCAGAGGAGATGATTTAGGTTTCCTTTCCAAGATCAGATGTTGACTTCAACCCAAGAGGCTTAAAAAGGCCTATGGATTTTATGCAACATTTTCAGTTATTGAGGTGGGATGATTACCAAGAAACTCAAATAACAGGAGAGAGGAAAGACCTTGCCGTATATAAACTATCCAAAAACTAAGAGTTAGTTTATGATCATGAGGAAACCCATATGTTTTGAGTTACTTTAGTTGCCTGTAACAGTTTGTACGTTATTGGCTTCATTTATTTATTGTGTTGGCCTTGGTGCATTAATGCTTCATAGACCTGTATAGTAAGTGATGATTGACAGATGTTTTAAGGCCCTGATTCAAGAACGTATTTTGGCTCATGTTGATGCCTATTCAGGTGAAAATCAAGTAAGTTAATGCCCTGCCTTGGATGGAGTGAAGCATGTGCTTAAATGCCTTCATGAATCATGATCTGAATAATATTCTCTCAAGGTAAACCAAACACATTCCTTATTTTTTTCACAGTGAAAAAGGTAGATCCTCAGGCTTTGTCATTCTGTTTCTGAGAGACGACTTTGATTTGTACCAAAAAAACTTGCCTGGAAATTACCACTACTGGAAAGAGGACTGAGCAGGAATTTGTGAACAAAACATAAGCAGGAGCAGGAAAATGAATGACTTCCTAATGAAGTTGCTATGGGAATGTCAATAAGCAGAGATGCAAATTAAATGATCTCGTTGGCACTTTTTGTTTCTGTTGTTCTTTGCTCACTGTGTATGGGAAGGAATATATTCAGGGGGTCTTAACGTTGCATCAGTGACTGTCACTGATAAAATGGCAATTAGAGCAGTAGGTCTGCCATGAAAGGAGCAATTTTCTCCTATTCTTAAAATGAGGGATGGAAACACAGTGGTGTCCATTCGGAAGACATACCACAGAGGAAACCTCTCTGCCTGAAAACATGCAGTGCTCTGGGATGCTTGGTAGCAATTTTCAGGTCTGGTCACACCACTGGTGGCAGCCAAGCCTTTCTTTTGACCTGCCATCCATGCCCAGCCTGGAGTGTTTTAATTGCTGGCAGTGGCTTCCCTTTTGTTTTTGTGTATTCCCTCTCTCAGTGTGCCTTCCGTTATGGTTTGTTGGCAGCTCTGAAAAAACTGGTGCTTCCAACAGTGATTCCTTTCACAGGAGCCATGAGAGAGTGCACCTTTAATATTATCTGCAAAGCTATAAAGCAATAGTTATCCCTGGCTGCATGCCAGGGAAGAGGAAGTGACATTTTAAATGGACACTACCGGTGCATCAAGCAGATGCAATTAAAGGGAGGCCGTGACAGCTAATGAAAGGCTGCAGTGGGAAAATTCGAGGTCAGATTTGTTGTTTGCAGGCAAATATACCTGATGGGATATGGGGATACAACTGATTGCAAGTCACAGTGGGAATAAAGAGCTATTGAGTGGCAAAGGCAGCTCTCCCAGGCTGGCATCAGTTAGTCCTTGCCTGGGGAGGCTCATAGGTTAAGCAACAGCATCTGAAGTGCCATCAGCAGTGGCTGGGAATCCTTTGGCTGAGAAAGAAGTTTCTACTGCTTCATGTGGGGAAAACAGCCCCTTGCAGCTCACTTCCAGATGTTAGTTAAAAAAAAAAAACTAAAGGAAAAAAAGGGCACAAAGGCACACAAATGTAAAGGCAGATCAAATCAACCCGACATCTTACCTTCATTGAAAAGGTAAAACTAAAACAACATGTATAAAAAGATCAGTCTTAAAATCCCAGTTAATTGCATTTATACAACTCATATCACTTGGTACTGAATGCTGAAAGTAATTTCTGGAAAAATATTTGTATAAAAATATTAAGGGATCTACACAGACACTTTAACAAAGCCTGTGAGCCAAGTTCTAGTACCTGTGAAGTGAGTGGGGCTTTAAGTGTTGGCCTCAGTGTGACCATGACTTGGATCAGACTGAGTCCCCAGTAATACAGCACTTCATTCAGCAATGTCCTGGCTAGCACAGTCAGTTTTTAACACAGCTATTTTTACAGACATTCCATAAAATTTGATTTTGAGAAAGGCAATAAAATTTCAATCTCAAAATTTAACGTAAAATTTTTCTTCCTATTATGGCCCTTCTGCATTTTTTTTTCAGAATTCTCAAACGCTCCCATTTATACACAATCGTGGGGCAGTGTTGAAAGAGCAAGAGCTACAGGCAGCATTTTCAAAACTTTCAATGCCAAGCTTCTAACACACGGATTGAAGCTGGATTAGCAAAGGTATTTACCAAATATTAGGAATGAAGACTAAGTGTGTTCTGGCATTTTCAAATGCTAACCCAAAGGTCGTGAGTCAGAAATTGACTTTCTTATGAATATTTCGGTGGGTATGTATATGCATTTGCTTATGCATATATGCCTAAAATATATTGATTATCCCTTGTTTACAGTAAGAAAATCCAGAGCAGTTTTAGATGCACAGCTTTGCTGTTTCTTGATGGAGTGGATTAAGCCAGCAGTGATGTTTTTGTTGGCATAAGGTTGGTACTTGCCTTGTGGAGCTGCAGGACCAGCAGATGTTAAACTGTGGGGTTTTGTGAGCTCCTAAAAGAATGGCTTAGAGAAAACCCACAGCCATGACATCCTAAGAATCTTCCATGGTTATATTCACCACTGGTTTGAGTTTTGAATTTTGACACAGCAGTGGCAACTTCAGGAAGCCACCAAAAAAAAATAAAAGAGATAACAATGTTAAAAGCTCATGAAACACAGCCATTGCTAATACAGGTATTGGTTTTAAGACAAGATGTGAAAGAAATTGCAGGTATGTTCTTATTTTCAAACAGCTTAATTCTTCTCAACAGTGGCCTTTTGCTACTGAATTATTTAGGATCACATTGTTTGTTGTGATTAAACAAAGTTCAAATTTAGAAACCAACAAAAAGAAGAGAAACTGAGACTTCAGATAAATGCAGATTTGAGACTGCAATGAATTCTTACCCTGCCTTTTTCCTTTGCTTGTCAAACTCCCATGAGCAGGGCTGGCACTTGGGGAAGGCACTGCTAAGGCTGATGGCTTAGGTGTTTTGGCCTTATTGGTGGCTCCTTTTGAAAAGGGCAGATGCTGAGGCTGATGGTCTCTGCCTGCTGTTTATCTGGGGCACTGAGAGAAAATCCCTTCTTGATTTCCTGCAACCTCATCCTTCCCTGTGGAAGGAGGGAACTCAGCTCAGCTTGGTCCCAAGGAGAAGGAGGAACAGTGCCAGATGCATTTCTGAGCCAATTGCCTGGAAATGGCAAAGGAATAGGCAAACAAGAGGCAGAGGGTGGAGGGCTGTTGCCAAGGAAAAGGGATCCCCACTCTCTGGGAAAGAAAGGCTGTAGGAGAAGATTTAGGGGTACTTTTGTGAGGGAAGCAAACATGGAATGGAGTATTTAATTTTTCTCTTGGTGCTTGGTGGCTTAGGGTAGGCTAACCTAGTAAATGCAGAAATTCCTGCCTGGATTATCACCATATCTGAAAAACTGTGACTGAAACAAGGGATTTTAACAAGGACAAGCTTCCTTTGCAGGGAGCTAGACTGAGACTCATCCAATCAAGCTCTGGGATATATTTGAGGCTCAGGGTTCTGGTCATGATGCAGAGCAAAGCTCAGTGGCACAAAATTTTGCCTCTGCCACACACAAACTGCTGAATATTTTCAAATTCAGATTGATTTCTGGGCCTACCTTCTAATTACTTGACTTTTTTTACAGTGAGCTGAAATATTTAACTCTATCTTAAGGCAAATATGATTCTTCTTGGTGCATGTCTTGGGAATCGGGAGCCCTGTAAGGGGGTGAGATACCACTAGTCTACAGGATTTCAGGAACTACAGAGGCTGATGGAGAATCTGAATGCAGATATTTTCACTGGTACAAAAATGGACCTGAAAAATGGCAAATTCCACTGGAGCTTGACAAAGGTATGTGTGAGTACAAAGTGTTTTTGCAGTAGCACAGCTATTCAAACTGAAATTTGTAATGGATTAGTGACATTTCTTAAGGGTGCAGAGAATCAAAGGCAATAGAATGCTGCAAAAAGTTGTAAGATTGAAAACTTACTCTTAGGAGACAGTTTGTTCAAATTGAGCTCTATGTAATTTAGAAGACCAGAAGCACAAACAGTGACCAGAGGACATAAATTTCAGGCAAACCAGGTAAAAGCTGCTTTCCTTTGCTTTCTCTGTAAAGAAACCAGAGATGCTTTCTTAGCATACACAGCAAACGGAAGGTATATATGCTTATTTACAGGCTGGAAAGACTTTTGTTTCTATTCTAAGTCTATAAAGCCCTTGACTCTGTAAGTTGCAGTTAGCAAACGTCTGTGAGTTGAAGGGGAGCAAGAGAATAATTACCTGGGAAAAGTAACTTGAACCATCTACTCAGAGCACTTGAATTGCATTTCCTGTATTTTCCAGATGTGTGTCTTTCCTTGTGTGTGTTCACTTCTTCCTAAATCAGGAGTAATTTAATTCAGTGAGAGTGTGGGGGTTTTTGATGACCAAATCCATATTTAAAACAAGAAAAAAACCACAAACCACCCTCTCTGAAAACAAAACTTTAAGTAATTCCAACTTAACGAGCAAATAGAAATGTTATCTGGATTAAATCAGGGCAGCACAATAAGACTGAGCTCATGGCTTCCCAGCAACATCTATCAGCTTTAGGAACAGAGTCAATAGGAGCATTCAGTCAGTGAGTCTGGAAAAAGAAGTTCATGATTGCAAAAGTTCATACCTGTAGGACAGGAAAGGTCTGAGGACATTTCCTCTGTGCTCCAGGAACCACAGACTCCACATTCAACCCATGTTAACCTGCAGAGCAGATTCAGGGTTCAGAATAAGGATGAGGAAAGAGGAGCAAAGATCTGCTGGTTTAAGAACTGACACGACAGAGAGCTGATAGTTCCCAAGGAATATCAGCACATCTTTGTGAGCTCCTGAAGGGTCTCTGCTTGTCTGCAGAAACAGTGGCATGTCCAAACAGGCCTGTGGCAAAGGAGTGACCCAGTAGTGTGAAATGATAAGCATAAAATTAGCTGTTACAGAACAAATGTCACTAAAAATCACCAAACAAGCCCTAAAGAGATCAGTTTAAATTTCTCCTCATTTGTGATTCCTTGGTGTCTTAGATTCATGAGGAGTTTCTCTACTTAAGTGACTGGAGGAGACCCAAGGAGAATGTCAGTCACAGCCTGATTAGCATGAACTCCTTAAACTAAGGCTTCATCTTTGACAGCTGTGATATAAACTTATTCTTCCAAGAGTAACCAGAGGACAGGTACCTATAGATGTCATCCATCACCTTCAGATATACTGACTTACTCTCAACCTCCTTTCATAGACTCACTTTGTATTCCTTGACCTTGGCTGGAATTTTTTTTAAGAGTTTGAACTCTGTTGGACAAGTTCTGGCCTGAATAAGAATTTCTTTTTTTTACAGGAAGCTGTGGAGACCTAATAATTGAGATGAAAGCTTCAGCCAGATGTGTAGTTTGTGTGCATTAAAAAAAAAAAGCCAATAAAAATAGAGTAGTGCTGATGAATTTCCAAGACTTCCTCAAGCCTCTGGCTGTGACATCAATTTTTTCCATGCTCTGACTAGGTAGTAGCTTTCCATGAAAGCTGAAAAGAGCCAAAGAAAGAAGGTAAGAAGGAAAAAAATGCTGAAAGCAAGGAGGTTTGTGAAATAGGAAGTGGAGCATGTCAGAATATGACTCCCTTTCTCCTTGGGATCACTAATTTCATAGGTTTAAAGCAAGAATGGCCATTTTCATCTGCAACTTGAATAATTGCTTGATGAGAATCTTATCTCAAGATAGAACTTTGCTGCCATTTTTGCAGATGAAAAACATCTAGACAGTGTTGTAGAAGACTAGTTTATGGGGTTTGTTTACCTGAAACCCACTTGGGTTTCATTTTGGACTTTCTTTAACTAAGTCTTTTGTTTTAAGAGCGCCAGGAACTTCTGAAGTTCTGAAGATCCTCACATGATCTAATATATTAAAATTCACAGTGCTCCAGAACAGTGAGGCTGTTGAAATTTGAGCTTGAATGATTAATCTAAACCTTCGTATTGGGTAGAACCAATATGAAGTTGTGGGATTTCCCATTTGTTCTGTTCAGGGTCTTCTTGTAACCAAAGTGATGAGTGGAAAAATTCCTGCCTCTTTTGTGGAGGGCTGAGACAAGTTGTTCCAAGGCTGCAAACACAACACAACTCTCAGCACTGTGGTCTCTAAAATTGTCTGCCAGCATCAGATCTCTGTCATTAAATTCAGATTCACAACATTATTCATTCCTCCAGCATTTCCACGAGTTATCGTGTGACACAGAGCTGTGACACAGGGATGCTGCCAAGTGCCAGGGTGCGGGTTTTGGCTGGTTCCTGCCTGAATCCACCCGGCTGTTGGTGGGGCTAGTGCTCTGTCCAGCTGTACACGCTCATCTGAATTTGATAAATTGGTTATACCATTGATAAAATAAATACACAGTCAAAAATAAAAATATTTATTGACAGGAAGGTTTGGAGCTGAAGGGCCCTGCACTAGGACATGGTGAAATCCAAGCTCTGTCAGGTCTGCATCCTACCTTGGTTGCTGACACAGAGGCTCCCCAGGTATGTAAATAGAACTGGGCAATCTTGACTGCTTTTGGAACAGTAAATTACTGTCTTTGCAAACTTCTATTTCCCATACGCTTCATGTAAATCTTTCCAAGACCCCACCCTTTTCAACTCCTACTTTAAACACTGCCAGAAGTCTGGATAGGAAAGGAAAAATTAGTTGGAAAATGAAAATAAGCATCTGTACACAATCATATCCTCCATCAGTGTGAATACAAGGCACTTGAGTCTTATACAAAGCTGTGAACATTATGTGCCAAATTTGTTGCAGATGTGGGCAGAAGCTAGAAAATATTGAAAAACAGAGAAAAGACAGTTAAAGCAGGTACACCAACTTTTACAAAGAGAAGAATAATTATCAATATGTTCCTTAATATTAAATTTGACGCAGCTCTTTTTTTTTCTCTGCTTATGAAATATTTTTCAGCCAATAAATCTTTAGTGGAAAAGTAACACAAGAGATGGATCAGATGCCTCCAATAGTATAGGTTTTATCCAGATATCGTTTTTAAAAATGCATCTTTGCAGGCATGAAAAGTCCTGTGGACTCATTTTTAAAGTTAATTTCTCAGTATATTCCAGCTTGCTGTGAGGAGTGAGACTGATCACCTTGACTTTTCTTTCTGTGGTTATTCTGAGCTTTTTGTGTTATTTTATCATACAGCTTCTGCTAGATATTTTTTTCTGTGCCTTAAAATCATTCCATAGCTGATATGCTGACTTCAATGAAGAGAGGATTTAATATTTGTATTTACAGACTTCCCAAATGACTTGACTTCATTTTTTTTAAATTTGATTTTAAAATTATTTTTATGTAGACCTTAACCCAAAGAAAACAAAACAGAAAAACAAGAGGTTTTCCTCCACCTTTTTTTTTTAATTAGAAATTTCTCATTTTAATGAAGACATTATTAAGGAGAATTGAGCAACAACCACAAGTGAGGTATTGGAGTTTAATATAGGGTCCTGATCCTCTAGTTGACTTTTTGTAACAGACTTGGACATGTAATCTGAATGATGAAAACTCTAAAAGAATTTAAAAAGAAACACCATTCATATTTACCAATTGCAAAAGTAGTTTCAATAATTTTTATCTTTAACAGAGATATTGGCTAACACTTTATTTTTTAAAACGGTTTTGGAAGAGAGATCTGCTTTTCCCATGGGAAAAGTTAAATATTGTACCTAACAGTTGAACACGGTATGGCTTGTGCCCAAAACACGTTAATATTTTAATGCCTGATAGGATATGTATTTTGGTACTTCATGAATTCCTCTTACTCTCTGGATGAGGCTTCTTTTGTCCTTCCACCACTCAGCAAGAAGGGAGCAATGTAGGTGCAACCTGGGAAATACTGTCTGACCCAGAAGTCAAGGGAAAATGGGAACTCTTCAGACTCTGATTTCTGTAAACTTCCATGCCAGTGTTCAATAAATCAAGTCTGAGAAGTGGCTGTTTCTGTCAAAATGCCAGCACTGGAATGTGGGATCTTAATTTTAGACATTAAGGTGGAAATTTTTTTGGTATATGTGGCTATTAGATGGAAGCAGAATGGACTATCCTGGAATGTAGAACTTGCATTTCAGTTTGGAGCTTGTAGAAGTTACCAGAAAAAAATGACAGGAAAATTCATATACTCAGGGGTGCAACCTGTGTCACCTGAGTAAAGTTTTGTGGAACTTGTGCCTTTTCCGTTGAGAAGATGTCAGTGGGCTGAAACCTGAGTTAAATCAGTGTCTGGAATATCTACAGGCTCATGGAATACTTAGTCTGATCTAGAAGATGAAAATGGGAAAAGATGAGGATGACTGATCTGTCCTCACCACTACTTTGTGCAAGGTCCACCCGAGAAGACAGAGCATGTTGCCATGTTAGCAAAATACCTAATTTTGTTGGGGCTTTGGTAGAGTAGATATTTCATATTTTCTCCTGTGTATCACCCTCAGCAGAGCTGTATATTTTTCTGGACCTTGAAACTAATTAGCATCCATAATATTAGGCAGTTTCCTCTCTTCAGGGGTATTGCTAAATCAAGCTTCTTTCAGAAAATTTGTATCTAAACTAAAGAGGGCTAATGCTTCTTTTACCTCTGCCCTAAATCAGCAGTCCCAAGAGATCTCACCAGTGTGGTTTCCAGCTTGATGGAGTTGTACAGGTGGAGACCTCATTGCTTTGATTAGGGATCTAACCATATTAATTTTACTTTTGGAAGCACACTTTGGTTTGCAGTTGCCTGCAGGTATGTAGGCACACAAATATAAAAGTATCTATTTCCAAAAAGCTCATCTTAAAGGCTAAATGTAAATTTGAATAGGGCTGTATGCGCAAGTAACACAGCAAATTCATTGTGATATTGAGATAGTTTGTGTCATTACAGAGTTATGCTTTCTTAAGAACATTATCTTCCCACAAAATGTTCTTTGTGAGGTAGTTTCTTCCATTCACAACAGTCCATTGATGTCAGTTGTGCTGCTGAATTAGGGTAATGCTCAGTGTAACACATCACTGCACCTCATGCAGCTCTAACCATCCATGTGCCCATATTTCCACTTACATCCATACTATTGTAGAAGAATATTATTAAATAACTATATTGGGCACTGAACAAGCTAAAAATGTCAGTATTTGACTGCTCTGTGATGTATCTTAGCCTGACAAAGCATACACTTTCTTACAACCTTTAATAATAATATAAGTACATACTGTTTTAGCTTCCTGTTAACTTAGGGCTAAAGCTGCTTGATAGTTGGCAGTATTTTGCTCTCTCCTCAGTGTTCTGCACACAGGTAATATCAGCCCTCCAGGGTAATCTTTAGGCTCTGCTGTGCCAACTGAATGATTGATTTTCTCCCTAGCTTTTCATCCTGGCATTTTTTAAGGAGTCACTCCAAGTTCTAGAATGTTCAAGCAGTAATTCAAATATTCATGGGAAAGAATTCATCAGTGCAACCAATTCATTCATTGTTGCTCAGAACTTTACTCAGGATAACACATCACGAATTGGAAAAGCAGCTCCCACTCTGTCCAGCTGAAAATGAGCAGCTCAGAGTCTTTTCATGTGAGATTACAGAAATTCAGCACATGAAGACTACAAGAAAAAATAATCATTTGTGCCAGATGAAGAAGGGATTTCAGCAGGTGCAGCAAACTTGGTTCTTCTCCAACACTCACTATCACCTTCCCATTTCAATTCCTTTAACATGAATGGCATGGACTCCCTTAAAAATGACAAGAAGAGTTACTAAACATTTTATTATTTTTTTTTCATTTTCAGTATGTTTGAATTTGCACCTCTAATTACATTGTTTCTGCGTATCTTATTTTCAAAGTGTTTAATATTTCAAGCTCTCTCCCTGGGAATCTCTTTGCAGCATCCTGTGGATTTCTGCTCCCATTTGGGCAGCTAAGAGAGTGGTTACTCCCTTCTGTGTGAACCAGTCCTAGAGGAGAGAGTGTGGTTTCTTTTTTGGGTATGAAATACCCACTCAGTCTACAGTTGAGACCCATCACAAACCTCAGTGTTTTGGAGCTACAGCTGGTAGCCATGTAAGCCACATGTGAAAATAATTCAGTGTATTTGTCTATGTATGCAGAACATGTGTATGTATAGACACAGTTATTCTTCTGTATACTCATAAATAATTTCTTCAATAACAGATACCCTTTTACTGTGCTATATTTCAGTGTTTCCACACTCAAGAGTGTCATAATTTGGGAAAAAAAACGTGACTCTCACAGCTCTGCTGCAGTAATGGTTTTGTAAGAACCAGCTTAATAAAAACATCAGGCCTCTCTGTTACAAACAATTTTATTACAGTTAACAACTCAGCCAGTTATCAAGTATGTTGTCACCAGTGCACTCTCTCTCCCTGTGAATGATGGCACGAATGAGTGTGGGGTTTCTGTAGCATCTTAAACATGTAGGCTCTGTCTTACAGCTGCACAGCAGTTTTTTCTCTATCATATGGGAAGGAATGGGAGCTAAAAAACCCCCTCTATTTTGTGCAAAAGCTATTTAGTGATGATAAAGTTTCACAGGCATAAAATTAGTTTACCTGCATCAATTTACATGAAAAATATGCAAAATCCTCTTCCTTTTTCCAAGACCATGGTGCAGCAGTGTTCTCTGTGCATCAGCTGAATGCATAAGGGCTGTTTCCTTAGCCAGCCTCCAGGGACGTGCTTCAGTTTTCCTCCAATTTTTTTAAAAAACAATAAGTTGGTTCAGAAATTTGAGCTCAGAAATGTAGAACTGGGAATTTTGACTTCTGAGTAATACAGAAAATTTTGTCAAAAACTGATCCTCAAATTTTTATAATGTTAAATAATATGTTGGTTCTGTGGAAATTTACCTTTAGAAAACACAGCTGGGTGTGATTCGCTGTGGCTCTGGGAAGCAGTGAATAGAAATTTTGAGGTTTTGGAAATGAATTCTCACTGATGATTTTTTTTTCCCTTTTTTTCTCCCTGTAGTCAGAGAAGACAGTGTATGATAAAAAAATTATACTTTTCCAGAGAACAGATGTGATAATTAAGAACTGGAATAAGTTTCCAAAATCAATGAAACAATAGTTGTCAAGTGTATTTCTAAAATTAAGTGCAAACAAAAGGCATCTGGATGCGTGTATGATTAATGGGGTAATGTCAGTATCTTTTCAGGAGTTCCTTTATATTGCTGTACACAATCATGCATATTCTATATTACCACAGAATTTTACCCTACTGAATACTCTTGACCATAATTCCAATCAATAGTTTCTCCTGGCCAATTAAACCATTAATAGCTTCAATATAAAAAAAACCTGTCTCTGCTTCAGCTCAGTACAGTAAAACTATTTGTCATTATTCCTTCCTCCTCAACCTGAAGAGTGTCCATCTCAATTATTTCCTGTCACTTAGGTGCTGTCTTGATAAATATGTTATCTATATTCAATGTCTCTTTATTCTCATTTTATTATATATGTGTGCAGTAGTGAAAGAAAATAACTGACAAGGCAGTGTTTCATGGCAAGAAAATTTCCTATTTCTTTTTTGCACTTTCTGGTAGAGCTGCTCTATTTAGAAGACATATTGTTGGCCATTAAAATGTCTACCTATATGATTAATTTTTCCAGTCCATGATATAATATTTCTTCTTTATTCTGCATAGATAAATATCCCCAAGTTTCACCCATACAGCTTTAATATTGGTTTCTACACTAAATGATCAAATGTTATGAGCAGGAAGATTATTTTGATGAGGAAAAGGGGTGTAAATCAAGTATAATAGGTGTTTGTGTGGGTGCTATATGGTTTTTGTTACCTGCACCATAGGTGGTGCTTTAGTTAAGGAAAAGGAGAGCTTGAAACTCAATTTCTTAGGCGAGGAGTGATTTATGATTGCAAACATACAGGAGTACAGGATTCAAAATAATAAACATTTGGTAAATTTGCACATTCCTCCATTTGCTATATATAATTATTTCCTGTGTATAGCATTGCTGTCTTGTGACTAAAAAAGCTCCTCATAATATATCCTCCTGGAGTGTTGCTGAGCTCAGTTGTTGAATACAGTTGTTTGTGTGGTATTAGTCAGAAAAGAAAAAGTACTTTATCTAAAAGGCTGTGCAGTCTTTGTACTGTGGGCAGGGGAATTTACAAGTTCCCATTGTTCTTCAGTGCAGTAAAAATATATTGAGAACTCATACATTTCACATAATATTACATTTAACATAATATTACGTTTAATATAATTTAATATAAGCCGGATTCACAAAAAGCGGATTCACAAAAAGCAGATTCACGAAAAGCTAATTCTCAGTGACTCCACTCCTGAAGAGCTCAAACTGAGCACTGCGAAAAGATTCTAGAAGACCAAAACAGATCTTGATCTGATGCTTTGGTGCTCTAGGAGGATTCCTAAAATCCTTGTTCCTAATATTGGTACCTTGTTAAGACCAAAAGATAGTCAGATGTACGAGAAAGCCTGACAGGTGTTAGGAGTCTCATGGACCATCATGAAAGCAGTCACCAAGCAAGTGAAGAGATATCTAAAGAACATAAAAAGAACACAGAGAAATCCTTGTTTTACAAGATGGCAAAATTTAATAGGGATACCACAGTGTTCTGTTCTGAGAAATTGTTCCTTATGTTAACGTGTGGTTAGGAAAACAGGATAAAAACTGAAGTATAAAAATTTTCAGCTGACAAGAAACATTACTTCCATACATTGAGATTAAATAATATTCTCTATGGGGAAGTGCAAAATACATTATTTTGAAAACGAATCTCCTGAATTAGGTGAGCTATAACTATTCAGGGGATCACTGGGTGTCACTTCAGCGTATGAAATTTTCACTTCCCAAAATGCTCTAAGAGACAAAAAAGCACATGAGATACTAAAATGGACAAGAGTTTGAAGTAAGTGCTGTAAAAAGGTGACTGCAAACTTGACTTTTCTGATTCAGGCTGTGGATAACGGGATGGATTATGCCTTTAAATGAGAGGTCACTAAGTTACAGAGTGTTGGTATTCCAGCTGTTCACTTTCTAACCCTCCAGGTCAGGAATTGCTTAAGGTTTCCCAGGCTTTGACTATCTCACAGATGCCCGAAATGTCCAGTCTCTCTCCATGTATGAGCACAAAAGACTGCTTTTGTGCTCATAGAGTGAACCTGGTCTCCTGCTGCATCTCTTGTCAGACCACCTGCAACTCCTTCAAGTTCTAATTCAACATCATGTCAGATTATTTTGCCAGCAAAAATATTGAGTTCAGCTGCAGCTGCATCAATTAGCTCCTCAAGTCTGCAAATAGTGACACTAGTGACACTTTTTTGGATGAATGAGGGACCTACTGGCGAGTGCATAAATGTGATGATCAACCCTCCCTTTCATGTCTCTGTGTTTAAACATTCTTTTACCACCAAGAACTTTGAAAGTGACAGTCCTCTGCCTGTCACTCTAAAATACATATAAATATTTTGCATCTGTCACAACCAAGCTTCACAGATACAGGGATGTGCAACAGCACAGATGCTAGTTAAAAAAAAAAAAAGATATCTCTCTCTCCTGTTGGTCAGAGATAATTTGTTTTTTGTGATACCAGCTACTGTATCATATGAACATGAGCCAACAGTGGCAGGTGACCAAGAAGGGAAGTTTTTGTATCAAAAATTGTGTGGCCAGCAGGACCAGGGCAGTGATTGTCCCACTGTACTTGGCACTGGTGAGGCCATACCTCGAATCCTGTGTTCAGTTTTGAGCCCTTCACAGCAAGAGAGACATTGAGAGGCTGGAGCATGTCCAGAAAAGGGTATGGAGCTGGGGAAGGGTCTGGAACACAATTCTGATGAGGAGCAGCTGAGGGACCACTGGGATTGTCGAGCTTGGAGGAAAAGGAGATTCAAGGGAGACTTTATCACCCTCTGCAACTCCCTGAAAGGAAGCTGTAGTGAGGTGGGGTCTCTTCTCCCAGGTAATAAGTGACAGAGTGAGAGGGAATGTCATCAAGTTGCACCAGGGAGGTTAAGATTGGATATTAGGTTGAGATTGGATATTAGGTTAAGATTTCCTCAACAAAAGAGTTGTCAAGCATTGGAACAGGCTACTCTGCTGGGTAACCATCCCTGGAGGTATTTAAAAGACATGTAAGATGTGGTGCTTAGAGACATGAACATAGCAGTGTTAAGTTATCTTAAAGATATTTTCCAACCTAGATAACTGGTATCTTGTGATCACTGAATTTCATTGTGTTATTGTTATTCTGTGCATGTTCCAGATAATGTCTCTCATCTCGTATCAAGTATGTGAGCTCTCCTAGGGGGGCTATCTTCATCCACCCACAATGTACAGGACCTTCTTTTATTTGGAGTAGTTTGCCAAGGCTCTATTGCTTTATAAAATAAAACCTGCTCTCTTGACTCCTCTGACCCTACACTGGTCAGTGTTACTCCAAAAGTGAAGGTGAATTTTTTATTCCAAGTTTTAAGATGCCTGCTAATCTGCTGCTTACCCAGACCAGCAAAGATCAAAGAGTCTGAACACTCAATGTGTTTTCAGAAGGATGAATCCCTCTGCCTGTGTTGTTGTTGGTTTTTTGTTTGTTTTTGTTTTAGTTTTTTTTTTAAGCAAAATACTGATCTATTAGGAGATGTTTGGCAGGGAAATTTTAAATGAAGAGTCTTCTGAACAAACTATTCAACCTACTTGAACTGCAAAGCTAAGCTGTTAATTAGTACTGTGCAAGATACCTTTATGTTTTCTTTTCATTATGTCAGTCTCTGTCTATGTTAATGGCTCACTTACTGCTCTCATCCATCTTAATCCTCTTTTCATAAAGGTGTGAGTGCTCCAACTCTTGTTTCAAGGCATCCTCAGGGAAATGTTTCAATCAACCCTCTTGACACACAGTGTTGTAGCACACACCGGGACTGTGATGTCGATGTGCATGAGTTGCTTTCTTTCACTTGTTTAGGACAACAGTAACATCTTCAGGAATGAAAGCAGCACCAGAAATTTGGATCCCCAGTGGAAGATAAGGGTGTCATCACAAAATATAGGTGGAGTCAATCTGGTGCTGCAATCAGCAGTATAAGTTGTGGATATTCAACTGTGTTGAGAGGGACACAAGACCTGTAGGAGATTATTGGGATGATGGGGAGCACACCCATAAGAAAGAGGAGGAAAAATAGCCCTCAGGAGCCCAGAGAAATGGAAGTCATTTTGGAGGACTAGGCAGATGGATTAGAGCTGCAGTAAGTAGTAAACACCAGAGGTTTATTACTCACCTCACAGGCCAGTGATGGGGGCAGGGCTGACAAGTGGAAAGCAGTACCTGTTTTCAGTGGTTTCCGGGATTTTGTTGTGTTTTTTTCAGGTTGACAATGAAATGAAGCAAAATTTTTCACTGTTTTCCTCCAGCTCGGAGAGATGGGAGTGTGCACATCAGGAGTCTGCTTTATCTGGCTTTTTCAGGCAGCAATTTGTGATAGAAGAAGTGCAGATGTTCAGTCCTGCTCAGTTTGACTCAGAAAAGAGGTTTTCAGTTCAGATCACTTTTGGGCAGAACTGGTACTTGACATTTTCATTAGAACTAACCACATGCAGCACTACTTGCTGCAGTAGTTGCAAACTCCTTTGCTTACCTTGCCTCTATTTTATTGTCAGGGAGAGGAAACATCCCTTTAGTCCTCAGAGTGCCTAAATGCAGAGGAATGGTGCACGTCAGTGTGTGTGGGGGGTGTGTGTTCACCTGCCTCTCCATGCATTTTGAAATCATAATGGGAAATATATCCTGAAGTGGAAACACCGAAGGACTTGTTTGTGACCCTGGAAACACCAGAGGACTTGTTTGTGATCCAGCACTGATATAACTATTACTGTCCCAGAGTTGGTGCTGATTTATGCCACTGTGGAGTCAGGGAGCACAGCTTCTCAGCACCCTGGGCAGCTGGGGTTCTCTTGCCAGGGATGGTGAATAGTCAGACCAAAGCTTTTCTCCTTTGCTGCTTTGATGTTTCTGTCTGTCATGGATTACTTCTCTCTTCTCCCTCTTCTTCCAGCGAGTGTGGCATGTCCTGAGGCTTTGTCCCAGTGGAAGTGGTCAGCAGTTCTGGGGAGGCACCTTGCTGGCAGAAAACACATCTAATGAAAAAGAAGTCAAGGTGGATCACTTCCCACAATGTCTTCCCCCTCACAAAACTTGACAGAAAAGCACAACCGCTTTTACTTCTTACCTTTAGCCTTTCACCTGGGTTTGTGTTTCCTCTGCCCTAATGTCTCCTGTCAGCTTTCGCTGTGCCCATCCTTCCCTTTCTCTGAGCCTCTACTGGCAGGCAGAAGAGAGGGGATCTAATCCAGGGGATAGTCATCAACAGGCTGCAAATTTGGCAGCATATCATGAGCATACTTCAATATGCTTTGTAATTTATAAGGCAACACATCCGTTTTTAAGACCAGCCCTGAATCTCAGTATATCAAAAGGCAGGAGATTGAAGAATAGACTACTACTGCCACTTATAATAACCCCTCCAGAAATACACTGTGTGAAGAGTCTTGTATCTATCATTAAAATTGTTTTCTTTCTCCTCTTAGTGGCTATGTAGCATGTATTTATTAGAAGTTATTGCTGGGATGACTTCATTGATAAAGCTCCATTGTATCTAGCATGAAAGGAGAACAAAAGATGTAATATTCCCTGACATATCATGTGGATTCTCATTGTATGGCATGGACTTCAAGGGACTGAAATTTCTCTCATTAGGTTTATTTTTTTCTCTGCTCCTGATTTCCTGGCAAAATCAGAGTTCAAAACACAAGCTTAAAGCCCCAAAGGGGGTTGAACGTGTCAAAATGTTTTATAAATTGAAGGGATAGAGAAGTTCTGGAGGCAGCTTTAAAATATATGCTTTGTTTTCGTTGATATTTTATAGGGAGGTGTTCTTCACTCTGGGTAGAGCAAAACTACCCTGTGGTCCTTCCCTGCTTCTGCATTCCAACCCACATCCCACCTGGATAGGCTCGTCCTCTCCTCTGCCAGGGAGGTGCACAGGGACTATCTCTCTATCCATGGGAAGGAGAACGAAGGATCTGATTGCTATAAAACCTTGGGAGTCTAACTGCTTTTGGTGTTTTTATTTATTTATTTGTTGTTTATCTAGTTATTTAATTCCTCAGGAAATAGAGACTATCCGGAGGATGTTCTGAACTGAGGAACTACCCAGAACTGAGTTACCTGATGGGTCTTATCTGGAAACCTTACATAATTTGATCTGGCTATTTATAACATGAGTGAAGGAAAAATATTTTAAAACAAAGCATCCACCCTGGAGACTCACTAGAAACCTAAGAATTCCAGATACAGACCAGAATAGATGAAATCACAAGTAAAGACAGAAGATGACTCTTCTCTCTCTGTGCTTCACTGCCTGCAGATGAACGTCAGATTAGTGCAGAAGCCAACACAGACACGGAAAGTATCATAATGCAGCAAAGATTAAATCCTGAATCTGTGCTGAGGGGCATCTGAACCACGTCATTCACTGCAAAGCAAGTGGCAGAAACCAGCCTTTTCCAGAAGCCAGAGGAAGTGTTTTGAGGGAAAAAACTAAATATGCCTTGATATCAGAACTAGGATCTATGTCAAGGTCAAATCAAAGTCACTGTACTGATATGCCGGCTTATTATTGAGTATTAGAGTTTGGGACTTGGTACCAGTAAACAGCACAGAAAGTAGAAAAACCTTCAGATATTCTGCAAGTTATTGTCTCTGAGCCATACGCTGAATTGGTCCTGCTTACTCAGTACCAGCAAAGATCTTCCATAAGAAAGGATTTAATGAGCATCGGGGTCCCAACAGCCTCCTTGGGATCAACACATGGATGCAATCCCTGATTTACAGCTTCAAGGAAAGTCTTCTTGTGGTGTGTTCACCCTCTTTTCCAGCAGGGCTTCTGGGAAGGAAGGGGTTCCTGTCCAGGGGGAGACACAAAGTCTGTGGGTGTTGACTTTCTCCCTTTCAGCAGGACGCTGCTGCAAGATGTTTGCTGGGTTCTCCATATGACATTGCTGCAGAGGCAGCCGGTCCAGGGCCAGTGAGGGATGGAGAAGTAGCTGGGAGACAATGATTCCTTTGGGATTGTACTGTCTAGAAGATGGAAGAGGGCCAGGAAAGATCAAAGGCACAGTGTCTGCTAAAAAATAGTGATTACAGCTGCATGCATGTATGGTTGTGAGGGGTATTCTGTTTGCTGTTTTGATTCAATTATTAAGCTGTTAGAAAATATCATTTCAGTTCAATTTCAAAGTAGATTTTTTTTCTGTGAATTAAAAAATGTTACAGATTCTTTTTTCCCTCATAAATAAATGTGTGTGTGCGTGTAATTGCAGCTACATGGGTTCTCATCATGGCATTATAAGGGTAAGCTTAGTTTCTTATGCAGTTACATTTTAAAATTGTGTGTAAAACTGAAATGGGTCACTGAAAAGGAAACTATAAAACTGTATAAAGATTCATGATCCCTTACTGGTCTTATTTTAACAAGAAACTATAAAGGGAAACATTTATTTTCCGTGCTAAAAGTAAAGGTCACTCGGTAGCTTTCAGTTTCCTTTCTTTCTTTTCCCCTTCTTGGCACTCGTGTAGGTTTCTGAAAATATTTCAGTCTTTTTTCTTTCATTTCTCCCCTTTCAAGCTTGTCATCTTTCACTCTAACAGCTTCTTTCTTCTCTATCGTTATTTCCCAGCAAACTAATATCCTTAGGGGTTCTCCTACCTTTTATTACAAAGAGTTCATATCATCTGGCCCTGTGAACTGGAGGGCAGATAAGGAGCTATTTTCAGCACTGTAGTGTTCTAGAGGTAGTCTGCAAACCACTTCAAACTAGACCCATTCTTTAGTTATTACTAAACTTTCTTTTCCATAGAACTGCTGTTGCATCTCAGAGCAATGATTAAGAACCAGTGGTCATTTGTAAAAAATAACTGGGAAACATTAAAAATGGTGTCTTGGGCTCCAGACACAGAAGTTACTGATATTTCACGATTTTGTTGAGACATAGAGTCAGTCAATTCTTATTTTTAAGAGCTCAGATCCTCTGACTATTGAGTATTCAGAGACTATATGGACTAGAACTGTAATTTCTCTTACCCCGAGGGTCTTACCTGGGTCTTAACCCTCCAGGAGTATAAAGTCAAGCGTTCACTTTCAAAGAGTGGCTTCTGCTTCCCTGGCCAAATTCTCTGCAGTCAGGTCCTGGGCTAAACAAAGAATTTCTGCTTTTAGTGTATCAAATTTCTGATTTGGTCGTGGCACCTGCAGGACAATTTCAAGGTGCAGCAGTTGACTTTATTACAGATGTCTATCCAAAGCCCTGGGTATTTTTAAACATGTTCTGGGCCATTCACTAGCATAGAGGTTCTAACGGTGTTTTCCTCACTCAGATTTTTACTTTACAGGCAGTCCAGGGGCTTAAGAAGTCATTGAACTACAAATTAGGCATTAGAAAAACCTGAAAATCTAACACTAACACAAGATTTTTGTTCCCTTCCTCTCTGAAGATATGCTTGCTTTTAGCTGTCTTTCTATTTTTTATATTCATTATGCCTAAATAACCTCCACAAATAAAGAAGTCTTTCTTATGTTTCCCAGTTCAGTGACTTTTTGCTGTTTATTTTTTTGGCAAGAAATCTTTTTAAGGCAGCACTATATTGACTTTTCCAATTTTTCTTCCCTGCTCTAGTAACTCTAGTTGAGTTTTAGTGGCAACTACTCCAGAAACCAGAGTCTTGTACTAGCTTCATAGATTTTACACAGTAATTTATGTTGTGCTTTGTAAAGCTGCAGACCACGAGAGCTATTGCAGGTGCATGTCCTTTTCTTCCTTCTCCATTTGGAATTGAAAAGCTCTTCCTTATTTTTAGTTTATTTTTGTTAATACTATTCAGGCTCCAGCTAGTTAGTATTCTCATCATCTCTTTCTGTTCAGTAAGTACCCAGGAATAAAAAAGTCCCCTAGTTATTCCACAGTTTTCTTTAATCACTTATTTCTATAAGAGAAATATTTGGCTGGTAATATAGCAAAAGAGAAAGTCTATTTTTTTTTTTTTCCCTGAAAGACTACCACAAAATTCAGGGTTATTTTAAAATTAGATATTTCAACCAGCTCCAGAAAACCTTAAAATAGTGTAAATTTTTATTATTTAATTTGCCTAAATGTTATGTTTAAAAATGTGATGTGACAGAATTCGAGCAGAATTCTGTCTAGAGCAAAGCAGCAGCTGATAATTCTGAATTTCTGCCCTTGCTCAGCTGAATGTCTGGAGCTGTTTGGCAGCCAAGCCTTCAGGATCACACCATTCCAGGCTGTGGATCCAGTTGCTGTCCCAGGCACACTCAGGGGACTCCGATGGGATACTTTGGAAAGGAACAACCTTGGCCCTGATTCTGCTGAGGCACTGGAGGGATGCTGGGGGTTGCCCTTTTGATGACAAAAGAGGAATGTCATCGCTGGTACACACTGTTGCTGGCAGTGGTTGCCAGTGCCCTGATGGATGTCAATATATTGGACCTGGCTTCTGTTTTGAATGGAAAATTGCACCTGCTCCCCAAGCTCATTAAGTGTTTAAGGTAACACGTTTAAGGTAACTTATGTTTAAGGTGACTAATGCACATATTGAAGGGAAACTCCACTAAATTATCAGGTTTGATTAATACAACTGCTATAAGAGGCATGTTATCTCAGTGAAATGATCTCCTGGTTTGTTTGATAGGAGGGTCTGCTCCATGCACACAGCTCTAAATGACGTGGGGTTAGATCTAAACCTCCTAGGCTGACCTTAAGGGAAAGGTTGAGCACCAACATGACGATGGATGAGATTTCTTGGGATGAGAAGTGTGGGGTGGTACAAGGGGAAGGGACTGCCCACTGTAGCACCTGCTCTTTCCATGCTGCATCTTCTGCTTCCTCTGGATTGGATGGAGTCATGGCTGGGCTTCGCGAACGAAGATTTGGGAAGGCTCTATCCACATTTGCTACAGGCACGTTGGTGACTTATGAGGCCAATACGTGACAGACAAATCCGATTGCAAAAGGCACAGCAGAAAGACTCCTTAGATGGTGTATTCTGCAATACACGGTTCTTTCTGCGTTGCCTTTTCTCCTCGAGAGTGATCCTGCGAGTGTTCTCAAAGGAGACAGCTGCGTTATAGATGGTGTGTCTCCAGGCCTCCCGATTTGAGGCCAGAGTAGACCAGTTATGGTGATCAATATGACCAAGGCTGAGATGTTTCGGGGAGTCCTTGTATCTTTTCTTCGGGGCTCCTCTCTTGCGGCAGCCGGTGGCAAGTTCACCATAAAGCAAGATCTTAGGGAGGCGGTGGCCCTTCATCCTGGATGGAGTATTGATGTGATTAACACATGGAAGCCCCTCATCAAAGGCTCTACTACATTCAAGGCTAGTTAAACACAGGTAAAATTTTGAAGGACTGGACTTAATATAACATAATTTATGGCAGAGTACAAAATGTAGCACTTTTTATATATCATACCTTTATAATTCTTCCAAAGGGATACTGTGGACAACTGTCCATAGGAGCAGTTGTCACACAGGGAATGTGCTCTATGTAGTAAATCTGCCAGTTGAACTGCAGCTCCAAGCATTTGAAGAAATTGGGTAATGTACTGAAGCAGAAAGCACCAACAATTTTGGCAACTGCTGAAATGCCACTGAGTGCAGCAGAAGAGAGCAGAGCACATTTCTTTTCAGCCAGCATGTCTTCTGCCTCTTTCTTTCTCCCAGCTACCTTTGTCTACTGTCTATGCAAATACCTACGCTACATGCCTCATGAGTTTTCTGTCTTTTTGTGTTTTTCCTGGATACTTCATTATTCCAGGGAGGTTGTGGAAGTGTTTGTGTGTGTTTGTATGCACAGTGAACGATGCCATGGACTATTCATTGGAGTGATCAATTGTGTTCACTCTGGTGTCAGGTACCTCTCGTTGACTTCAGTTTCTTTCCTATTGGATATGTCTAAGATTAACCAGGCATTAGTCATTAATCAAGGGAGTATCTACAAATAAATTTTTCATCATAATGAGCTGCGTGGTTGAATTAAGAGTATTTGTGCTTTCATTATTTGTCATGATGTAGGGGTGTGGTGCCAATGCAGTGCACCCAGCTTGGCTATTAGTGCTGCTGTGACCAACAGCATCATCAACTCATCAACAAATAAAATACTCATGTAATAATATGTCAGGGCATCTTTTAAGTGCATGCAGAACTTATTTCTAATGTTTTAGGCACTAATTTTCTCATAGTAGATAAAATATTTTTAGCTAATTTGTTGTTTGGTATTGACAACATAGTGTATAGTCAAGCGGTAGATCAAAGAGCCAAAAGAACAAAAATCGGGTTTTGAAGTTTGTTATGATTATAGACCTTGCAAAATAACTTTTAACAAGAGGTGCAGGTGTTGCATTGCACACATGCAGATTTAAAATGTCACTGTTTCTGACTCTGCAAATTTTACCTGTAACAAGGAATAAAAAAACCCTTTTTTGTAGGAACTTAATTTTTAAAACTTAGATGGGCTTTCTTGAGTAACTGGTTCCCCACATTTTCATTTGAATTTTTTCTCCCTAAGAACATGTAAGAGAACTGATGCTCTTCCTGAGGTGACAACTAATGTCTTTCACAAGAGAATTTAATTTCTCTTATGACTGAATTCTGGAAAAGAAGGACATGTGTAAATAACTAGTGAATACAGCCCAAACAGTAATTCTGTTATGCATAGAAGCATTTTGTAGGCGTTTAATGTCAATTTTAATAATGTATACACTTCCATTGAAAACAAAATTATTGCAAAAATTAACGTGGATATCTCTATCTGTTTACTCGGAGTGCTCTCACAGATGTTTTAGAAATTTATATTATTTTTTCATACTGTTTTCATTGAATGTTAAACGTGTTAAAAGGTAACCTTTGAAAAGGGAATGCTTCCAAGGAGGTTGAGATTGCAACTTGATGACCTTTAAAGGTTCCTTCCAACCCAAACTATTCTATGATTCTATGGTCTTGTGTCAGTGACTGACAAGCCCCACTTTCCCTGACTGTCCCTACACAGAACCTGCATTGGGACCCCACTCTGCACCCTGGGACACCGTTTTTTACTTGACCTTTCCAAATCCCCTGCAATGAGCTGCAACACTTTCCACTAGACCAGGTTCCTCAAAATAATCATGGGTTGAAATGTGTCTGGGGAAGCTCATTCTGACAGCACGCAGAGTGGAGACATTTGGAAAAGTGAATCTTAATTTCAGAGATGGAACCTATTCCAGTTGCTTCTTAAAATGATGAATACTGACAGCACGTGACAAAACTGTCCTATTTGTAAAAGCAAAGGAGAGGACATCAACTAAACTACCAGCAAAGCCCAAGCAGCCAATGGAGAGCTCTCCAGTGTGGAAGAAGGGTGAGGAAAAGGTACAACTTGCAGAACAGACTAACTGGGACTTCTTTGCCCAGTCTTTGTATTGTATTATAGGGTGCAAGGCAAAAGCTATGGCTTTGTGTTCCAATGCAGTTGTGTGGCCTCACGGTCCATTTCAGAATTTAAACATTTTGCAGGAGCCTGACAACACTGACAGTCTTCATCCTCTGCAAAAGCTGCCTGTCCTCCAGCACAGTCAGTGTTGATGTCTTTGAGGAGGACGTGATTGAGGAGAGCTTGTCCCATGGTACATTTATGCCAGCTTTTCAGTCTCATTTTGGCAGTGAGAGATCACTCAGCTGTTGCAGATGAGGCAGGAATACCTAGTGTGAGGTATGGCTATTTGAGACCTTCTTCGAAAAATATCTGGGCACTGGATGCATCCAGTAGAAGCTGATGCTGACCTACAGCACAGGATGAGATTTCTTTGCATTTCTAATGCATCTCCTGAAGCAGCTGGGCTCCCCAGAGCAGTACATAGGCTTTACAGGAAATCACCAAGTTGTCTTTGAAAGGGAAGTTCCCTCTATGGATATGTAAAGATTAAATCCATTTAAAAGTGCTGTGTGATCAAGTTAGCTCAGCAAACACAGACAGATACTTTGGGATGTAAATTAATCTAAACTTTCAGAGAGAATAATATGAGCCCTTAAAATTCACTAAATTAATTATCTGACAAATCTTTAACTAAACACAGCGAACATACCATGCAGATCAGAGATCCCTCTTTCTTTTGCTGCCTCTTCTCCTTGATTACAACTCAAAGTGGGAATGCCCTGTATGTGGTGTCTGTGATTCTTCTGCAGTCATTCCCTGCGACTCAGAGTTGGTGATTTTTTTTTTTTGGAGCCCTTGGCAATTGATGACAGTGGTGTTGTTGAAGCCTCACTGCTCATCCCATGTATTTTCATTCTGAATTGTTTGTGCACATAGTGTTTGGGCTGGTTTCCTGTCTTGTCCTGTTGGTTGGCTGCTACTGCCCTCCAGCAGCAGAAGTCCAAAATTTGCCCTGCAAGGTCTGCCTGGTGGGGAGTGTGGAGTTATGGGACAGCAGGTATGTTCCTGGAATTCTGCTTACAGTAGTAAAAGCTACAGTCTAGCAAGAGGAATAATAGTCACAATTATCGCTGAAGTGTTTTGACACGTGTTCGTAAAACTCCTTTAGAATGTACATGGAATGTATCATTTATTTTAATGAAATTCTGCCTAACCCAGGCTATTACTCACACTCTTGTCTCTGATTTCTGTGAAGTGCCAACTCAGAGAATGCTCTTAATGATGAGCCTGAAGAGCTCCTTGGGATTTGCAGATATGAGCTTCTCCCAGCACATTTGTATTTTGAGAGAGAGATATTACTGAAGTGGCAGAAAACTTAGAGTGTGGAAGTTTGTCAGCAGAGTGAAGCTCTCACAAGGACATCCTTGTATTTATTTTCTTTTTTTTTTTTCAGGGAAAAACTGAAAAAGAGGTTTATTTGGTATGCAGTTCAAGTAAAGGGCATAGTATGTGTGGAAGAAAGAACATGGAGAAGTCCTTCTGAATCCTTTGAATCCCCTTGACTTTGGGACAGAGCAGTGCCTGTGCCTCTGAGTTGAGGTTTGTTGAGTGCTCTGAACTGTGGTGTGTGAGCAAGTATAAGTATGATAAATACTTTCATCGCTCAGTCACCACAGTGGTCTGCAGACTTTTATCTACAAAAGAACTGCTGCTGCCACAAAAGTAGTTGTGCTGTGGTCACGCACGCCACGCAATTCCTCTGCCTGGTACCGTGGGTAACAAACAGTTGGCTGGGCTGGAAAAATCCCGAGCACAAAAAGCATGTCCTCCCTCTTTTGCCAGGGCATCTGGCCCCCTAAAAAACATGTCACCTTGTTGAACAGCATTTAAATCAAAGTGAACTTTAAATTCCAGCTCAGATTCACATGTCATCCACATTTCTGTGGAAGGAACAGTTAAAGGGTTGACTAATGGCCAAATTGCTGCAGGAAATGCAGAGGAAGACCATTTGGAGGTCAGATAATATTTAATCAGGAAACTTTTCAGCACATCTTTGATGTTCCTGTTAATTTTATCTTTTCCCCAATTCATAAATAATATCCATCTGGAGAAACTTAGATGCACTTAGCTATGTTTTATTAAGCAGGAAATAATCCACTGGTCACACACTTTTAGGAAACCGCACTTGGCTTTATTCTTCTCTTTCCATGGAGAGTAGAATACATACATAGTAAAATCTCCTCCCAGCAATGGCTCAGCTACGACCACAAATTTTCCTTGTATTTCTCTCTTGTTGGATCACCTGAGAATAAACCCAAGCACCAACAAAATTTTTTGTTTACCCTGGATATCTTGAAATACCATGGCTCTCAGGAATTACTTTGTTGTTTTATTTAAAGGGTACGTATTACAATTGATTTCAGTGCATCCTGACATTTACAAAAGTGCTTTCTGCAGGAAGGCTACTCATATAGGTGAGAAAGGAAAGCATCCATAATTTAAGGTAATTCTTGCTGTAAATTTACCTGTGTCAAAGAAGTCAATGTTTGGAAGGCCCAGAACTATGTAATTGTTCATTGAATACCTTACTAAGACATTTGAAGCAAAACAGGTAGGTAGTAAATGAAGAGGAGTTGTGATAATTCTTAAAAGAAATCTAAATAGGAGGGTTTTGCTTTGATATGATATTTTATACAAAGTATTTCCTTCTTTCCAGTTGGTAGCAGAGGGAAGAGAGAAGAGAGTTAATCTTTATAGCTTTTTTATAAATGCCACTCAGAAATTCATAGCTAAGACTGACTTTTGAAACAAGAAGGATCCATTGGAGCAAATAATCTGGAGTTTTCTCTCTGTTTTCCTGACTTTCCAATTTATTTATTGCAAATTAAAAAAGAAGTTTAGATAGGTTCCTAAAGTAAAGACTTTAGGCCATCCACTGTCATGCTTATTACTTTGTACAATTACAAATTCAGTTGCACTTTCAAACTAGTAGGCCTTTGAAAACCCTTACCTTTTAAAGAGCTTATGCAGGTTATACTGGGAATCTTTGCAAGATGAATGATTTTTAAAAATAACTTTCACAGTGTGTATATCAGAATCTGAACAATCCTCCCCCGCTAAAGACTTATAAAAATACCTGCCCTTTGCTTCAGAGCAGTGAAGGCACAGAAAAACTTTTAGATGGACTTGTCTGACAAGTACTTTAAGCTCTGGGAATGTACAGCTTGGATTTACATCCAAACTGATTTAACTTTGCTTTGCAGAAGCACTGCATTAGAGAAAACCCCACCCTAATAGCCTTTTAAACTTTCAAAATTGATGTGAGGCTATTTAAAAAAAACAAAAAACAAAAAACAAAACCAAAACAACAAAGCAAACAACAAACCATTGTCTTGGTCTATCTTTGAAAAGCTGTTTGGAAAGCTCTTTGAGTATAATTTTACTGTTCAGGACTGTACTTTTAGAAATTCTTTTAGACTGCTTTGTTAAAACAGCAATATTTATATGCTTTTAATTGATGATTCTCTTCTTCCCTCCACCTTCTTTCTGAAACCCTACAACACCTTTGGCCAGCTTTTGGTCTGATATTATGAGGTGTGTCCAGGATGTTATGTTTATTTCTGGGTTAAATAAATAGCTGGACAAAGGGAGAGATCCTGAATGTCTCAGGGAGCAGCATGAGGTCCACCTTTACAGGCACCAGAAAGTCCACGAAGGAGCTCACAGTGAGAACTGTAGGTACTTCATTTATTCTAGAGACCTGAACTCCTTTTCATTTATTTTATTTAACATTGCAATACTGTAATCTATTCTGTAGTGCTTTGAGTATTTTCATAGAGAAAATCTGTGTTATTGTTGCATTTCATAGATGGAAAAATAGAGAGATGACTTGGTCAAGAACATCTAGAAGGATGGGAAATTGGGAAAGTTTGCTCTGTGCAAAGAAAAAAAAATGACAGAAAACCAACAATTTAGAAGAGTTTAATTTGCAATTATGTTGTTTGAATGGTACATCTGTGCAAACTTATATGTATGTATATTTGTGGAGTCAGAGCCAGTGTGTATTGTCAGTGCACACAATACTTTACATTTCCCAATGCATAACAAACAGTTTTCTTTGGCAAAACTGCTCTGTAACATTGAAATTTAGGTGACCTTTTTTCCTGACCTCATCCACTGAAGAACATTTTCCTTTTTTCTTTCCTTTTAAGTGGTAGGTGGTTTGCCTGCATTCCCTTTTAGTTTTCCCAAATGATAATTCCCTGCTTCCACCTGGCTCTGTGAGTCATTAGTGGGTGACAGCTATCTGAGGCATCCATACAGCTCCTCTGTCCTGTCTCAGCTGCCATGTTTCAGATGTGTTATCAAGACATTGCTATTGTGCAGATACAGATTAGTTCTTGAGACTGATTTTTCTGCTTCACCAGTTCTTTTGTAGCTGCCAGAACTAATTGCTTACATTACATTACCAGTCTGTGCCTCTATCAGTCCTTGGATGATGCCATCCATTGGAATACAGCTGCATACTTAAGTGCACTTTTTAACTACTTCTTACTATTCCTGCCTGTGTTTACAATTGACAGAATTGTCCCTGATTTTTTCTCCGACCTCCATGACTTGCCAGAAATTGTACAATGGTTGAACTGATTCATTTGCCTTTTCTACCTCTAAAATTTTTTGAATTTCCAGTCACTTAATAGGAGTTAAACGGAGCTATGTATAAATTCTTTATACAAAGAATCTTTCCTTTCTGAAACTGGGTGAAGTTGCTCAATAGCAATACTGTAGTGACTGGTGATATTTAGAAAACTTGAAACTCCTGAAAGGCTGAATGAAAATTTGGAAATGCATCAAAGCCTGTCCTGCCCCCATAATAAAAAGGGGTTTAGTTTTGGCCCAGCTGTATTGAGTCTTCATTTCAAGACATAAAAACCAAATATCCACTCACTGTGCTGTGACACCAACACTGGCTGTCAATATAAATTGCTGCATGATGCCGTCACATTAAACATTTCCTTATAACTCAAGAGATATATTTATATATATATATATTTAGATATATATATTACCACTCATTTCTAATATGTATTCAGAGGGAAAATCATAGTCTTGCTGAGTAGATGTAAATTAATGTGTGTGTGTCTGTGTATTTGCATTTGAGAAAAAACAATCCAATATTTTAATATATCTTTTTAGATTTACAGGGCTTTTTAGGACTGTGAAGAAATTAATTTTTATGTGTTCTTTATATCGCTGGTACATCAGGCAGTGTTTTAAATGTCAAAGATTAGTTATGATTAATAATTTTAATAATAAGAGTAATGGTAAATTTTGACAGCATGTGAATAAAACACAGGTCTATAAATGGCATAAGAGTAAGATTTTCTTTGTTTGTTGGCTGGAATTTTAAATCCTGCATATTCAAATCCAAAGTACTGATATGAAGATTCTCTCAACATTTGTAGCAACTATTTGAATAACATTAATTTTTTGAGGCATAAGATTTTTTTATGCCAAACAGAATGTTTTTTTCTCTGAAAAGTGGTACAGAACAGCTTTTAAATGTTAAATATGACATTTCTTAATAATCCCAGCTTTCATCATTGCAGGTTATGTGGACATCAGCTGACCTTTTATTTTGAAGAAAGAACATCACTGTTCTACAGACTATCCAATACTTCTTAAATAACCTTAAATGGCACTCAGAGTAATTTGTTCTAGCATTGGCTTCTTTAAGACACATGATGCAGAGAAATTAGTGACTTGGGACCCATGGCTGAAGACATTTCCCTGGTTTATTTGCTATGTCTGAATTATCAGCTTTGCAAGCATGTGTTTGCCACAGGGAATCACATCTTTCTCGAGTAAGGATTGAGTTCAAAGTGACAGTTTTGGGTAACCCACGTACTTCTGTTCTTAATGTATTTAATTCTGAAGGCTTTCAACTTTCTTCATCATTCCTTCAGCTTCTATCCACCTGTCCCTTTCCTTACTTTGATTTATTGTTTGCTAATTATATATATTGCTTGCTAATATATGAAACTTGATGCTTTTCTCAAATAACATTCCAGTTCTTCAACCTGAGTGATTTTTTGTACCTTTTCCTTAGCTGTGAGGTGAGGCACAGGATCCACCTCTCACAGTGTTGCCAACCCAGTGCTTTAGTTCTAAATTTCAGCTCGTGTGAGGAGTGTTTCCAAACCTGCATTCAGGGAAGTCCGACTCCAATGTGGGATTTGTAAACAGGGTCTCACATAGAAGGTGAGATTGCCAATTTTATCCACGGCACAGAGAACAGAGGACAAAGGCAGAGGAGTAGAAAGGGAGCTGCTGAAGTCCTGGACCAGAATAAGCATCACCACTAAGTTGTACTGGATTTCCTACAGCCTGTGTCTGCTCTCAGAGCATTGCAGCTATTTCCTTATGGGAGGTGGGGAGGAGAATTTATTCCAGTAGTTACAGAATTAGATTTCTCAAAGGGAAAAGGGAGTGGGGAGAAACACGAACCACTGTGGCTACATTGGATACTGATTTAATTTACATCTGTGGTGATTGGATTGCAGTAATTTCTCTGGGGAGCAGCTCCTGAGATAATAATTTCAAAAGAGAAGCTTAGCAATGATGAGCTGAGGACTTCCTGAAGCAGGATGGCCTACAGAAGAAAATATCTTTTTAAAGGCATGTGGGTTCGGCCAAATTTAATAGGAATTCAAACAATAAGAGTGTAGGGAAACTGTCTTGCAGGCACAGCAAGTTCATTTATGGGAAAACTGTATTCGTAGAATTGTTTGCTATAAAATGATCTTCCAGGGAATTACACCCTATATTCTTAAAAAAAAAATCTGAGAAATCTGGGGGAGAGAATAATGAAGAGTCTGCTAATACTTTCTTTTCAGTTATCCATGCAAAGGACTCAAAAATCTGCTCACCCATGAAGTCCTTAGAGCACAAAAGTGGACAGGGTTCAGACATAATCACGTTATGCTTAGGAGGAAAATCTTAAGTTCTTATTCTGGTTTTGATTTCTGTCCCACTATTTGCCCATGTTGGTACCTGTCACCCAACAGAGAAGGAGTCAGTCCTCTTCTTTACCTGTAAAAATCAATCTAGTCCTCCCTTGTCCATCTCAACAGCTATTAGTCACTTTTATTAATAAATGTGGGAAAGATTGCATGTAATAAGGTAATTAATGCTAGGATTAAAAAAAAGAGTAAAACCAAACAAAACAAGAAAACATTTTATTATCTGTTTCAGATCGGGTAAATTTGGGCATATTTAGGCCAGATTTGGAGTATATTTGGGCTGCTTTTTCTGGTTGAATAACACAACACAGCTGCAGAATCTGCCTGATCTGAGGGCTCAGCATAGTGGGGATTCTGGCTCTGTTGCAAAATCACCTTTGGTGTCTCTATTAATTAGTCAGCAGGGCTGTCACGATGCCTTAGCTATGATCCATTTGTTAAACTCACTTTGATGCTAAAAATAGTCTCCTCTTGTTAGCTCTGGCTTCTATAGGACAACTTTCTCTTGATTTGTGATGCTGCGTGAATAGGCAGAAATGAGCTACTGTGACAGTACTGCATGGGCTGGTATAAGGTCAAGCCAGAAATACCTGTAGCAAGGAAGGCAGGGGAAAGGCTTTGTGTCACACAAAATAAAACCCTCAGGGAGACCTTACTTCACCTCTTACTTCTTTTACATCCATTGCAAAATGATTGTTATCAACACACATTAACACTTTTCGTGCCCTTAACCATCAGAAGATGTCTCTAAATCCCTCTGTGCAGAAGGGGAAGCATTTCCATTGCATTTAACAACCACTAACTCATTCCCAGAGTTCCTGAGAGTCCATCCCAGCAGGACTGCTGTGGATCAGTCTCCTTGACAGTTGATTTCCTCCTCAACCCATCTGGCCAGGTGTCCGGAATTGGCAGCTGAGCAGATCAATAAGGGAGATGTCACACAGGAGAGGTGAGGTCTCAGCACCTGCTGTGTGTGCAGTTTGTGCAAGCCATGGAGCCAGGTTTTATTCTGTCCTTACCCTGCTCTCAGTTCCTGATCAATCACTTCACTCCCTTTTGTTAATATTTTTACAAATTTGAGAGCAGAAAAGAGAAGGTAATTTGTTTTTTTCTTTGTGTATCTGTAACGACCTCCTCATCCCAGCAAATTTTCCCAAAATTTTTCCACTGTTAGAGTGCTACATCTGCCAATGCAATCATTCATTGTTTTCCTCTTTGAATCTCTTCTTTGACATCTTGAAATTTTGATTTTGAGTCCTCAGTTGCTGCTGGCAGGTGACAAAGACAAGGGCTGTCAAGGTGCCTGTTGTTTCCTTGGCCTTTTTGCCATATTACACTACTAAATAATGTTTTTTTCTGTGGTTTGTTTTGTTTTTTTTTTTGGTTGGTTGGTTTTTTGGTTTTGTGCTTTCTTTGTTGCTGTTGTTTTTGTTATGTTGGGGGATTGTGTTTATTTTATTTTGTTTTGTTTTATTTTATTGCCATACCTAAGAGAAGCCAAGAGAGTAGCAAAGCAGCTTTTACATCCTTTGAATATGGACTGCATGATGATTCCTGGACTTTTTTGTTTCAGTTAAAAAGGAATTTCTTGTCAATCTATAAGCTACACAAATAAGCAATTTCACTTCAGTGATGCCTATTTTGAAAATACTCATTTAAAATTAAAAACATCAGAAGAAATCCTTTCTATATTGCTTTCTTCCAGAACTTTTTTAGAACAAAGAATCAATAAAGCTTAATAAAAATGTTGAATCCATTCTTTTCAATTCATACCCAAAAGCCAAACAAATAAAATTCTTCATATATAAAGTTTCCCATAACACTGTGCAACTCCAGCCGCTGTGGTGTGAGACCTCCTGAGTTCAGAGGGTCACGAGTGCATCACCTTGCCCTGGACAGTGGGATGTCCAGCATAACCAAGACACCCAAGACCACTGAATGTGAGACCGGAGTTTGAGCAGATTTCTCCTCCAGAGCAGTTTTCTGGAGGATCAGGCCACACAGGCTGATTGAGGTGTTGCAGCAGATGTACCAGAAACCAGAGAACTGATTCATCATTTTAGATTTGCTTGCAGGATCCATGAGCCAATCGATTTGGAGAGATCACAGTGATGACATTTACTATGTTACTTCTGTGATGGCTGGGGAAGGTATCTGACACTTGGGGGAGAGAGAAGACAGGCAAAAAAAGGGAAGGAAAGAGCATTAAAAAGTGGTACAATGAACTGCTCGATTTTAGTGCGGATTTCTCAGAATTGTTTCCTAACCCTAACCTTTGGAAAGTGTGCTCTCATTTTCACTTTGCCGCTCTAATAAATTTTTACTAGGAATACCACAACTTTTACTGACCTCTGTTTTGAAACATATTTGTCATTAGGTGTTTCCTGGCCTCAGCATACATAGCATGGAAATAATATATTTAATTTAAAGGAGTTATTTCATCAAAGCTTTATTTGTTTAATTTATGTGGGTGCACCTAGACAGCATGGTCCATCTAGGCTGTTGGATAGGGATGCTTAACAATTTAAAAAACATGGTTATAAAAAAGAAAAAAACACATACAATCAATTTGTCTTTGCCATCCTGCTGTCTTTTATGCTCTTGCTGTCACTTAAAAATCTTAAGACGGAGGTGTTACCCTTACTAATACATTCCCATACGTGTCTAACACTTCTACTTAACAGCCCCAGACTTCGCCATGAACAGCCATCCCTGGAAGTGTGGATTTATTCTTTTATGAAATCTTAGAAAAAGGTGCAAACTGAAGTGTAAATAACATTCATCTCACCAAATCGATGGGAATGTGACTGCTGCTTTTAAGGTGGATTAGATCTTGAGGGAAAGTTAAAATTTTGTCGCTGGTGCCAAGGGTGGGTAAGGGAATGCTAAAACACACAGGCCCATGTTGGCAGGAACTGATTTGTCTCAGCTCTTTCTGTTGTGTGAATGTTATTTGAGGAAGATAATACTTGGCTACGTGCAAGAATATTTCATATTATAGATGCAAAGTGTGTTGCTTTTATGACCCTGTTGCTTTTTATTCCTAATCAATTGTCATACATACAAAAGGAAAGCCATTTGGTGAGAGATGAGCCAGAAACACAAACACTAAAATGAGACACTGATGCTGACAGCTCAGAGATAATTTCCTGACATGGGAGAGAATGAAGCAATGGTATCTCTTTGCCACAGTGTCCTATCAGACCTTGAATTTATTTTCAGATGGCTTCAGAGCATCTCTCTGGCTGTCAACACATCAAGCCTGTTCCAGAGCCCATTGATGTCAATAGGAGCCTTTCCATTCACTCCACTCAGCTTTGATCATACCCTTGAAAAGTTCAAACCTCCTAAGTGCATTTGGGAGCTTTTTATGTATGAGGTTGCATCACTTCTATTTCCATGTTTATTAGTGCTGTACCGTGGAGATCTATGTAGCTGTGAAACATATATCTTATTACAGGAAGCATAAATATCAAAACATTTGGTATCCATTGAAGCTTAAGCTCAGCCCACCCAAAGTTGCTTGAGTTTTTGCCATTTATGATATAATACTAAATATCTTCCTGCAATTTATCACTCTAGAATGATGTGCCACTGAGTAAAAAATGAACTCGGCTTAAAATCTGTTGATTGGCAATTTCCAAAAGGAAATCTGAAACCCCTGTCACACTGTCTGAATTATCTGCTGCAGAGAGATGCATCCCACGCTGCAGACATTTTCAACTGAATGGGAAATGGGCCAGTATTTATAGAAACTAAGCCTTCTTTTATGGTACTGAAGGTCTGTCTGTTCTTCCGCATGAAGATGCTCTGCCATTTCGTTTCTGAAAATGGAATTTCCAAGCTGTTGAATACCAGAGACCCAGGCAATTACAAGTAAATCTGGGGGAAATTCAGAAGTCCAAAGCAATTTCAGATAAAAGTTAGAACACAATAATTGGACTTCATATATAGTTCTAAAAAAGGGGAAAAAATAGTCATCTGTGCAGCAAATCAGATTATCCTCACAAGCCAAACACATTCTATAATTTTATTACTGAGCTGTGTAGCATATTTTTACAGGACTTTCTGCCCTCTTGACCTTTATCTTACACATGTAGACAACTGAACTGTGTGTTTTAGCCTAGTAACACTTTGCTGACTATTCTAACCTGAAGTCATAGCCTTACCCCATTAATGAGGCTGATAACTGAAATCGTTGTCAGCAACTTAGTTTTAAGTCAGTTAATTATTCCACTATGGGCAATAGAGCCCTTTTCAGTAAAAAATCCAAACCCCCCCATTCACTGCTTAATGAGAATAATATGGAGATAGGTGCCCACATATATATATATATATAAACACACATAAATTATTTGCATTTTCTTGTTCTTATAAATGAATATTTCAGATTCTAAAACTGGTTAAGGAGTTTGTTTAGAAAGATATTTGGTGGTTTTGGCCTTTCTGACAGGCATCTTTTCAAGCACTCAGAGCTGAAACATCTTTGACAGTGGTCAACATAAAGGTACTTTTTAAAGTTATAATAGTAGCATACACAGGTCATACTAAGATTAGAAAGCACAGCAAAAAATCTCTGTGTGGACTAAACCAATGCTCAATTAGAACTCATCAGCTGGTGGTGACAGCACAGGAGAGAGACCAAGGTGTGCTGACTGATCTGATCATTTGGAGCTGCAGAATGGGGCTGCAAAAATCCAAGGACAAATTATGTGGTTTTATTAGTATTCAGGATACATAAGTCCAATGGCAGAATATATAGAAAAATATATATAAAAATTTGGAATACCTATAGTCCTGATCATCGTTGCTGAAGAATGATAAATATAAGGAAAACTGATCCAGAAAAAAACCTCATGGGATGATGAAATCTCTCTTATGAAAATAGAACTTGGTTATGAAAATAACCAGAAGAAAGCTGAGTGAGCAGATGCATATGGGGCTGAGGGATAATTATCACTGAGGAGGCAGAGACCGTTAAAAAATAACTATTTTTCAAATAGTAATGAATAAATTTAGGCTCAAAATTAGGAGGTTTCCAATAATCACAAGGATGACGTTCATGGTTAGCAGAGTATGAGCCATTTTAAGCTGGAGTTCCTGAGACTGGAAGAAGAAATTCTCTTGTTAAAACGAATTGAAGCAGTTGGGATTGCTGTTAGTTTTGTAATGTCCCATCCTTCAAGGCTTCCATCCTTGGAACACTTTTCTCCCCAAACTCTTCTGATTCACTGGAAGACCTCGCAGAGACATGATAAAAGGACAGAGCTTCCCAGTACTCCTAAAGCTTTAACGTTTCATACACTGACTTATTTTGTATCCAGTTCACACAATACAACTGCCAAATTTGGGGCTGAAAGAGAGTTTTTCCATCAGATTTTTAGGCTTTAGATTTTGCTTATTTTTGAGTTCCTTCTGTGGCACGGACGCAGTAGCCTGTTTAGATTTAGCTGGGGCTTTTATTGAACTTTCCCCTGCTACATCAGGAAAGTGGCTTACTGGTTCCTTGACAATAATTCTAGTTTTGGAGATTTTATTGTAGTTTTTAAGATTGTTAAGAAAGCTAGGAAAGTTTTATGGCTTCTGTCAAGTGAAATAGATGTTATATGACTAAACATCTATGGGCTTAGTAGCCAAGGACAGAAATAAGACTAGATTTTTTTTCTGCTTAAATAAATTGAATTGGAGGATTTTAGAGAGATAAAAAAACCTGGTATTTTCAGCCAGACCACCTAATATCTCCCTCTTTCACTAGTCTTTTTATTTGTAGAGCTTTTAGCTGGACTGCTTTCAGTTCTCTTTGTATTATTTTGTCTGATACAAAGATATTCCATATGGCTCCATTTCAATCTTCAGTACAAGTCTGACAAACTGGTTTGAAGATATATTGCATTTGGTGATAAAGGTCACAAAACAAGAAAGTTAATCAGTGGTAAGAATTTTTCAGGGTTTTTTTGTTATGAAAAACCTTTTTTTCTTATTCCTTGTGACACTTGTGATACTTGTTAACGATGGAACACAATTTCTTGTCCCCAGAAGCTTTTTTACTGGTAGGTACGAGGAATCTAAAAACAGAAAGAAGGGAATAATGCTAAAGTGTAAAGATTTTAGTGGCTAACAGTTATCTCAATATTTCCTGCTTATGGGATGTGAGGTCTACCATCAGTTATTAGGATGGGAAGCCAGGTGCAAGGCCCAAAATTTGGGTGGAAGCAGCAGTCTCAGAGTACCAGGGGTCTCAGGGCTGGGGATTCACACCTTTGTGCTGACTAGAAAGCTGTCTATAAAACTTGTGAACAGAACTGCTGTGATGATAACAATTTTCTTTTGGAAAATACTAAGCTTTTTAACCTCTCACAGATACAGTGGGATTTTTCTCTGCTTAACTATATGAGCTGAAGGACAAGGAAGCAGAATATCTTTAATTAAAAAGATTACATGTAATTTTAATATTCCGGGCACAAGCACAAATTTGGGCTACCAAGAATAACAAAATACAGTCTCTTCCATTTAGTTTTGCTTCCCATTAGATTTTTATGAGAAAACAGCTGAAGAGTTTGGGTACTGATGTCAAGCAAAATAAATGACTTTTCAACTCGAAGCCAATGAAAGTGGAAGGCCCTGCAACAAATCCTGCAGAGCACCCTTAAATTCTTTTTTAAGAAAACAAGCTGTATCCTTTGGAATGTTCCAGCTCACAGTAGAGATGCAGTAAAAAATGGAAAGCCCTTTCCAATAACACATGTATTCCATTAAAGTAGTTCAGCCAGGAGGCGACAAGGCTGTGGATTACCAAGACGAGCTCACCACTCCGGCCATTGGAGCAGATTAGAAAGCACCACCACGAGAGGTTTCTCTTCAAAGCTTTGACCAGAAAGGAGTTCAACAGAACCTCACAAATACTACCTCTATGCTGTCTGCATTCAGCTGCCAGCTCCTCCTCATCCAAGCACTCTTTATTTGGATCTCTATCATGTTGGGTATGTTGATGCCATCTGACCAGTCCACCTGCATGTTATACCTTGGTGGCTAAAGGGAAGATCCTTTCTTTTTCCTGTTCCACAAATCAGCAGTAAAGTGTGGGAAGCTGCATGCTTGGGTGCATCTTTTGAGGAAGAAACAACATTTTTCTCTCCTATGTGAGACAGCTGCTCGAGCTCGGCAGAGCTGAATGTTGGAGAAGGAGAGTAGCCCTCCACTGCTTAAGTCACGCTTTTCTTCATTATCACAAAGAATATTTCTTTCTCAATTCCCATATCCTGGTCTAGATCCATATTATGCCTAGACTAGAAGGTTACCAGTTATTTGTCAATGTTTCCTGCAGGTTTCCTTCAGGAAAGAGAATTTGGATATTGAGGTAGGACTGCTGCATGTAGGCCAGGCTTTTAGACCCAGAGAGACCAGTCTTATATTTAGAAGATAAAAAGAAGACTCCTCCTGCCACTGTTGCCAGCTTGTCTTGATCCAGCACTCACCACTTGTCATTTTTTACAAGCAAGAGAGGCTTTCACAAATCTTAAGACTCCATTAAAATAACTGGAACTCCTTACTGAGTGAATGTGCTAAATTTTTAAATGCAGGAATTAATCTTGACCTAATGAATTTATTCATCTGATTGATTTTTTTTTTATTTATTTAGTTTTGAAATTTCTGTTTTGGAAATATTTAGCTGCTGCTTTTAATAACAACATAATTTAATGATATTTATTTCAGCAGTTGTATTTATTTCTGTTTGAGGATGTCTGGTTTTATTCAAAAACAAATTTTCAGTGTATGGTGCCTACTTTAAAAGAAAAAAGAGACAAACTTACAAAGTTACTTGGAAAGTTATTGATCACTCAGAAAAATTATCATCCTTTTAACATTTCAGGAAATTTCATGGTGTTGGTTTTATTTTTTTAAAAGCTTTAAATGAATTGTCTTTCTAACCTTCAGCTAGATCTTGTTCACTTTAGTGGTTGCTAACAGGGAAACCAAAATAATCGAGATAATGGAGGCTAAAAGATCTTATTTCTTAAAAGATCAGTTAAATGCACTGTATGACCCCATTGGTATCACAGAAAGGTGTCTCTCTGAGATACTTTGCAGCCAGTAAGAGTATAAACATCTTTGATTTAGGGGTTTTTTTTTAGATAAAAAAGTACAATATTAGCAGTAATGATCCAAATAACAACTTGGTGTCCCAGACAACTTGGACTTTGGTGGCTGAAGCCTGTGTGGGGTTTTCAGTCTTATCCTGATCCATGACAGTTGAACACAACCTGCTGTTGCATTGTTTATGTGCACTGGGGCCGCATTTTCATTGCACAACAGAGAAATTCATTGAGGAAATGTCAGACATTATCTGTCCAGTCCTCAATTCCTGTGGTAAAACTATAAATTCTCAACAGAGGGATGCATTTTCTCAGACCTGGCAGGAGACCACAAACTCGATGCAGCAAGACCTCTAAATTGCTGAGAAAACAGATTCCCACCCCTGTAGCCTGGACAGGGTGGAAACAGCAAAAAATGATGAGCAGCCTCTGTAGCCTTTCTGTGTCTGTCCCTTGCTGCACTCAGCAACCAGCCCAACACAGTTTTCAAAGAAAAAATTCCTTTCTATGGAGGTATAGAGGTACAAGGAAGACAAAAAAGTTTTGTCTACTCAATATGAACCTCAACTGTCCACCTCAAGAAAAATTAGGCTGTTAAATCAGGCTGACCTTTTTTCGATTTTCCTAGCTGGAGATATTAATTTATTGTATTAATATGTATAAACAAGTATTAATCTCACAGAACATGACTGGAACAAAGACTGAGAGGGAGAGACAACACCCAGTCAGGATGGCTTTCTTTTAGAGGAGCTCTAATTAATAGTCTCATTACTTTTCAGTCTAGGCTTCTATGGCTCTTGGAGGGGGAGCAATGAAGAAGGGAAGGTCTGAGAGAGTACAGTGAAAAAAAAAAGGCTGAAAAGGAGAGGTTTGGCTGTCGTGTGTGTTAGTGATGCATCAGTGTGCCTCAAAATTGATGTTGATGTAGCTCAGAACAGAACCAAAGCCTGGTGCCAGAGGTGGCATATTTATAATGAGACTAAATGAAGGGGCTCATTAGCTTCACAAACAGTGAAGAGCTGCCTGTTCCCTCTCTTATTATCTCTGCTACATCTCCATTATGAGGGTGTGCATGTAAAGGGGTGGGGAAGGAAAGCCTTCTCAGGTTTAGGCTGTGAACTGATCTGCATAGCCCTACTGAGAAATTAATGAACATCCTGGTGCCTCCTTCTCCGGGCTCCCCCCTCCCCTAAATGCCAAATTAGGAATTGGGGAGACTAAAGGAAGCAAAATATTGTGAAAAAAGCCTTTATATTTGTCTCAAATTGGGGAAAAAAAAAAAAGAGAAAAAGAAAGAAGCAAAAACTCTACAGGAAAAAAAAAAAGAAATGAAAGGCACTATGGAGTTTGTGGTATTTAATTTAGATGTTTGATGATCTGTGGATCTGGGACAGGTCATAACATGCAACAAAGCCATCCTGGATGTGATTTACCAAAGCAAAAATGAGTTTTGACCTAGAGTGACTGGAAGGCTGTGCAAATGACCCTTGGATATGTCAGAATGGCACTCAATAAGTAACTGCAAACATTTTTTTTTTCTTTTACAGTTTTTGTTCGGAGGCAAGCCAGGCAAATACTCCATACTAATCCCAACACAGAACAAATAGTAAAAGCAGCCTTTGCTGCTAGTGCTGAGAGAAAACATTCAATTAAGTTGCTGCAGTGGCTTAGTGACAGCAGCCTTTCACCTTTGGAAACCTACCCTCTAGTTGTCTGCCTCGGGTCACTAAAGAAAATGAGTTGATGTTCTCAGGCTAAGCCCTAGGGCACCTTTTGCTCAGAATCACCAAACCTCAGTGTAATTTGGAGCTTTTGTCTGTGTGTACTTAGGAAAGGTCTAGGCCTGGAAAAAAAAGCTGAAATTCAAGATTAGAATGTGTTAAGAATCAAGCAACTTCCCAGAACATTAAAATGGTGACATTCCCAGCACTTTAATTGACATTAGGCTCACTAACATGTCAAAGCTTAAAGGAAACTACAGGCAAACAATGATGTATGAATTTGAAACCTAAATGCTGGGAACAGGAGTGCTTATAAATGGAAGAAAAACCTTTATCATGTAGAGAGGGATTTTAAGCGGAGAGAGAAGCAAAGCAAGTCTGAGTGCCCTCAGGGCCAGAGGAGTGAGGTTTACAGTATCTGCACTAGTTCTGACATCTCTGCATCAATGTCTGTACGACACAGGGACACCCCTTAACCACCCAGTCATTCCTGCTTGATGGAGAAAAGCGTCAGATGCAGAACTGCGAGGGAAAGAAGAGACAGCTTTGGCAGGATGGTTTAGGTGTACCCTTCCTGCATCATCCCCATGCCTCTGCCCTCTTCCAGGCTAAGGGAAAGGATGGATGGGCTGCAAGGGTGTAAGTCTTTCCTTTAAACGAGCTCATCAAGGGTGATCAACCACTTCCTACCTTTAAAGTCATATTTAGAGCAAAAACAAAAAAAGTACCAAGCCAGAAGAAGGAAACCTTATTCCAAGAGCAGGAGCTCATGCTGGATGAGTCAGGGCAAGCCACAAAGCTGGAGATCAAATATCTCCCCACATTCCTGGAGCATTTCTTTCCTCTATGCTCACTTTTTGGCCTCTGAAGCTTTCAGTGTCTTTCTAACATGCACAGAGCCTGTGGGTCTCTGCAAAAGTCACCTTTTTTTTTTTGTCACCTCCGATGCTTGACTTCCTGCCACAGACCAGCCCTCACAAGGCTCTCCCAGTTTTGCTGCAGGTGGCCCCCATCACCACACACCTCCCAGAAATTTCATCGGGTGTTACCTTTAAAGGCAGAGGAGGAGAAAAAGTCCTCTTTCCTTTCACAGAGTTGCATCTAATCCAGACAACAAGAGAGCTGTATCAGCCAGAAGCCTTTGCCTCTCCTCCAGGTTGCTCCACACACCGTAAGTACTGGCACTTAAACAGGAAAGGTGAGTGACTGATCCATGGCTTTGGGTGGAGAGCAGGCTGGATCCAAAGCTGTCCAAGACAGACACGAGACCAGGGTTCTTCTGATTCATCCTGGGCCTTTTTCTGTGTTTGCTTGTTTCTCCTATCATTATAGACCCAGATTACTCTCATTTTTTAGACTGATTAGCAAAGAAGAGACAGAGAAGTAGGGCTAAAATGACAGCACTATTTTCCTTGTCTTAATTTACTCACTGAACTGAAATTTAGTAAGTTTTCTTTCCACTGTAGAATGTCATTCAAGAGGTTCTTTTTCATTTATTTGATTTTTCAATAGTAGAAGAAAAAGCAGTTTATGTGTCTCTATAATACAGTGGGCAGATATAAGCTGGAAAGCAATATAAAACAATCTTGGGAATGCTTTTTATGACACAAAGATTCCCAAATCATTGTAATTCAATTTTTTTCCCATGCTGTCTGAAAACAATCTGGTGTTTCCCTTTCTTTACAGAGCCCAGACCTCCCTCCCCACGCTGTATACTGCTTTTATTGAAATTAGAGGCCACAGTGGCCTATTACTCTGAATTTGAGTAGAAGATTGAAATGAGACACCATTTGCCAGCCACTGTAATGGCTGAATTTACCCTCTCCTCTGCCTGAATGCAAGGTATAGGAGGAACAGGCTATTAATGCAATCCCTCATTAAGCAATTGTAATGGCAAGCTTTTAAAACTTGCAAGACACCTTCACATCACCACGTTCCCAAATGATCTGATTTTGAAGTCCAGTAATTTGTGCAAAGGAAGCACTTTGGTAGAAACTGGCATTTTTGTAGGAAGGAGGGAACCTGACTGGAGCATCATTATCATCTTCTGTTACGTTTTGACCGCAGGTTGTCAGCAAATAGCCTTTAGAGATTAATTATATGATGGAGTTTGCCAAGAAGTGTGAAAGACAAAAGAACAAATAAGTAATGGAAAGCAGTTCTTCCCCCTGTCTCCCTCACTCTGGGGCAGCCATAATTAAAGTTAAAGTGCTGCTGCTTTGCTGGAAACGAAGTTAGGGAAGTGAATTGTAATTGCAAACACTGTTTGCTCAGTCACTCTTGGCAGCAGCATCATGTTAACTCAGTCTTTGTGTCTCCTGCGAATCCTTCAGATTGACGAAAACATCTTTTCTTATCCAATTTGTTATCACTGACTTCAGAAAGTCATTAAAGAATATCAGCAGAGCAGATTGAGATCTGGATTAAGAAATCAATTATTGCCAGGAAGTACCTTCACAGACACTAATTAGGCCCTGACTGACATTTACGGGATTCCTTTAATGGTATGGATGGTCAGTTTTTAAAGGCACAGTGCAGATATCAGTGCTCTGTGGGGCACCTACTGGTTTCCAGCTGTCTGTGTGCCAGTCCATGCTAGACCAAATGTGTGCTGTCACACCTATAAAATATCTATAAAGTGTGTATTTTCATATAAGTAAAAATAAAGTCATTGACCTGCTAATTTAGCCAGAATTAAATGTTGCCCTGGCCCCAGATGACTGGGATAGGCCACATTTAGCAGGACAGCTCCTGCCTTTCCTGGCTGTCCTGCAGATTGCCGATGGCAGATAGATTAGTTCTTCACAGGAAGGACCTAATAGATATACGATGGGTGTATATGGGTTTAGACATCTGTGAGAGAGAGAAGGGCCACAGGACATGGAATCTTAGTCTGAAAGATGGAAACTGTTGGAGGATCTGTGATGGAAGCAGCCTAGACAAGTATAATTTAGTAGGGGGAGCACTGGAACAGGGCAGTGTCAGGGGCCTGTCTCAGGGGCCAGGTGGGAGCGGGGCTTGTTGGCACTTTTTGCTTTATCTGTGTCAGATTGCAAAACACTGTCAGTGTGATTCTCCATGGGACAAACATTCAATCTTTCTGCTTTATGTAGCTTCAGCTGGAACCATTATTAAAGCCTAAGTTAAGCTGCATCCCACCCCTAACCTCTCCTCTGTCAAATCCTACTCAAGTAAATATCACTGGGTATATTAGAGTTTTATGATCCCTTCACACCTGAAATACAAACAGTGCTACTATTTTATAACTGATTTTAATGTAAGCAAAACCTGTTTGAAGACAACTGTCCTCAGCTCCCCCTTCCCACAAAAAAAAACCCCCAAAAAACCCCAAAAAAACCAACAAAACATCCAAACAGCCAAAGCGAAGATTGTGAAATAATGATAAAAAAAATGTAAGGAACTGGAGAGGAAAGATCAGTAAAGAAATAAATAAAGCAATTGTGAATTGTGTCAGTGTAGATGCAATCAGTATAATTTGAGTAAGAACTAATGAATTTCAGGACCAACTCTTTTATGTGGCCAACCTCAAATTGACCTACAATATTTGTTTGGAAGACTTATATAGAAAAATTCAAGTAAATAATTTCTAATTCTTTAGGACTCCAACCCTGAGGTTTTACATTTGCTTTAGTTGCAAAAACTGTAAAAGCATCTGTCATAAATCACAGACAGATTTATATTTATTATGGTACATGTAAACCATCCTGAAAAGTAATCTCATGCATTTTATTTATTTGAAACAATTTCTGACACTGTGCACAGAAAAAACACTTTATTTTAGGTGCTTCTGACTACTTCAGAGGATCAGGCTCTCAGTGTAGTTAACATAGAGAGAGAAATGTTGCTCAGAGCAGTTTAGAGTATTGAATTTGGAGTCTATCCCTACTAATTAGATATGGACCTAAAATTTAGCTGTCTGAAGATAGACTATCCTTCACATAAGTGCCAAATAAAGGGAAAAATACCTCATTTCAGTTCTGTAAAATTCTAATGAAATTAATAGAACACCTGTGAATAGTTTCCTCTCCTACCCAAGCCTGTGAGTGCTGCTTAGTGGATAATGGAAACACAGCTGTGCTGCCTTGATACAATAGAAACATGAAAAGTATATAATTTCTTAAAAAATTAACCAAATAATAATTGAATGAATTAGAAATGTAAGACTGAACTCATAAACAGGTAGCTGCTGAGATTATTTTTTTTGGTAGATTTTGTGCTTTCCATACAGAACCTGTAATTTAGAATCATAGATTCATGTAATTCCTCCTGTATTTGTAAGTGCAAATTATAGTCAAATTCTGATCACATCAAATTATCCCTTGAATGTGTCTTATCTGAGGCTATCTCAGTTATATTTTCCCCCAAAATCACAGGTAACAAGGAGGGATGCAGGACCATTCCACCTCAGTTCTCATCCTCAAGAAAATCAGCATCTTGCCTTCAGGATTAAATTTTAAGTCAGTGCCTACCCTTGGTTGTGTGATTCTGAGACCTGTAATACACTGACAGAGTGAAAACCTACTTATTGTGCTGCAAAACTCACAGTTCAAGTCTATGTAGGTGTAAATGTAGCTTTACAAAGATATAACTGAGAAAGAATTGTGCAGTCAAAAGGAGAAAGTAAATCACAGCCTGTAAGTCCATCTCAGAGCACCAGCAAAAGCTGAAATTGCCAGAATTGCAAGATTAATGCAGGATTCGTTTCTCAAGATCTAATGATCTCATTGAATGTGAGTCATGTGGATCAACAGAAAGTTAAAAATCCTGGATAAAGTGGATTGAATGTGGGTAGTTTCTTCTCTGTGTGGTGTTTTTAGACAATCTTGTCACATCTTGAAGGTGGCAATGGCACCAGCACCCCAGGCTGTTGTAAGTGAGCAAGCAGAAAACAAATATTTGAGACTTTCGGTAGCAAACTGCATATTATTGTCATGTCTCAAAACATAGGGAATTTCTGTGGAAGGTATGAGGTGTGATGAGAGGAAAGCAAAAACATCATTCTGCCTCGGAGGGGGATGTTACAGTTGTAATTGCTGTTACAATGGTAACCATGGCAAGGGCTGTAACAATTGTAACTAAATGGTTATGGCAAAGCAAAGGTACAGACTGGTTCAGGAAGCTTGTGGGTTCTGCCAAGGATGCAGAGCTGTAAAGGTGGGCTGCTGAAACACATCCAGGTTCATCCCCACATCAACAGAGAAGAGGGGAATAGCTGCAGCTTCCCGAACACCGAGAGGTTCCAGCTCTTGAGAGGTGCTTTTCATGTATAAAAAGTGTTTGGCTCTCTACTACAATTTGAGCAAATAAAATTTTTCAAGAGGAACTAACAGATAGGAGCAATTTCAAAGAGGTACAGTGTTTCCATTGCCTTCATAAGTGGTTGAAAATAGCAATTTCTGGAAAGCAGTTTATTATGGAACTGGTTATTTATTTGTGAGTTTATTAGAATGTGCCATTGGTCTGTGTTTAGGCTGGAAAGTTAAACGATAATCAGTCCTTAAACCAAATAGATTCCTCTTCATGGCATGAGTCTCCTCATCCTTTTATATTTTTTTTCCTATTTAATGTTTCTCTAACCTACCAAAAACGTACAGTTTAGGCTGAAGCAGTAAGCCACAATTTCTGAAAGCTCAGGAATGCTCCTGACTGTACTGTGTGTCTCTAAAGAATACATTAGAGCTGCACTCCACAAAAGGGGGCACATTCTGAGATAGCAGCCCCATTAATTACCCTGCCTGTTTCCATCGCCTTCATTCCACAGGCGTATGGGGAAGACAAGGCAGCAATGACAGATGGGCAAGCACAAAAGCTGTGAAAAGTCAGGGATGCTCAGGGGTTTTGCAAGTGTGATGATGACCTCGAGACGATCTGTTTTTCGTAAAAAGAGGTTTGTTCTGCAATTGTCATCAGCATAGTCTCACATCAGAAAAGGCTTGCTTTTGTGTTTATAAATCTCCACCACCTCTCTTGTTTTCTGCCAGTCACTTTTCCCATACTTCCAAACAACACGTAAGACAAATACTAATTCTAATTCTCAGTGTGTCTAACAATCAGAGCAGGATGAGTTGGGAACAAGTTTTACTCCAGACTTTTCTGCTGACTGTGTGTGACCTAATTTCAATTTCTTCTTCATTTTCTCAATATTCATCATTGCAGATTTTTTTAAATGAATGGTGATGTGCAGGTAAAGGTAGAAATAACATTTGTTTATTGTGAAAGTTTGTTTGTATGTTGTCCTCCAACGTGATTGCCGTGATTTAGTCTGTTTAAAATGCATTCAAAAAACCTCATCCCTTTCTCATGTAAATTTATTTAACATATCTGATCAGTGTAGAGTATCTTTAAGAAAGTTTTAGCTCATCCGGTTTGATGTGCTTTGTCTGAAAATAAAAAAATTAAAATCATTAGTACAGACTACTGTTAGTTTGCATTTTGTATTTATTTTATTTGAAAACAGTCAAGCTTTAAACAAATATGTCAACCAACTAAATAGTTCAAGAAACTGAATATGTCATAAAGCCCCCTTTTAAAATCAGCTGCAAAATTTAATTATTTATTTAGCAGTTAGGATGAACATAGGTGAAATATTTGGTAGATATAAGGAGTCACCTACAGCTGTCTTAAGGTCATACAGTGTCCAAGCCTGGACTGTATTTCAGGCCAAATTCCTTTTCTTTATCTTAGCCACACTAGACCAGGCTCCTAAACATTTCCTTGCTGGGGTGCACCTTAATTTTGTGCTGCTACTGCTGCTGTCCCAGCTTGATAGCTGTAATTGCTCAATGGCTGTACAAAGGCTGAAAAATCTTCATCTGAAGCTGAAGAAATATCTTAGAAATCATCTTAGGTCTCGAGTTTCTTCTATCATCTTAATTTGTGGATACTGAATAGAGTCCAGAATATGACATACTCATGTCAGTACTTTACTAGAGTAATAAAAAAACCCAAACAACAATAACAAAAAAAACCCAAAACACCCAACCCATAAAAATACACCTGTGTTCCAAAGAAAAGATTTGCAGTTACTGATGTATAATAATAAATTACCTTTGCTGAATACTTCAAGCCTTATCTTCCTACATCTCACAGTTAATGTGGATGTTTCAGTTTATGTGAAGTGAACACAGTCCTCTTGTTCTCTGCTTCAGGAGGGATTTTTTCTCTGCATTGACTGCACGGGAGAAGTGGAGATCACAGAATGGGTGGGGTTGGAAGGGACCACAGTGGGTCATCCATCCCAGCTCAAGCGGAGTCATCCCAGAGCACATGGGATTGCATCCAGATGGCTCTTGAATATCTCCAGTGATAAAGAACCCTCAACCTCTCTGGATGACCTGTTCCAGTGTTGGTCACCCACTGAGTAAAGAAGTTCTTCCTCATATTCAGGGGGAACTTCCCATGCATCACTTTCTGCCTCTTGCCTCTTCATCTATTGCTTGACACCACAGGGAAGAGCCTGGCTCCATCCTCTTGGTACCTTCCCTTCAGATACTTACAGTCTTAGGCTTGATCTCCTGAGCTCTGAGCAGAGCTTTCAGTCCTAATTGTTTGCATCACCCCATTAGGACTGTTGTGCTGGATGTTCTATACATTAGGGAATAATCCAACACCTTGCATGTAAAAGCAGCCAGTCTTGGGCACTTTCATTGGCCTTGGGGTTATGCTGTCATTCATACAGAAGGTTGGAAATGGTATTTAGCAGTCAGAGCTCCCAAAAATCATTAAAATTTAATTTGCTTGCAGGGAGGGAGGTGTAAAGCACAGGAGATTATGTTCAGTTTATGAGCCCTGACCTTGCATGCTTAGCCATTTTTCCAGTTTAATTTTGGTTCATGAAGTGCATATTTCATATGGCTCTGGTTATTATTACGTACTTCTCATTTTATTATTACTTGGATGTGTATGGAGGCTATCATTTCCTTTATTGCTGTGGGAGACAGCATCCTGTATCAGGCAGGAAGTGCATGGGGGAAACTGCTAAATGTTCTCTGTTCTGAGACTGCAGGCAGATTTAGGAAAGGGAACAGAACAGATGCTCTGGACCTTCAGATGTGTTCCTGCCATTGGTGCTGAGAGGACATCCAGGTTTTTAATAGCAAAACCCCATGGAAGTCTGGGCTCCCTCAAGCCCTGCTGAATTTCCAGCCATCTGAGCGGATGTTCAGCTGCTGTAGGACCAGCTACTTAAAGGCTCTACTGCAGCTGAATGATGTTTCCCTTTTTCCCAGTGCTATTCTAGCTGCTCATACAATCATCATGCATCACTGTTTATTATCCCAGCTTTGCAGTAATGTTGTTTTTCACAGCCCCCCCTACGACTGTTTTCATTCCATTCTCTCTTTTTTTTTTTTTGGACTTTGAACACTTGTTAACCCAGGATAGAAAAAAAACCCCAAAAGTCAAAAAGCTGGTGGATGATGCAAAAATAGTGTGTCTAGTAGTAGCCAGATGTCTGAAGTTGAGTAGAAAGATGCACTGCTATGTCTTAATGTGTCCAGTTTATCCCAAACTCTCTCCCCCAGCTGCCCCCAACAAGAGCTGAGCAAGCAAACATAAAACACCTGATTAAAGGAGCTTTAAGTCGTGTATCTACACCCATGGTCAAATCTCCCAAGATAAAGAAGAGCCAGGGAAAGGTCAAGACCAATCAGTTGGTCTAAAACATGCAGCTGGTAGAACACTGAATAAACATATCCTGGTGTTGAATAATACAAAGATAGTGCCATGGCTGCTCTGTTCATTATGCATCGTGTGTGTATGCGTGGGAAGGTCTCATTTAAGCAGAAAAGTAAAGGGGAAGTCTATCAGAATCAGCAGTACTTACAATAACATCTGCTTTTAAGACAACAGGCTCCTATCCATCCATTTAGCTTTCCCCAGCAAATTAATGAAGGGAGAAAAGGTGAAAGGAACTCAGTAAATAAGTCTGAAATCAACTGTCGCTGTGCCTTGTGGAGCTGGAGGCAGGTGATTAAGGCCTCCTTTTATTAATATTTGATTTACACCAGGCATTCTTTATTTTAAGTAACTTCTCTCTGTGTCTTGACAGGTGGGTTGGCTGCACAGCAGTGATCAACACGCAATCCTTCAGTGCTGGGATTGTGTGTGAGCTGGCAAACTGCATCCCTGAATGCAGATCTGTGCTGGTTTTTTACTACCTTCACTCAGAATGGAACACACAAAGCTCTTCCAACTGGTAGCACTATAGAGGTGCAGATATTTGGAGATACAGCAGAAGGATGTATGCAAATCCTGCTTCTGTGTCAAAATCACTTGGAAAACATGCTTTCTTGAGAATTGCCATTATTGTGTGCTAAGGAAGATTAGGTAAAAGCTGTCTTTACTAAATTTCTCTATGCTTGAACTAGCCAAGTATGGTGAGAGTACAGAGCTTAGATAGCTTGGTTGAAAGGATTTTAATCAGGAATAAGCACAACAGACAAGTACTTGGTGCCCTGTTAGCTCTGCAGCCTCTTGGACCCAACGGGTTTTTTTTTTAAAAGCTCCCCGTTTTGAATGTTTCAGAGTCCATTCTCAGTCAGGAAAAAAGATTAAGTTCTCCATAAAATAGAGGTGGTCTATGATTCATAAACAAATGTCTGTATTAGGACCTGACTGCGGAAAATTGGATTTTCAGATACAATTTCAATGGAGGCAAGGAATTTATCAGTTAATAATAGGAAACTTTGTGAAGAGCTAGTAGGTTTTGGTTTTTTTAATCTGGTTCAGTAAAATCCATTTCATATTATGACAATGTTTTTTAATAATTTTCTGGACATTTTATTGACATCCAACTGCTGTGCAGAGGTTGTGATGATGAAGCTTAAAGCAGCAGTACCTTTTTAGCAGTAGCTGTTTCAGAGAAACTCAGAAATTGGGGAGGATCTATGGGACAGTAAATTAGAGAGTGATAACCATTTATTTATGAGGACATTACAAGTGAAACCTAACGGCAGTTCTTTCCCACTGCTTTTGGCTGCTGGTGTTTTGGAGTAGGGAGATAGTGTGGTCTTCTCTTGTTTAATTCACTCAGTATGGTTTGGTTTGAGCTGAGAGACTCTGAGGGGCACAGGACAAAGAACAAAGCATTCTTCTTGGCTTGTGTTTACTGTGACACTGAGAATGTGCTTCTTCCTTCTGCAGCCAAGTTCAACTTCAGCACAGATGTCTTGTGTAAATATAACCAAGTGTCTTCTTAATCCCTGAGCATACATGACAACTGTGTTCCCCATTTCTGAAGCAGAAATCTCTTTGTTTAAGCAAGCAATGGAAATTAGTGTCTAGGAATTTAGCAGAGTCCCCATTGCTGAAACTCAGAAGATCGGTTCAAACCAGCTTTTGTGAGGAATGGTACAGCTCAGCTTAATTTTACAGATTTTTTAATAGATTTTTCTGTTTCCATGGAAAGGATTCTTTCAACTGATGCAACTGAACACTGACTTATAGGATATTTAGGATATTTACAAATCAGTTAGAATTCATTAATTCTAATTGAGTAGAATTATCAGGGTGCAAGCAAGACAAATATTTAGGGTTTAAAATTCTTATCTCTAACTATTAACTATAGTAGCAACACTACAATGCAACACTTCTAAAAGCAAGCAAACAAATGAAACAGTGCCACCTGGAAATTGTCTTAATATAACCTAAATTCTTAAAATTGCTTTCAAAGTGCCTTCGAAGTTCTCTCATCCTCCAGTTCTGGTGTACTCTGCAGTCTCAGAGACTGGGTCAATGCAGGGGCACACTGTATATCTTCAAAAGAGATCGCTTGCAATCCCCTAAAGACTGTGCTGCATTACCATTACAGAAGATCACTAATCAGCAGCAACTTGCTCTATGGCATTGGACACATGTAACTTATCTCCCTGCATTACCCTCTCTTTAAAAAACCCCACAAATCTCCAACAAGCTGTATGGAGGATTGAATAAGATTATGCTTTTACCCTGGTGAACCTGGGATAAATGGAGACTCAGATGCTGGAATCCTTCTAATTGTCTAAAAAAAAACAGGAATTTTTTTTTATTATTATTTTCAATTTTTTTCTCCTCACTTTGTAAGAGAAATTAAACAAACAGCAGGAACTTTGTGGCATTTAAGGAAATGCTCAAATGTGGTCTTACAGTTTGTGTATATTTAAATTTATGCCACATTTTAATGTCACCTTCCCTTACATCCTCCTTGCACCCTTCAGAGGACAATGTAAAGGAAAACACATAGGGAAGAAGAGGAAGTCAGAAATTGCTTGATTAAAAGCAATGACTTCAAGACATTAAATAAATAAGTGCTAAATAAACAGTACCTTGAACTAAAGCTATACCCAAAGAAGCACAGTGAATTTATTTGTGTTCCTGCCAGTTTCTGTGCACTGTTGAAGCAAAGTGTTCTGATAGAGCTGTCTATTACTGAAAAATAAATCAGGATTGTTTGTGATTAACATAAGCTCTGCTGTCTCAGTAAATAGCAAAAAAAAAACAAAACAATTTCCTTCTGTTTTGTCCAATTTTGTTATGTGATGTTTTCTTGAGCCTTTGAAAAGTTGACTTCCTTTTCCAGTTGTAATAGGCATCAGAGAATAATTATTTTTTAACATAGTAACTAAACAACATCAACAACCACTACCTCTCAAACTCACCTTCGTGTTCTTGGCATTGGAAAGCAATATGTTGCCAGAGCAGAAGTCCTGAGAAATAAAGTAGATTTTATTAGATACAGAAATTTATCTGAGTAATAAAATTTACCCATATTCAAGGTGTTCTTCAGAATAATATTAGAAAGATAACTGTTTAAGGTAGCTGGGTACTATGACTGCTGTGTACTTATTTGACTTTTAGTTTAGTTATTAGACACCTATTTGTGGTGATGTTTTGCTACTTGCCTTCTAAAAATATTTACATTTGGTAATTTCTGTTTTACACAAGAGGACAGAAAAATGGGAGGACTACAGACTTTTCAAGACTTAGAATACAAACTTTATGAATCAGATGATTTGTTGCAGTCACAGGGACAACTGCACTTCCAGCCCACCCTGGGATCCTCCAGAATAAATAACCTCAGGTATCCATACACTCTCAGCTGACTCACACTCCATTCCCACCATGTGCAGACTGTGTTCCCCTGTGATTTATCACAGCAGCCCTAAGTCAGTTGTGCTGTCTGTAGCTTTTCTGCCCCCTCCTACAACCAATATTCATGATAACCACTAAATTACCTTCATAAAATAAGATGTATATTTAGAAGCCAACCACAAAGAGGTGGATACAATTCAAAACAAGGAATGGTCTGTATCCACACCAGCTTCATTCACCCTCCGGTTTTCCACTTCTTGGTGGTTTCTTATTGTCTCTTCTCCATGTGGTTTTCCTTCCTGGTCAGACTCTGCAAGAACTGCTGCCTGTGTCTACCCAGAAAGCCCATGAGATTTGACCCACATCTATTCTGCATCCTCATCTCCCTCCCACCTTTGAGAGAGCTTTTATTTAATCCAGGGATCCTTTTCACCCCTCAGTGACCACTCTGGAAAAACTGGAAGCACAATTGGCTAGTTATAGCTGCACTGGAAAGAAGATACCTTCCACTAACAGACCACATATTCATAAAATGGTTATTTTATGCAGCAATACTGCACTGAACCAGGATCAATAGTGTTACTCTTTATAGACTAGTTTTCTTGATCAAAAGAATAAATGGTTTCAAGTACAGTAATGATTGGAAATCTTATTTTCATTTATGTCCCTGTATGTATTATAGAGTAGACAAATGCAGAGTTGAAGTGCTGGGCACTAGCAGAATTCTTGTTTGTCTGTCATGACAAAGATGCCCACAGATATTAAGTAATTAAGTATTACTAGTATGCAAAGTCCATAAGTAGTAATCTCTCATTTTCCAGCAAATGTATTGTAGCCTCCATACCAGATGTAATGATTGTATCATAATAATTTCCTCAGTTTTCCCAGGTGCATAACAGTGATTTTAATACCACTTGTTCTAAAAGCTAAGGAATTTGCTAATAAAAAATAATCTTTATGCATTTATTCATAAGTCAAATATGGTACAGAAAGTGTGAGAAATTTGACCTCTATAGGAAGAGAGTATTTCTAGCAGAAGATAATAATGAATATTATAAATCCCCAGTTGTATTATTTTCTCTTGTTTTTCAGTGAAGAAGGTGTGCTTGAATGTCTTGCAAGTTGGAAATTGGTGCCAATTCTCTTCCTACCTCCACTACCCTTAGGACAGGCTGTGGAAAGTCTTACCCTGCTTGAACTGGATGTTTTTGAGAAAGGGTTTTTTTAGCCTCCTTAAGACCCAATTGATCTCCTGGGTTGAGGCTTATAAGTCAAGGAGTGTATGTAGTAATCTCTTTTGGATGAAGGCATCCTCTCAATAGGAAGCAGCTCCTCATCTGCTGAAATCAGTGGTTCTCTGATGCCATAGAAACAGGGGAGATGTGTTTTTTTGGGCCATACACATGCAACGCGGATCTGTCTTGGACTCTAATCACTGCTGAATGATGTTATACATTCAAAGATATTTAACTGAAAAAAGATCTGGTATTTTTCTTCTTATGCACTATTTGTTTAACCATAGGGGCAGCTTTTTTCCCAGGGTTCAGACTTCACAGTGAATGCAAGTAAATACCTTTTTGCCCACACGAATTTCCAAATAACTGACTAAAAGCTGGAGTAGGCAATGGAACTGAAAAATGCTATTATGTCCTCACATTTATGTTATGGACAGGCAAAAAGAGTGAAAACATTTTAATTCTTTACTGTTTGTAGTATCTTTTCTAGTTCTTCAGTCTTCATCTTTTTTTCCTCTATATAATCTTTGCAAGGTTTTAATTTCCTTGCATTTTTTCATTGTCAACAAAATACTTGCAGCAATTGATTTAATAGTAGAACATTTGCAGAAACATGCTGAACATGCAAAGTGTTCAGTGTTCTGTCTTGAGGGTTTTTTTTGTCTTTTAAAGTGTAGAATCCCTGTTTAAACTTAGGCTCTAAGACAATTATGGTAAAGTAAATGTTCTTGGGGTTTTTTTCATCCTGCCCTAGTAGCCACTGTTCATTGCACGAAGCTAAATAGAACTTTCTGTGATGCACAGCTGGAAACCGTGTCCTATTTCTTGATTCTTACTTGATAAAGTAAGTCTCACTTTATTATGTCTTCTCGAAATGAGACATTTATATTTTGTTACTACATCTGGAAGATAAGAATTCTGATTGATTTGTAGATATCCTAACAGAATGGAAGTAGGGCAACTATAAACATATTAATGTCTACTGATTAATTTTTACAAATATGATCTGTTACAACATACCACAGAGCAAAGGCAAACAGCTTTTTATCCACTGTTGTTTTCATGGTTGTTAAAAAATGAGGCTATACTCTACCTGATGTGGTCAAAGCAGGTTCTGTGTGCAGTGTCTGGACAAATGGAAGGCCCAAAGCAAACATAAAACAGGTTTAAAGCTCTGTAACATCTGAGCACTGTTTCCTGTCTCTAGCTCTCATTTCTATATTTGGCATAAGCTACCATGACCTTTACTGCTATCCTTTAAAGGGATAACTTTATAGCAGTGGGGGTGATTTGGCCTCAGATGTCTAAAACTTCTACTGAATTCCACTTGCACCATATGTGCCTATAATGGTGTGTGTTGATTTAGTGCTGTGGGTTGTAAACCCACTCTCCCCACCTTCCCATCCCAAAAGAGCTCATAGAGTTCTCTTGTGCTACTTAATTAAAGACTTTATTACACATAGCTGGCTGTAACCAGGGTTGTTAGAGACTCACTCCCCCCTCCTCACGATTTTTATACCAGTAAATGTTCAGAAGTTTTGTTACAAGTGCCTAAAATAATTAATACTGACTGGAGCGTTTTGGACTAAAGAAACGTACACCTTACACAGTATCTCCTAAACCAGACATTTGGCTTTTGGAATATGTGGACTTATCCTAGTAGTAAGGAACTTGAAAAAGCAACTCTGTTTTAATGGGCTCACTACACTGAAGTACCTTCTTTTCTGAAAAATTATTAGAGATCTGCAAGTTTTAAAACTTGAAAGCCACTGAATTAAAGATAGGTTGGACAAGAAGAGTACAAGAAAATACTGTGTTTCGCTGTTTATCTGTTTGAAATGATGGAACTCTCCTTCCCCATTTCATAACCACATTTCTGTAAACAAAGATCCCAACTCTTAAAATTTCATTTTACAACAAATACTTTTGTCAAGTCAGGAGAAAAAAAAAAATACATCATCACTCACCTTCGTGTTTTACTTGTTTGAGATGCACACAAATATTCCCTGTTTTTTGTAGCGAACAGGAAAACTGTTACGTCTACATTTGGTATTCTGACATCTCTAAAACTCCCTCATTAGAACCAATCTCTGTACAATTATCAGTTACATTTTAAGCTCTAGAAATGCCATTACAAATTCTGCAACATAAAATTTTACTCCGTTAAATATTTGCTTTATCAAAGAATTCTTGGAGCCCAGCTCTCCAAATTAAACAATCCTAAACCAGTCTGTAATCTCTGTTTCTTTCACTGTTTATTCTTTCACTATTTCACCTTTGTTCTCTCACTATTTATTGTTCATTGCCTCTTTACTGCCTTAATTTGTGAACTTTCACTGTCATAGCAGCATTGTTAATGTTGGCACGTGGGCACCAATGAGGCTGTTTCCCTGAATCAAAGAAAGGCTCATGAAAAGAGATGGTATTCAATGCATAAGATGGAGTTTTTTATTGATCCTCTGCCATAAAAAGAAAAAAAAAAGGTATTTTAAACTTTGACTATGCTGAATCTTCCAGTTGTAGCATTACATGTTGCCACTTCCCCTGAGCTCCATCAAAGTGCCAAGGATAGAGATGTGATTGCCAGGCACATACTGCAGCTGTCACTCCCAGTAGTGGGAAAACTGAGCTAACAACTGAACATCTGGATGACCACAAGTTCAGTCTGTCCAGAATTTGTCAGTTCTTGCATATCTTTGCCACATCTTAAAAGCAGAGCCAGTGCTCCACTTCTATTGCACTTACTTGGTGATATTTTACGGACTGCACAACCTGAGGTGTCTTGGCTGCCTAATGTGGAAACACGAATATTGCTTCTACTTTTTTTGAACAGGCTTCTTCTCAGCCCTGTCTTCAGATAATAATACAAACTGGAAGTCTCAGGAAAACTTACTGGTGTTGCACAAGGATATGTTCTTGAGGCATTGCTTTCAGTATTAAAACAGTGGGATAGGGTGACCATGGGCTGGCATATTTTCTGTGTGTAAATACCTTCAATAGTTTGCCATCAATGGGGAGTCTATTTATATAGAAAATACATTTGCTGGTATGTAAAGGAAAGGGTTAAACACAAGAGAAACTTGGTTTGTTCTCTAATGCTACACATGGTCTCCGAAAATCAAAGCATGAAAACATCATGGAGCTTGGAAAATGATGAAACCACAAGTCATTTTTAACTAATTCCTGTATGCCATGTTACTGAATTTTACAAGATACAGTAGAAAAAAACCACCATGTGGTTTCACTTAAGCATATGTTGGCTCTCCTAGGGGAACCCCATGAAGCAAATGAGTGCAAAGAGGATAAGATTTGGAGTATTACTGGGTACTGAATTATTCCATCTCCCTTTCTGTGCTGGAATCCAAGATCCAGTAGTTCAGAGGGTCCCAGAGAGGCTGCAGGGAAATGGAAATGTAGTTCCTTGCCAATCAAAATATGTACTGGCATTCTCTTATACTTACATGATCCTACAGCTACCTCTGGCTTCTTTTAAGATCCAGATCTAGGTTGAAAGGTACCCTGAGGGTCTTGACTGATGCTTTTTTTTTTTTTACTTCATTAAATTAAAATATCTCTCTACCTTCCCACATTTCTGGTTTGTGTCTCCGTGATGACAATACTAACTTGTTCAGAGCTCATATCACGTAGATAACCAAGTAATTTGTATCAAGATAAGGACAGTTTCTTAGGCTGGATGTGTATAGAGCCTCTTGCAGTCAGGGTCCAAATTTCTGGGTGGGCCTTTGTGTGTGGTAATGATTTTGAAATCTGAAGCAGAACTTTGAATTCTTTTTTTTGTGGTGTATTTCCATTTTAGTTTGACTATTTAGTTGAACTGTTCAGGACTTGAGTCTCTTTTTCAGTTACTTGTGTAGTATTTTGCCAGTATAAACCTTGAGTAAATAAGATAATTAACCTTCTAAATTTCTAAGAAAAAAACATGATAGCAGACAACATTTTAATAGTCACTTTTGAGTAAACATAGAACTGAAATAGTAATTTCTAATTCATAATCTATTATCCATAATATCCATAATCCCATTAGTTTTTATATAATTAAATTTTTTTCCCTAAGAAATTAACATAATAGGCTAATAACAGTTAGGAGAATAAAATCTAAAACTATATTCTTCACAATGATGCTAATCTTAATGAAAACAATAAAGTCCTTCATTGGTTCTTGTAGATCAGTTATAAAACTTTTCCTTCTGTCTTTGTTAAATTACCTTGCAGAATTATGGTATGTGAATTCAACTGTGCTGCTGAAAAAAGAAATAGTTTCCTTTTAAAAAAAATTAGTGCTTCATAGCTACTGAAAGTAGTAGGAAGTTAGTTAAAAATTCTGGAACAAGCACTGTATTTGGCCAGTGAGTCTATTTCTAAAAGAATTCTTTCAGTTGTCACTATGGGACTATGGTACAGGTATTTCTAAGTATGTTCAGGGCTAAAATCTTACAATACTTGTTTAGAAATCATGTAATTGCCTTTTCATCATGAATATTTAGAAGATTTTTATGCTGAAATATTTTCTAGAAAGGATACTGATAAACAAAGCTTAATTTGTTGCTTAGAAGCTTTAGTTATTCGAGTCCTGTTTTTTACCCTTAAAATTAAAATGTTAATATCATCATCAACATGAATAGTGTTGAATGTATCAAACAACAGGACTTTGGAACAGCAAGAACCACTTCCAGCTTTCCCTGGAATAAATGAGTGTCTCTCCTTTCTATTTCTTTGCTAGACTCCAGTTTAAATGATATAAGACTGATGCATTCTGTACACTCTCTAACAGCGAGAATTAAACTGTTATGGAGTAAGTCTGTCAGGGTAAAAAACGATGTAGCACAACCTGATAAATGCATGCCCTTGTTCATTTCCAATAATTCCAGGGGCTGATGAATTCTATTGCCAAGGGATTTCAGTATGTAAATCTCCCTGACTAAAGCTTTGCTGAATTTTATAAGAACAGAGTGTTGTCTTTGTGTTACTAAACACAATAGTTAGTGGTTCTTGTGACCTTACTCTCTAGGGATTGGATCTTTTAAAAAAAAAAAACATAATGAAGGAAAGCTCCACGACGCACTGTGGAGCATAAACGACACCCTAGAGATCCCTAAACCCATCCAGGAGTTTACAATAAAAATTTGCAAATGCAAAAGCAATTTTGACAGAGCGTGAATAGATGACGACTGGATACGGATATAAAAGGAGCAGAGTTTCCTGGTGAAGGTTTCATTCATGGGGTGAAGTGCTGGAGGTGACAGTTCACCAACTACACGCTGTCTGACGAGGAGATTGCCTTGGACTTAATAGAGTAGTCAGGGCAGGGCAGGGGACAGCAATGGCTGATTGCTTAAAGGAGTTAATGCACCAAATGAGTAGGGTCACTCAGGCATGTTGTTGGGTTATTTCTAAAGCAAGATACAGAATGAATGACTAATTTCTTTGTGCTGCTCGTCCCCTTCGTCTCGTGGTTTGAGCTCGTTCATTCCCGAACCAATATTGCGGCTTCAGTGCAAATGAATCTCTCTGTGCATGCTCACACCCTGGCCAGGTGTCTTCCTTTGGGGTTCCCTTTCCCAACAGCAGCAATTCCAAGTGTCAGTGACTTGCAGAGACAAAATCTTGAAAGTTGAAGCTGAGTCTTTAAGTTTGAAAGCTGAAGGTTGTTCACGTTGTAAAATTCTAGATTAAATGCTTAAAAAATGTGCAATTATTGGAAGTTAAGTTTCAGCTTTTCCTTATTTAACATTGGAAAACTGGTGTTGCTTTTCAGACCGACTAAAATTTGCCTAGATTTTTCTTTCTTTTTCTTTTTTTCTTTTCCTCTTTTCCCCCTCTCTGCCTTTCTGAAGGAGACTGGCTATGCTGGTGAGCTCTTTGACAGGAGAGTGAAAAGTCCTAGTCAAAGGTAGAAGGAGATGCTGCTGGAGAATCTATTTTCAGATGATTTTTAACTCAGAATTTGAGAAGTATCTACTTTTTTAAACCCCTGTTCCAATTCTTATAGGGGGTGATTTTAAAAGGCTTGAAAACAACACCTCTTTTCCAACAGCCTAGAACAGAAAAGGCAGTGACCTAAACTCCTTTCCACCCCAGGAACTACTCTGAACTTGGTACTGGGTTAAATATAAATCAAATTATTCTCAGGTAGCACACCTTTGCATAAACCAAATGTATATTCTGTGACAGTGTTGCAAAGTCTAATGGGCTTGTCCTTTTTTTTTCTCTTAAAAGTCCATCATTGGCTGACTGTAAGTAGAAGAAGAAAGAGATTCTTCACACTGAAAAGTTGTTTCCCAAATAACCATATAAAAAGAGACAAAAAATTGCATTACAATTTTGTTTCTGGCAAATTTTTCTTTTTGGTCTTTTTGGTCTTTCTTCTATAAAGACCAAAAAAAGGAGCAGTTCAGATTTTCCACAAAGAAATAATAAAAAGACCTTTTTTAAAAAAAGCAAACTTTTTTTATTGTTTTCTCTTTCTTCAACATTTGTTTTGTCATCAAAAAAACATATTTTCCTGATTTATTTGAAACCTACTCCAAATAGGTCTTCTGCATAAGATTCCCAAGGAAAACTAAAAAGCATTTTATTTTTAAGAGCAATAGATCAGGCCTTAAAACGTGGCATGGAGGGGGGAGAGGATACAAAAGCATAAATCTGCCAGAAACAAGTTTTTTTGTCTTTTAATAGGGAGGTATTTTTATTAAGTCTTATGCAAACTACAGGAGTTATGTTATATGGAATCAATATGCTTGCTATTTATATAATTTCCTTACAATTTGAACTTTTCCAGCCTTATTCGGGGTGTTAAATACTACTTTGAGGACTAGTTGATTAACAGTGAGGCAGAAGAGTAACTTGGAGAGGCACCTAAATATTGGTGTGTGTCAGAGGTTTTATATGGTATTTTCCAAACAGCTGAAGAGAGATTTTGAATTCCGAAGAACATTCAGCTCAGCCCGTGTCTCCTCAGCCTGGTGTTTTTTCTCCTGGTCTCAGCCCTTTTTCCAAAGTCTTCAGCCAAACACACAGAATTGATTTGCTTTTTATTTTTATCCCCATTTATAGCAATGTTTGCTGAATAGGTATTAGTATTTGTCATGACAGGTTCAGTCATCATCTGCTGTCTGCCTCATTCTGGTTTTGACTTGATTTATGATGTTGTGGCAACACTAATATTAGTATTTTAAAGATTAAAACAATGTTTAGATTAGAATAGGCAGTAATCACTTTTGAAAAGGTTGAATACTATGATTTATAGGATTCCGTAAAAATAAAGATTTAATCTTTAAATATTTTTATTCAGAACCCACCCAGAACTAATGGCCAAAATTAATTGGCAATATTAGCATATGATTGGCATTACAAAGAAATTAAATATATTACATATAGAGATACATTAAGCTGTTCTGTGTGTGAATGTATTAGAGGAACAGGTTATTCTTCACAGTACCTCTTTAATTTTCTTCATAATCCACTGTTTCGTGAGTGTAAGCTGTTCCCTTTTGTAGATTCCCTAACGGGGCAATATGAAAATATCCATACAAAAATAATGTAGTCAATTAAAAAACCAGCAGGGGGCACATGTCTTTAGAACACTAATGAACGAGGCCTCTTCTCAAAGCCATCCTGCAATGATGAAACCTCCTGAATCAGCTCCTGAGATGAATGTTGCCTGTGACTTTTCTCCTAGTTAGTCTTACCTGGACATAAACTGAAGGGGAAAAACTGATTTATAACTTCATAACTTTGCAATTTTGCCTGTGCTTTGGACACATCTTCATAGTGTAGGAAGTGCATCTGTCTCAGTCAGAAGTGAGGCACTGGCTATATTAAAGGTATCACACACCCTGTCTTTCTTTTCCTTTATTGCAATGCTAATTTAATATTCATGAATAGTGCCAGATTAAGAGAAAAATATCTTCTCCCTGTTCATTATGTAAAAGTTCTGCATAATTTAATGCCAAGGAAACCAATATGGTTATACATATAACATTATCAAAGCAGTGAGTAATTTTTTCTATAGGTTTTATGAACCAACCTGTATAATTCAGTACTTCTAACTGCCTGTAGGAAGCTTATTTTCTATCTAGTTCATTGAAACTTTTGCTTGAGAGAGGCTCACATGTAAGCCAGGGAGTACTTCTAAAAGTGAAAAATAAATTGCTATGGTAACTAACCTGTAGTTGGTATCTCCATGAAGTGGCCATGATGTGCCAACTACTGCCAGTTGTAGTGCCCTTTGATGGGACAGACAAATTTGGCTTTTAGCTGCTCACAACCTGAATAAATCCAAAAGGGTTCATGGTTAAGTCCAGCTTTACTCCCACAGTTGTGACTTTCCAGGCTGCTGATTACGAATTGGGACTGAGGTCTTTTTTATTAGGCTAATAAAATCCTATCAGAAGGTAATAATTTTCAGTCTTGCATTTGTGATGATCTTTTGAATCAACAACTACTGCTTAAAACAACATTTTGTGAAGGGTTTCTCTGTAGTGTGAAGGGCTTCATCTTCCCCTGCTATCCCTGTCCTATTTCTGTATTAGTTACTTGCTAGCACTGGAGCAGTTATTCCTACCATTAATTATCTGTATCACAACAGTATCTAAAGACCCTGGTGAGGACTGAACCTGTGCTGCAGTAAATGCAGTGCAAATGCATGCAAGGTCTCTATCCTTGCCCCGCAGATAATAGCTCCAATTTATTTTTGTATCTGAGATGTTATCACTACATTATCTGAACAAATGTTTATCTCTCAGCACCTCTGTGAAGCAATGGAATACAATCCCCAATTCAGAGATAAGGAACTGAGAGATTGTGACTTGTCCAAGGTCACATGAAAAATCTGTGGCAGAGCTCAGAGACCAAAAATGTCCCATCCTGGCTCACTGTGTTGAGTGCAGCACCACAACTCCTTTCAGGCTTCAGTTGGAAATAGATTCTCTCATACTGGCTTTAATTTAGGAAACTATTGAGGAGGATATTGCAGGGCAGTGAATGAAGTTACCTGGGTCTATTGTCTATTACAATTTCTACTTTTCATGGATGCCTGAATCCTTTCCTTTGTCTTGACAGCTCCTTTCCTTTCTGTCACATCGTTAGCTGGTTCCAATTACTGTAACTCCTCCCACCTCAGGATCTTCCCCTGGACTTTCTCTTTTTTTTTTTTTTTAGAAGCCTGAAGCACCCCAAAGTTTACCAAATCCACTTGAGGAAGGAATTCTTTGTACAAAGTTCAACTTCGTCAAGGCATCCTCATACCAGTGAGGCTTCCCTAAGCCCATGGATTCACACTGCTGTGAAACCAGCATCTTGAATCAGACCTGGCATGTCCACTTTTCCTTGGAAACCATGTCCTTTGTCCCCTTCACATGTGGTTAACCACCTTGAATCATGACTTACTGTGCCCCCACTGTTTCTTCTTTGTATGTGGGCCAGATGCTGAACTAACACAGTGCTGGAAGAATTCAGTATAGTTAATTTGCTCAAGATTTTTTTATTTTAATTTTTATTTTTGACTACAGAATGTCCATTTTGATTAGAGATAATGCAGGGTCCTTTTCTTTTTTTCTAAGTGAGCTACTTTTTAGTCTTTTTTTTTCTTCCTGTCTTGAGTACTCCAAAAATAATTAAAGAAACATGCAGCAGTCCTGACAATATTTTTCAACTGAGTGTTTTTATGCAAACTTGCTGAGCACAGAGGGACAGCACATACTGTAATGCGGAGCATGTACTATGTCATTGACAGAACTATATCCTTATGCCTTTCTAAGTAAGAACTTCCATTGAAAGCCATGAGTTTCAGCTGAAAAGAAGCAGAAAGGTGTACCAGGACATATCTGAAAGAAAGATGCAGAGAGCTCTGCCTTTGAGGCAACACAGTCTGGTAGGTAGAGGATGAGGTTAAAAGCTCAAAGAGCAGGATGCTATTCCTGCTGCTGTGCCTTGACCTGACCTGTGACATTGGAAAAGTCACTCACCTTCTCTTTGTTCCTGATCAGCTTTGATGTGTTTTGTATTCAGGTGTAACTTTCTGGGCAACCTTGCCTACATTCATACAATGATAAACTGATTTCTTGTACGATTTCAAAGACTAAGTTAGTAAACTAATGGGTTATATTCAGCCACTTGGCACATTCAGAGATAACATAGTTTTGTAGGTATTCTTACAATATTGGTATTAAGTTGTTTGCTTTAGTCAAGTACCTTAACTTCTCTTTTCTAAGGTTTGCCATGGGCATAATTATACCACATGCTGCTTCTTTGGGCTGTTCCCTCTGCAATCTGAAATTCCAAACAATGTGGCTCACACTTGTCCCTAGGGACAGGCATACCTGGAACAGCCTCATTCTTACCTTGTCTTTTCTAATCATCTGTCCTCCAAATCACATTTCCAATATTTGGATATATGTTTCATTGGATTAAATTTAACCCAGGGTTATTGGTTTTTACCGCAGATGATCACGTTCTACCACTTTTTTTTTCCTGCAGAACATAACAGTCCCTCTGTAAACCATAATATACTGTGGAAATTTTATTGTATTTTCCTGCCCAATACCTCATGCACTAATCAGAATCCAAACGGTTTGGGGTTAGTCTTATCAAAAAGTGAATATTCTTCCCTGATGTGTCTTTTTACAAATACTGCCTTTTCCAACTTTCTGCTAAGGTTTGGGGTTTATACCTTTAATAGGAATTTTCTCACAGCAGTAAACCCCAACTTGCATCCATTTGCCTTTGTTTTCTTCAAAATTAATAACATTATCTTGCTTTCTTGCATCAAACAGCATGAAAAATACACTGTAGCACACTCCATTTCTCCTAAAAATTCCTCTGGGCTAATGCTGCTGTTCTAATTCTCCCTGCTCTACTTTGTAAGCTCTTCCAAAGTATTGTTATACTTTGTCACTCTTGCATCTTATTCAAAATGTTGTCACCGCCTCAGTTTCCTGTGATTGCTGTGACATATTCTGCTCCCTGTAATATAACTTATTATTTCAAACTTGGACCATCAGAGATTTTTTTTTTTCTGATCCCAACTCTTTCTGGAAATAATTAACGTTCTCTGTCACATCACAGTGCTGGAGCAGCACAGGGACCAACTCACTTCCTTTGTTTACATAAATCAATATGAATATGTCAAAACAAATTTTGTATCTTTCAATAGAGTTTGAGTGTTTTCTCTGTTTCTCTAAATCTTTGTCCTTTTCTTTTTAACCTCCACAAACTACTTTCATCCTTAAGCTGGTCTGTAGTGTTTAGAAGCATTTTCCACTTTACCTTCTGTTCATAGAAAAGTATTTGCTTAGGTGTGTGCACATAAATGTATACACACATAAATCTATTCACACATTTATACACTTATACACATACAAAAATTTTTGAGAAACAGAGCTCGAATTTTGATTTATGGAGTGGCTTATTTTTCACTTTTCACAGTTATTATAAGCTTTCATAATTAATTTAATTAATAAATATTAATCAGTAATTAAGCGATTAAGTGAAGAACCATCTATTATCAGAACTGATTATTCTTCAAATGTCCTTCCAGACTGGGAACTTCTAGTGGTCACTACTGTAAATGAAATGCACAATTCTGTTTAGATTTCTCCAGTGGTTATGCTCTTTGGGAATTTCAATCCCATTCTTCCACCTTGGATTACATTCTTAGTGAATGTTTTATTCAGTACCAAGTGTTAATCACTATAAAGAGAATGACAGAACCTTTCTTAATGTGGTGTCTGAGATTTAAAGGGATTGGTATTCTGTGAAATGAGGTTAATGGCTCATACCAAGGTCTTTTTCTCTACAGAAATATAAAAATGACTTCTCATCCTTTCTCTTTCTCTCCACAAAAATTTTTTCTCAACTGCTGGCTGACTCTGCAGCAGAAAACAAAAAATGAAGATTTTTTGTTGTGTTGTAATATAGTATAGTGAAAAGAACCCCAAAATCTGTCAGCACGTGCTCTGCCTAGAAATTGTATCTCAATTCACAAATGTTTGGTTACTGGGCTTTGTAATCTGAATCTGTATTTTTGTATTTCCCACAAGAACAAGGGCACTCTGTACCTTTCACTTTTGCTTTTATCCCGTGTTTGTCAACTTTGAAATGGATGTAATCTGCTGTTGTTATGGCATCTTTTCCCCAATGTTTTTTAGGAGTGTTATCCTATTTCTTTGTGATTTCTTTGCTCATTTGATGCTGACCTTGCCAATTTACTTCATCCTGTATGTCAGCTACCCTTTGTGTACTGAAAAACACATTCCACCTAAATTGCTTATAGGTTAATCCCCTTTTTATAACTTCAGTCACTGACATCTTGCTTTTGAATTAGTTACTATCATTTTGTTGACCTTATCAATCTCAAGAGTGTCCTTCCTTCTTCTAAAACAGTAGCCAGAATTGAAAGCTCCAACCTCACTAGAATCTCAAATGCACCTCAAAACCTAAAGGTAATAATTCTGTTTACTCTCCAGGCTCCAAAATAAATGCCTATGATGCTTCAGGCTTTCTTATTGTGCAGCATAGCAAACTGCATATGCCAATTAATTAATCATGAGTACTGGAGAGATTTTGAGAGGTAGGGGTAAAGGGTTGCAAGTCATGCATGTCTTGGTTATACTATTAAGGTTCACCTTCCTATTGCAGAGGCACAGAATATAGGAGGAGATAATTTCCAGGTCTAAGAGACACATTTTCTGGGCTGTTGAGGGCTGTGAATGTTATGCAAGCAGTTCATTCTTGACCTCTGGGAGGAGGACTGTCTTCTGTTGCTTTACAGTGCATGATTTCATGAGTGGAATTTATTTACAGGATCTGAAAAAGCAATTTCCTCTTCAGCCAGTGATAGGGGGTTCAAAAGCAGAAAAAAGAAGATCTCTGCAGAGTTTCCAGAGATAAGACACAGACCTGTCCTTCTAGAAGTCAAAACAAAGCATGTTTCAGCTCATGGCCATCACTTTCAGCATTGCCAATTTACATGAGTCTCTTGGTACTGTCAAAGCCCAACCCTGGGCTTCCTGTCTTCAGGTTAACACTGCTATTTTACTTTTTTATTAAAAAGAAAAAAAATAGCTCATAGTTGTAGAGAATAAACTTTATCGCTAGAAGAAAATTTGCATTTTAAAAATTTCAACAATATTAAAAACAAACAAACAAACAAAAAACCAAAAACAACAAACTATACTTAGTTGAAAGGGGCCTATCTCAGATGTTTACATACATGTGTAGTTAGCACCCGACAGTACTGAATAGCATTAACCTGCAAATTTCAGTTCAGTGATTACTGTCTCCCAAATTTTAACTCCTGTAAAGTGATGTAGGTGTGACAGTAACAGTCTCAGTGTTACCTGAATGATTATCAGAGGTATTTTATATGTGAGGAGTTGACAAAATTTCAAAGGAGCAGTGAGAGCAGCCCTTCTCACAGGAGGAACTGAAGTTGCACATGTTTATAAAATAAGGCTGATAAAATCCTACATTATAAAGCACGTAAGAGAGGACAGAGACTGGAACCACAGTACTTGTTCCAAATACTCCTAAACTTTCAGTGTTGCATACATGCACTTCTAATAACATTTCTATCATCTCATTGTTATTGATCCTCTTAAAAAAAATTAAAATATAAAAGAAACACTTATTATATGCAATTTTATGCTTTTAAGCAGGTATTTTATAGAACTATTCTGAGTTGAAATCCAACTAAAATCTGGAAATATTCAACAGTTCTTCTGGTAGATTATATTTAGTATTCAGTGAAATTATAATACTGCAAGAAATAAATGATAGAGGGAAAAATAATTCAATGATCCAGTAACCTAAAACTGAGGTTCAAACCCTTCTGTGGTTGCAGACCTCAGCACTCCTTTGTAAAAAACCACTTTGTCTATCTATGCTCCTATCTCTTCTCTAGACAAAGAGGGGTAATAATTAGGTGTGTTATAATGTTAAAAATCATAGTATGTGGTGTCAATGTGATACGGATTGATGAATACAGGAGATAGACAGATAGATAGATAGATAGCAGATAGATAGATAGATAGATAGATAGATAGATAGATAGATAGATAGATAGATAGATGGATACTTATGGGGAAAAGGTTTAAAAGTTAACTTCTTTTAGCATACATTTCTTCTTCTAACAATTTCTTAGTTACAGTGAGAAGAAAGAGACTGAAGTTGGTACTAGGTGAATATATGGAAAAGATGATGAGACAATGACAGAAGCAAAGAAAAAAAGAACATAGAAAAGAACATTTTAAGGTTTTGAGTGAAAAGTAAGCTTGCCATTGGCTTTTCTCAATATTAAAATACTTTTTGGTGGATGGAGAGAGACAAAAACTTACTACCAGTGCCCATTCTGCCCATTAAAGTCCTGGTATATCAGAGACTTCTTTCTCCAAATCAGATGTCCCTTCCAATAAAAACTATGAGGAAATACCTTTTCTGTGCATGACTGCAGCCTCCTTCCTTCTGTGGCAACATAAAAGGATGTTCCAATCTATTATGATATTACTGTGATGAGAAATGTTTAATTCAGGGGAATTGCATCATATCTGAAGAACTCTAGAAAACCTATTAACATAGTCTTTCTGCAGGTAAGGTTCTGCCAACATGAGATTCTCCTTAAAGAGTGTCACTGGTAAAGGATGGGAAGAACAGAATCCTTACAGCAATAATAATGTGTGTCAAACTACTTTGCAATGGTCTCTGGCTAAGTGAACCTATCCCTAGCAAAGCTGTAAAAAATGAGCTTCCTAATATACGTAAGTTATTGTTTTCAGCCATCTTTAAATGAATAATGGCCTCATGACACAAACCTACTTAGCAAATTGTGCAGCATCCTGTCTATCAGCTCAACACGGGCCCGCTGTGTGCTCAGGCTCATCAAGGACTCTCTCACCTTTCACCACAGTTGCTTTGGGATAATGAAAGAACATCATAAACACAGTTTCCTGGAGGCAGAGATAAGGATGCTGGAAAAGTGTTAACATGATGGATACACAGTACATGAGATCATGGTGGTGATTGTTTTCTTCAGATAACAAATACCACTCAACAGTCAGACACAAACTGAACCTTGACCTTAACATCCGATTTTAGGGGACTGGTTTCAGCACACAATGGTGCTGCAAGTATGAACATCAACAAAATTTATCTGCATTGTAGTTGAGATCTTGTAAAATGCCATAAAATCTCTCCCACAATGAAGAAATGTTGGCCACATGATATTTTCCTCAAAATAAGAAGCAAAAAGTTCAGAGAATTGCATTTGTGTCATAGGTTTTGCACTGGAAATACTGTTTTAGCAAGAACACATGCTGCCAAAAATTAAAGTGTGCAATTATAAGATACCCTACACCCAACATGAAAGGTACCACAGAAGAAAGTCAGATGTAAACCACAAGGAAATGTTGCACATTTTGGCCACAATACCTCATTTGGTGAATTTAGCACCAAAAAATGCAGGACTTCAGAGAAGCTCCACTGTTACACAATGAAATGGAAGAACTGGATTTTTTGGGAACATTTGTTTTGGAAAATGAATTAATTCTGTCTCAGTATATGAAACTTGATAAATTACCCAAAAGAGAAAAGACTGGAGAGAAGAAAAGGCAGGCATTAATAGTGTTAATACACTTTTCCAAGTGAAATGCTACAGATCAAGATGTTCCAATCCAAGCCAAAAGTTTGATACCATAGGATGTATAACATGTGTTAAGCTTCAAACATGTGTTAAGTATAGCTAGATGGAACCACTCTGTTTCTTCATTGTCCAATATTGAAAATGAACAATATTTTCTACTTAGCTGGACATGGTTTTGTTCAAAAACTACAGATTTCAGCCTTGTAGTAGTCAGTGTAGGATTTTAGCCAGCAGAATAAGTATAACATATATCATCAAGTCTCAATAACTGTAGCAAAAGTCGAGGTATCCATTGTTCATTAGTGATGTCCTAAGTTAGAATGTGGAAAAGTAAAGAACGAAAGTCTGCATGTTGTAGCCATTTAAACTCCAGACTAATTCAAACTCTTTGGTTTTTTTTCACCAATTTTCTGTTTTCTTTTCACCATGACACCTTTGCATTCTACAGAGCTACCCTGTGGGCAGTTTGTTAGTAAGAAGAAGGTTTTAGGAACTACTTTGGAGCTGCTGTCTGGGACATAAATTCTTCCCTTGCCATCCTTTTGCCTCAGCAACCTTGTCTCTCTTAATCTCTGTGTTTTTTAACTTGATATTCTCTTCTTTATTTGCTTTCCAATTTATTCACTTTGTCTACCAGAATAATCTCTAGCCCCACATAGTCTACAGAATTTAAGAGCCCAGGCAAAACTAATTGGGAAGATAATATAAACACTGTACTCAGAAGGGGAGACATCACACATAAATTACCAGATGCCTCAGAGCTTGTGCCATTCTCGTCGCTGTTTCTTTTTTCCCTTCTGTAATTGTGCTTAGGGAATGTGTGTAAAGCTGGCAAGACAGAGGTGATTCACAAATAACTCTGTGCATAAACGTGGAAATCCTCTGATTTGAAAGATCAATCATGTAGTTCATTGTTTCAGGATTTTTTTGACAATTTTATTCCTGAACTTTTTTTTTGCAAACACTGAAACCATAAGCAAGTATGGAATAAGCAAAAATTCAGCTAAAAATTCCATGGGAAGTGTTTTCCTGATAGTTTTGGTTGCTTTTCCAGTAAAAGAAAAATATTCATAGTTTTGTTTGAGACATGAGAATAAAACCAAGCCAGATGGGCAGACAATAGCCAGGGTAGCAAACTTAGCAAATATAATTGAACCCACCTTGGACTAAGTCTCTTTGTTAATATTAATTTTGCATTTGTAAAGGCTTTATAAGGGGTTAAGAAATTATTCAAAACTGCTACAGACATGTTAAACAAAAATTTCACTTTTTAGACATGATAAACAAATTTTTACTTATTAGACTCTAAAACTGATAATTTTTTTGTCCAACTGTCTGATAAATGAAAATTAAATTAAAGGAATCTTCAGTGTGGAATCAGGATTTATTAATGAATGATCTGTGAATGACAGAAATGGACTATACTTGTTAGCAACAACTAGGAAAACTTGGGCAACCCCACAGGGCTGTGCTGTACATATTACTGGGAAGCAGGTTCTAGGCCACCCTCAAGTTATCAATGTAAAGAAAGAATTTATTGGGCTTTCTTCTGTTTTTTTCTTCTTGAAGGAAAGAGTAAATGGTAGAGAGAGTTGCTTTGTTCCCAAGTGTCTTGAAAAATTGTCTAATTTTGATCTCTACAGAGTGTGTGTCACTTTTTTACATCTTTGAAAGATTTTTTTCTTAAAAAACATGTCCTTTCCTGTTAAAAGAACAATGCTGTTATTGTGGGTGGGTATTTTTGTTTATTTAAATGAGACATAGCTTCCTGAAGATATTTTCATCTTTTGCTGTTGAGAAATAATTGAATATGTACCTTTGTACAAATCAGTGGTGATCCAAAAATTTGGATATCAGAACAACAGTGTAATGAGACTTTTTATTCTTTTCTTTTTTATGTACTTGGTATTTGTGTTCTAATTGGACTGCTTTCCTTGTCAGAATTGGCTTCTTCTTTGGGTTTGGATGCTACTCAACATATTTTGGACAACCCTGCAATACAAAGAATAATAAATTCAATCCTAAAGTTAAAAGAACAACCTTAGAATTGAGGAATTTACACTAGGAAATAAAACCTCAGGAGTAAACCATATTTGCAAGTTCAGCATCATATCACAAACAGGGAAAGTTATTCCAAAACAAAAAAAAAAATCAAATTTTAACACTCTAATTTTTACTTGTGTTGCATTGTGCATCTACCAAAGATCAGTACTTTGCATTTATTAATACAAGGTAGGTTGTTAGAAGTACTCATTCTACTAATTAGTAAATTTTAGGAGTAACTTTAGTATTGGAAACATATATTTTTCTGGGTACAGAACTGACCACTTCTATTATTTTCCCTTCAGCAGTAAGGTAGGGACTGCTGAGGCCACCATCTGAATCCTTTTTTTTACATAGATCTTCTCAGAATTCGTCTGTGATTTGAAAATCACACTGTGATTTGAATTAGAAATATTTTCTCAATTAATTGCCTTTACTGTTCTTACTTGTATGAGTAGTAAAGTAGCAATGTTGTAGGTAGTTAGTTTTGGGTTTGATATAATTATCCTGTGTGTGTTTCTCTGCCCAATTCAAGAGGAATTTTTAAAATGTATTTATTTTGGTGTTTTTCTCCCTTCCCTGTCTCTTTTATTGACACCACGATACCGGTCAATGAGAATTCATCATGATGAAGGGGAATTGCTGGGCTTCAGTTCTCATTTCTTGGACAAATACTGTAAGATATCTTGTTGAAAATAAGAAGTAAGCTGACTACTTTCATTAAACCTTTTCTCTCTAATTTAAGACCTCTTCACTAATAAATGAAGGTGGCAGGAAATCTCTCTGCATATTAGAGTACTGTGAGGTGCACTTTGAAAGCGACACAGGAAAAATTGTTCCTGTAATAAGCGATTGATTTTGTTAATGATCAAGACTTAAAGAAGAGGATATGTGAGCATAAGTGTATCTGATTCTGAGCAATAGTAACTGTTGTGTTTAGTACTTCAATAATTATATGCATTATAGAAAACACAGGGAAGGTGATGGGGAAGGTAGGAAAAAATACAGATGATGCTTCGAAGACAAAAAAAAAATAGGAAGAAAGCCTTGCAGTCCTTGAAATACATTTATGTATAGATTAGTAAGTAGAGTTAAACAAGTGCTACAAGCAAACCACCTCTAGAGCCATGAGGTGTCACTGTGGCAAAAGAGCATTGTCAAGTCATTAGAAGTCATCAGAATTAACTTGACTGAAGTAAATGGACTAATTGGCTTTAAATACTAAACAGAACAGTTTATCATAAAACCAAAACTGTGTGGGCAGCAGTTCTTCAGCAAACAACATGTTTGTGTTTTGAAGAGCACTGTTCAGACCCTCCATCGGGCCCAGCTACACTGAAATGCAAATAAATTCTCAATGGATACCTATTTATAAACTTATTTTATCTGTGTTCCTAGAGGTTCTTAGAGCAAAACTTTAAGAGGATTATCTCTTTTCCTTTGAATAAGCTTGCTGTCTTAAGGGGGAAAATCAATAATTAGTTTACATGTTGTTCAGAGTCCCCCATTTAAGCTTCCGATGTTTGCTGAAATTCAAAACTGAACTTTTAAAGAGTGCTTTGAGGCAATTATTTGTGGTTGGGTTTGATTTTTGGTTTTGTGTGTGACCTTTACTGAAAGATGTGTGTTCAACATACCCTTTAGGTTGTTCCTAAGTGCATTGACCCCATCTCCACTCTGAAAAAAACCCTCCCAAAGCACAAATAAATTTAAATCAATTCAAAATGGAGGAAAGCCACACACTCCCTACATCAAGCTATTGTTCTCTCACTATGGCTATTAATTTTAAATTAAATGGTCGATATCAGCAGCTTAAATCATTCAAGTTCATTCAGGTGATAAGATAAAACCTCAGTTGTCAACCACCAGACTGTTATATGATTGTGACTAATTTTATTGCAATGAGCACTTGTAAGTAATGGAATATATGAAGGGTTATGCTTAGCAATAGTTATGGTTCTGACAAGTCATATTTCAGCTGGCAAAAAAACCTCACAAAACAATATTTACTGAGACTCTATCACCTTTCCTTGGTTTTCATTTGGGGAGGGTTATTGGGAATGGCACAATAGCTCACAGACTCATATTTTAAACACCTGGCTCTACAGGTATTGTAATAGGATGAGAAGTATCCATACTTGCAGTTGGAATTGCAACTGCTGTTCATACTATCAATCTGCCTATAGGTATTAAAGAAGCCGGTTGGTCCCTTGGAGCATTATGTGTCTTAAATGAAAATTTTGGAAGAGTAAAGTAAGATATGATATTGGATCTCGGATAAGATAAAGGTGAAGGAGAATACCACCATGTTATCTAAATGTTTGTCACATTATCCAGGCCAATGCTGTCATGAGCTCAGTTACTGTCAGTAAAGGAAATGGGAGCATATTCTGTTCAGTTGAAAGCCTTGTGGCTGTCCCTGCCATAAGGGACCAACCATAGGTTCATAGAATCATAGAATCAGCCCAGTTGGAAAAGACCTCTGAGATCATCAAGTCCAACAAAGACCACTAACCCGTGCCATGCCAGTTGTGTAAGTGCTCCTAACACTGCATTTTCACCCTGAATAGCATTTGAGAAGTGGAGTGTTCTGGAGAACTACTTTTTAAAACAGAATAAAGAATGGGAATGCATTTCAAATACTGAGGGAACCAGGAATATAAATTGAGACATGAGGATTGCTTTTGCATGAGGAGCTAATGCTGGATGGTAACAAAGGACTCAAAACCTGCATTTATCTGAGGAAGAGGAAGTGAGAACTGCTTAATAACTAAATAATGAAAATGCACAGAGCGCAAGCAGCATAAAGACTTGGTCTGCTGTGCATCACACCTGGCTTGATCCACCTAGGATTCCAGGATAAGAAAGGCAGACCCTTGACTCATTGCAGAATCTCAGCAGAAGTTTTGTTTATACATGTGTTTTCCAAAGAAACTGCCTAATGTTTCTAGGTGACAAAAATGTGGTCTGCACTTTGTTTTGTTTCACTTTTGCAGAGGTTTTCTTTATACTTCTTTTTAATTGGGCTCCAGTTATATGGTGTCTTATGACACTTAAAAAACCCTGTGTCATATGCTTATGAGCAAATGGAGACTGAAAGTTCAGGAGAGTGTTATAATCATCCAAAAGAGGGAGTGAAATGCATGGATATGTTTTCCAGGTGGGCAGTGGTGATGGGAAACAAAGTTGTTTAAGGTAGTGGTTGATACTCTGTAAGGGTAGGCTATATGATAAACTAGGAGAGGTTTTGGAGATGGAAGTTTAAACCTGTGAGACAAACCATGTCTTTGTCCAAAATGCTGATGTATTTAAGGGGATCTGTTTGCCAGTGTTATAGATATATTCTGTTGATCCCCATGATTTATGGAAAAAGAGGATGTGTGTCATCCCCCCTTCTGCCACTTGATTAATAATTTTGCCATTTTGTGTGTGTGTGGCTGTCACTTCTCTCTGAAGCTCTGGAAGCAGACTGCACTTCAAGCAAAGCAGTCGTGGTATTTATAGTGAAATTCAATTCTCCTGGTTTTGGTTTATGTAATGTTGACATCCTGAAGATTACAAATTGACAACTGAGCATAAAGACTGAGCATTCTTTAAATTCCAACCAACCAACCAAAGAAAAAAAACCCAGCAAACACCCATGAATAAGGCTCTCCATGGTATTCCTTCAAAAACTGTGGGATGTTGAGGATACTTCATATCTGCCTTGGAGATGACTGTTCCTGTTGAAGACGAGGAGTACGTGGCCCTTCATTCATGAAGTCCAGAAATTTCTAAGTGCTGGGGTTTGTTTATTTTGACCTCAGCACTGAAGTACAAAAGATTTTGCTGTAGAGTCAGAGTAGCTGTTAATGCTGGTAGTAACTGTCTTGCTCAGTTTTTCTTTACTTCACCCTTCTTCCTTCAAAAACCAGAGACTTCAGGTCTCCAGTCACAGAAACAAAATGTAGATCAGAATTTGGGAGCCTGCATCTGACAGAGGCAGGCGCACCTGCAGTCCTATCAGGTTATTCAGTGAGTTTTCTGTCACAAAATAGTTTCTGTGTGGTTTAAGTCAGTAGCAGTTTACCAAACTGCATGTTGCCAAACTGTTTTGATTTGCTGGGCTTTTTGTTTGTTTAGTGGGCTTTCCTGTGCTTTACTTCTGTCTTTCCTTTCTGAAAGGAACACTAGACTGCCCTTTTAACATAATTTGAGAAGAAATAGTAATTGCATATGAGACAACTTTTGGTACGTCTTCAAGTGATTTAAAATAGTGCAATCTTTAGTTCTAACAAACATTTCTGTCAAATAAGTAAACGTGGTTTCCTGATTCCTTGGAGGATGTGCTGTGACTTTGACATGAAGCTGAAAAGGACTGGCTTTGTCAAAGCCTGCAGTGCTGGAGATAGTTTTAATAGATTTCTTGCTTGTGCTAACAAGAAAATATTTCATAATAGGAAGGGAAAAAGGAAGTATAGGGCTGGGGTGATAATGGATATAAAAATGGGCTAAGTAGTTATTTTGTGGAGGGTCTATATAATCATGATTTGGTTGTTTTAACAGGGTATGAGGAATACTTTATGAAAGAAATGTAGCTTGAATTAAGCTACCTAGAAGAAGTATGTCTCACATTTGGAAATTAAGTGGTCAAGGTAATTAGGTGACTTAGTTTCAGTGGCATGTCTTGTTAACAGTATAAAACACACTGACTGTTGCCTTTCTCGGTGATAGATGCTGTTTAACAGCTTATGACTAGAGCAAGAAATATTTATGGCACAATGAAGTAATAAAATCTGTTTGAATAGACTACCTATTTACAGAAGTGAATTAATATAAAAGTACTCTGGCAATTATCTGAGTAATTTTTTTCCTAAGAGTACATCCAGGACTGGTCTCTATGACAAGGGTAGCAGAGTTTGTTTGTCAGCTTGTTCGCTGGGTGGTTCTGCCAGTAAGGTGGGAAACAAACCAAGTTTGACTTCTACAACTTGAAATTGCAGGGGGCAGGGTGGGTGGGTGGATACTTTTTGTTTCAATTCAATTATGGTTGACTGATGCCTGTTGTCAAAACAAACATGTAGGTTTTCCATTGTTAATGCAAAACAAAATGTAGCATTAATGAATAACAACTGTCCCAACCAGCCCTGTTCTTTGTAAAGATGTATCCAGCTTCCCAGTTCACCTGTTTGTCAAAGTTATACATCCTCCCACTTTGGGAGGAGTTGTTGCTTTCAAGTTTAGACACTCCACATAGTCCAGATAAAATAAAATAAATATGGCACAGAAAACTGTTAGCATAATTTCAGTTTATTTTTCAGTGTAGTTTTTGAATCAGTACAACGTACTGCATGTAACACCTCTAAAGAAACTGAAATGACTAACAGATGATCAAGGGAAAGGAGTCATAATTGTTATGGCTGATGAGCCACCTTGCCTTGCCCATCTTCCTTGTACTTCAGTAGCCAGCTTTGATACCTCCCTGATGTAAATTCTCTTAGTAATGCTCTTTCTGTTTCAAGGGTGTGGTAGTTTGAGCCACATTAGAAATCTAAAACCCAATTTCCAAGCTTCCCCCACCCCTTCCCAAAATTTATCCTAACACCGGAGAGAAACTTTCAGACCAGAGGCTTCTGTAGGGGAAGGGGGAAGTATATACATTTATTTACACAAAAAAAATATACTGTACAAACTAAAAGCAGACATATATATATATTACATTTTTGTCTGTCAGTCCTTTCAAGCCCCTCCTTTTAACTACTTTAGTCCAGGAGCAGCCTTTAAGGCTGATATGTAACACAGTCTCTTCCCTCGTGGGAGTGTTCTGGGTTTGAACGCTCCCCCCTCACCAAGTTCTGGCTGCTTGTTGCAGTCTCTCTCCTCACGAAGTCCAGGAAGATAGCTTTGAGCCCTTGCTCCTCTGCTGCTGTGTGATTTCTCTCTCTCAAACCTCGGTTCGTAGGCTGCTGCAGTGTAGTTCAGCTTATCAAGCGTCTGTGTCCTGGAATGTTGATTTCTCCTCGGGTTTTCGGTTCTCCTGTGTTTTAGTTCATGGCAGAGACATCCTCCGGGCCCCCCTCTCTCTATCGGGGGTCCGTCTCCAATTCTTGCCTGGGATTTTCTCCCTAGCAATCGAGCCTCCTCCAGCCCGTCCACTTGGCTCTGCTCCAATGCTGAGCCTCGCGTCCACTCTCACTAAACAGCGAGAGGGAAAAAAACCAGCCCTGCTCTGCAGCTTGGCTGCAAAGGTTGGGGGGAAAGAAGAAGAGGGCCTGGCCACAGGGCCTGCCTCTCTCTCTCCCACTTACCAGTTGTTTGTGAGTCGCATCCCCCACAAACATGCACTCGTTCCAATGCTGTCTCTAACTCTGGCCTAGGCAGAGTTAGGGGGGGGGCGCAGGGCTCCCCTCTCCCCCCTGGAGTGGGGGGAAGGAGCCCAACCACCCCCTGGCCTTGTCCACCTACATGCATCAGACACCAACAGCAAAACAACCAAGACAGAACTGCCAACAGCTCCCGGTGCTGTGATATGTGATTTTGAGCAGAAGCGAACAACATGAGTGGTGACTGGCTCTCCAGGGAGCACTGCCCTGGCACCCAATCACCTCTGAGCCCCTCGAACTCTCAAGGGCAGCCAATTTCAAACCATTACAAAGGGAAAAGAAGAGCTGTATGTATGAGTCTGCAAAGTTTGCAAGAATGACTAGAAATGAATTAAGGAAGGATCTCTCAAAAAGGGATCAGGGCAGAATGATTAAGCAATTGCCAAAGGGTCCTGTATTTTCCACTAATAGTCATTTGTGGTAGAAATGGTCCATCTAATCTAAGGCTACTACTTGCTAAGGAAAAAAATGAAGTAGTACTCTTGCTGGGGTCTATCTTGCATGGATTTCTGACCCTTATAGAGGTAAATAACATTGCACCGTGTATTCAAATGTATCCATGAAAACAGCTCCTATCACTTGATCCTTTCAAACCTGATTCCCTTGCTGTCTACAGCAAGTACAGCACTATTACAATAACATTTCAAACACATACCTTCTCTTTCTAGATAACTCATTGAATGACTTGCATTGGAAGGGACCTTAAGGATCACGTAGCTCCAACCCCCTGCCATGGGCAGGGAAACTTCAACTAGATCAGGTTACTCAGAGACATCTAGCCTGGTCTTGAACACTTCCAGGGATGGGGAGTCCACAACCTCTCAGGGCAACCTGTTCTAGTGTCTCACCATGCTCGCAGGAAAGAATTTCTTCCTAATGTCTAATCTAAACCTTCCCTCCTTCAGCTTAAGGCTGTTCCCACTTTCCTGTCACTACATGTCCTTATAAAAAGTCTCTCCAGCTCTCTTGGAGGCTCTCTTTAGGTACTGGGAGGCTGCTATAAGGTCTTCTCAGAGCCTTCTCTTCTCCAGGCTGAACAACCCCAACTCTCTCAGCTTGTCTTCATAGGAGATGTGTTCCAGCCCTGTGATCAGCTTAGTGGTTGTCCTCTGGACCCATTCCAACAGATGATTGTTCTCTTTCAGGTGATTGTTCTGTTTAATCTGCCTGGTTATTACCAGATGTTGTGGGTAGAAATGAACAAAAGTTTTTCTCTTTGGAGTAGAAATGTCCATAATTAAGAAATACTATTAAAGACTCTATAAAATCCCATTGCTTTGGCCTTCACTATTGATTTTTTTCCCCTCAAATCTATGCACCATGTTTCAGTTTGGGGTACTTTGAAAGACAGGAAGGGAAAGCTTGTATGCCTGATTTTTGAGGGTAAGATTTAGCCCTACCCTCTGTGGAAAAGAACTTGCATCCTAAGTACACTTTTTGTTTTGATTTAATGTCAATATAAATTTTCTTCTGATTTGAAAACTTCGAAATTACTGCTTATTATTTCTACCGTTACTCCACCATTTTACAGACTTATTTACTTATCTCTTCTTATTACATTGTTTTAGTGCCAGTTACACAGAATATGATCCATATGTGGATTGTGGTTCACATTTGTAAACTATGTAAACACTGTCAAGCCTTATGAGTTTAAACAGCAGAGTTTACTTCTACTAAGAAGTATCCTTAAGTCCATTATAAACAATGCAGTTTTAGAATGATAGTGATTTGTACAGACAAACTAAAAAAAAAAAATTAAAAAAGAAATCTTAAAGATATTACTTCAAAATGCAGTTGATAGAAGGTGTAGAAATAGGTACTTAGAAAAACTAGGGTTTGGGATGCAAAGTAAATTTTGAAAAAGAACACCCAAGCCTACAATGAGTCTTTAAAGCTGCAGAAAATGTTGAGTGGTATTAGGCCAATTCAAGTCATGCAGTTCCACATGGAGCACAGCTATTTTCTCCAGAAGTGTGCTGCACAGCATGTCAGGACCTGGAAATATGTTGCCTGTGTAATGTCAAGACCTGACTCAATCAGCAGTTTATCATTTGGCCAAGAACAGTAGGATCAAAACATCAGGGTAGTGTGCCCTGGCAACCTGAGGTTGTTTCAGAGCAAGCTCCTATTGAATAAGCTAAATCTCCTCTACTCTCCTTTCTCCTGGACACAGTGCACAGCCCAACATGGCAGATCTATGGGATATGGGTGCATCCACCTCCTCCTCCCTGTTTAATAACAGGGAAGGATGCAATGAGAGAACCAGCACAATTTGTCCCCATCTTGTATTAAGCTGTCAGTGAATATCTAAATCACTTCCTTTTCTGTCACTTCATCCCTTGACTACATCCTTCGAGACACAACACCATTCAGAAGAGCCACCAGAAATACCCTCTGAAATGATATGTAAATCCGGCAATTCATCATGCTCTGTGTAGTACAGGTTTAATTCTTCCTGCTAGGCCTCAATCTGCTGAAACATTACTCTGATATACAGTACAAAAGCAGTAACAAAGATGTTCATATCAGCCCATTGTGAGCTGGTGGCAGGGAGAGAAATCATTGAAGCCGTGGGGACAATGGCCCGGGTTTAAACAGGCTGCAGAAATTTGCTAAGGCACGGACAAAGGAGCAGGCGCTGAAAAGCAGGGCTGCCCAGGAATTCCTCGGGCTCCATTATACCGGGGAAACAATCCTCACTTAGAGAGTGGATTTGCATCTCTAATAGGGTTCAGGGTCTGTTTGTGAAAGGCTTTGGCTGGGGCTGACCCCATCCCTCAAGATCACATTGATACCCGGAGCCTCCCTCTGCCCCGGCCCGCTTGGTGCAGGGCGGTATCCTGGGAAAATGCTCCCGCTTGAAAGGGAAGGCAAAAAAAAAAAATTAAAGGCCTGAGGCAGTTTTGGTGGTACTTAGCAGGGAAAATTACTTTGGCAAATAATAGAACCTACTGCTGGTAATTACTGCTAACAAGCTTCCCCCAACCCAAATGTGACACTTGGACTGATGTGAGAAAAGCTGATATAGGCCAAGCTTATTAAGCCTGAAAGAAAGGAGGCTCTTCCCTATGAAAATACAGCACTTGGAACCTGCAAATCCTGTAATCTAGTGTTACCAATTATCCATTAAAATAGAAAATAGAGCTGTAATATTTTAGGTCCTTTCTAGTGTATGTAGTGCCAGATGCTCTAATCTGAAGTGATTTTAAATGGAAAAATATTTTGTTTCATTCCTGTGCTCCTGTTTGAACCAATCTTGGCTTTACTTACTCCATCTTCTTCTAGAGATAAACAACAATCTGTCTTTTAATACTGCTCTGTTAATGATATTGTTCTAAGTTTTCTGAAAACACAACTCTTCATTCTTTGAAAAAAGTACTTTGAGTAAATTGAAACCCTCTTCAAACCTTCCTGTGTGTAGGTTCCATACGTGGACCTCCATACGTGGCTCTCTTCAAGTGCAATAAATAAATAAATAAATAAAAATTAGAACCATACAAATGTCTTCCGTAATTTATCTACAGTGCTTTAAATAATTTTCTCAAATTGAAGGGAAATATTTCAGGGCTGGCTACATATTTAAAGAAGACTATCTACAAAGAGGACTTAATTCCTACTTAACTTCAGTATCCCTCATTTCTTAACAGCAGAGGGCTAGAAGTACTTTTCCCCACGTTCTTGCCAGTGAGCATTGCCTTAACTACAAGCATCTTTGCACTAAGATCAACTCGTCTGCATTATGTCCACTTTTTCTAGAGGTCCCTTTCTCCTGTGTTGCTTACACTGAGTCAGGCTGTGTTAATTCCAACGACAGTTTAAAAAGAGATAATAGAAAAGAAGATATATACACAGCAGAGGTGCAAGGGACAACAGCTACAGGGAAACCCCAGCTGAAAAAAAAAAAAAAAAGAGAAAATAATTCTTTGCCTTGAGGAAGGTGAAGCATTGAAATAAGCTCAAAGAGGCTGAAGAATCTCCATCCTTGTAGAAGTCAAAACTTGGTTACATTGGACACTGAGCTTCCTAACTTAATTTTGAAGTGGTACTTGTATTTACAGGCTCTTTCTGGACCAAAGTGAGCAAGCTGAGTCTTTAGGAATTTTATCACTGTTTTGCAGCAAAATCACATGGAATCTTTCAGTCTGTGTAGTCTTTATGAGTTTATATAGCTGTACTCACTTTTTCAGCAAGCACCTTGGATAAATTCAGGCACACTTGTGCATCTTTACATATTTTGACATTGATTAGAGGAAGAAAAACATACATTGCAGGGCATTTTCTTAAATAAAAAGGCAGATTATACTCTGTTAGAAGATTTAAACAAAATAATGGATGTCTGAACTATTAGCATACAGAATAAATAGAGTATTTGTATTTATATAGCATTTTCTAGAGAGGTTTATAAATTGCACAGTACATACAGCAACATATTAACTGTTATTTTGTAGAATTTTTTTTAAGGCTTATGTTTGCAGACCTGTTCTTCCCCTTTGTGTTTGGGGAAGCTGTTATATCTATAAGATGGAATCTCATTACTGTGTATCATTGTAATTATGTAAACAAGGTTACTTCTGCCTGTCTTATGTTTAAAAACCCAGAGGAAAATGTTGATGATCTAGTTAGAGTGATGCATTCAAAGTGACTGTGAATACAGCTGCTGAACTTTTCTATAACATTTCTAAAAACCTCCCTTTTCTAAAAGTGTGACAAGAGTTCATCCTGACCAACTCCTGTTTTTGAATTTAATCACTCCATAGTTTAGGAGAAGTTTAGTCATCTAAGTAAAAAAGCATTTTGTCTGTAAATTTCGTGAGGAAATTTCATTGCAACTGAGTTATGTCACCTGGGTACAAACGTGAAATTGGTTTCCAGTAATGCCTTGATCTCCAAGTACATTGTGAAGTGGAGTCGGCATCACTGTTTGCTTATGCAGATGAGGAAACAAAGGCACAGAGAGGAGAAAACACTTTTCAAGGTCATTTGAATTAAGCTGTGGTTGGGTTTGGGTATAAACTTCTCTAGTTCCTGGCTCAATATCTGTCTTTCCATTCTTATTGCTGTTTTATTCGTGTCCCTGCCTAAGAAGCTTAATTAGATCGCTGCACTTTTTCCTCTGGCCCTAAGAACCCCACGAAACTATGTCTTCCTTAGCATTTTATATGGAGAGAAAAAGAAAAAAATCAAGTTTACTTGAACTAATGTAACATTTTCCCCAGTGCTAACTGAATGGGGAAGTAATATGAGTGCAGCTTATTTTGGAACAGCAGCAGATTAAGTTATACTTGCTGATATCTTGAGTCCAGGGACTGCATGTGTATTCATTGTGGGCTGGTGCAGAATACTGATGTGGAGTTTCACACTTGTATTAATATCCTGAGTTAACTTTGCATTGAGCTAACCCTGGGACAGATCACACATGTTTTCAAAAAATATTCCTTTATGCTCTACTGGAATATATATCACAGGTGATGTTACACTTCTGCATAACCTATGGAACAGTGAATCTGGGAGGCTGATGAAAACTGGATTCCCATATTTTTTGTACATTTTTGTTATTTAAAGACACTTTTTCTTAAAATTGTGAAGCAATGCAAAACAAAAGCTATTAGAAGTTATTTATATACCTTTCTCTTAAAGCAATCTAATCGCTTTGTATTTATCAATCTAATAATATCACATCTAATTACTTTGTATTATGGCACAAACAATAGCTAAAATGTTCAGTAAGCATTCTTATTAGCTGTGAGTGACAGTTGCATGTCATGGGAAAATACTGCAGAACAACAGAATCACTAAGATTGGAAGAAACCTTCAAGATCATGCAGTCCATCCATCAACCCAGTACCACCATAATGACCCCTAAACCATATCTTCCAGTGCCACATCCAGATGCCTCTCGAACACTTCCAGAAATGGTGATTCTCCCACCTCCCTGGGCAACTTATTCCAATGCCTGTCCACTTTTACAGTGAATTTTTTTTTCTAATATCTAACTTGAGCCTGCCCCGGTGCCAGTTTTTCACCCATTCAAGCCCTGAGCAGCCAGTCTCTCCAGGAGGATGTTTCTCCAGGAGGATGCTGTGGGAAATGGTGCAAAACGCTTTACTGCAGTCTAGATAGACAGCATTCCCTCTTTTGTTTCCTCCATGCAAACGTTAATTAATTGCCATTCCACTCGTACGCCCTGATGTGCAGGTTTCCAACAGCTGGCCACTAGCTGAATACATGGGTTTTGAGTTTTTGATGAAGCATTTAGAGTTGTCCAGGACAACATAAATTTCAATGACCTAGAATCAATGTAGAGCTACCTGGCAATAACAATCGGTATTTAATTCTACAGTGGAAGTAGTTACTTAACATTTATTCTAACATAAAGATATTTCTGTCACAGATAAATGTATTATTCAGATGTCCCTTAAATCAATTCAATGAAGCCTCATGTATCCTTAGGAACAAGCTAACGGAAAAAGAATTATCTCTTAGAACCTTCCCCACATGAGCACACCAAAGTAAAAAATGTGCTCGAATATTACATTCTAGCTAATGCTTCTGGTTTTTGTGGGTTTGGTTTTGTTTTTCACTGAAGGTAGCAGGCACTGGAAAGAACTGTAGTTAGGCAGTGTAGTAACCATTTCCTATCCTAGGAGGGATAGGAATTACCCCTGTGTAATCTGACCAAAGAGAGAGTGAACCACAAACCTGGTGAGTAGTTGCTGTTCGGAGCCCATCTTCTGAGTGATGGCTTGGATTCAGCTTGTCTGGAGTACACTGAAATCTGAGATGATTCAAAGAAATCTGAAGTTCTGTTAAAGTGAGGATGTCTTGTTTTCATCCTCTCCTTCTCAATCCTGTTATAGGTATACTCTTCAGTGTTATCTGCTTTTAGACTTGCTTGTCTGTACTAAGGCTTTTTCATAATCATGATGTGCACACCAACTGGTCACGGTTCCTAGAGGCATAGCTAAAAATTCTGTTCTCATAAATGGAAACAAATACATAGTGATTTGCTTTAATCCTTCCTGTTCAGGAAGCATGCTAATCTTGTTAGTGAAGTAACAACAGTAGCACATAAAAGGGATGAACTGTGGGGTTGTGTGAGGTGTTCATAAACTTTGTAATGCAGCTGGTTCACATCAAATGACCTAATAGGACATCAGTGAAATTACCAGTAAAAATTAGTCTTCAGCAGCACTGTGGTTTGGGTGAAAATATAAGCTTTGATGGAGTATTATTAGTATCTTAGTGTATATTTGTATCCTAATGTATACTGTGAAGTCCCTCACTGGTACCTATGACTTATAGATCCATAAATGAGTCCTATAGTTTAAGGTTTTAAAGCAATGGAAAAGAAACTGTCATCAGCTGGGAAGAGCTGTGTGGACACCAGGGACTGCCACCTATCAGCCAGTATCTGTGATAACAATCTGGAACTGAATGTGTAACCCTGGTTTAGCAGCCTTGGGATTTTTTTATATCTAGAGGAATAAACAATATATATATTTATATATTAACATATATTTATATTCATAGGAGTAAACAAAAAAGCCTTTAGATAAGCAGACTTGTAGAGTTGTAGAGCTGTTTTGCTGGTCTTGGTGAGCCAAAGGCCCACTTATTAGATAGTGACCCTAAGTGCCTGTTGTTAAAACCTATGTAATTTCTGAAGTAGATTCCTGGATAAAAATTGTTTAGGAATGGAAGTTTTGACTCTTCGAGGTTCATTACCAAAATGGGCTTGTCCTGGCTACCAAAAATGTGTGTCTTGTTAGATTGAGTTAACAGGATAGGTAATGTTATGTTTAAGGAACAAAATGAACGTTCCCTTTTGTTCTCATCATCTCTAGTGATATTTAGAGATATCATTGTCAGTAAGCACCACTGGTTTGACCAGTTCAAAGAATATATGGTTGGGATGGGTAATATTAAGTAGATGGAAGGTTACTATTCCATTAAATATTTTTACCCTGCCTCCTGGATTCTTCTTTCCCCAGCTCTTCTCACATTGCCCTTTTTAGTTCTCCCCTTCAGAAATGAGAAACGGCTGCACTCAGTTTAGTTTGTGGCAAACAAGAAAGGCAGTCTACATCTGAAAGGCAGTCTACATCTGAACTTGAATTTCAGATCATAATAACATTTCTTCACTTTGAGAATTTTTCTGTTTTACAAACTGGACACCTTTGTTGAAGGGAATAAAGGGAGAGGGCTCCATACTGGGAAGGGACTGATATCATTGGAGAACAAGGCTCTCTACAAACCACATATTGTACAGGCAGGCACAAAATGAGCTTTCATGCAGGGTTCTGTCAGTGGCACTCAGCCCTGCCTGAATGGACAGCCTCTTGTGATTTATCTTCCATTCATCAGTCAATACCAGGGACTTTTTCAGCAGTGATGGATAAGATCTCTTGCTAAATATACCACTGCCTGCTGAGTATTGTTGGGCTTGAAAACTGAATGGGAAGGCAAAGCTTAACATATCTCACACATGGAGCTGCAGGTTAGGAGAGTTACAGGAGGATTCTGAGCAGCTTAGAAAAGCACCTGCTTAATTTCTGATTCCCTCTGAGAGAGAGGGAATATGACTATCCTTATTCTTTCTACATTATATAAACTGATTTGTGTTTTAGCTGCTGTCTGTGTAAGCAGAATATATTTCAGGCTTGAAAGCTGTTTTTATTTCCTTTACTCTCCCAGAGCTGCTGTATTTGCAAGACATTCAACATACACAGTGTAGCTCCCTATATATACATGTTTGAAGATATTTCAAAAATTTTATGTACTTTAGGTGTAAACATAGAGAGACAGAAGTATTTTATAGTAGTGCTGACAGGAGACCCAAATCTTTTTCCAAAACCAACCAACCAACCAAATTTCATATTACAGCTTTGTAACATCACAGATTTTGTCTAACAGTCCATTTACCCCTCAGTAGAGTATTTTGTGATTGTGTTCAACTGTGAAGTCTGGCACTGGAACACAGCACAGTGATGCTCAGTGAGTCACTCAAGCTTTGCATTACCTGCCTTCTGAAATAAAGCACCCTGTGTTTTTTAAACTCAATCCACAAAACAAAGGCTTCCACCTTTTCAGAGCAACCACTTTATTTTACACACTTGTGGCCTCTGGATTGCGATGCAGGGGAAGTGGAGATAATACCTGTGGGCACGAACTTTTCTTTCTCCTTTTAAAGGAGACTATACTCATATATTTTTGGGGCGAGGTCACATATCTTTGCATGGCAGTATGATATGATTGAACCAAGCATGTTCTGAGCAACACATATAACTTTTTAGACATATGGCAGAAATAAGTGTCAAGGGGTTGAGGTAAATGCAAGAAAAATACTTTCTGTCTCAACTATGGTGCCTCTTATTTGCATCTTAAACAACAGCAACTCTTTTAATTATTTAAATAGAAGAAATAATATTTCTATGGAGGAAAATAGCAGTTCAGTTGGAAAAACTAAAGAATCTTATAGGTGCATCCTCTGTTGAGGGACTTGACAGCCTCAGGACACTGAAAATGGTGGAAAAGGAAAGTAAAATCCCTACAGAAACTCCACTTTTACCTGGTTGACAATGTACCTGAAATGGCATGTTTCCCAAGCAACCTAGGATTTCATTCCCTAATTGTATGCCTAACTTGATTTTGCTGTTCATAAATAATGCCCACATTCAGGCACCACCCCACCACCAAAAATTGTGGACACAAGCTGGTGAATTCAGAGCTTGTAATTCAGAAATTGTGAATTTAGACTGCTTGTTCCACATTAGTTGATGTATTTAGGAACAAGAGCCCATGCAGAAGAAGCCCCCACTCATAATGGGCAAGGAGATCAAGCTGTGTTTTGAGTGAATCTTTCACTTGCTTTTTTTTATCCCCAGGAAACTGTTGAACACCAGTGTCAGCAGTCTGCTAAGAATTTCAGGGTAGCTGTAGAATGTGCTTTCAACAGAATTTTTAAAGCACATAAATGATCTGAGAAACTTAAATTCATGGGCTATAGGTATTTATTGCCAATTTTAATAGTTCATTTTTAGCATTTTATCACAGGACATGGGACATTGAAGTAACTCTAATAACCTCTTGTAAGAAAAAGAAGGGAGAAAGGTCTAAAAAAAATTCTGCTGACAGTAATGTCTAGTTCAGATACTTAAATATAATGATGCCAGTAGGTGCTGCTTTAATATTGCCATCTATAGTAATTTTGGAAGATGTTCTTTTGTTTCAGGAAGACCATAAGTATGGTGACATGTGATATATTTAGTGCAAATGAGTACTTAAAGAAGCAGCTGTTAAAAGATTAAACAGTCACATAAAAACTTCTTGCGGTTTTATACAAATTAAAGCTGTCTCCAGGTAATCTAATTTTATATGTACTTCTTGTTCCTTTTTTTTTTTTTTTTTCAGATTTTCCCTTGGAAAATCAGCCAAAACTGTTTAATGGTAAAAAAGAGGTTTCTTCTTGCCAGAATAGTAAGATTTTCTGCTTTAAGCCTTTTCTTGTCACTGACTAGGTGGAAGACAGCCAAAATCCACATTCTGTTTGGTCTTTCTCCTGGGCTTAGACTGGATTGTGATCACTTCATCAGCTGTTTATATGCACAAAAGGGAGGCCTCAGCTAGAAGAGGGCCACTGGTAGGACTGCAAGGATTTTTTTTTAAAGTTTTTTTTGTCTAAATTGAGTTGTAGAGAAATGCCAAGTGTAGTAATCTTATGCTCAAGCCAACTTAACTTCAGAGAGCCTGTTTGATGAGAAGCTAAGCAGCCTGAGCTTTCTATGTCTGAATGTCTTGGAGTGAACCTCCAACACCATCTTCTCAAACGAAAATTCCCCAAGTCTTTCTGACTTTCCACCATTTTTGACTTCCCAGACCTGGGTCTCCACAGCATGGGTCTTTCCAGGGGAGCAGGAGGGACTTTCCAGTGCTAGAGAACTCCAGTGCAAGGTGAATCCCCCAGCACTGAGCCTTTGAACCATTTGGAAGCAGAAATCAAGGTTAGCAAGACAAGTTCAGTTGTTCCAACTTCAGTTACTGCTTTCAAGGTTTACAACTACGGGCTCACTTCAGATTTTCTCTGTCTTGAGGGTAAATTTCATTTTAAATGTTTAGAATTTTGATTCCGTGGGGAAAGCGGACAAGATTTATTAATTAGACATATTATGATTCCCAAAGGGAATTTTAAATTACTGGGTGCGTTTGAAGGCCTGTTTTTGAGATGTTGAGCCACATATTTCTAAACCATCAGTATAAAAAAAAAGTGGATAAATGTTTTTAACTGCTTCCTCAAGGGATAACAACTTTGTAAAGCTGTGTGTGCTGTTTACCTGAAAGGGAGACTATCACCCATTTCCTCTCTTTAGGCACTTTAGTGGATAGTTCACTTTCACAGGCTTTGTATTTGAATGTAAAATGTGCTTTATATGTTATATTCTTAGGCTTTTCTTTCATGGATGCAGCAAAGAGTTTTTGGGTTTGGGTTTTTTTGTTGTGTTTTTGTTTTTTTTTTTCTTCTTTCTGGATTATCCATCTGCTTAATTGGATGAGGGGTGTGCATGTTGTTTCAGTTAGTTAATTTCTGGAGCATTAATTATTTGATAAGCTCTATTGAGGATTTAGGCTTGAAGACTCCCATAAATTTGAATATTAAAAGTTTAATAAAATAAATCAAAAAAGTTAGCTTTTCTTTTTTTCTGACAGCTTTGGCAAGAAGGTTGGTAATTAAGAGGAAAGCACTCCGTGCCATTTGCATGAGAATGGAATAGACAGAAAGAAGGATGACATGTTTGTCCTCTGCCTTCAGAAATTTTAAATCTGGGGGAAGGGAGACCGTGTGGCTATTGGAACCACCTCTTGGATCTGATTTCCTACATCACCCCAGCATAAATGAGAGGACAAATCTGTTCTAATTTCCTGGGCCTTTTGGGGAATGCCTACCCTATCTTTTGAACTGCTTCAATTCCAGCCATACTCCTGGCAGGCTTGTGCTAAGGCTGGCAAGAAACCTGCACAGGGCTAAATAAATAGTCACTCCCCAACTCATTTCAGAGTGTTTCAAGATGAATATCTGCACCTTTGTTTTTTGTGGCCTTGGTCCCGCTTGAATCCTTGTCAGAATTTCCATGAATGTATTTGAAACTGGGATGACAAAGACTTGGGCAGGAGATTTATTCCCTTTGGGTCTCCTGTAGGCAGAGGTTTGCAGACTGTTTGCAATCACTTCCCTTTGAAGTTCTGGGCTCTTTTTTTGCTGAGATGGGGAGAAACAACAATCATAGAACTGCACGTTGCTCTAATAAGCTCTGCCAAACATTCAAGAGAAATAGTGCCAAAACCTGTAAGTTTAAGGAGGGTTCAGTTTTGCAGCAGTGTGAGTTTGTAAATAAAGTTTTATTTCATGGTGTTTTCCTGTTTAGATAAGTGTTAACAGTTTCAAGACTCCTTGAATGAACAGCTGTGTTGGAGCCATTCCAGCAATTAAGCTCTTCAGAGTATCTCCTATGCCTTGATATTGAAATGTTTTTATTTTCAGTATTGAACAAGACTACTATTATTTAGTGACACGGAAGTTCCATGCTTTAATTTGAAGTAAATACCTGCCATTCAGGTGGTACATTTTTAGCTATGAGTGACTATTAATGAATTATGTTGAACATGAACTGTGTTCCGTGTTTCTTCATATTGCTTTTACTGTGTTGTATTCATATAGGTCACCATCCCAATTAACTATAGAGTTACTCAGAAGAAATAGGTGATAACAATGAAAATTTGCAGAAGGACATATCTGGTGAGTTGCTTCATTTATTTCTGGATTTTGGCAATTGATCACAGCTTTACAAAAGCAGACCACTGGGCTCAGGATGCAGAACTAGTTACGAAGGTACCATCATGTTTTTTCCAAAGAGAAGTTTATAGAGCCACACATTTCACTGTCCGTGGTAATTCTCCATTTATTTTAGTTGGTCTTATGCATTTAATGTTTTGTGCACAAAAGACTTACAACGTTTATCCTTAAATATCCAACCTCTCATAAATGGGTCAAATAGAGAAATGGAGGAATTCTATCTTCTCTGAGACATAGATTGTCTTTGCACTGCTTTTATATTTTTATGTGATTAATACTTTACCAAAAATAGTTGTCCTATAAGTACTACTAGTTTTAGTTATAACCTTACAGATTAAAATTAGCATTGTCTCTCAGTGTAATTATTTTTCAGCAACTCTATTGGTTTTAATTCTTCTCTTTTGAGTTTCTACTTGATCCAAATAAGTCATCAAAATTAGATTATGAAGTAAACAGTGTCTACAGACTTCTAACAATATCGAAGTGGTTGTCATGAAGTGCTTACACAAGGTATAAGTATTAATAAGGAAAGAGTTATTGTATGTCTTTTCATATTTTTTTACATGCTGACACTTGGAGTGTTCTACCTTAACAACTGAACTTTCACAAGGATTTTCCATAGTACAGGAACAGTGCCAATTTATTTATGTATAAAGATAATTGTGATAAGGTCCCTTACAGAAAAGCCCAAGATATCCTTGCAGGGGATGTGCACTCATTGACCTGATTTCTCTTTCTGTTCCGGCTGTGTGATTTCAAATAGATGATTACAGACACATGGAAAATGAACTTGACATGCAAGTATCTCTATGTTTATTGGGCATATCAGCTTATAATCTTTTCACTTTTAAGATTTATGTTTTGTTCAAGAAAAAAAATCACAATCAGGTCAATAGCAATTGTACATTTGGAATGCTGCACAACTCTGCTTTTAATCATATAGGAATTGGAAGAAATAAACATTTATAAGTAAGCTTGAAGTGATTTCTCTATCATTGATACTCCTTTTGATGTATCTGACCTCCCTTATGAAGAAATTATCCTTGTCTCCCTTGTTGTGTTCCGCGTATTTAGACTAATTTCTGCTGTTTCAGTTCATGTGTTAAATAGCATCCACGTTGCTTATTCAAAAGCTTTGGTGTTCTGGCAGCAAAATCTGAACCACCTTTGCAAGTTCAAATCTTGGTCACTAACCCAACAACCTAAACCATATGGGTTTCTGTGGAATGTCACATTTTCAACAGGTACAAGACCTCAAAAGGACTCAGTTTTAATTCCTCTTTCAGCTTTTTGGGAATGTCTGATCACTCCCAATCACTTCTCAAATTTAGGACTCAGGTTTAAACTTGAGTTTGTCTCCAGCTCTTGGTCCTGCAACACAGTGCAAGTTAGGTGAATACTATGAAATTTTATTTCGAATAATCAGGTGCTTTCAATAATCAGGTGCTTGTACATACTGTATCAATCTCTAGTCATTCAGGTTCTTAGAAATACTAATCCTTCTAATCAGTTTATGGTTCCAGTTCATTGACACCTATTCTTTATTAAACATCCTCTACTTGTGAGAACACATGTATTTTCCCATTCTGTTAGAGATTATGATGATGGAAGACAAAATTTCTTTGCAATGTGAGGAATACTCATGTGCTGGGATTTTGAGGAAAGTCTGGTTTTGAGGGAAGAATAGACTCAGTGGGCAAGATTTGGCTTTATCTGCTTGTGTAGCTTCATTATAAAATCAAGAAACTGCTACTTTTAAAAGTTAATTAAAAGGGTGTCTTTCATGAATACCCCTTTTACCTGTTCATTATGTTTTCTTATGACTTAAAATAGAAGACCAGGGGTTTTTTACATGTTCAAAGTGAGAAACCTGTTATTCATATACTGTCAAGTTAGTTACAGTCAAATTAAAGTGGAACATGGTTCTGCCAAGCTAGAGTCTGAATTCTTGGGGTTAACATCTTAAAGAAAGAAGAGGTGGTAGAATAGTGCAACATCTAATGGGCACCTACTGGACTTGGTAATAAATTTCCCCTAACCTTAAAACAAATACCATTGAACTGTCTTGAAAATCCACTGTGAACTAGAAGAAAGTTCTTTAAATATGTTATTGACTGTTCTTGTACATGAGATGGGAAAAAATACATCTACAGCTAGGAAGAATGAGTGAGAAGTGGAAAATGGGAAATCAGATTGGGTGAAAGCAGAGTATAGTTGCAGGAAAAACCATTTACAGTTCTGAAAATGAGAAAGAAAGAGAACTGCAAAAACAGAGGAGTAGATTTGAAGATAAGCTGCTCCCTTAAGCCACAAGAATGGATGATCTGTTCCCACCATATCCATGTTGAAACAGACTGGAATCTCCCACTGAATCTCTCTTACCACAAATTGAGTGGAATAGGGCAAATTCAGATTATAAATATCATGAGCCTTGCAAGTTGTTTAGAGCAGAGAAAACCTTCACTTTGGAGACTTTCAGTTCAGATCAGACAAACATCTCTAAAAAAGCCCCAAACAACAAAAACACCCAAACCCATGGAAAATTGCTTAGTTAAACTGCTTAGGAGGCAAAGGATGGGATAGATGATACCAATCTCACAGAATCAAAACTGGGATTTGAAACACTCTGAGTCTTTAGAATTGTTATTGCTGCATTACTATTTTGATTTGGGAAAATGGAATAAGGATAGAATTCATTCGTAACAAGAAGGATGAAGGATAGGTTTGGGTTTTTTTCTTCCCTTGAAGCTCAAATATAAATATCTTTGGACAAAATTTTACATGGAAAAAAAGTTTCTACAGCAGAATTATTTTTCAATATTAATTTTAAATTTTCTCCAATCAAGTTTAACTTTACTAGTTATATTTGGAAAAATACATGGTGCTAGAATTCTGTAGAGGCATCTACTGGTTCTCTAATCATGACTTATTCTGATTTTCAGTAAGAATTGGATCCAAGTCATTCAAGGGTGGCTTGTTTTCTCTGCTGTGCTCATTTCTGAAAGTACAGTTTCCCTCATCCATTGATAACAATGAAGCATGTTTAAAGGAAAGGCCTGTGGAGGAGAAAAGATTTCATTAATCATGAATCATTACATTTGTCAGTTGGCAAAGGGAGACTTCCTCATTTATCCCTTGAATGAAATTAGCTCTGGCCTAGCTGCAGTTAGATATTCTAAATTGCCTTGGCATCTATCTGTTGCTGTTTATATATGCACCATAAAATGGCAGATGGCATTTTATTAATAGCAGATGAGCTGAGTCCTTAAAGATACCTTTTTTTTTCTTCTGATATTTGGTTTCTTTGAATTTGAAATGGCACCCACCTACCTACCTAATTTCATGGTGCTTCTGTATACTTTTCTTAATTAAGAAAAATAATAAATACTTAAAGATGTTTTAAGCTCCACCTGCCACTCTCGTCCCACATCTGAGATGGCTAATAGAATACATCATGATGACCTGCATAAAGATTAATCTTGAGGACTTTTTAGCTGAAAAGTTTATATATGATATTGTGTAAAATGCACTGATGCTACACAACCTGACGTAAGAACTTGGGTTGTGAGGCTGGAGGTTTTTTTGTCCATTCTTAGTTTCTGGAATAGAAAAATACGTCATCTTAAATGATACTGGAACAAATACCCATCTTGTCTGTTAGCTGTGTAAAGTCCACTGAATGCATTGATACTCATGTTTCCTGCTTAAGTCAGAGAGTTTGTCTGAGTTAAACACAAAACTTTATGAACATTTTTGAAAGCACAAATAAAAAATTATTTTCTGGTTTAACTGTCTATTCCAGCTCCTGCACACTGAACTAGTGTGCCAAACTTGGGTTACTCACTGGACTTGTAAAAGGCCAAGATTCAAGCTCAGGCCCTGCTTGAGTTTGTTCCAAAACTCTTCCCAGGGAAAGTTTTATTGCAGTTACCCTGTAGTTGTGAATAACTTTGAGCTCTGAGGAGTAGATCTTTCTGATTTCGTCAGGAAATTCACAGTCACTTCTGATTTATAACTGTGACTCTCAAGCTGCTTGTCACCAGCATGTTACTTATAATACCAGGCTCTAAAACAGAGAGTCCTGAGCTAAATCAGGGGCTAGATCATTAAAAGAGGTATGGGAAGGACTGAGGAAGGAAGATGTTATGGGGAAAAAATTACATGAGGGTGCTTCTGTTTCCTAAAGATGGAGAGTTCACCTTCTGGCTACATATTTTCATTGCTTTGTATAGTCACTTCTATAAACTAATAAGGATTTAGGCCTTTGAAATTTCCTCTGAGCTGCTACCAACATTCTCAGCAGAGTGGAGTTGTGCCAGTTTTGTCTGATAGGACATACCTTTAGAAGTGCAGAGGAAAGGCACTGATGCTAGAAGAGCCATAATTTAGTAATGAGACAGGGTATGTATTTTTTCCTGTAATGATGCATTCTTCCCAGAAAAATCACAAAGTATTCATTAAAGCTGCATTTGAAAATATTTCATGCTGCTTTTTCTGTGCTTCTTTCCAGCTTTGTATAGTACTCTTAATTTTTTCCAGTGTGTATAGAAAGAGCTATTTTTCTCTTTATGCCATAGTGAGTTAATTTTCCTTAAGAGCCTCCACTGCAGCTTGTATGAAAAATATAGTTCTTGTACGTAGATCAGCCTTAAGAATTGTCAGCAATGGGATAAGATATAAATCTCTAACCATCACAAATCAGCCTCAAACTCCAGATTGAGATTTTGAAGACTATATGACAAAAAAATGAGTAGCTGGAAACCTTCAGTCTATACTGAAGTAGATTCCTGAAATGAAAATCTTGTATGTATTCATAGTTTTTACCTTCTGCTTACTTTCTTTTCTTTCTGGATGTAGCTGAAAACAGGAAGAAACTGATTTGGTACATGAATTCTGACTTTTGTTGTAGATCTAAGTTTAAACAATACCTTGGGCAAAGCATTGCAAAATATCATTGAAACTTTCAGGTTATTCTCTTTGGAAAACCTTAATGTCAACCAGAATAAAAACAGGTAGGCAATCTTATATCCATAGTAATTGATTTCTTCTTATTTTTGCATCTCACTTGCTATATATGCACACAGCAGACATACTTTCAAAGTAACAGGCCATGCCCACAAAAAAATATACATTAGTTTTGAATTACAACCACTTGTGATTTACCCACTGAAGATTCTAAATTCTAAATGCTATCCATATCTATAGGGTGGTTCTGAAAGGAAGGTCTCTGCGTTGCATGAGTGAATAAATGCTCTTTTTGTTGACTTTTTCAAATTTTGTTCACCTCGAACACCACTTTTATGTTGCTTCAAAAAGTGAAGAATTCCTGAAAATATCTTTTTATTTTCCCATTGTTATTCCTGTAGCAGCTCAGATATAATTCCTCTGTTCTAGGACTCTAAATTCTCTAATTATCTCTCTTTGAGCTGAAGTGCTCTGTGCTATTCCAAGTTCTCTAGGAAAAGAAGAATTACTTAAGAGGAATTTAAGAAGAAATTCTGGAAAGAGGGTGAATTTGGAAAGAAAAGTAATTATAGTTTTTGGTTCAGCATATTTGGGCCTGAGAGATATTATTTATTATATATTTAATAAGGCAGATGGAGTCAGGTCAAAATACATTTGGAAAACTTATTGTTGCATATGTGTGGATCAATTGCACGTGCAAAGTAACCAGGATACACTGGAAATCTGCTTTCATGTCTGGTAGTATTTCCTAAAAATAGAAGATCTTTAAAATCAATGGATTCAAAGACTATCAGGTTTTTATTGCACCAGAGAAGAGCAAACCAATTTTATTTATCATTAAATGGGAAAAAGATCTCAAAAAACCCATCTCCTTTCAGAATGTTATCATGAGATTGTTTCACAAAACTCTTTTCTTCAGTAACAGTATGTTTTTCGTAGCTTTTTCTGCCATAGAAGAGGGAGAACTCTTCACCTCTGATGAATTTTGGATAATAAGATAAATTAAGTAACTATTGAGGGTTCTGTAAGATGTTTTCTTGTCTATTGGAAGTTGTAAAGGAACAGCATTGACTGTGCTGATCTTCCCTTCTAATATTGTTTGATTAACCAGTGTTATATCATTGTTTTTCTCTGGTTTTATTGTCATCATCTAATTTTTCTATTGTGGGTGCAATGTATTCCTAATAAGTGATCCATAAGTTTGAATTGATATTTTCCTGTACACACACTGCTTCCTGAGGCCAACCTTGGCTGTCCACCAAAGCTATAAGGTAACATTCTATATCCTAAAGTATTTTAAACCATTGATTTTCTGGGGGTCATTAACAAACTAATAAGCAGACTATTTAACATTGATGCTAAATATAAATTGTCAACGACAGCAGCCAGTGGTATCCTGCTGACAAGTGATAATGTCATTTCAACATGTCCTCAGAGCGTGGTAATTACAGCTGTACTCATGAATGTATATAGCTTGATGTTTACCTGATTTGAATATGAAAGGCTTCCTGAGAAGTTCATACGTGCTCCCTGCATGCTGAAACCACCGTGGAAAATACATGAGGACTAACAATCTGCAGAAACAATTAATTCAGATTCCACTGACCTGAGGCCTTCGAACAACACGAACAAAAAACCCTTTGTGCAGTGCAGAATGGGTTTGCATCATTAAAATATTGCTCTTGATTCTCCATCTCAAAGATTGATTGGTATTGAGTAACAATGGCAAAACAGGTTAGGCAGTACCTAGGTTGCAAAGTGACCAATATCCCTTTATGTTACTTCCTTCTCACAATGTAGAATCATGGTCTATGTGATTGACGGTCAAAAACTTGTTGTATTAAAAAATAATTGTGGAATATATTAATGAAAATCAGCATTTCTCATTTTCCTCCTGAATAATTATGAGTTCTGCAGCACGGATGTTGATCTTGTATTGAGCCAGAAGAAAATATTTCAAATGTTTTATAAACACGGAGAGAAAAAACAGAGAGCAGATCTGTCATTCAGATATTAGCAGAGGTAGTTATCAAGTGAACTCCAAGGCCTTGGGATCTGAAGGAGTGAAACAGGGATGCAGTAAGGCTATAGGTTTTGGCTTTTTCTGTATCTTGAGGAAAAAATAAAAGTTCAACACTTTGCATTATTCTGGAGAGCTGGAATTTCTTGTAGCCTCTCCAAGGCAGTTATTAGAAATACTTCAAGCTGTACAACTGCATCATGCAGTTTATGCTGTGTAGGATGGATTTCTGATGGGGACCTGATGGAGATACAATCAAAATATTTCATCCAAAATGTATATCGCATCCAAATGTAGCTGGAATTAAGATAAAACCCCCAAATACTCAAAACTTTTCCAATGCTGAAATAATCAGGCCTTTCCTGAACAAACAAACAAACAAACAAACAGAAAGCAGAAATTAAATCAATTATAGTCCATATCCTATTTTTGTCTCACCAGAAAAAAATATTAAAAGGCCTGAGGAAGCAGATTAAAATCTAGTAAACATCAATTTATTTTTTAATTGCATTCAGAAAGGATGCCTTAGAAACAGATCTGATTTGCCTCCTTGGAAAGCTGTTCAAACCTCATTACCTAGTGCTTATATACCTTCTTTTAATTTCTGTTTCGAATATACTCATTACATCCTTTGTTCTTAGGTTAACACTGTCCTTTACACTCTGGCTTGCAGCTCCTTCCTTTACTCTCACTATATTTAAAGAAGGTGGTCACAGTCCCTGTCAGCTTTTCACAGAGCTGAACAAACCAGCGTGTTTCACCTCTTCACATAAAATTGCCATAGCCTTTTCCCTCAGCTTTTCCCCTTCTTGTCCACGATTTATCTCTCAAAGGATCCCAGGACTGCTTTCAGTTCCTCCTCAGACATGTCACGCTCATGGTTCATAATGTCCTGAGATTGAGTAGCATGCCCAGGCTTGTCTTCATGGTTTTGTACTGATGGCCAAATTTGTTGGTCCCCAAAGGCACAACCTTTCACTTTGTTTTATGCAGTTTCTTTTATTCTCTTCCTTAGGATCATGCAGTGCTTCCTGCAGGCCCCTTGTAGATAGCATTTCCAAATGCTAGGATGTTGGCATGCTCTTACTGAGCTTGTTATTAATGATCTCAGCAAAATTTGTCCCCAGATTGCTCCGTGAGGAGCTTTAGCTCTAATCTCTCTCCAGTCAGCAGCTCTCCCTTTAACATTACAGGGGGCACAGTCCTCCTCTTGTTCTCTTAAACTTGATCTTAACCAGGGACTTTGATGTGGCAATAAGTCAAGATGCTTCACTAAATCCCAACAGAGCATCCCTTTGTTCTCTGTTCCTTCTGGGAAGGCAGGTATATTATGAAAGAAAGTATACAAGGTCAGTTAGGATCAAACTCTTTCTATTAAATTTAATTTTACCCTTTTTCCTTTAGAGCCTGAGCCAGAGTTTTATGTGTTATTAAAACCAGTCATCAAAGCATTTCCGTTCCAAAGTTCCTGCATTTGCAGATTTCTAATTACAGGCAGCTTTATGCATTGTGATAGATTACTTAAACATCCTTGCTACTGTACATACAATTTCATAGGCAGCTTTTCCCAGTCTTCTGGACTATTTTCCAATCCCTCTGGTTCACATCAAGCAATACTGCTACTGCTACTAGTTTGTATCTCTGTAGCTCTGTTTCCTCTTGATACTTACACTTTACAAGCTGTTCTTGCCTTATTGTTACATATTTTGATGTCCAAAACAGCTTTTTGTCTGTCAGTGGACCTGTTTTCTTCCATCCTATGTAGGGTCTCAGTTTGTTCACAGCATTCTTCTTGAGATGGTTGATTTTTGCTGTGTTCTTTCCACAAAGTTCCTCCTCCTTGCCATCTTTTCCATCTTTCCTCAGCCCTTGCTCACTTTACAGATTCTTCATAACTGTAGAAGCTTTCCCTGAACAGAATCGAAGCCTCCTGAAAATTCATGCCTCTCAACTACTTTATTAAACTGAATTCATAACTTGGTTAATTTTTTAATCTTCCCTTTTCAAGACAAGGCCAAAGAAGACTGATTCTGATCCGTTTTCTATTTAGGATGAACTAATTTGCAGTAGATTGATTCAGGGTTATTCTAGAAACACTTACAGGAAATGCTCATCTACTGCTTGCCAAGACAAGATGTCATCTCTTCACACTTCTTTTTGGCAGAAGGTTTCCCAGCTGAGCTCTGCCTCTGTGGGCAGCCATCTGGTGGAGCTGGAAATTTCCTTTTGTGAGGCAGAACTTGATGCTGTTCCTCTCTGCCAAAGCCTGTCCTTATCCAAACCTGCTCTGACACAATATATTCCAGATCTACCACAATAGAGCAATTTATCAAAGTACCCTTAATCTAAATGGATTATTTTATCCATTTTATTACAAATGAATAAACTAGTAGGAAACTCAGATGTAAGCAAGAATGAGCTTTTTTAATTTTTCTCTTTTAAATTTTTTTCTGGACCTCATTTTAATTTTTATAATTGCATTTGAGACAGTGATGTGTGCTTTTCAGCATTGTTCTGAATTGCAGGTGATATTTGTCTCTTTGAGATCATTGCCTCTTCCTTAGGAAAAAAAAAGTTTATTTTTTTTTTAATTTCAGACAATATTTGTTGTTGTCAAAGCAAGGTATTGTGAAAAAAAGGATTACAGTTAATTTCTCCCCTTTCTTCCATCATCCCTCAAAACTGGGCTCTATCTCTAAGGCAAAGATAATACTTCTTCGTGCTCTGTCTGTTGGTAGATGTGTAGTCCACTATAATTTGATCCTACAGGATCAGCACATCTTCTTAGATATTCTATTTATTCCAAACATCAGCTAATATTTTTTCCTGGCTCTTACTTAAGTCTCTGTCATTCTTCCCATTATATCAAGCCCTGTCCCAGCTGAAGTACCTAATCTGCTGAGAGGAACATCTGAAGTGTGATGTGCTGTCAAATTCTAATTACCTAAACAGAACTGTAAAGACATTTCTTTTCAAAAACTGTTTACTCCAGTGGATCCAAATAATTAGGGACCACTTTATTTTTGAATAAATAATGGAGAAAGGGGAACTGGTAAAAACTGCAAGCTTAAGATGTGATTCCCACGTGCAAGTGAAGAGAGATTAGGAAAGAATGGACCAAAAAAACGACAAAACCAAACCAAATAAAAAAAAAAACCCAACCCCCCCCCCAAAAAAAAACCCCAACAACAACAACAACAAAAACAACAACAAAAAACCCCCCACAAAACAAAACAAAAAAACCCCAAACAATTCAATCTGAAGAACAGTGCACAAAGTTTGTTCATGAACATTTGTTTAAATACTGAGAAACACCTGAATTCCAGGTGCCATTATTATAGGCCCATTTTCCAGATACTGCTCTTAAGGAAAAAAAAAACACAAACTCCTCAGGTTCTATCTGGCAAATAGTTTTATAATCCTCTTGCCGGTGAAACACAGATGGCCATTCAGCAGCCAGCCAGATGCTCCTGCAGGAAGCTCAGTCTCTCTGTGGAGCCATTTGGAGGGTATTCGTGGGTGCTGCTGGCTTGGAACAATGCAGCATTTATTCTCTTAGCTTGAGAGGTGATCTGAAAGAGCAGGAATACATTCTTAGAACAATTGGGAATTAACTTTTGGCGTCAGAAATAAATTCTGTTGTCACCTGGAGCAGCGTTTGGGTCCACCCATCCAAAACTGGGATGATACACACAGTTTTTGTGGTATAACTTTTGGTGCTGCATGCATTCAGCAGCCAAAATACATGCAATAAAATGTGATACTGTATCAGTTGGCATACAATATGAAGCAGAATGAAAGAAAAAGCCTCAGTATATCCTAAATACAACAGTAAGTTACAGTAAGTTACAGCCTATTGAAGAAAGCAATGCTTAAATTTATAGCATGGATAGTTAAAGGTACCTCTTTGAAAACACATGTAGGAAATATGCTTATTTTGCCCTGGATACTAGCATACAGAAGGAAGTAAAAAAGGAGTAAGAAAGCAAAGTAGACAGATAATAGAATTCAGTATCATCGCTTCAATGAGACTACTAATAAGCATTGAACTGAACATCTGCTTAAGTGCATGTCTGGGTTAGAACATAAAGATAACTATCATAATTGTACCCTGATATTTCCATAGCAGAGATTTTAGTGGCTGATAACTAGCATAATGCAAATATAAATGTTATACTGTGGTAGAAGCTGTACAGTTATTTTACTTGTGATTGATAGGAAGAAAAAAAAATCAAGTCTTCTGCGGTTTTTTTTGTTTTTTAAGAAAATCCTCAGAATATATTAAATAATTTGAGGAAATGCTATCATGAACTGAACACTAAAAATCTGATGTCAAAAAATCTTTTCTAGTAATGGAAAATGCTTGGAACAGTTTCTGTCCCATAGCAACTTGTGGTAGTGGTTGGTTTTTGAGTATTTATTCCCAGGAAAGAACCATTTCTTATGCTGCCATTTTAGTGTTCATGCTGCAGAAAATGCCTTCCAGAACAAAGTAAAGAAATAATAATGATAACAGAACCAAATATTGCACTGGGTGATTGTTTTTACATAAATAAATAGAAATTCCCTAACAAATCTTTCAGATGGGATGTCATGTTGCTCATGTGGGAAAGACCTGAGCTGAAGACCAAAATGTTCTGGCAGAAAGAGTCTTTGGCCATGGGAGAATGAGATGTCAGTGATGTAAAACAACTCTGTTGTCAGATTTAAACAATTTGTTCAACTCAATGTGCTGGTTTTGTTTTAATCTGTAGAGGTTATGATGGTTTATAGTTTGAATTTCAGGTACTGAGCTTCACATAAGTGAAATGTTCCTTACCTTTCTGGCGCAGCTTTGCAATATGCTTGAAATTCCTGAGACTTTGTGACTACGTGGTGTAGATAATGCAAGACTTGGGTCTTTTATTTGTTTTCTCAGAGTAGAATGCTGCTAGAAAGGGTCTTTGTGATGCCTCATTGTTATTCTACCATGTATAGCTTTGGGGCAGCTGGTCTATTATAAGCCCACATAGTTATGAGTGAGAGACTGAAAATTTATTCATCTGGGGAAGATGCACTATTTCTGACTAATACAATTGTTAACTGTGTCTTTCGGGATTTTTTGTGTGTGTGTGTGGTTTTTTGGTTGTTTTTTATTGTTTTGTTTTTGGAAATGAGAAAGTATATGAAAATACTGTGTATTTTTCAATGGAGTATATATGAGTTTTATTATGCAGTAGCCCTCAAACTTCTCAGAATGCTATGAAAAAATGTAGGAATATGGCATATTATAACAACTACTGACTTAACTTTAAACAAACAAACAAGTATGGTTTTATGTCCTTTTCTCTGAGCTGTTTATTTCAGCAGTAGGGTAGTAAAGGTATAAAAATATAATTTGCCTCTCTCACTGATTTACAGTTTCAGGTATTTAATACTGAAATATTCAGGGAGGAATTAGTTTCCCCCTGCAGCAGGTTTGGCAGCTTTAGAGCCTTCAACTTGCTAAGACAGTGACAGGACTTGAGGAAAGGGCATGAAGCTGAGCCAGGGGAGGTTTAGGTTGGATATCAGGAAAAGATATCAGGAGAAACATTAAGATACGAGGTTGTCAGATGGAAGGTTAATAATGGAAAAAGGTTTTCCTTGTTGAACACTCTGCATTTTCTTTTAACCAGTATGTGCCACATCACTTTAAATCAATTAAATATGCCATTGAGAAGTACATGGCAAAAAGGATGTACAGTGCCAGTCTCTCCTACTGTGGCACACAGAAATGCAGATTTTCAGATTACATATTTGGTAATAGAACATAAATTTTATATCTTATTTTTCTCCTTCAAAGCAGAAATAATTGGAAGTGGAAAAAGAGCTAAATAATTACTATTTCTCAATGACAGTTGAGTAGGAAAAGTTTTTTTGTGTTAAACTCAAAATATTCCAGGTTATCAAAATTATTGGTCTGGCATTATTCTTAACAATACATCACTTTCAATAAACTTTTCTCTGTTTTCAATTTTTTAATAAATTCATTCTAATATAGTATTTGACTGAGAGTTTATCATTGGACTCAAAAGGAAAAGCTTCTATACTGTACAAATTAAAATGCTCTGCTTGGGAAAGTAGCATCAGCTAAATAACTACCCACAGTACATAATAGATGTGAATGAGATATTTCATTCACTAAATGCAAATACAGTTCTGGTTTGTACAGAAAATAACTTAAACTCAATTTGCCACAGATCTTGGTTATAATTACATTGAAATGAATATTCAAAATATTTCCAGATAAAAACTTTTGTCAAAATCACATGCTTGTATTTCAAGAGAAAAATGCGTTGAAGACTGAGTTGTTTCATTTCTTTGAGAGAAATACATGTTTAGGATCACCTGAGCTGAATTTATTGTAGTGTGGAAATAAACACATATATTTTAATGCTGTTGACATTCATTTGGCTCTTCTCTAAATATTCCTGACCTTCCTCCAAAATCAATTGTTTTGCCTCCTCCTGGTGGGACTATTCTCAGGACATGGAAGAAAATGTGTTAAATTCTATCCATGACTATTTGACTACATTATCATGGAGTGGTGGAAAAGGCTGTATTTTCTGCTCCCTTCCCTGCACTTCAATTAAGGGTTAAAGAATCACTTCTTCTTAACTAAAGTAGTGGTAAGTTTATAAGTCAGTGTGTTCTGACTGGCACTTGATATTTAATATTTGATCTGTTCTGATTTGAGAGCTAAAGTAGACTCCAAGAACAACTTTCCTTACAACAGAAATGTGTGTTTTGCTGTTTCCAGTTCCCTCCACCCAAGCTGTCCTTTGGTCCACATCAAAGTGTTTAAGCAGATTGCTGGGGATGGATCAGTTTCTCTGGAACCTCCTGCTGATCTTCACTTACCTGAGCTTCATCCCAGATCCTGCTGTGCTCCACGAGGGAATCTGACCACAGATTTTGCTGAGAGAGAGCATCCAGCACAAAGGTTAAACACTTACTTCACAACTCATCCTCTGACTGCTGCAATCAATGACTTACTGTGCTGGTGTCCAGCAGCCCTCAAGAGCAGCCCCAGAGATCTGTGACATTGCAATCTGCCATGAGAACTCTTTGCTGTTTTCAACTAACTCACAGGCAAAACAAACCTCAGGCAAAAGGCAGCTCATGACATGGCTTTAGAACTAATCTCCACTGGTTACTGGTTTACTTCTAAAACACCAGAGAGACTGTTTTTTTCCTGGTGACCATCCTTTATAGGATCCAGCTGCTTATTTTATGATAGCAGTTAAAGGAGAACCCCAGATGCTCTCTTGACCCTTTTAGGTGGCTTATGGGGTTTTAATGGGACAGCTGAGAATTAACTCCCCAGTAAGCATCACAGGGACATTATGGAGTCAGCTACATGTGTGCTTGGAGGATTAGACCTTAGGTCAGCTCACTATTGCCAGTTTTTTTCCTTAAGTGTCAGAGATGTGATAGGTGTAACTCTTGGGTGTCCTTCAGAGAGATGACTGCATCTGTTCACAGAAAGCTCTTTGTAGTCACTGTAATTAGCTCCAATGGCTGAACATTCCCCCAAGCTGAATCCAGTTGTTTGTTTCCAGGACTGTCGTTTATTTGTGCTTTATTCAGGTTAAATAGAATAATTAGGTATCTGTGGTGGACTGTCCCTGTCCCCCCCTCAGCACTGTCCCCTCCTCAGCTGGACAGTAGGGAGAACATGTGATGAAAGGCTTGTGGATCCTGCATAAGAACCAGAAGAGATCACTCACCGATTACCATCACGGGCAAAACAGGACTGACTTGGGGAAATGAGTTATTTTATTACCAGTCAAATCAGAATAAGGTAACGAGAAATAAAACCAAATCTTACAAACATCTTCCCCCCATCCCTCCTTCCTTCCTCGGCTGAGGGGTGAGAAAATGTGAGATATCCTCCTCACCATGGTCTTCACCAGACACTGCAGGGAATGCAGCCTAACTCACATTTTCTCAACTGTGTAGAATAAGGAATGGCATAGACAAAGCATTGCTAACCTTGATCACACTTGGACAAAGTGAAATTTTGTCTCTCACTTACAGTTTACCAGTCTTTAAGAACGTCACAAAGTGTGTAGTGACTATTAAGTTAGTCTTTTAAAATGCTTTGGGTTTCAAAAAAATTTAAAAATCTCCTTTAGCCACTGCATTGCAGCACCCCCACTCCCCCTCATTTTTTTTTTCCAACTAAATTTTTGCATATCTTCTCAGGCAGTATGCTTATTTAAATGTACAGGGAAAATCCACAATGTTGTGTTCATGAATGTATGGAAAGCATATATTTATCACAATAAAAGGGCAAAGATGAGGAGGGGAGGATATTGTCACTTTATTTTTTTCTTCACCATTAACCTCTTAAGTCTTTAGTAAATTGGCTGTCCTTTAATCACATCCTTAACAACCCATGATGAGCTATTAATTGTATGTGCACTAAATCATAGGCAAAATGCCCCTGTACTGTTGCAGCTTCCCTTCTCTCAGATTGTAGCAGCAAGAATTTATTTGGAAATTCTTTAGCTTTTTCCTAATTCTGTTTAGGACTCCAAAGCTCATATCCCTAGACCAATATGAAGTTGATTTTTCCATTTAGTCAGGGTAACTTCACTTGATTTAGCCTGTGGGCTCACTAAGATGACATTTTGTTCCATTTCCTGTCTATTCTTTTTGTTCCCTCCCAGAAGTTTTTCTTTGTCTTCTGAAAACAGAAATAAATAAGGATAATATCTGGCAAGGACTTATGTTTGTGGGCTTCTTCTTGGGATGTTCATATTCTATTTATGGAAATTTTGTTTTACTCTTTTTATAAGGATTGAAAGGTAACACCTTATTAGATGTATTTGGTTGGCCTAACCTTAAAGAGATGATGATGATTTCATGTCAGTAGAAACCACTGTTTAAAATAGCAGCTTTCTGGTTGCAGCAGTTTTGTTCCAAAGCAGGTTCCACTTCTTTTAATTGCTAATTTAATAATGCCCAGAGAAAGTATTCTATCAATTTACATGTCCAGCTGCTACCTCCATATTTAATTGCTATCTAATATTTAATGAATTCCTGGTTTTCCCCTTTTACTTCCTCAGACTGAGCTAAAGTGGAACAATTCCAGTTTATTCCCTCTTTGAGCAACTTCTCTGCTGCATTTTCAATGCCATAGAGAGCAGTGGGTTTTTTATTATTATTGTTTTAATCTTCTGCTTTGCTAAATATGTTCCTTGACTTTTACACAAAATGAATTAATCAAGAGCTTTTTCAGTACTGAAACCTGTACTATTTGTAAAAGGAGGTCCTGCCTGTGGTGTTGGTAGCTGTGTTGTTATATTTTCTAGATCCTCATGGAAAAACTACAAAAGAAGCAATAAGGAAACCATAGTGTTGCTACAACATGCTGATTTACTGAAAGACAACCAGCAAAGGCCTAATACGAAAATTCATTTGATCTGCATCAACAACACGTCTGGATGAAAAGGATGTGCTTCCTACACTACTGAGAGTAAGTTCCTTGTAGTCCGTATTATTGCCTGCTGTGCCCATCAAATTGAATTAACACTTAGTGATCCAGTGAAAAATGGTGCCTGGATCAATTGTTTTGGGAATGGCTGTAGGAAAACTGATGTTTATTCAGTCCAACACCCCAAAAATCAATGAGACGTAGCTGACTGTGCATGTGTGTTGTCATCAAAGCCGCTCAAATTCAGATTCATGCTTAGTGTGCAGTGAGGAATCAGCACTCGCAGGACAATAACAGCTATTTTTAGCCAGGAACAGTTGTTTGCATACCTGCTTCACTCATGCAAACACATCACCTGCTGCACAGTAAGTGTCCTCTCAAAAATAAACAGATAAATCATTTTAAAAAATTAGGAGTTTTCATAAGTTTTGGAAGCTCATTCTCACAAGTACCATTTGTCCTACCCCAAGGTCTTAAATAACCCTGAAACCTCTCAAGAAATGAGAGAGGGGGAACTGAAGAAATCACACAAGAGACACAATTTGCAAAGAAATAACAAATGTTTGAAAATTTAGGTCAAATATATTCATAACTCCAATGAAACACTGTGTATCAACATTATTTAGCATTTCAGCCTCCAATGTTAAATAATTATTTACAAAACCTAATAAAAAACCCAAACCAAACCAAACCATTCCATTGTTCTACATATGAGAAATGCTTTCTTCAAAATTTGTGTATGAACAAGATATTTGCCCTGAGTTAGAGGAACAGAAAAGAGTATTCCAGGAACAGGAATTCCTCTTAATAGAAACAAGGCTGGGAATTTTCAATTTTTGTTATATCTTCTTTCTCTAAGATTTGTCTTCTCTCTCTAAGATTCATCTTGTGTGTTTGGTTTCCTCACCAAGGTCTCAAAGACTTTATTTTAATAACAGAGACCTCATTTTGATAGTTGTACAACTAACTTTGAGGGATAAGCATTCAAAAACTTTTACATTAGAGAAATCTAGAAACTGAAATCACTGGAGCTGATTTGCCACGATTTTTAAATTTACTGCACTAGATTTGCTAGGAGGTGTAAACTCTTATTAGCCAACTAAATATATGATTTATATTGATATTGGGCACACAGGGTACAAGCTCTCCATTTTCAGTGATGAGGGAAATACTTTATCACCCAATTGATTGTGACTGAATGATGGAATTGTGCATTGAGCAAATGCAAAAAGTAGGAAAGGTTATTACACCACCTGAACCAGATTCCATTTGCAAAAATCAATTCTACCACGAGAAAAATATTTGTTGCTTTTTTTCCCCAAAGAAGGATTGATGCTTAATATCACAGAAAGCATTCAACCCCTGGCTGGCACTCAGAAAATATGTTACATTTGCTTAAGCTGTTGTGCCATTACAATATTGCATGTAAACAGAAACAAATTATTCACATTAATTTCTTAGAGGTGAGAAATTATAACACAAGGCGATGATTACTTTGCTAATGTGTATTTATTTATTAGACACGTCAGAACCTACTCACAACTGCTGTCAGCAGGTAAAAATATTTTGTGTACCTAAAATCCGAGGCTGCTAAACCAGTCAGTACATCTCTGTGTTTAAGTCTGTTTTGGAGTCTGCTGTGAAAAAACTATCCCACAGTTATACAACCTGTGGATAAGAATCATGGCTTTGCTTGGTAAGATTTCGGTGTTTTCTCTAGTGTGACTAGTCAATATCTTCACACTGCGAGGTAATGTAACTATATTTTTGTTATATTTGAGTGGTACAGTGTTAAAATATACTTATTGAAAATGTAGTTAATTAGGAAATTCTGAGCTCCAGTGCCTTGAAACTATTTGTTCCTAAATGAGCACTAAAGGGTAATCAAATCAAAATTTTCAATGCTATTAAGTGACCAAACAGTGTAGATGAGACAGAACCGTGCCTTGTGCTTTTGTTCATTCACCTGTAAAATAACCACAAGAGTTAAGTTTCAGTGGCTCTCTTGAAAACAAGCCGACAAAGTTCTCTTCAGGCAGTAGACGAACAGTGTATTTCCCCTCTCTTTGGCAGAACAGCCAACTAATACCTTCTTCACTGAGATCCTGAAATGGAAGGGGAGTTTCTGGTGTGTTGAAATGCAATAGCAGAGACAGACCCATCTTTGGACTGGCCACTTTTTCCCCTTGTAAATAATTTTGGTCCACCTCTAACCTGCATCCAGGAATCTCTCTAAGCCTCTCCTCCTCCAGATGCAGCAGCCAGCCCGGGTTTTTCTTTGCTGCTTATCTTTTCTGCCCAATACCCTCACCCCATCCAAAAGAAATTCCATCCTTGTTTCCCCAGAAAACAAGAGCAGAGGAAAGAGATAGGGTGAAAGGGAGAGAGGGAACAGTCCTTTTTCTGCCAGCTCACAGTTGCCACACACAGCACAGCTCCAGCCCTTGCCTGGTTTAGTCTCTCTGCCTGCCATCCTCTGTTCCCCTGAGTTGCAGCAAATCCAATTTTCCTGCTGAAGAAGGTTAATATATAATTTGTGTGTAAATATAAAAGAAGCAACAAATGGAAGAGACAGAAAACCAAGTGGGATAGAGAGAAAGGCCAGGCATACCTGGGGTGAGAAATGGTTCTCAGGGGAAAAATGCTAACACAGTGAACAACTATAATAGTATTTCTCTACCATGGACAAGTTAAATTTATTTAATTGTGAAGTGCTTTATAGTCGTGTGTGTTTAGTATAGTTGAACTGGAAAGTGCTATTGTACTTGGATACGATACAAAAATAAATTCTAAGTTTTTTAATCCAGTAAAGCAGCTTGAGCTATTAATGTTAGTCATTATGGACCCCAGCAGAGGTGTAGGAATCTCATTAGGAATATAAATGTCAGGTAGGACACTTAAAAACCTCATTATGGAGAAGAACCCAAGTACCAAAAGTGACATAAATTGCTGCCCAACCTGAATATTACAGAAGAGAAATCCTGCAGAGCTCTGTTATGTGGTTTGATTGGAATGACAATTACTAGAATCTTTATCTTGATATAATGAAGATTAAATGTACATTTAACTAGGCTTGCGCTTCAACTGACTGACTAAAAAGAAAGTAATGTAGAGAAAGGTAGTAAGTCTTTAAATAGTGAATAAAGCTCTTAAGGCAATAAAAACATTTTGTAGTTTTGTGTACTTTAGTAGTGTATCTGTTGATAGTAATGCCTCAGATTGACATGTGGTATAAAATTACATAGATATGACTCTTTCAGATCTGAAATGTAGGCTTACTCAGCAAAAACCACTTTCCTAGTATAAAGTTAGCTATTAATTTTGTTGAATTCCATATTTAGGTGTCTAATATTTCCCTTGCCTTACTTTATGATGGAGAAAGTAAGGTCTACCCACCAAGAGCATGAAGAAATGCCAGGTGAGGATGGTTGGGCAGGGAGGAAAGATAACATTAGGGATTTGCAGAGGACAACACAGACAAACTGCTTTTTGCTCTTTACCTTTCAGCTTTGTCCTTGCTCAGTCTTTCTCTCTTCTCGCACCTTTTCCCATTATCAAGGAATCTTTGGAGTACAGTAGGATTGGCTGTCTGCTTTGGTGTAAATAAAATTAAACTGGACTTCTTGCAGGCAATCAATTTTGATTATTTTGATTTCTCTTTATTTAAAAGAATTGAGGGAGGTGTTAAAATGCACCCAGAACTCTGATCATGTTAGAGGCTAATCAGAATATGGAGCTTAATGTACTCTGCTGTCTCAAGATTAGCCACAGGGCAATTAGGAAGAACCTAACCAGGCTCAAGATTTATGCCTAACAGAGGCATAAATATCCAGTATTCATCCTTGCACATTCAGCAGCTGAGCTATTCTGTATAATCAATGGCATGTATTTTTTTGTTTTGTTTTGTTTTTAAATCAGTGACAGAAAAACTGTCCAAACAAGGCACAGTAAATAAAGTACGTGGGGGTTTTTTGGTTTTGGGTTTTTTTGGTTGGTTGGTGGGTTGGCTATTTTCCTGATGAAAGAAAGCAGAACCAACAAGAGATATAAGTAATCAAGGTACTGGGCTGAGTTTGTTATACCCATAAAGCATAAATTAGTTGGGCTTTAGCTTTAAATCTCCATTGGATTTGCTCATTCACTGCTGTCCATACAAAACCATCACATTGTTTAGCACAATTAGGCTTGATTGTTTAAACAGTTTGGATTGAAATAGCATTAATTAGCTATGTCATGCTATTAATCATTGTCCATAAACTTGCTGTTACAATTCAGATCATGCTTGGATTTACTGGCAGAGCAAAACCTGGAAAAACATATCAGACCATATATTTTATGGAGCTGTTTTATTTTTTGCTTATTCAGTTTCCTGAGGGAAGACAAACTGCAATGTTACGAAGAGCTTTTTAAACCTAAAATGGAGCAGGGAATGAGAAAGAAGATGGAGATAGGACCAAGTTTTATCTATTTATGTTAATATATAGCTTTGCAACCAGGAAACTTTTCTATTTTTCCTCGTTTAATAGTCCATGTTAAAATTTCTAAATTGACTTACTGGGTGCACAGAGTTGGTCTTTTAGTTTTACAAAGATCCCAATCCAGCAATTTGCAGGTACAGGATTTACTTTCCTTCTCACAGATGTTTTATTTTGCCTTGCTTTTATCATCACTTTTTCCTTTTTAGCACTTACAATAAGCACATATAATCAAGAAACACAAAATATCCTACATTAAAATTTAACTGGTTCATTTAAAGCAATACAAAGTCAAGCACAGAGGAACAAGAACACTGTGTTTACTGTGATTCAGGCTGTTTTAAAAAAAACAAAGCTGAACAAAAATGCCAACATTTACGTTCATTTACACAAACAAGTGCCTGTTTGTGTGTAGTACACATTTTTTTATTTATTTAAATGAAAGGTAATTTCCTAGTTGTAAGAACCAGGCATTATCAGATCCCTAAACTCATCTAATGGCAATATCTCTGTTCTCTCCAAATGCTGCCTTGTGTTTGGATGGTGCACCAGCTCCTTTGGTGTGAGCAATTACTGTCATAAGCCATAAATCTGCTTCATGAAGTGACATTTTAAGCCCAGGATTCCTAATGCTGGGTCTCAGCATAATGGTTGCTTGACATAACACTTGGAGCATTACCCACGTGGATTAAAAAGCAGTCTTGAGTGAAAAAAATTGTTCTGCCTTCCGAGGAGTCTCTGAAATTATCTGCATTTAAACTACAGTTATTTCATTCAGTGCTGAAACTTCCACTGAGCTTATGTAAGAATTCATGTAAAGAAACCAAGAAGACAGGAAAAAAAGAAATGTCTGTAGCTTAAGCTTCTTCTCTCACACAGTGTTTTTATACATTAAAAAGAAAAAACAAACAACAGTGGAGAGGCATACGTGTGAACAGTAATTCTTCCTCTGAGACATGAGCCTTCTGTATTTGTTGGAAAAGCTTTTTTATTGAAGACATGTTGATACATTTAAAGAACCCAGTAATTTGAACTAAAATTCTCTAGTCCTTCAGTGTGAGGGGCAGGAAGAAAGGTACCCTAATTAAAAAGGAGGCATAATTGAGAAACTTTATCAGTCCTAATGTGCAGTGAAGGCAAAAGAAGTGTTTACTGCTCCATTTTCTTATTAGGACTCCGGGACAGTAGATTTTGATGTAACTGTCTTTATTGAATCCTGTGGAAATTTCCAGCTGATTGGACATCATAATCCTCAAATTCTAGGCCCAGTTTGTTTTTTTGACTTGCTGATAAGCTTGGCAACCTTCACTGTCCTTTCCTAATCACAAAGGAGAAATATTGGCCTCTCGAGTAGCTGGTAGAATTAATGCCTGATGATTTTACGATTAATGTAATCTTTATGCAGCAATTTCCACTGTCGTCCAATATCCAGGATGAATCTTTTCATAGCAGTGATGAAATATTTTAAGAAGTTGTAAGTTAGTCAAGAGCATGAGATATACATCTAATCAGAAATTTCTGAATGTAAATCACATTCATGCAATGCAGACAGATTTCATTGGTAAAAGAAGTCAATAACACTAACTAGGAAAAATTCATTCTGTCGAACATATAGTACTTTTAATGTGCTCAAATATTGCTGTGTGCTCTTAGACTGTCTTTTTAATTTAGATTTCCCATCCTGAATGCGACTATATATGATTTTGATTCAGAAAAATCACAGTTGTGAAGGGCTACATGGATATCCTTTTTTAATATCCTTTCAATACTATTGACAACCAAGTGAGTCTCAGCAAATGTGGTTTAGTCAATAATTTCTATTGGCATTACTAGTATGATTTAGAAGAGAGAAAGTGAATCACCTATCAGACATAACAACTTTATTAGGAAGGATGCTATTTGCCACACTGATCTTTGCCTGCCTGCAGAGCAGGAGGTGAGAAGGCAGCTTGCCTGACTTTGTGATTATTCTTTTTCTTTCCCTTTCTTTGATTTTGCTAAATCTAGTTCTACTGTAGGCAGTGGGAATCCTCTGCTTTACATAGCCTTCACTCATGTCACCTTTCACAAATGGCTATTTTATTTCTGTATCTAAGACTAATTTTCATTCAGGAATCCCAGAAAATATTGCAAAACCCCTAGAATTTACACTCATTTTTAAGGGAAACCCTCCTTCAAATTCCTTCAAAGCCTGTAATTAGTATCTGAATAGCATGAAGCAAACATCTCCAAAGATCTTTGAAAATCTGGATCAGATCAAGACTCAAAAATTCTAAGCTTGTGTTAAGGCTGATAGCAAGAACGTGTTCATCCCTTCATCAGTTTTCCCTGCAAGTTTGGTATGGATTAACTTCTGCAGGCTGGCATATAAATCCAAAACTTCATCTCACTGAGAGTTAATTTTCTGTATCTCTAGGATACTTTTAAATTAGAATTCTGAACTCAGTGCTCAAAGGTTTTCCTCCTTTGTGTTTCTATAGCCTAAATCAACTCCAAAAAAATCCATAAATTCTTGCTTTGGTGAATCATCTTTTATCAGCCAGACCCTTGATGGTGGGATATAGGATGGGATGAGACATGCAGTGGATGAGCTGCCACCTTCTCTACAGTTTAAAGTCAGTAAGATGGAGAACTTCCTGCCTGAAGGTCTCAGCATTAGCTAAAAAGAAATTTCCTTTAAAGTCACACAAGAGTTAGAGCAGTATAAACAGTAAGGCTGCCAATTCATTGCTAGAGACTTCTGTCAGGAATCTGAGTGAACTTGGTACTTGATTTTGACATGCATGTTTACTTTACACCACAAGGTTTGCTTTTTCCAATCATACTTCTCCTAGGGGTTTATTTAGTTTTGCCAATACTAACAAAACTCTTCGTGTGGTACCTGCTGGGTTATTATTGAAGACATCTACCAAGTCATTCTACACCCTCATCACAACGTATTTTTAATTCTGCTACATAAACAGTTAACTTATTCCTTAAGTAACTGCCTTCCAAATCCCAAGTCACTTAAGCATTCTCTGATTATGTATTTACTGGATGTAACTTGTTAAATTTTGTTTTTTCAACATTATTAGAGCAAAATGCTCTGACTATCAGAACATACTGATGGTGTCTCACATACTGCAGTCACCCTACCCTTGTCTGGGCCTTTCATCCTTCCTGCATTGCTTTTCCCTGTCAAAATGTTGGTTGAAGACAGAGCCATTTGCTAAACATTTCACTTGGTGATTGCTTTTTGCTGCTTTTCGGGTGGGTGTGTGACTGGGGTGGTAATTGGCCACTAACTTTATTACATTTTAGAACTCCTGAAATGGATAAACGGAATGGTTTTTCAGTTTGATAAAGCAGAAAGACTCAATACTTAAAAAGCAAGAGCCTCTTTGCATACTCTTTCTGCTTTAGGGTACTCTAAATTTACCAGATCTGCAAATTAATCTTATTTTGAGCTTAATATTCTTAGCAGTTTTTACTTTCTCTGCTTTATTTTCTTCTGGCTGTAATTGATCAGTGCTGAAAATTCCTACAGACCCCTGTGTAATTTAGCACTTTTCTGCCATGACTATTATTATGCATTGTGTTTTCCAGGGACAAATTTCTCATGGGACTGGTGAATCCGTTTTCTGCCAAATTTCATGAGTGTTTGGCAAAGCGACAGTGTTAACTGCTAAAACCTGCTGGTAGTTCAAACATGTTAATGCAAACAGGGGCACTTTTTGTTTCCTGCCATGTATTTTAGCCATTTAGGGGTGGGATATTAGTTCCTAGGCATAGGAAAGCTCTCATTCTGAATGGCAAATATATTCTTCTTTCTTCAGGTGAAAACATTAATCTGAAATAGGTCATCTGAAGTTGAGAGGACTCATTTTAATTTTTTGATTTGGGAGGACTCTGGGAGGAATTAAAGGAGGTAAGTTTTCCCTCAAGGTGGTCATCTACCAGGCCAATGAAATGGGTCAAGAGATACATAATTTTTCATCACCAGTCTTATACAGGGATTTCCAAATCTTTGTATTGGCATTCCCAGCTCATCCTAGAGGACAAGTACAGGCCTATATACCACCTTAGGCTTAAGTGATTTATGAGTTGTAATGATGTGAAATTTTAGGTGAAATTGAAATGAGTGAGTAAAAATGGAGTCTACTTTTGAGCTGATAAAGAGTCTTCTAATCTGCTATAAAGCTGTGTTGTTTTTTTCTTTCTCTTGGATAAAATATTTAAATTCAGGTTTGAAAACATTAGAAGGCCATTTGTTGTGAGCAGCTATGATGGTCATATAAGAATATTTTATTGAGAGTCTGCATAAAAACTGTTCTATCTCCTTTGCTACAAAGGTGAATTCTCATCTACTAGGATCTGAATTTTGCTGGGATAGATGTTGATGTGCAGCTGCAATGTGGTTCTCCGTTCCCCTGCAGTTCTAGGGAGAAGGAATTGCAACCAGGATGAGCCTGGTTTACCTGTTTTGGCACCTTTAGCCTCCAGGCCCTGTTACTTGTGCTCTGCTCTCCAGCTGAGGAGACTTTCTTGCAGTGAGGTGAGAAAGCAACGTTTAGATCCAAGCAACCTGGCCAGAATATTTTAATATTTAACACTGAACAGCTATTTCTAGTTCAGGGTGGGCTTCTAACTTAAAGTAGCCCTGCTGGTCTGGATGGGACAGGGGAAACCTCGAGGCCCTGCATTAATCCAATTAGTCAGCCCAGACACCAATAGGAAGGCTGCAGGCAGGACTCAGGATAATTAGACCGTGTATTTATATGGTGGTTTTTTGTTTTACTTTGAGGGTTTTTTCTTTTCTCTTGCTAATACCTGAGCTAGGTGTCTTCAATTTATCCTGGATAAGGGTACCTTTGCTGCAGTCATGCTTCTGACTGTGGTGTAGACAGAGCCCATGACTCTCATTTCCCAAGGGAAATAGGCAAGTTTTCCTGGCATAAATAGGAGAAAAACCTAATGACTGCATCTACTTTTCTTCATTATCTTCATCATTTTACTGCTGCTCTTAGGCAATATGTCAACATTTAGCTATAAATATCTCTGCCATGTGAAAGATGTATACTGACGCAAACATCACTCTATATTGCAAGTACAAATAAGATTTCTGAGTGGGGTATTTTTGGTGTCTTTCTTTTTTTTTTTCCCCCACAACTGCAGGATTATTTCAGTGGGTGAGATTACTTACTGATCTTGATCCTTATTTTCTTCTAATTTTATTAATTGGTCCTTGCTTTAGAAGTAAATCAAACTGCACAGATTTGTTTTGGATAGAAAGTGTGAGGGTTTCTGGTAAGAAAAGCTACTATTTGTAAACTCTCATGCTCAAAAAGAAACACAAAGTTGTTATTGTGGTAATTTTATTAGATGAAAATAGATGTGAATCTTTTTGAATTTTTCTGAAAAAAAGGAAGACAAGACTTGACTTCTTTATGTGAAATCCTGTTTGTGGATAAATTTTCAAAAACTAATGAAAATTTGATCTTTTTTAAATTAAGCTGCAACTTGGCACTTGAAAGAAAGAAATGGCTTGGACTAAACTGATTAAAAATGTGGAAAGGGCTATTATGAATTTTCCCTGAGTTTAAGCCTCCTGATGTATTTGAGTCAAATCATGTGCCACATTCACAATTTATACCAGCTGACTTTAAGGGCACTTCATTAGTGTAATGCCAGGGAGAATTTCCCACTGGCTGAAAACCTGACGAATGCAGAAGATTTAACAACCTTTGAATCCTCATTAATCTAAAACGTGGAGAATCAAAAGTACCAATGAAGTTTTCACTTATAATGCGGTTGATCATATAAGTGATCCACATAGGCTAGAATCCCTATATATTTTTTGATATCTTGGAAACTGCTAAATGTAGAAAATTTATCTATAATGTAATTCTTGCAGTGTTTTTCATAGGAAACTGCAGTCTGGCTGTGTTATCTAGTTAGAACCTAACCGCTAGTTATTGCATGGCTCCTAAAATTCATCCTAAAAACAGCAGCAAATTTATCCAAAATAAATTCTAGTTCTTCAGTACATCAATCCTGCAGATGAGTTTTGCATGAGCTTGAATAAACTTTTGCTTTATAGAACCCATGTGTCTTTTTTATGCAATGCCAGTAGTAAGTTGTTTGTCTATAAAGTATGAATGGATTTAGGCTTCTTGACTTATTGCTGCCTCTGATAATGACTTCTTTTTTGTCCATGGGAGCAGTGACAGACTGCTTAAACAGAAATTGTTAAACTGGAAGTTTATTTTTAACATTTCTTGGTAAATGGTCTGATTTTGGTCTCACATCTTTTATACCTGAGTGACCTCAATGCTGCTGTTATTGCTTTTATGCCATACAAAGTCATGGTTTGGCTTAGAGGGAAACTGAAGACCTACAGTTCAAATAATTAGCACTAGTTGAGAATTATGTGGGGATCAGTAATATTTCAGACCAAGATTTTTAATCTTTATATTCAATTAATTAAATTCTATGTAAGATTCACGATGACTGTAGTAGTACCAGTCCTGTTGTGTTATGGGTTTGCATCCAGCTTTAAAGCCAAGTTTGAAATTACTTCCTGTCTGCAGCTGTTTTAGCAGTCAGACTGAGTTAAGATAGTTGAATAAACCCACAAATGTCAGTAAGTAATGATAGCTCACCACAGTTTCTAAAAAATCCCAATATTGCCAAAAAGTAAAGTCATATGCTATGGGCACAGAAATCACAGAAATTAATGTACTCTCTGAAAAGCCTCTGAAGTTTCTTTGCAGACACTACAACTCCACAAATATGTAATCAGTTTTTTTCATTAACATAAATCTTTATGTATTATAGTGTCAATTGAGTGAAAGAAGAGGTTTGCACACAAAAATTTTAAGCATTTTATAGGGAGAATGATTTAAAAGGGCATGACAGAGACAGGAACCTCAGCCTACAGTCTATGCTCTGTTATTCTAAGGCAGTAGAATAATATAAATATAGTGACAGAGAGAGCCAAAACTGGATTTTTGTTCCATAAAGGACTATTGAGAGGTTTCCTATTTTGTCTATCATAAAACATGCTAAAATGTTGATATTTTTAAATTGGCATTGTGTTTGTAGTATATTCTATTGTTTTCCAATTTGTAATGTTATCAATTATATATATTTTTACACACACATACACATATACATATACATACATACATATGTATATATACACTTCTAAAAACAATTAGATTTTTAGGGAATGATTCAGCTGTCAAATCACATTGGTCTGACATTAGAAACATTACATCTTGACTTCAAGTGCTTTTCCAGATGGGTGGAGGCCCTCAACCACATATGCTGACCCAATATACATCTTACATACCTTTAGAGGGTCTAAAATAACGTTATATGCATATATTCAGGCAGCTGAATACCGTTGTTATTATCATATGCATAACATACTTATTTCTATTGCTTTGCTTTTATGTCTTTTATGGAAATAAATTTTTAAGGTATGAAATTACTTCTATGAGGAACTTAATGAAGTACAGCATTTAATTATTTAACTCAGTTGCTTTAACTTAGAACAGTTTGCCATAGAAAATTTCTTAATCCTTACTAGCTCTTTGTGCCTTAGATACTTTAAATGACAGACAGTAGCAGTAGATACCAACTAGCAGATAGTTTAAATTGATGGGTTAATGCAAGCAGTAGTTCAAGAAATGGAATTCAGCTACAACAAATTGGGTGAAACTTATGCTTAACTGTTTTCAGATATAATTTTTAATGCTGTCCCAATGATACCATGCAATGAGCGTGTAAGACACACAGTTGCTTAGTTTCAAATAGAAAAATGAGGATGTTTATAAAGAAAACTAACACTGAAATGAAAATTAGGAAAAAAATTAAAATGTGATGTGTGGAAAAGATCTAACAGAGCTCTGGTTTGACAAAGAAGGTGCAATAAACATGTTTTTGAACATTTGGGTGATTTCCATCAACATGCTTTGAGCTGCCAGGGAAAAGGTTACAAAAACTGTCCATAGATAAGCAACTTTTTGCCCTTATATTGTCTTAGCCTTGTTGATGATTCTTGAGATCTGAGTCCAGTCCCGTCCTGTGGTAACTTGTATATGACATGGGAGCAACTCAAGACAGTACCAGTAGTTTACCTCAGAGATGCTGTGTAATGTTCAGCATCTACAGCAGGTTACATGTGTAGATTTATTTATGAGATTAGAGATGTTTGTCCTGCAAATTTAATTTTTGAAGCAATTTACAATCCTTACATGAGGTTACCCTCCACCTTTTATACTGAATGACTGTAAAAGGTGGAGGGCTTGTTCCTGACTTCTGTTATCATGTAATATATACTACTGGAGCAAGAACAAAAAGGCAAAAGGGAAAAAAAGCAAGAGGTTATTCAGAGATTATTTCCCATGAGGAAATCCACAGGAAGGAGAAGATCAAGAACTGATTCTCCCGTGTCACATTGACAGAAGGTGCACCAGCACACACAGAGTCCCCAGTCATCAGTCATGAACCAAGATATTTTTCTTAAAATTGTGGGCAATAGTTTCCCTAATTTTCATAGTTAAAGCATTAAAATTAGAATGTAGTAAATGCAGAGCAAGTAAATGTATATAATCAGTATATGTAATGGTTGTATTTTATCTTTCTTCTGGCTAACACAATGGGGAGAACACACAGTGAGAATATCTTTGTTGAGCATTACTGACAGAAGCTGTAGCAGAGAAAGCCAATAAACTGCACATGCAGATAGCAGCTCTCATGAATCAGCCCAGCCTCCTGTTTGCCAGTGTAGGAGAAATACAGTATGGGAGACACAGGAAATCAGTGCAACTGTGACACCTTAAATACTCTGAGATTCTAAAGGTCAGAGCAGTCTGGGTTTTCTGCATTCACTTACTTCTGCTACATCTCTCCCTGATGAGGTTTTCTTTAAAAAGGAGAAAATTGCTTATGACCTCAGTTTTGTAATGCTGCAACTCATGACAGCTCAGTGAATAACGTTTTTCAGAAATAAGTGATGCAATTTTTCTCTTTTTCTTATCTCAAGCATGCTCACACTCAAGGAATTTCTGTGAAAGTAGCTAAAGGATTATCTTTTTGTTGAGTATTTGTACAGCACCTGCTACTGCATTTGTACACCCCATGCACAGGGGACACGCAGATATTCAAATATTCGTGCTTTATATAATAATGCTTGATATATTAATAACAGAGAAGCAAAACTGAGCTGGCAGTTGGATTTAAGCAGTGATTGTCAATAGAGGTCCAACTCTGCTTAATATTTGAGAGAAACTGTGTTTGAGCCAGGTCAGGATCAGGAAGTTGGTCAAAAGTGGAGTGGAAGTATCTTGATGTTTGTATAAGAGTGGACTTGACAGGCATGAAAAGAGAAATCTTAGCATGGACAAAGGTGCTTAGAAAGGAAAATCGTGCTGTGCTAGAAAAGAGAGCATAAGAAATGTGATGTTAGCTTTCAGTTCACATATGAGACTGATTTCATAATGTAAAATCATAGAAGCATTGGCTGGAAGGAACCGGGGAAGGTCCAACCATATGCCCAGTGCAGGGCTCTCACCAACGGGTAGATTAGCTCAACTGTGGCTCTGCCTCGCTGAGCTTCAAGAACCACCTAAGAATGGAGATTCTAACATCTTTCTGGGCAGAAAAATTAAGAAAGAAGTTTCTCCATAAATCAAATTGAAGCGAGTGATGGGAAGCTTGTGATTAGCCATTTCTTTGTGCAGACCGGAAAGGACGTGTACAACTAAAACCGATGATTGGTTTATTCTGTTTAATTTTCGTAGATACGTAGATCCATATCATGTTGCTGAAAAGATGCATTGTTTTTGATGCAGGCATGGCTCTTCACTAGGGTCTGAGTGATTCATGCACAGCAGTAAGAGGCACTGTCAATAAGCCCCCGGCAGAATTTGGATGAGCAGGTGAAATTTTGGTAGAGAGCAATCCTTTATGCATTGAACAGCTATTTTTCAAGAGGAACTATTTGCTATGAGTTTCACAGATATATAGAAGAGAAATATGACCATTCCCTTAACAAATGTGATTTTACTTGTATCTCTCATCTGGACAACACTGACCTGAAGAGGTTGTGTACAGCAGGGAATGCGGTGACCCATATTGCAGGCACTGCTGGAGCACTTTCCTCCTTTTCAGTGGTGACAGTTTTCTGGGTGTGTGAACATGTGCTGATAGTACAGCACAAAGATTTTAGCCATTTTTGCTGCTGGGAAACAGTAAAATGTGGGGGGTTTTTCCCAGTGCAAAATAAATGTAATATATGAGTGCCTGTACAGAAATCTGGGGGTTTCTTGAGGACTTTAAAAATGTGGTTGTGAGGGATAGAATAAGAACCTGCATACTGCAATGTCACCTAGCAAATACTTTTCAATCCTATGATTTCTTTTTTTTCTTTTGGCCTGAGTTCTTGTTTCTACTTGCAGTTTCTGAATGCTGTGAAATTTTGTTGCAGAACAAGAGAGTTAATTTAAATGACTGTTAAAGTATTTCTGTGTAGCTCACTACAGGTTTTAAGAGCTACATGGATGATAATTACTAATTTCACATTGTTGTCATGAGATGTGTGCAGTAAAAAGATGATCCAAGAGAGTAAAGCAGGGTACATTGCTGAATCAAATGATAAAGTTGATAATTCATGTTGTAATACTGGAATAGCACTTTGTCTTGCTTTACATGTGTAAACTTGGGAAAATGCTTATTCAGGTGTGGATTCTGATGTTAACAGGAACAGAGGCCATTTAGTGGTATTAGAGTGATACACAGAGCAGAAAGAGACCCAGTTGTCACCAGGGAATTCAGATGCAGAACTTGGGCCTTCTGTGCCATCACATCTTGCAAACATTACTAAGCAAACCACAGTAATATTTAGTACTATGCACCCTAGCCAGTCTTGCTAAGTTCTGGATAAAATAATTACCATAAAGCTATCGGTATGTTTTCTCACATTTCTAAGTTTGTCAAGACTGCCAAGACAATTATAGAAGTCCAGGAGAATTACTGAGATATTAATGCTATTACGAGTAACAAACACCACAATAAAAAACAAGAACCCAGCAAAAAAAACCCAAAGAAAAACCAATAACCCCAACAAACAAACAAGCAAACAAACACAAACAAACAAAAAAACCCTAAAAAACATGTCCATGGAGGAAAGAAAATATTAATTCTGCTTTCTTTAGCATTTCCATAATGCTTGTGAGTATCACAGGACATGTAAAAATATGAACACTCTGCATTCTGTTGCCTTTCAGTACTCAAGCCACCTTCAGCCTAGAGATAGAAACTGAGATAAAGTACAAAGCTGCTAATTTGAACTATATTTGATTGTTGTTATAGCAGTGTTTTTAAACATTCAAGTCAAAAGTATATTTCGGATTTCCATTACATTTCCAGTATTTCCAAGTTATTCTTTGGTGCTCCCAAAAAGAAGAGACATTATGCAAATGTGAAGGGATTCCCATATCCTTGACTGCTCCCTGACTGAATTTTTCAAGTCTGAATTAAAACAAAACAAAACAAAACAAAACTGTGTTACACAGTTAAAGCTGATGTCAATTGTACAGAATTGCTACTCTAAACTGGTTTAAAAAGTGTAGTCTATTTGTGGTGTGATATTGCCAAATTGTTCCTTATTTGTATTTGGTAACAGGATTTTATAAAAGTGAATACTCTGTATTTGCTTCAGGTTGGACTAAAAGTCTCACATGAAAGGAACTGGATCTTATCATGTCTTCTTGGGATAAAGAATGCATGGTTTTGCTTGATCTGGTTGCACTTAATCTCATGAAGATGAAAAAAATCTGTCAAAGAAAGTCATGTGTAGTTTTGTTTATTTGTCTTTTTCTCAGAAATGCCTGTAGCAGGAGTTTTTGCCCATCTGCGACTCTCTCAGAACTGGGGTTTCCCTTGTAAGGTGTGCAGAAGTCATGTTTTTTCTTTCTTGATTTTTGTTCTTAAGATTTTACAACGTTCTTTCTGGTTGAATAACTGAATAGCAAGGCAGAAAGTCAGTAATTTATAGCATGTAATTAAGCTTTTTAGATGCTGAGCATTTGTCACTAGTATAGGAAAGATATTTGCTTTTGCTGACAGTAAATACCATGAATACATCTCTTGCATTATTACAGGTAGATTTTTGAGAAACCAACATTTTAAACAACATTTCTTTGCAAAAGAAATGCCAGAAAAGGCTGCAAACCAGAAGTGATCTTTAACATAAGAACTATAACAAAAATTACTTTTTCATTGCACATCTTCACAGAAATCTGTGTGTTACAAATTAGGACAATCAGTGCAAATAAAGTCCTGTGCCCCACGCTGAGCTTGGAATCAGCATTCAACATGCAAGCCTCAGGAGAGAAATAGGTGGGACTGGGGGGGATGAAAACTGGTTGGGATGAAAACTATGAAAAGTAGAAAAATAGATCCCCTAACGACAAAAATCACACCTGGTGTTGAAGCTTAGGCTCTCATTAAGCGATGATTATTGCCTGCTGTGTATAAAAATAGCCAACACAAATAGCACAGCTTAGCAGTGCTAATTTAATAGTTGAATGTGCTTATGGGTTCTCAGTGGAGCAGAGAGAATAATCGGGGGGGAGTGGGATATTTGATGATTTTAGTCCCTCTTTTCTACTTCTAGAATAACCACAAACAGATCATAATTTCCTTGAGTCCATTTCTTCAAATATTTTTTATTAACAGTTTTTCCCAGATACAATTTACTGAGTTGATTGATCATGAATATTCTGAATTCAAACCATGGTGTGTACTTGTGCTTAATCAGAGAAGTCACATTTTATCATTTTTGTTGACTGACTGGGTAAATACACAACAGCTTTCAGGGAGCTGAACCCAGCCATATGTAAAAGAAAACAAATGTATAAACCCCCACATATTTCTAAACAAAATCAGTAATATATCAATGTATTCTTCTGTTTAGAAGAAGAAATCTCCAAGCTCTTGTTCCTAATCTGAAATCTCAAAAGAACCATTACTGCATTGAACATTTTTGTTGTATCTCTGATTCCGTATGTTATCCTATGGTCATGTTTTTATCTGTAGCTGTTGGGAGAAAATAAACATTAAATAAGAAGTGAAAATAATCTTGAAACATAGCTAGTATTGATTGTCTCATCTGATGTTTTTCCAACTCTGGAAGTTGCTGATAATTTATCCTTACAAAAAGCAGGAGTCAAGTTAACAATTATTTGGAAATAATATATTAAAAGAATGCTTGAAAGAGGAAACTACCAGAGTTTTACAACAGCAAATGTGGAGCATTACTATAGTCATCTGTTTTGGCACATCAGTATACTTTTAAAGCCCTCCAATGTCTTTATTCAGCTATAGGAATTCAGGGTTTATTTCAAAGGGTCAGGAAGCGGAAACAGAAGCCAGGAGTCTCCTAACATGTTGGGAAGTGATGGTGCTGCTTTTAGAGGTACTAAATCTGGAAGGTATTGTCTGTGTCTGTGTAGTGCATAACTGTTCCATTTAAACTCTTTGACTTGCTAGATGTGGTTCTGTAGTGATTAGAATGAGACTCACATATGCGACTGTAATATTTATATATTAATTTACAAAACTGGAAATGCTAACTCTGAAATAAAGCTAAACACCTTTTCCTGGGAGCATTTCTTTACTTCTAGGAATTTTTTCTTCATTTGCCTGCCCTTTCTCCTTTTAAAAAGAAAAAAATAAATAAAGTATTGCAAAAGAGCCAGATGTATTTGCTGATTCAATTTGCTGCAGAGGGAACTGTCAGAGCAGTGGGAAGGAACAAGCATGAGAGAATTCTGCTGGTTTAAAGTTGTTTGTGCAGTTCCTTCTTCCAAATGTATGAAACCACAGCTCTAGCACCTTTTGACATGAGGCACCTTAAGAAAGAGTCCCATCAAATGAGTGGCTTTTTTTGTCAGAAGTAGGACAAAAATTGAATTTTTATACCTAGAGGTACTAAGTAGTTTCATCATTTAGTGATCCACTGACAAATACTTGCATTCCATGATGCCTAATCCCACGTTGCTTTTATTTGCAGGTTTAAGATTGAACATAATGTTTACTTTGCTGCAGATTGAAATTTAGATTTTCAGTTCCAATTATGGCAAGTGTCTTTAAAACACATCTAAACAGGACCTCCATTACTTGGAGATGTAGTACTCCAAATTTCTCTTGCTTATTTGGACAATTGATATGGTTTTCCAAATAGTGATAACAAGGCATAGACACAGCTGATTTGCTGTAGCAGAAATGAAACGAAGGAATCTTGAGACTGATCTGTATCAAAGGTACTGTTTCACATAAATAATAATGCCTTGAATTAAGTAATAGCAGATAGAATTACTGTATGGTCTAAAATACAACTATAAGTAGGAAAGCCTTTGTCTCAGTGAGCTCAGTGATACGAATGTATCATCTTTTCCCTGTCCTCCAGTCTGTAGTGTCCAGCTGGTCTCCCTCAGCCAAAACTAGTGGGAACTTTAGGAGTGACCTAAAAAATGCTCTCTCCATTCCCATCCACCTTAGGTGGAAATGATTAAACCCTCTTTATTCAGAGGATGCTACAAAGCTTCCTCTCTTTCTTACTCCTAGGAGCAGAATGCTTTCTAAGGATGGGTGTCAGATGATATTCTCTATTTCCTGGATTTGGAGAGATTTTTAGTTTGTTTACATAACTAGGACTAGGCAGGTGCCTTTTTAAGTGCTAGAGAGGCAGATATTTGATACAACTGGTCCTGACCGGATTTACTGCTACCTTTTCTCTCTGTTTTCCCCCCCTCGCTCTCCTCCCTTCCTTTACTATACACCCCTCAAATTTCCTCTACTTCACAGGTATCAAAGAACTTCAGCTTTACTCAGTAAAGTCCCAGCTTGTATTTGTCTCAGCTTTGTCTTGGCTCTTTTGACTCACAGTTGCCCTTGAATCTGTTGTGTTTATTAAAGACTGGAAGAAACCTGCCTGATTTTCCCAGCTGCCTCTGTTGGCCTTATAAAGACTTTTCTTCTGTCTTCAAAAATGAATTTATCCAGCAGAACTTATCTTATTCATATACTCTTTTTCCTCAGGAAGATTACACCAAGGTTAGAGGCACATCTTTAAAAGTTAATTGCAAGTATCAAGAGGAAAACAGAGTGATCAAAACTGAACCATAGGTAAGATGTGATATACGACAAATATTAAAGCCACAGGTGGCACACAGTTCACTCAGGAAAATTTAAACACTGTAGGATGATGTATACACAAATGCCTGATTTCTAGAAGCACAGTGGTGATTTATGAGATAAGTGATTTCCAAAATGAGAAATGAGAAGGTTTCCTGGAAAGCTTTCTTTACTTCTCTAAATGAGTGACAAATGGAATAAGCCAGAGAGCTCTGCTGTCACCACAGGTATGGGCTTACCTGAACTTTTGCTCTAGTGGACATTTAAAAAAACCCCAAGCCCCATTCTCTTAGAGTGCTTTATGCTACACTAGTTATATTGCTACTGTTTAATTTTCCTGAACTGAGAGCTCTTTGGTGAAGTTCTAAACCAGTGCTTCATCATATTTTCTAATTATCTATGTAGATAGCTGCTGTTAATTGGGCTAAAAATGAATTTCAGTGTGTGTGTAGGAATAATATTAATAGAAAGAAAATTAACTGGGTTTTTAAAAAATGTATCAAATTTTTAGATTGGTTGAAGTGAGACTTCTCTTGAAATTAGGAAAAAAAGTCTGAAATTAGAGATTTGACATGTTTTACTTGATCTGAAATCATCACTTCATCCTGCTTCATAGGCTTTTTATAATTTGACCTTCAGTGAGAGACCTTCTATTCCTGATAGAAACTAATTGTATGTGTGGTGCACAAATCACAGTGTTTAAATTAAATTAGTACTGCACAGGAGGGGATAATACAAGGAAAAACATAGTGTCTTAATGGGCTAGAAACCTGAGCGAAGTACTGTTTTCAAACCAATGAAATAGCCATAAAATCATCTTTACTATCTATGATTCAAGTATACCCCTAAAAGTTGTAATTTATACCTTAAATGCAAAAACTGTAGAGACTGAAAAACTACATTCTGATGCTGGCAGGGCCAGGCAATGTTTTTAGGCTACTCAGGAACTGTAAAACTTCCTAGAAAAATTAGACAGGGGCACATGTACCTTGTGCTATGACATTTGTAATAATAATAACCGGCTTGCCGTCAATTGTCTGGTGCAGAAAGATGATGTAAGGCTCTGGGCAATGTGCATTTTTCAGTTCATGACAATAAGCCTTAGAGAGCCCATGACAGTGTGGATTACAGTTGAGTTAAATTAAGTTTTTTACCCAAATGCTGAGGGCTGATGTGAAAAGTTTTTAATATGTTCTTTGAAGGAAAGTCAGGTTTCATTATATTAGCATTGATCTTTGAGTTGGACTTCTCTTTTTTAAGAGCACATGTTTTAAATTAATGCAGTTTCCATCTTCCCTTATTTTGCAGCACGCTTCACTTTCCCAGTGTACACAGTGATCTGATCTCAGCTTGTTTGCTCTGAAGATAATGTAAGTTTTGCCAATGACTTTGACAAAGAAAAGCACTTTGCCCAGTAATTGCTTGTAATATGCAGATATAACTATCTATAACAATACGTGCTGTATTTCAAAAATAGAAGGAACAAGAAATACAAAGCCATAGCGCTGAAGAACTCTGGGACTTCACTTCTCATTTGCACTACACTCCCTTTTTATACTGGTTAGCTCTGGCAATGTAAAGCACTCTTGAAATAGTATAATTATGAACTTGGGTCACTTCAAGGTTATTTTACTGTGGCACAATGTAAAGAAGCCTTTGCATACCTGGGGACTGGTATTTATGTATTGTCTTCAAACATTCTTCTTCTATAAATAGAAATATGATATTGAAGACTTAGTTAGAGGAAAAGTGCTAGCCCTGTAGCACAGAATGTGATAGTCAGTCTATTCTGTGCTCTTACTTCTGGTTAGGATAGTCACTGCTTTCCAAACTGCCAACCTCATCCAGAAAGGTCTGTTGCTATTTCAGTGCTTCCTGCCCTTTGGATGGGTGTGACTCAAACAGTAACTCAGACAGTAACTAAAAAATGTTGATTCGAAAGGAAAAAAAAGTCTGAGCTGCAGAGCATTGCATTTCAGTGGTCTTTTGTAAACTGAAAATATTGTTTGGTAAATGCCATAAATGAGTGTGAATGTCTTCACTGGTTTATATGTGGGAGCGAGAACCCAGACTGACACGCCCTTTGCCCTCTCCTTCCTTTGTTTTGGAAATATTGCTCAGCAGACTGAAAGAGGATGAAGCTAGTTCTGCTTCTGAAAACAGATAAATGTGCATTGTGAAGGTAGATTTCTAGAAATGCTGAAATATCAGCTACGATATCGTGCCCTCTGGAATATTCAAAGACATTTAGAGAGACTACTGCACAGGAATTATACCTGCTGCCACTCCTGTGATACACGTTTAGTGGGGATTCCCCCATCCCCTTTAAAGCCTTATTTCTGAGTCTACTTCTTAAGTGGAAAAAGTCTCAGCTTTTATTTAACCAAACTTCTGTCTTCAGAGAAAGACCTGTAACTGTAAAATCAAACTGAAGGCAAGAAAAACAAAATCCTTGTCTCGGACTTTTGTTTGGTGTGTTTCAGTTTAAGCCAGTCTCAATATTTGTGTGTGGATTCCCTTTTGTACTCAGGTAACACCTATTTGTTTTCTGAGAGTAAGAAACCATACAAAGTAAATCAAAAAGCTTATGGCATTAATTAAGAACTCCACTTTCACTTACAGCCATTTTTGAAAAAATAAACAAAGAAAATCAGGATCCTCTTCTACTCCTCTGTGGCAAAATTTTGATGTTGTAAATGTATTTAAGAAAGAGCTTTGAGTAAGCAAAGAGAGCCCTTAATCTGCAAACTTATTATGAATGAGTAATCACTTGATCCTCTTGGGTTCTTTGAAGGTCCTTCTCACTGAATAAAAAGGGCTGGACCAGTCTTGAAAAATGTAGTATCTCTTCCATGCACACTCCCATTTCTTTGGCTCTTGTAGCTGAGTTCAGAGATTTTGATGAAAACTGTAAAATATATATTATTATAATACAATATCTAACAGCAGAAATTCTACTGAAGTACAAACTGTAATGGTTCACACCTCTGGACTCTCATTTCTAATTTATTTCTTGTCAACAGCACAAAATGCATTTGGCATCTTTGTTTCGAGTTCACACATCTGAAACTGCTGCTGTGGCTCTTTCCAACAGGCGCTGGAGTTCCGCCCCAGTGACATTAAAGGAACTTCATTTGCTTCTGCTTTTGGCAATGGAACAAGAGAGTTGATAAGAAAAGGTCTTTGCCAATTGTTTAACAGCTTAGTAGTGATACAAGATAGTGTCTGTGAGGTACATCTGTGACTCAAAGTGAATGAATGGAGTATATTTGTCTGCACTAAAGAAAAAAAAACAAACAACTGGGGGGTTTGTGTTTGTTTTTTTGTTTGTTTTGTTGGGTTTTTCTAAAATATAATTCTTAGAATTCTACAGCATCTTCTGGACAAAAATTCAATTTAATTTCTGTGTTGTAACTGTCAATTTATAATTGAAGTGCTGCTTATTAGCAGTGACTAGTAACTATACAAAAGAACTTCAACAAACATTAAGATATCTACTTTATCTGTATTTAGTTGTTATTTCTCTAAAAGACAGAATTATTTTATAATTTACAGATGCAAAAGCAACCAAATCATTAGTAATCAAATCATTAACATCAAATGTCACCTTTTGGAAAGCCAAAAATACAATACATTATTTGTTTCAAACTGAAGGATTTTTTAACTTTCACAATGGTGAAACTGTGGTTAATTCCAACGAGACCTGAACACGTATTTTTGCTCTTAGTTTCTGTTTCAGAGTATCTGGAGTGAACTGTGGTCAGTGTTCATGTTGAAAGGAAAGTTGGCTACAAGTTGGGATGTGACTGAACCACTGTATTTTCAGACAAAGATGCTTTTTTTCCATGAAAAGGAGTGGAAATATGTAGTATTTAATTACATGTAAGAAATGCTTTTACTTTTCATCAGATAAGGACTATAAAATCATTTAGAGGGCTGAAAAATAAGATTGGCACTCTTCCTTAAAAAAAAAAAACCCTACTACAAATAATGGGTTTGATGTAAATTGACAAATCACTTCAGCTGATCTGAGCATGAATATTGGTGTGGGCAAAGAGCTTAGGCTGCATAGAAATGAAAATGTGCGTATTTTCAATTTCAAATGAGATCTAGAGAGTGTAGATACCCTCCAGACTGAAGTGCACGCGATGAAATTTGAAACATATTTATGGAAAAATGCAAATATTTTGTGCATGAATTATAATGTGGCTGTAACCCTGTTGTTTATAGCTGAAGAGTCAGATATATGATATACCCAAAGTGAAAACACTTGTGAGTTAATGGCAAATTTTTCTTCATTCTGCAGAAATATTACATAGCAAAGCAAATCCTTGGGTTTCCAATCCATGTCTGGAGCCACTGGTTCAAGTCAGGTCCCATTGATCCATTTTACCATGAGCAAAGGCCGTGAAAAATGTCACATCCAATGGCAGAGCCTAAAGGTTTCCATTATATGGCATCACCCCAAGGGTAATAAATTGCAGCACAAAAATGTATTTCCATTTCTATGTTGGTCGTTGATGAAAATTTTAGGATTAAAACAACTATACTTGGTGAAATTACTTAAAACTGGAATGGATGCAACAGAGAGTTCAAGCCCTGTTGTTTTATACAGTTAATTTTGAATTAGTTGAAACCTAATGGGATAGCACTTTCTGGGAGACTCACAAATAGCAATACACAAACTAAAAGAGGTTTTCTTTCTTTAGTTTAAACAGTGGTCTTGACTAGAAACATTGAAAAGAACAGCTCTACACTTTTAAAACTGTATTTTGACTTTTTTTTGTTATGATTTGAGGGTAATCTAGCATCTAGATTGGCTTCACACTTCTTTCTACAAGCAATCTGTGACAAGAAAGGAAACTGAAGAGATTGGAGTATTATCTAAGTGATGTGAGGAAAAGCAGTAAGAAATCCTAACAAACCACATTTGCCCATGTCAGAGCAGTAGTATTTATAATTGGCACAAGGTTAACCCACTTTCAGACTGTAACTCAGCACATATTTTCTTTCCTCGCTAGATGGAACAGAAAATCCTCACCAGTATTAATTTAGTTATAGCACATTATGAACTTTTAGGCAGGAAAACACGTCCAAAACTTTGTGAGAGTCCTCAAAAGGGCATTATTCATGACAGTTCCAAATTTTTTTTCTTTGTAATCCCATTATGTAAAAGTGAGAGATTGCTGGAAACATTTTCCCTTAAAAAGGAAAAAAATGTAGCCACTTTTCCTTGCAGATGGGAGGTATCAGGGAAGCAGCTTTAACCATGGAAAGGGAATAGTTTTGCTGCAAGGAGTAACATAAATCAGATGCATCTTCAAAATTAATTCCACTACAATTTTTTTTTGCCACTAGTTTCAGAATCTAGGGAAAATAACACATAAATAAATGAAAATGTGGTTGCTTTCTACCTTAGGGATATAGAATGGAATAATTTAATTTAATTAGATTAATGTGCTGTTTAAGTGGAAAACATTTCCTTGGTGGAGTAAACAAGATAGGAAGGCTAAACTTCTGAAACCTCGTTAAAGTCCAAGTTAAGATACCTCAAGTAAGTTTCTCCTTGATTCCTTTAGAAAGAAGAAGACAAAAAAACCCACCAAAAGCATTGAATATTAGCCATTCTCCATGACCACCGAGACTTTTCCTGATTTTATAGAGCTGTTACCCTGTCACATCTTTGATCTTCAGGTACAGGATCTGTTCAGGTTTAAAATTTACTTTTTTTCACTGTCACAGTCACATCGGCTGCTGACTGTCCTTCTCTCCAGTAAAGACATCCAAGATGGTGATGAATGTCAATATTTACCATGACTTCAAGTTGTTCAGACAGGAGAAAATGCTGTCAGAATGTCTGCTATGCCTATATCATAAGATCAGTACTTTTTTATGGAAGCAGATGGGGAAAAATGTGAGTATAACAACAAAGACATGGCTTGCAGTACGTATGGAATCTTCCTCTTTGCAAAACCTAATTATTTCTTATTCCTGAAGTTAAGGCAGCAGCCAGAATAAGAGTCCCACACTGGCTGTAACTGTGTAATTGTAATTTAAAGATTCATGTTCTTTCAGTACTAATGAAAAACAAATGACAAAAGTTTTGTGCTCACATACACACAGAAGATTTTATCTCTGAAAGAAGAATTAGGGTGATTTTCATGCTCTTACCTACTTTACATTTTTGGTTTGTTTATATGTTTGATTTTCTCTGCTTGAAACCAGCTCAAGAAGAAACTTACTGTGTTCTGCCTTCCCTGTTAAATCTGGCACAGGGTATGGAATCAGTGCTGGGAAAGATAATTTCTTGCAGAAATAATGAAGCAATGGGAACATTTCTTCCTTCCACCCCCCCCCCCCCCCCCCCTCTTTTTTTTCCCTCTCTTAAAGTGGATTTGGATATATCCAGTGGTTTGAAAAGATCATATGCTGAAGTTTCCATGAAAAATCCCACGAGGACTTCGATGCATATTCTTGGATTTATTTGAAAATGCCAGCTCAAGTTCATAAATTTGATCTAGGGATAAGGAATCTTATCAAATGTGGAGTAATTCCACTCAGCACAGCAGGAAACATCAACACCTAACTCACTGCAGGTAACAGGAGATACAAAAGAGAAAAGACAGTAAGTGATTGAAGTGATTTAGGAGTACTGATGGGAGTGCCTGCTTAGGAAGTTTTGAAACATTTCTATGAGAATCCTTTCATGTGTGATATTTCTTGTTAGATTGGTGACTGTTCCTGGTTTGGTCCATTATTTAATTTGTCTTTCCTCTGTTTTTTCTTCTCCAGTTCTCCGAACAAGTTTGTCTTGGACTTCACTATTCCAGTGAGAGTTCATTTATGTTCAGAATAATTACACTGCATTACAAATTTAGTTTGAATCATACCTGCCAAGCCCCTCCTAGCTCTGTTTTAGGGCTTATGGATACCTGGATCCACCTGAGGATGTAGAAGCCTTTGCAGATCTTTGCCAAAACCACTATTGTTTAACTAAAGGTGAGCTTTAAAATTATTATCACAGAACAATAAACATTGCCACTATGGGAATGTGCATCTCAGTAAAACCTCATCTGTTCTTCCGACCAAAGTGTCCTGACATTGGGCACAAGTTTTTGTACTGAGAAATCACAGTTATTGATCAGCTCTGGGGGAGTTAAACTTGCTGCCCTCTGAACCCTTCATCAGCATTGTTAGATCATCATTATTCTAAACTACATGACTTCGGTAATACCATAATACTAATTAAATAATTTTGTGATAACCTTTTCAAATGGGCTCATTTTGATTCACAGAGAAAACAGCACAACTGAAGAGGCATTATTTGCATTTGACATGGCTGATGCTTTTTTGATTATGAACACAAAATTCGCTGTTTATTGTACTTTCCCCTCAAATTCCAAGCAATTTTTGTATTTCTTTTTAATTTAAATTCTTGGAGTAAATATATATTTAAAACTTTATTGTTGCAAAAAAGGCTGAACACTCATCTACCTCTCTCCAGAGTGTAAAAAATCCAGAGATGGGTTTTGCAAGCTCCTAAATGGCTATTCAGAACCATACATAAGTAAAGATTAAGTGGAAGACAAAGGTGAAGATGCCTCTCAGCAGAAGCTAAAGGTGTCGCCATGATTTTGTGAGGAAGCAAATTTTCCAAAGCAGACAAGAAATCTTGTAAGTGTGCTTCAAATAAATGAGGAATCATAACACATAAAAGGTGTTTGACCTCTCTGCTTTGGAACAAACTGACCTTTTGATCCTGCAGTCTTCCTTGTTGGTAAAATTTGGGTTAAGGATATTTCAGGATGAGAAAGTTCCTTAAGAACTCTCTTCCCTCCCTGCACGGTATGAAGAAGTCAGAGTTAATTACAAATTTGGTGGCTTTCCGGCACCAAATGTAAAATATGTGACATAATTATCTATATATCTCCTAAGCATCTGTGCTTTCTAATTTCTCTCTTGGCAGTTGCTTAATGTAATTTTGAGCCGTGGCTTAAGGAGCATTATCTCCTTGGGGTCAGTGCAAACGTGCATTTGAGTGACTAAATGCCCTAACTGCGTGTGGAGTACCTGACTTTATTCAGCTTCTGTGTCTGATCTGAGGTGTAGAGAGGCAAATGAGGGTCGTTCAGTCACTCTGCTGCACAGTAGTGGTGGGAGGTGCTTGGCAAGAGCTCTGACAGCATGTTTGGCTTCACTGGGATGGCAACAAGGGTCGTGGCTTTATTGAGAATCAGTGCACAGGTACTCTGTTCATTTGTGTAAAGCAGGAAAGAAAGCACGATGCTCTCCAGTGTTCTGCACAGAACAATACAGCTATAAATAGGCAAAAATGCAACAGATGCCTTTATGAAAATACTGAAACAAACAGCCCTGGTTAGAATTTAGAGGGTTAAAAATTATTTAGCCTCTGCTTAATCAAAAAAATATATTTACCAATGTCTTTGCAAAGCAGTATGCATTGTCTAAATAATACAATCAGAATATTTTATCATTCTTGCCAGTTTGATGAGTTCTGTCACATCGCTGATGATCAGTGGCAAAACAAACCTCAGCTTCCTTAGAGACTCTTGGTACATCTGAGCTTTTACCTGCTTGAAAGAGCTAGGAGATTAAATCTTGTGAATCTTCTGGTTACTGCGTCCCAGAAACAACGTCTGTATCCTAATATAAAAATGTTATTTCTTGAGTTGTTGCTGACGGCAATTGGCTCAGAAGCACCAGCAAAGAGAGCTGAGGGGCCAAGACTTCAATTTTAACAGAGAATTCTGACTTTATCGAACATCAAGTAGCATATCACTGGTTATGATTAACCTATATCCATTCCCCAGATAAAGGATGGCCAGCTTTATGGCCACATTTCAGAACATGAGAATTCTTTATTTCCCTCAGGGGAGATGCAGAACTAAGAGTTAGGAGACCTGTTTCTGTGGTTCTCAGAGCTCCCAAACCATGTGCTGCCTTGGGATAGACCTGGGCCAGTACCCCAGGTTCATTTTCAATTGTTTGGGTCAGCCTTGATAACCTGGTTGCTTACAGTTTGAACTCTGATAACTGTTGCTTACAGTCACATCCACTGAAGTTGGGGCAGCACTGGCAAAGCTTGTCAAGCATCTCCTGATTTTCTGATGCTACAAAGAAGCCGGAGTCCTGATGGCACTCAGAAAATCTTGGTGTGGTCCTGCTGCACCAGAGAGTGCCTGCATGGTCCTACATCTGAGATCTGGTGAAGGCAAGCTGTGCAGCTTTTTCTGACCGTATTAAACTCTGTGTTAGTCGGTTCTTCCTCTATGGAACCCCCTTTTTGCTTCAAGCCCTATGAAGGGGGTGGATGTTGTAGGAAGAGTGACTCTCTTTGAATCGCAACTGCAAAGATATGGCATTTGCTTAAGGCAGTCAACTCTTACACCTGGGAAAGCTTTCCAACTCCAATCAAATGAAACAGGGAATTAAATGGCCAAACGGTAGATCAGCAGTCAAGAGTAAATATGACAACTCTGCTTTATCATGTAGAGGTCGATACTGTTCAGTGATGCTGTTCTATGGAGAAACAGAGTAGAAGAAAAGGTGCAGAGTGGTGCAGTTGGTAGTTTGTCAACTGTGTTGTTTGTGAAATGCCACAGCTGCTGTAAAGCAGAGGAGGGACATTGCAGGAGCCTGAAGAAGAGGTAGAAGAAACAGGACCTGATAACTGGAAACTGAAGAGCCTGACAACTGCTGATAAGCAGATGCTTCTTACTAATTTGTGAAGAAGTATCATGAGACAGGTAATAGGGCTGACATGCTACAGAATTTATTTAATATGTCATATTTTTGGTTTGCTCCTAATTCCTCTTTGTATCTTAGAGTTATGTTTTCACAGAGGCAGAGACTGTTCCATTGACGTGGGAATGCACTGGCTCAAGCTCACTAGTAATACAAAGCTTAAAGACTTCCTTCCCCACTAGTGGGTTCTGTCACACCTGCAAATAAAACTGAAGGCACAGATGTTGGGTTTTTGGATGCAGAGATACTTGCTGAGCCACAGCTGTTTGGTCAAACCCATCGTCCTTGTTGAGCAGATCTAAAGGAAGAAATTCCACTCATTTCTCTAAATCTTGCTTTTCTCAGGACAGCTGCAATGCAAGCAGAAATAAATTAACTGCTCCATACAGCTAGAAAATTATGTGCCACCACTGTTTAAAAAAAAAGGTGTCTTACAAAGTCTACTGTCCTTTAGTAAATATAGTGATAACGATAAAAAGCTAGATGTAATTATGCTTGATCCTGTTCAAAGCTTCTTTCTATTGACAGAAACATGAAAGACTTGGTAGCTATAAAAATGCAGAGGTTTAGTAAAGAAAGATTCTTTCAAAGGCATTGCAAAGGGGGAGAAATAAATGAATAAAAAGGAAGAGATGTTATGGATTTTAACCACAGAAGACACACTGGAGCATTCAGCCTCAGGAAATTCAAAGAAGGGGGGATTTACTGCAAATTTAAGACCAATGTGGTTACACTGTAGTTTATATCTTGTGGCATTCAAGTAATGCAGTTAGAAACTGTGTTTTCTGTGCTTAAGGAAAAAAGGTTTTGCTTTGTGCTTTGTAATGTTGAAAACATTAAGATCCATAAACAATAGCGTGGTTTAATCAAGTTTTAAAATTAACTCCTAGAATTATTCCAGAAGTTCCCAATGTTCTAGCAACACTTCCCCTCTGTCATGTGCACCCACAATTCTCACACTGTTCTCTCTGTTCTCATCTCATGCACACAAGGAGTCACCACAGAGATTAACATTTCCTTAATCACAGTTTTCTTCACTGGTGAAACTGCATTTTAGCATGAACTTAGATTTTTGGGTAAAAGAATACCTGGTCTCAGCTACAGCCTTCTACTATCAACAGGAGTCACTGGGCTAAAGTGGATCTGGGATGGTATCTTTTAAACATCTCATAGAAGTCTTTTAAACTTCTCATAGTCTTGAAATCATCTGAATTTCTGCCTTTCATGTTTGTATTGCAAAGCTAAAAGTATGTGATGATTAATATTTCATGTAGAACATGTTTGAGTCACATACACTTGGATGTCAAAATATCCACGTTATCACTGTTTAATTTAGTCAGGCTTTCATTTGTCCAGTTGTCATTATCGTGCAGCATCTCTAGTGAATACCTCTTCTAGAACCTTCTCAGGAGCTCTGGTCATAGGCATTTGGAAAATTTTCTGCACCATTATCAAAAGTACTGATCTTAAAGAAATGTCATTTCACTGTTGAAGTACTGACAAGAAGTACAGCATCCAAAATGTTGGTGATAGTCTGTGTTTTACTGATTTTTGAGGCAGAAATTTACATTGATAAAAAAGAAATAAGTATGTTGGGGAACTCACTGCCAAACCTTGACATTTCCTGGTACACAATGTTTGAAAAAAGTCAGTTCTGAATATTTTCTTAAAGTTCTGACAGTCCATGTAAAATGCTTTACTTTGTTTCAAGGTTGCACGTTTCTTTCTTGGTGCCATGATTTGCTATTTTACATTTGTACATAACACATTTACATTTTGCTAGTGCAAACTTCCCTAAAGAATCTGCTGACTAAAATGTATTATGAGGGGGAAAAAAAAAAGAAAAAGTTGTGTATTTCCAGTAGAGAGGGAGTTTTTTTTTCCCCTTAGTGTTTGCTCTATTATATCTCTGGCCCAAAACAGGTGTTCTGAGGGGGTTTAATTCTTTGCTAAATGAGGATAGTAGTCACTATCTGCCCAACCATAGCTTTATTTTGCTATGAATACTGTAGTTAAATGCTTCTTAAATATTTTCATTAAGACAACAATTTAAATATTATCATTAACAATTGGTGATTGCTTTATATTCTGTGAAGTATTTGTAGCTTTGCAGTCCTTTTTTTGAAGTAGTGAATATGAGAAGATGATTTTGAACATGACCAATAATTTATATTTTATACACAGGATCAGAATAAGTTTGCTTTTTTGTTAATTGTAGGATAGTTGCTTGGCTGAAAATGCTAAATATGATATTAAGATTTAGGAACAACGTTCCTAAGTCAGATTAGCCTAGTATATGTATTCTTTTAATATAAAATGGAAAATATTTCAGAATTTCATTATCCAAAATACACAGAGAAAGTTTGGATGCCTCCATTGCATCAAGTCCTTATATCTGTGTCAGTGCATCCTAGAACTCCTTTCTTCACAAGTAAGCTCTCCAACATCTAAACAAAAAAGTGAATGCCTTCCCTCTCATCTTTCTTCTTGCCCCTACTGTTTCTAATAATGTATGTCTGACATGCCAACAATCAGGCACATGCTCATTCACTGTTGTTGTCTCATCTCAGCTGCCTGATAATGCAAAGGATAAAAAAAGAGGGATGATGAGTGGAATTGCACATCAAGAATTCCTTTTGTCATGGAGTAACCAGGAGTGCGTTTTCAATTTGCAGTTTGGCACCAGGGCTTCAGAAGCACCGCGTAGGTTTGATATCCACTTGGTCCCCTGCCACCGAACTTGGGGATCAGTCACTGTGTTGAGAGGAGAAAAAAGGAAATGAAAAAAGCATGTGCACGCACACACACACACACAAAACCCAAACAAAAAAAAGGGAAAGGAAAAAAGCAGGAAAAAACCCTGAGTTTTGTTTTGAAAATACTAGGACGTCTCACAGATTGAGGACTTGTCTATTGCAAAACATGTGGAGGAGCAAGTGAGTGAGAGAGAGGGAACATATGTATGTCTGCATTTCTCTTTCATAATATCTCAAAGACATAATAATTTATAATTTGATTCCACTGACTGTTTCTGAGTTAAACCAGGGATTGCACTGAGCTATTCTTAGGCAACCATTTCCAAGTTAGTCCAGGACTCCTCGTGGCAGATCTGCATTCTTCTTAATCATCTGCAATCAATCAGATTTTAATTTGCTTTTGTCTTCAGCCCTGCAAGGTTTGGGCCTGAAATTGTTTTACTTCAAGGATAAAAGAGTGTTTTCCCTGTATATGTCAAGCACATTTATGGAATGCTCTTGTGTGTTTATTTAGCTCAATAGTTATTCCACATTAACAAAAGCAGATTTTTTCAGGAATCTTTTTCAGAATAGCATCTTGGAAATCATGCTTTGTTGGAATTATGGCACCTCCAATTCTGGTATTTTCCTTTTGTAATACACTGTAGGAATTCACCAGAAAATCTATAACAACCCCAGTCAGGGATGAATGGTTTATTCTGCTTCTTATCTTGTTAATCAATATTGTTAACTAGCTGTGATGGACATATTTAACAGAATGACCCTAGCCCCTCCTAATTAAAGATAATTGCCTTGTTTAGTCACATTCGCTTTCCGAAATATAAGTGTGTGAGCACAAATATCATAATTTATTTTAGATTCCACCGTGATCATTATGTATTCTGTTTTCTTGTTAACAACTACTTTTAATTCTAGCTCACCCAGCAAAGTTGGAAGCCCTCTTACCTCTGTGGTTAAATAATACATTATTATATTGCACACTTACAGTCAGGAGGGGTCAACGAGGGTAAAATCAGAATTCCACTACTTATTGGGCTTGAATCCATTGCCCAACAGCTTCTTAATATGTTGCCTGATAAGATACATGTCTTGGCTTGAAGTTAAATGGTGCTGGTATTGGATTAAACCTCCTGGATTTTGGAATGCATTTCATGTATCCTTTTATCAGCTTTATTATTTGCTATGCTTTTGCTGAGCTTCCTTGAATAAGAACAAAAGGGTACACTTATTATGCAGCAATTTCATGAAAGCTATTTAAAATAACATTTCAGGAGGAAAAAACCAAATCAAAGTGAATAAAAGCCTAGGAAACACATGATGAAACAGAATGAATATCAGAGCTATTAAATTAATAAGCTTGCAAAGCATTATTTATAGTATCTCAATGGAAGTTTAGAAATTGATAGTGACTTTCCCAAATTAATTGAGTACCTTTGTTGTATTTCAGGAATACATATTCAAACTCACTGTACCCACTCCTTGTGGGGGAAATTGCTCCACCTGCCAAAATCCTCAGGAGTTTCATCTGATTTTCATCTTCTCAAGGTAAACAGCTGAGGTATTGACTCTGTATGGGATTCACTCAGCAAATCTGTGTAGTCTGAGATTGTCTGTAGACACTTGTCCTTGTTTTCACAAGTTGCCCATTAAAAGTGTTTGAAGCTGTGCAGAATAGCCCAAAATAGAGATTTGGCAACTCCACAATCCCACGAGATGCCCTGGCTGGGCAGTTTAGGTAGACCCTTCCTTCACAAGCGTGTGTCATCCATGAAACAGCAGAAATGCAGATGAAAGATTTGGTATTGTGGACTGACTGGCTAAAATTCCAGCTCTTTTTGCTATGGCTGAGAAATCTCCCTGACTGCCCACATTACACCATTAAAAGTACATCTGCTAATTTTTCCAGGATAGACTATTTCTGTACAACACCAGATTTACTATATTGGCTATTTCTGTGATAGCTTCTCATGCAAAAATGACAGCTGGGGTGACTCACTGAAAAGGGAACAAAGAGCATAGTACAGGAGCACTGACAGAAAGAATCCCATACCTGATAGTGTTTCAATTAGTTATTTCTTTTCTGTTCCCTCTTTTTTGCTTCTCCTTTTCTCTTTCTCCTAGAGTTTAATTTTTTTTTCAATGAGGGCTCTTTCTTTTCTTTTTCAGAACAATTCTACCACATTATGAAATTTTTCAAACTATGTTTTCCAAGCTACAGCTACATCTCAAAGTTTACAGTAAAACAAAAATCCCATGTATGGTGTGTGCATGTTCTTATTTTGTAGTGTTTGTCTTGTTTCAAGTGTCCTTATCTTGTAGTTTTCCGCTGTTAATGGGAAACTAGTTTAACTTCTGCATTGTTTTACCTAAGGCAGCTTGAAGGGTTGCTCCTGTGGACCTGTTGAAGCTGTACATGTTGTGAGTACAGCACCCATAGCAAGTGCACTACTGTCTGTGCACTTTTCTTGGCCTCATAGCTATTTAAAGAATTAAAAGATTCACGTTTTCAGACTCATCCCAAAAAACCACCTCTCTGTTTCGAGCAACTTCACACAGGGCCCTTGCAAATCACACAAAACTGGTGTGATTGTGCAGAGAGCCAAGTTCCTCCAGCGTGATCTTTAAGCAACCTATTGGATGACAGCCCATGGTTTTCAGAAAACATTCATATATATGTAAAAGAAGCAATAGATTGAATAGCACAGGAACAACCAGTTCCATGTTAAATCTTTCTTTCAAATCTAATTCTGCAAGTATTTGAAATTTTGGCCACTGTTGCAAATGTTATTTGCTAGTGCCACACATCAATCAATACTAAGCAGAAGTGTCTTGTGCATCGAGCTGTTTTTGTCCCTCATTGCTCCTCTTCTAATTCTAGCTTAGCTGAAATAGTATGGTTTCCAACCAGAACTTCAAAGTTTTATTTCTTTTATTGGGAGTTGTCACCTGAAAGGTGTTATTCACTGCCTGGTGAGTAGCACCATCTCCCCATGTCCTCCTCTGTTTAAATGGAGAACCTTGTGGAACCCCGCTATAGAACCCTGGAGAATCTTGCTATAGATAGATATCAAACCTTTGGGCTTCCTCTCTTTGTTCTGGGATATTATCAAAGCAGTATCTTTCCCTTTTTGTATTGTCTATGTTGGCATCTTTTTTCGTCTGAAATGTTCCTAATTTGAGCTTTTGAGATGAACCAGCATTTCAACTGCTTAGGGTTGTTCTCACTCAGGGTAAAAGACACAGGAATTTTTTGGACTAAAAGAGTCAGAGAATGGATTTTTGCTGATCCAGTTTCTACCTGTGCACTAGCATTGAACAAATGCTTATGGTTTTGTTTTCTCTTTAATTTCTTCCCTGCACCTTGAATATCTTATTGGGTTAATACCAAGGACTTTCTGGCTGAGGATTGTATTCTCATAGATCAGAGCTCTAAAGGACATTTTTCTTGGCTGGTATTTGCAGGCACTGTTATAATGCAAAAAAAAAAAAAAAAAAGAAAAAAAAAAAGAAAAAAGGAAAAGAAAAAAAAGGAAAAAGGATAAGATAATTTTATGCTGCCTGTATTCATGTTTGTACCTGTAGGGATGTGTTGATGGGGAGGTGTAGTGAACGATAAAAACATTAGGAAAGGAAGTCATTCCTTCCTGTGAAATAAGGAACTCTAACAGCACCAATTTAATTCTGGGAGTGCAGTGAAAAGGACCAGGACTATGTAATAGTAGCACAGAAAGGAACTGAAAAATAATAATAGAAAAATCTATGTTTCAAGCGCTGGCAGGAATATATTTGTGCATGAAGAGCATTCAATGATTGATCTACAATAAAACTGAATGAGACACAGAAACAACACATAGATGTTTGTATCAAGCTACAACTCCACTGGAGATAAATATGAAATATGGTCATATTTCTTTGGAGACCTGTTTTAAGCCTTCCTCATTCCAACATGCCCATAACTTTTGTAGTGGATTTGTAACCAATTCTGTCCTTCTGATGGAATAATGTTCATCTTTTTGACCCATGAAATGCCCTCAGAGAATAAGTTTTGTCCTCGATATTGAAATGGTCACCTTAAATTAAAGAGCCTACAATTCTCAAAATACATGTTCAGAGACAACAGCCCTGATTTGTCCCAGTCATACCTCTTTATCCCCTATTTTATGTTACACAGAGAAAACCATCTGTCACTTTGTCACTATACTCATTTTTCTATTAACTACAGAGTAGAAAAATGTCAAGTAAATTAAAGTTACCTTAGTTCTTTAGTGGGATTTCTTTTGTTTAAATATGAAAAAAATGCATGGTGAACATGGTGGTAGTGCTGGGTGGACAACTGGACTTAATGGTCTTAAAGGCACTTTTCAACCTTAGTGATTTTATGAGTGCTGGGGCGTGGTGAGGATTTATATTTTTTCATTAATATACTTTTATTTGAATGCACAAAGAATTTAATATCCTGGAAGATATATTAATCAAAACCACAAGGCTCCTGAAATACAGGAACTGACAGTCAAAGCTACCAGTATGTCTCTCCTGAGCTTGAAACACCGAAGTCATACTCTTGGAATCAAATTTGACATCATGTATCTTGAATTTGAATCATACATTTCTTTAGGAAACTCTTCAAATGTTATATTTCTTGGGACAGACTTGCAACAATAATAACAATAATTATTATTATTATTACTACTTTTACATGCAAAAAGAAAAACATTTGCTTTTTATCACCAATTGATTTGAACATATTAATTTCCTAAATTGGATTGTCTGTTCAGGCTAAGGAAAATCTCATCCAGAAATTATATATAGGCCAGAGGTAGCTTTGCATATCTTAATGTTCAGGGCCTCACATAATTCTTTAGTGGGAATAAATCAGGCTAGTTTTTCAGCATGTGAAAGGGAGAGGAAACTACAGATCAGGAAAAAAACCTTTCCATCCCATTTTTCACTAATATCTGAAATCAGATTAGTAGTACTAGTCTTTTGTTTTTCATTACAGAGCCTATAAAAAATTAATTTAAAAAAAACTCCCAGAAATGGCCATGTGAGTTCAAGTGAGACTTGATATTTACACTCAAGATGGAAAATCCAAAATGAAGAGCTGTGTAATATAGTAAATGATACCCATAACTCATTGCCCAAAATAATGTCTTGCAAAAGAGATGATGTTTGAGATCCCCTAGAGATGAAAGGAAAATCTGCTGTGATATGATTGGCCTTTGCCTTTAGAAAACATTGTGATTTACAAAGTATATTCTGCGGATAGCGGACGTCCTGAGCATTGTTCTGCCCTAATCGCCCATGAGCTGGCTCGTCTCAACATCGACATTGCTGCTCTCAGTGAAGTTTGCCTTCACGAGGAAGGCAGCCTCAGAGAACATGGTGCCGGTTACACACTCTTTTGGTCAGGCAAGCCCAGAACCGAAAAACATCTCTCAGGAGTTGGCTTCATGATCAAAAACTCTATTGTTCCAAAACTCAAAAATCTGCCGACAGGTCACTCTGACTGCATTATCTCCCTACGCCTTCCACTAAACAACAAGCAACATGTTGTCCTCTTTAGTATATATGCCCCAACTCCCCGAGCTGACCCTGTTGAAAAAGATAAATTTTACACTGTCCTGCGCCTCCTTACCCAAAAGGTGCCCGCAGATGATAAGATCATTATCCTTGTTGATTTCAACGGCAGAGTAGGAGAGAATTTTGAAGCCTGGAAAGGAATATTAGGCAAGCATGGTGTTGGAAACTGCAACGATAATGGTCGACTTCTGTTGGAATTCTGTGCGGAGCAACAGCTCACCATCACTAATACTATCTTTCAGCAGAAAGATAGTCTGAAGACAACCTGGATGCACCCCAGATCTAAGCATTGTCACCTCATCAATTATGTCTTGGTGCGACGGAGAGATGTCCGCGATGTCCACCATACCCGCGTGATGCCCAGCGCAGAATGCCAAACAGACCATCGGCTTGAGCGCTGCAAACTCAACTTCAATCTTAAATTCAAACCTAAAAGGGGCAGTATCCCAAGGAGAAGACTCCAAGTTAACAATCTCCAATCAACCACAGTGAGAGACAAACTCCAGGCAAACCTTCAAACTAGGCTTGAAAACCACTCCATAGATTCTACAGATTCCTCTCCTGAAACAATTTGGCACCATATTAAAAACAGCATCCTGTAATCCTCTGAAGAATCCTTAGGTTTCTTCTTCAAGAAGAACAAGGACTGGTTTGATGAAAACAATCAAGAGATCCAGGACTTGTTGAGGAAGAAGAGAACTGCCCATCAAGCACACCTTGCACTGCCATCCTGTCATGCAAGAAAAACAGCCTTTTGTCTCGCATGCAGCAAGCTCCAACAGAAACTCCGTGACATCCAGAACAAGTGGTGGATTGATCTAGCTGAAAAAACTCAATTATGCGCAGATTCGGGAGATCACAAAGGATTCTATGAGGCCTTGAAAACAGCATACGGGCCTACATACCAGGTACAAAGCCCTCTACTCAGCACTGATGGGCAAACGCTTCTAACAGATAAAACCTCCATTCTGAAATGATGGTCTGAACACTTTCAGACTCTTTTCAGTACCAACTGTGTAGTCCAAGACTCAGCAATTCAGTCCATCACACAACAACCAGTAAAGTATGAATTGGATACTGCTCCCACTTTAGGAGAAACCCTCAAGGCCATACAGCAGGTGAAAATCAGCAAGGCAGCTGGGATTGATGGAATTCCACCTGAAATCTGGAAACATGGGGGCCCTGCACTCCACACCAAATTCACGAGTTTGTGGTGCGCTGTTGGGAACTAGGCGAACTACCATCTGACCTTCATGATGCAGTCATTATCACTTTGTATAAGAAGAAAGGAATTAAATCTGATTGCTCAAATTACCGTGGTATTACTCTACTCTCCATTGCTGGCAAAATCCTGGCAAGAATACTCTTGAACAGACTAATACCCACTATAGCAGAAGGAATTCTACCTGAAAGTCAGTGCGGTTTCAGAGCCAACAGGAGCACCACAGACATGGTATTTGTCCTCAGACAACTGCAAGAGAAGTGTAGGGAACAGAACAAAGGTCTCTGTGTAACCTTTGTCAACCTCACCAAGGCTTTCGATACTGTGAGCAGAAAAAGTCTGTGGCAGATTTTGGAACATTTAGGTTGTCCCCCTAAATTCCTTAAAATGATCATCTCACTCCATGAGGATCAACACGGCCAAGTCAGATATGGCAATGCACTGTCCGGGAGCTGCTCTATGCTGCTGACACCGCACACACAGAAGCAGCCCTGCAGCGTTTAACATCCTGCTTTGCAGATGCTGCTGAGCTCTTTGGGCTGGAAGTCAGCTTAAAGAAGACAGAAGTTCTCCATCAACCTGCACCTCAGGAAGTCCCCCATCATCTCGACATCACCATTGGCCAGTCAGAGCTCAAATCAGTCCAGCAGTTTAATTACCGAGGTAGCCTCATCTCCTCGGACGGTGAGATTGATGGGGAGATAGACAACAGGTTAGCAAAGGCATATAGTGCTTTTGGAAAACTCCATAAAAGAGTATGGCATAATAAACACTTGAAGAAAAGCACCAAGATCAGTGTTTACAAAGCCATTGTGCTGTCTACTCTTTTATATGGTTCCGAATCATGGGTCATCTACCGCCACCACCTGCGTCTCTTAGAACACTTCCATCAATGCTGCCTCCGTACAATCCTAAACATCCACTGGTCAGATTATGTGACTAATACATCTGTTCTAGAACAAGCAGCAGTCACAAGCATTGAGGCCATGTTGATGAGAACACAGCTGTGCTGGGCAGGGCACGTCTCAAGGATGAAAGATCTTGCTTTATGGTGAACTTGCCACCGGGTGCTGCAAGAGAGGAGCCCTGGAGAAAAGATACAAGGACTCCCTGAAACAACATCTCAGCCTTGGCCATATTGATCACCATAACTGGTCTATTCTGGCCTCAAATCGGGAGGCCTGGAGACACACCATCTATAACGCAGCTGTCTCCTTTGAGAACGCCCGCAGGATCACTCTCGAGGAGAAAAGACAATGCAGAAAGAATCGTGTCTTGCTGAATATACCACCTAAGGAGTCTTTCTGCTGTGCCTTTTGGCCAATCAGATATGTCTATCTCATACTGGCCTCATAAGCCACCAGCGTGCTTGTAACAAATGTGGGTAGAGCCTTCCCAAATCTTCGTTCGCGAAGCCCAGCCATGAATTGATTTGATTTGCATTAAGGCAAGTGATGGAAGAATCAGGTGAGACACTGAGGAGGTTTTATGATAGAAATCTATTTTCTATCTTGACTTTTAAGATTAAGTCTCAAATTTTGTAACACTAAGTGTCACAGAACTACAAAACAACTTTCAGAGAAAACTTAGTAGTTGGCAATGCGTAAAGCAAACTCTATTCCCTTCTGAGAATATGCAGCCCAGCAGAAGTCATTCAGGTGTCTGCAGGCTGATAGACACGGTGAGGCAAGTCTCTAGAATGAAGTATTAGTTTAAAACCTTACATAAACTGCCTCATGTGCTATAAGATTCATGGATTTGCTCAGCATTTGGGGAAAAAAATCACAGCTGAGCTAATTGTTCTGCAATTATTGATGGAATAGAATAGTCAGCAGTAGAAAAACTAATCCAAAATTCAAGTCAGGATAAGGGAAAGTCATTAGCTATGCTGTGTAAAGCAGACATATACAATCAATGTGTGAATGTCACGTTTGTCAGGCCAAAGTGATGGGAAAAGACTTCTACTAACAGCGAGAAAATTGAACACATCTATAACAGTGCAGGATAGTTCATATCCTGTTGTAATTGCAGTACACTTGAAGCTGAATGAGAATAGCAAGGGGAAAGAAAAAAAACAACTCTCCTGAGCTTTACAGCAGCACTGCCTGGAATGCATGACAAAGGTAAAGGCTGGAAAGGTGATGTGAAGAAACCTGAAGCCAAGAGAAGAAGATCAGGAAGAGGTTGTGGGAAAAAAAAAAAAGGAAAAAAAAAGAAAAAAGAAAAAAAAATGAAAAAAAAAAAGGCTTAATTGAGGTTTAGACAGCAAGGAAAACAGTAACTGTAAAAGAACCCCAGATGGTGCCAGGGGGAACTGATGGTTCTGTTCCTTCTGTCTGTTAAAATGTGTTGAGCATGTAGGGTCAGAGTGCACATGATGATTTGATGGTAAAAAATAAAATTACTTCATAAAATTTGGATATGCATTATTGATGGGTCATCTTATTGGGTAAGATATTTAAGTACTGCTTGTGTATATTTAAGTATCTCTTGTGGTATGAGGTGAATGATGTGCCGCCAAGGACAATCCTTCATGGAGAAAAAAAAAAAACAGCAAATGGAAATAAAACTATCTCGTTAGAAAGCCATGAATCACAGATATATTTCAGACTCTATCAGGTGAAAAGTCCAGAAGCTTCTGAAGCTTCAGAATAAGGAAAGTTTGAAGGCACAAAATAGTTCTTGCTTGAATTGCTGCAGTATTCTAGATGCTATATGGCCAAAGATTCCATTATGCAGTAATAATAATAATAATCCCCTCACAATTAAAACTCCAAAGCATTAAACCACTACATAGAAAGCAAGAGAAATAACAGGTACAGACTTGACAACTGTGTATAAAAATAAACAATATTGCTCAGCAAGTTAGTCACGTAGTGTCTGGTTCCATCAGAAGGAACCAACTTGTTTTGCAGCTTGGTTTTTTTTTGCTCGCTTAATACTTTGTGAGGGTAAAGAGATGGGGACAGTTTGGTGCTACCTTTAAGACCACTGTTCTCCACTATCTCTGATGGGTTAATCTAATGCTAAAGGAGTTGAGACGTGCTGTGGGACAGAAGAGCAAGATGCCCGTATTTCTGTGCAAGCATTTCTGCAAGTATTTTGGAAAAACCCCTTGCTTGCCTGAAATAGTCTTCCATTTCACAGGGTACTTCATCCTCCAGAAACACAAGCAACAGCTTCTGTGTATTAAGGGATCGAAACAGTAAATTTTACAGCGCAATTCATCAGTGGCGTCAGTCAGATTTAAGAGAGAGAGGATGTTTTTGCAAAGCTGCCGAGATTGCTGTGACTGAGGTCAAAAGCAAATTCCTAGTGCTTTTAAAAATTGATTTTACTGAAATCTAACTCCATTTTCCTAGTAATAAAGGCCTCCAAGGATTTAAACTGCTGTAACCAAAAGCAATGTTTGGGCCCTGCTCTCTAAGTAGGTGTGGTTTAGCTCCATTACAACTGCAATTCAAATAATAACATCCTTTAAAAATTGAGTACCCTTCCTAATATTTTAGTAAGCAATTTTTTGTTTTTCTCTTGTAAAAGCTTGGAGATCATAAGCTTAATATTCTAAGGTCTCCAAGAAACCTATTTACCTCCTTTCCAAAAGGTCTAAAATGAAATCAGAAAACATATGTGAAAGGAATATAAATGTATTTGCTTATCTAACAAATCCAGTGCAGATTGCTTAATCAAAAAAAAAAAAAAAGAAAAAACTCTTGGCAAAATCAGCATGGCTTGGTTATTTAATTCTAGACAGAATATTTGATACTGTATAAAATAATAGAAAATTCTGCCTTTATTATTCTAGAATTCACAAGAATCTTTTACAGTTTTCTTGGGGAAAGCTAAAGGGCAGGTATTGATCTGATATTTACAGAACAGCAAATTCTTTAGAAGTAGGTAATGGTAAAACTTGGAATTTTAATTAAAGAACCAAATGAACAAAAGGGTAAAAAAATCCGAGCCTATTTTCTGTCTTTAAATGAATGTTGTCCCCTCTGGGTCACAGATCTCAGGCTTAAGCAGGGATGGAGGTTACATTCCTCCTTCCACTGTCTGTGATTTATCTCAGTACTTCTTACTTCTGTACATGCTTTTCTCTTCTGGACAATGGTAATAATTCACTCAACTGCCACCTTGAAGCAAAGTATTACTTAAAACAAAGTCACATCAGAGGAAGCACAGTCATAAACCCAGCAGAGTATACTGTTTGCATATATTGTGTTTCAGGAAAACCTTCCCCTCCACAAATCTGACAAGTCCTCTGAATTTTTTTTGCAGACCCTCTGCAGAACATCTCCTTTTTTCATTTTACGTAAGGCTCTCGTTTTATGTCATTTTTGATGAGTGTCCTCTTTTCTCAAGAAATACTCTTTGATTCTAGTGGGGTTTGGATTTTTAATCTTGCAGTTTGGCACAATATCAGTGTCAGTTCAGATTAGAAACTGTATACAGACTCTTCTACTAATTGTTCCCAGCTTTTCCAATAGTTTTTTTGGTTTGGTTTGGGGTTTTTTTTATTATGGTTCTTTTTCTGTACATGTTTCCTACAGCTGCATTTTGAGATAGAACATTGCATTAATTTAGGAAAATCCTGCAACTATTTGCAATAAATTTCCCCAAACTTATTGTACAGATTATTTAATTGGTACATCTTTCTATTCATCCTGCTGCTACTTCCCAGTTCCAAAGCTGATGCAGAAGGTTTCCAAATGAAATGGCTGAATACAGACTGGGTTATTGCTCTCATTAAAGACTCTAGAGAGAAAACTAATATCAAAAGCATACCTTTTCCTAGCAACTTTAACTCAGTAATACAAATGACTAGGAGATAAACAGAAGCTTTCTCCATTTCTGGTGCCATAAAAGTAATACACACATTCTTCCAGGTTTTGATGACAGCTCAAAGAAATAAGAGAAGCTCTTTAAGCAAATGTTTAACCTAACAGTCCCTTTAAGTCTTGAACTGTCTGTATTGTGAAAAATAAAACTGATGAATAAAGAAAAGGGTGTTTTAAAGACTGAAAATTTAGTTCAGATAAACCAAATCTGATGTTGGAATTGGAAAACCCATTTTTTTCCATGCTCAAGAAAACAAGAAGTCTCTGTAATACATTTTCCTGACATAGACCGCACATCTCTGGCACAGAACAAGAAATGTTTGCCTTTACAACCCTCTTTTGTGGGCCTTCTGAGTTAAAAAGGTTAAGGAGCTCCATTCTTCACTGCAGAGCTGCAGCTGGCTATAGGATTGGAGAGGAAGCATATCATAAAATATCATAAAATATCCTATCTAATGGATAAAGATTGTTTGACCCAAGGTTGCCAGACTGTCCTGCTATGGGTGGTTTATTTCCTCTTGGGCTGGGAGAATATTAATGATGTATAATTGTTTATTGCATGTGTTGTCTAATAATTACAACACCAATATTATAAAGAATACTATTTAGGCAACGTTGATTTGATCTTTTGCAGAAACTGCAATTCTTCATTGCCCAAGTGGTCATGGAGATTAATAAAAAGCTACCTCATGCATTCTGGCAAAGTAATTAACTCAGTATAATCAAGAAGAAAACACTGGAAGACTTAAGAGCTTCTCAGCACACACAGGGTCAGCTGGGTGACAGGTCAGGAGGGTGGGGATGTTTCTATGCTGTGGCAGAAGTTGAAGTCATTCAGCAGCACAGGCGTGACTGCTGACCATTTGTTCTGCTCCCAGCTGAGGGGTGAGTGTACCCAGCTGACTACAACCGAGGGGAAGTAAAGTTTGGGGGCTATGGTTAGTGGATACCTCAATTTTATGATTTACTGTTGCTGTTTTATGACTGGAAGCTGAGAAATTTTGGTAAATTGGGCATGTCTGTTTGATTTCGTGAAGGAACTTCTGAAAGACAAGGATTTGTTCTGAACTTACATATATCTAAATCATTACATATGATGATCTCAGGTTCAACTTAATGAATCTTTCCCCAAAGATCTGAACTAAGCAGCTTTTAAGGCCAACTCTTTGTCTACATGCAGGCATCAGAGTTGGGAATAAGTCTTTCGAAAAAAATTGTCAGCTTTTGAGTTCTAATTCTTTTCTTGGGCAGAGGCTTTTAGTTGGGAAGTACAAATTATACGTACACCATGCAACCAAATATACATCTTGCCATTATGAGCAAAGGTGCGAAATGATTTCATGCTTTGATGTTAGATGTGAAGTTGAGGATTCCAAAATACTGGTACTTTATGGATTTTTACCCATCTTATTCTACATCCTTGGACAAAACTCACAGTGCCAGTTCCATGAGAGAGAAGGGAGAAAACCTCATTTTTGGCTACAAGGAACTGGCTGAGAGGATTTGAGAAAGAACAGCAAATGAACAGAAAAAGTACCACATTCGTATGTGGGATCTCAGGTGTTCTTTGCTGCAGCACAAAAAATATGTACTAAGACACCAAATCAATTGTCAAACGCAAAATGTTCACTGCGGAAATGAAACTGTTCAGGAGTTTTTCACATGTTGTGAACACCAACTCTTCAAATTATTTGCATTATGCTGTTTGAAACTGCAGTTTGCCATAACTGTTGCTGCAGTTAAGTTTTTTAGTTAGCAAAAATAGACGACCTATTTTGCTGTCAATGTGCAAGCCTGGCTCTGCGAAGACAAGGGAATATTTCCAATCCAGCTCAGCCAGATCACGGAAATATATCTGTGCACTCTCAAAGTGCATTCCCTAAATTGGTTGCTGATTCCCAGTATTAGAAGTACTGTGGCATTTATTTTAAAATGTGGCTGCCTTTTTTTTTCTTTCAACACTGCCTCACAGTATCTTCTGGCAAAAATAAAAAAAAAAGTCAGATGGTTGAAACACTTGAGAATAAATAATATCATTTCTTGATTATCTTTTTGGTTTTTTTTTTTAACACCAGAAATTTTGGAATATTTGTTGTGACCTGCAAGAAAAAAATAAATAATCAAACTCATCATTATGCACCTCACTAGAGGTCTGCTAGTGTCTCCATGACACGATCTGGTTTTACAGGATTCAGAGATTTCTACTGTAAATGCTCCATCCAAGCTAAAATTTGGCAAGCTTTTTCATGATAGTAATACTCTCTCCTGCACATAAGTGCTCCTTTTCTCTGAAAACTGGCAGTAATGCTAGTGAAGCATTTCTTTTATGGCTTCTATAGATTTTTGTTTACAGATAGGCAAATTCAGTCAAAGTGCTTGGAGTGTCACCTTTTTATTGCATACTTAACAAATGATTCAGACTTTATGGGGAAAATTTGCAACTAAACTGCATTTGCATTTTGCATCCTTTTCTACTGTATTCCATCTCCATAATAAGTCATACTTTTTTCATTATGGAATTGGTGTGCAGTTGCTTCATAATTACAATTTCAGCTTTGTTGCTGCTCAAAGCTGAGTCGCTTATGCTGTCTAGCTAATCCATTTTTCTGGATTTCCGTGTAATTATTATGTAAGTATTGATTGGAAAGAGCTATAGCTTAGCTTTAAATTACTTATTTAAAGTAACTTTTCACAGTTCATTTATCACTTGTTTTTATTGCATCCTGTCTTTTATTCTTCCACATCCTGCATTTTCTCATCTGCTTTCATTTTCAGGGCGACATTGTACATTGGGAGACCTTTGGGTTATGTCATAAAATGTCTCCCAAAGAATAATTAAAGCAAGTAAATCTACCTCTTTGGTGGCTCTTAGGGGGGTTCTTCCTCCTTGGTCACCATCTCCAAGACTGGCCCATGCCAAGCTGCTGCTTTATGACGAAGACAAGCAGCAATGCTTCCATTTATGATAACTTTATCTCAACACTTCAACAGTCAGTCTTAAAGATATGCAGATAGATATGTATATATATATATATGTGTGTGTGCATATCCTCAAGGGGTTGTTTGGAGGCCTAAATATTACTGAACAATTTTGAAAAGCTGTGCCTGGTATGATTTATGTGGAGAAGTTCTGTCAGCACAGGGATTCAGTGGGGGTATAACAACATCACAAACAAGAACCTTCATAAATAAGTATCAGAAATTGAGGGGGAAATGTTCTCACGCCTCCAAACAATCCCATGGAGTCACAGGCAAAGGCACCCATGGATGGGGAGCATTGTTCTGCTGTGCCTCCTCCCCCAGTAAATGGAGGATTGTCTGGCCACCTTTCTTTATGAGTGGTGAACCCATCATTAATTCTTTTTGTTTGTTTTTAAGGAGAATACTTTATCTTCAAACCTACAAGATTAGAAGTTTCATGTCATTCAATTAATTAAACAATGCAACTCAAGAGCCATAAACATTAAAAAGCTTCTTGGAAGCAGACTGTGGCCCAGTCCATTGGATAAATTGATTGATTACTTCTGTGGCCATTCCTAATAATCTGTAACATTTTTTCATTAGGCAGAAAGTTGTTTTCCTATTTAGTATGCAAACGTGAGATCTGGAGCATTCTGCCCATGTGTTATGATTTCTTTTTTCCATTATGCAATCACAGAATGTGTCACTTCCCTGTTTACAAAAGAAAAATGTAAGAGATAAAATTTGTGTTTAGTAAGGATTTTGATCTTTAATATATTAAAGAAATTAAAGTCCAGGGTTGGCAGAAAATCATAAATCATAGTTATGTGTTTCTCTAGAATGATTTTATGGATGCTAGGGCAAAGATATTACCATGTGCACTCTGGTTATGTAGAAATGCCACTAGAGGCTATTTTCTTTCTTCAAAGGTGCCCTTTAAGCTCACAGAAAATTACTCTTAATAGAGTAAACAGGCAATTTGCACAAAACTAACATAATGCTTGTCACAAAGAAAAAAGCAGAGTGAGAAATTTGTAATGAATTTTATCTTTCTTTCCTGCTGAGAATTTTCCCAGAACCTGCAGCTTTTAAAAATGTGTTCTTTATTTCAAATTTCCTCCAAATATTTCTGCTATTCATTTTTTTTAGCTTGAGAGGTTTTCTTTCTTTGAGGTTTGATACTAAAAATTTGCATTATGTAGATTGCATTTTTTAATATTCTTCCTGTATGAGATGAATTCACTGGTGCTAAGATATTTAAAAATTCAGAATGTGATTACTATGAGTAATCTCAAAATATTTGTTTAAAGCAATGTTTCTCTGATCTGGAGAAAAGATTCTGCAGAGTTCACCTTTAGTGTTTGGGTATTATCCATGTTGCCCCTTGTTACAGAGCTATGAGCTGTCCACAACATGATATGAAAATCTCATCTTTAATTTGTTTCTAAGAAGAGCATTTCTAATCTTCACAAGGAGAAAAGAAGGTTGAAAAACACACCTTGAGGCAGGGATGGTGAAACCAACCCAAAATCTGTGTGTTTGCATGTGTGTGTGCATGGATGCTATCATGAGGCAGACTTGGGAATTGACAATCTGGTGTTTACTGGATGGATTTTAATTTATTCCTCTCCTTCCTTCTTCTATGTCCTTTAAAAAAAACCCAAAAACCCCACAATATTATCTTTACGTGGTAACCACATAGTTATCTCGGAAAAAGAAGCATAACTATTTCTGATATCCATCCTTTGTTTTTTTACAGCCAACCAGCGAAGGAGTTAATGATAACATTACCCTTTTTTTTGTTGTTTTTTTTTTTTTGGCTTGGATTTGTAGAAAATGACACCACATAAACCCAAGATTAGGCAGTGGAATGTGGTTACCTCTCCTTTTTTTTGCTTTTCCTGCATCAGCAAATCACTGTTATGGGGTAAAACCATGATGGGTGCTCAATCTCCCACTCCCAGAGCAGGAGCAAGAGCAGAATCAGATACTGCAGCTGGAAAGTGCAGATGTTTTATGTACATAGAACTGTGTGTAAAACACACAGTTTTACACACTGAAACCGTGTGTAAACTGTAAACTGTGTTTTTAAACTGAAAACCAAAATCTCTCTTCTTTAGAAATGTTTTTTCCACTAACTGAAAACAGAAATTTGTTGGGTTTTGGTTTGGTTGTTGTCACTGTTGTTCTCCACTCGCCACTGCCTCCCCAGCCCCAAAATTTGCTATCATTCTTCACCCTTTTTCTTTCACCTTTTTTTCCTCCCTTAAAAAAAATATCTGAAGTCGTGAAAGAAAGATGTGGCTCCACAGAGACCAAAACTAGTAGTTCTGAGAACTTAGTAGTGCTTTGAAAAGCAGACTTGCCTCTGCTGTACAAAAGAACTCAATGAAAACATTTGTTTTCATTGAAAAAAAGCTGAGGTAAAATTTTGCAAAAAAACCCCAACTTTGAACTAAGATAGTTTTTATTACTAGGGAGGGTGACATTTTGGGGAAATCAGTGTATATATATCAGTGGACTTTTGCTGTGGAAAAGCATCTCTGTCAAAAGATTGAAATGTTTTAGTGAAATGAGCCTTGAGGAAGGCAAAGGAGGACAGGGAGTGTCCATCTCTAGGCCATACACTGTTAATTGTATGACCAGACAACCCTGTTCCTCCCTCTGCCCCTGGAGGTGCCTGCTCAAGAGCCCTGGGCATCTCTTTCTCCTTTTGGAAGTTTGACCACAGAGGAAATATATGGTAAATATAAGTATAAGTGAAAGGAAGGGTTGGAGACATGAAACAGATGATATTAGGTTTGATGATTCCCTAATTTGATTGATTGAATAATCAAGCCTGGAAACAGGAAAGGAAATTAATTTCTCTTTAATAATGTTTAATGCTCATGTCCTCCACTGTGTTGCCTTGAAATAAGTACCTGAGATTGAATTCTCACAGCCTTCCCTCTCCTTTGCTTAGTGCAGTGTAAACCTGGCAGAGTTAAACCAGACGTTTGGGGAATGCCAACACTGGGCAGGAGAGACCTTGGCATAGGTCCTGCCTTGCAACCAGTCCAGCACCTCCTCTTCTGCTGCCAGGGGGGTGGCGGGAAAGCTGCATCACTGCTGAAGGGAGCTGGCAGTGCTGTGCAGCAGTGTTATCCCATGGGCAGCAGTTCTCAGCTGTCCTGCTGGCACTGATGACCCCAAGGACCTAAGGACACACAGGACAATCAAGAGGAAGGTTGTTCAGATATGATTTGAGAAGCATAGGGGTTCAGTCACTGTGGTATCAAAGATTTTGGATGTTAATTCTGCGATGTCATTCCACATTTGCTGCCAAAACTGCTTTCCTCCTGGCCTGTTGCTTGCTGTCTTTCCAGACAGCACAGGCATTCAGAGCAAGACCTTGTGCTACGTGAATGCACAACTTGGGTTTGGAGTGAAATATTTATTTGACTTCAGTATTATTCAAATATTTTCCCATTTCCACAGAACCACACTGGGTGGCTCTGGAGACTTAAGATGAGTCACTTGGGAAAGATGTCCATATTCTGGAAAAAAATAATCTTCAGAAGGGGAAGCTTGGGAAGCACTGCTCTGCAGTGATTCCCCCTGGGAGCAGTGGGATAGCAGTACTGTTCTGACAGGTACTCTGGGGCCTGTGCTGGGCTGAGAGGACTGGAGGTGAGTGCAGACATGCAGAGAATGCTGCTGAAACGCTCGCTTTACATGGTAACTTCTCGAGTAAACCTGCACACCCTACAGAGCAAAGCTGCACACCCCTACAGAGAGCAGCGCTTGGGAGGAGACCCCTGCCACCAGTTTGTTCTTGTGAGGGCTCCAGTTTGCTTAAATGAGGTCACAGTAAGTCTGTTCTTTGGGGCCAGAATTATAGTCCAGGCAGGAGTAGAGTCACCGTGGGCAGCACAGAGATGAACGATAGAATCTGCATTTTTCTAGCAAGCCAGCTATGGCTGCAGCCTCAAACTCCGAAGGGTTTCACCGCTACTTTGCAGTCGCATTCATTCTAGGGAAAGGCCGGTAATTGGACATGATAGCCGGCTAAAGCACCCACCCGAGGCTTCCGAGTTACGTGACTCGTGCCACCGCCTCTGGCAGCGACCCCGCTACGTGCCGCGTGTGCCTGGGCATCCTTGCGGGCACAGGGTGGGGGCGGGCAGGCTCAGCCCGGGATCCGCGATCTGCCCCCGTCCCCTCGCCGCGCACGCACCGCCACCCGCACCGCTCCACAGCCGCCTTCCCCCGCCCCGATCGCCCCCCGCGGTGGGCGGAGCGGGGCGGGGGCGGCGCCGGGCCCGGGGCGGTGGCGGCGGCGGGGCCGGGCGGGGGCGGCCCCTCCCGGGCGCAGCGCGAAGGCGGGCGCGGGGCATGGTCCCGGCCCTGCTCCTGCTCCCGGCCCCGCTCCCGGTCCCAGCGGCGGCGCGGAGCGGGCGCGGAGCGGTGGCATGCGGCGCGGAGACATGCGGCTCTGCCTGTCGACATGGACATGGACCGCCGCCGCCCGCCGCCGCTGCTCCTGCTGCTCCTGCTGCTGCTGCTACTTCGTGCTGCCCGCGGCGCTGCCGCGCGTCTGAGCGCCCGCCCCGGCAACGAAGGTGAGCCGCGGCACGGCTGGGTCACCCGTTTCTTCCTTACTCTCCCTCCATCCCCACTGTCCTCTTGCTCTCCCTTTCCTCCATTCCCCCTTTTCCTCTTGCTCTCCCGTCCCTCCATCCACCCTTTCCTATTTATTTTAATTCTTTTTGATCTGTTATTCCCCGTTCCCGCTCGCCCTTAAGGTGGTCCCGGGTGGCATCCCCTCCTCGCCCCCGGGACCGCCGGGCTCGCCGGGCGGGAGGTGCCGGCCGCCCCACCCGCCCCCCGAGGAAAGTTGGCGAGGGCAGGGCAGGCTGTGGCGCCCCCCGGCTCTCCGGCAGCGGGGGCGATGGGCAGCGAGGAGCCCGGAGGCGAGGTGGGCAGAGGGCGGGGAGGGAAAGGGGCAGCGCCGGGAGCGGCCGCGGTGCCACCGCGTAGCGGGAGCCGGAGCATCCCAGCCCCGGCAGGTGCCCTCCTGCTCCATCCTCCAACAGCTGAGAGCTGACAGCGGTAGGAACCGGCTGTAAAGGCTAAGGGGTGCCCCCGTGTCCCTCACCCCGCGAGCCTGTGAGCCCTTTCGCATGTGGTTGCATTAGTCGTCCTGCCTTTCAAAACTTTTAATTAATACAGAAAAAGAATCGAAGCTGGCTTCCCTGTAAAACCTCCTCTTGGTCCCGTATAGCGGTTTTGTATCAGATGGTGTTATTTGTGTTATTTGTATCAGATTTTTATCAGCTCGTATTAATGCGTTGAAATTGTGCGCGTGTATGTCAATGTGTGTGAATTTGCAGAAACAAAGCATGAGTGGTTTTTGTTCTCTTTTGCTGTGCTAGTTTATAAGATGACATTTGCTGAAAATGCATGTTATGTTTCAGGGGAAAAAAAATGACAACTAGACACTGAAAAAAATTATTTAAATACTTAAACCAATAATTAAAACTGACTTTCTCCTATTATAAAAAAAAGTAAATTGAGTTTTTGCTTACTTGCACAGTGAGGGCACTTGGCTTGACCAGGATGTCCAGTGTAATTATCTTTAGGGATAAAATCTAGAGGCCAAAGGTTGTAAAGAACTCCTAGCATCCAACAACCATGTAAAACGTGCACCTTCTCAAGCTGTAGTGTTTGTGCAGAGAAGCAGATATCAAAGCTGTTAGAGCAATTATTTCTCCTGTACAAGTAATGCTGATGTACTTATTGATATTCTGGGTGCTTGTGGGATAAGGCGGTGAGATAACAACTTTAAATGATTTCTGGGGGGGGGAAAGAAATAGAATAAAAAGATGAAAACTTTACAAGTCCTCGGTAATCTTTAATCAGTTGGTTTCGTTGGTAGGAAGTAATCATGGTACCATTATAGTAGAAGAGCAATATGTCATCTGTTTGTGCAGTTTATGGAAATTCGTTTTATATACAGTGCTTATTTAAAAGAGTGCGCTTTCAATAGTCACTTTTAAGCCCCCCGGATATATGTTATTTTGTAAATATTGTCATCTCTTACAAATTATTTTCAGAAATGAAAACAAGAGTGTTAGTAGGGGTTACTGTTGTCTTATTAAAAGCTTTTTGGGAATGGTTGTAGTTCTGTCAGTCAGCGGAGCAGCTCTGCCTCCATGGCAGTGGCAGACAGGCACATTCTGTAAACTGAGACTAACTAAGCCAAAAAGATATTAGAGCCTTCCAGTTTGTGAAAAAAAAAAAAAAAAAAAAAAAAAAAAAGAGAAAATAACCACTTTGTTTCTGTGTTTAAAGTCACTGGCACTGAGAATTGAGAAAGGAGGGGAAAAAAATTGGTATCATAGGGAATGCACGTTAAACACACTTGTCCAAGTCAGCTTTGAGCAAATACTGCTTCCATTCTCTCTTTTCAGCTTCAAGAGCTTGTACAATATGAGCAATATTTTCAAAATAGATGGTGAAAACAACAGTATAAATGCAGTTACCAGAAGAGTAACCTGCTTTTGTATGGCTACTTTTTTTGAAGCATGTGTTTTGCTGTGCCTTTCAAAACCAGGAATACTGACAGTTTCTTTAAAAAAGAAATCAACTTTTAAAGGGCTTTTTTTTTTCTTTTTTTTTTCTTTTTTTTTTTTTTTTTTTTTTTTTTTTTTTTTTTTTTTTTTTTTTTTTTTTTTTTTTTTTTTTTTTTTTTTTTTCTTTTTTTTTTCTTTTAATTTTTTTTTACCCCTGTTTAGGAAAGCTCAGTAATTCTTTTATCTATTTACAGTGTATTTAGGCTGATCATGTGAATTTAGAAATCTGAATTATTATGATTTGCTGACCCACTAATTTGATGAACAAGTGTTAGCATGCAGCTCTAAATCATGTCAGAAGATGATGTTTCTCTGTATTAAATAATTTTTTTCTAATCACTACAGTTACTTTCCTGCTGTTCTTACCAGAAATTTCCTCTCAAAACTAGAGATAGATGTTTCCGCATTTCTCTGGGGTATTTAGAAAAGTTTCCTTTCTTCACCACTGAGAACGAAAAAAGGTATATTTTGGACAGAGACTGTTAATAAAGGTGTGTAGATAAAAATGTATACCTATTTTCCCTATATTTTATATTAAAGCTATTGTTGAAATTCTCCTCATAGATTGTTTTTAAAAGGATGGAACTAATCTTTTGGTGTGTTTATGTAGCTTTGTCTAACTTCTAGGGGATGTAAATGTTGCAGTAGGCACATTACAAGAGCGTGTTCAGAGCTATCAGAAATATTTCCTAAATTTATTTTATTTGAAAGAAATAATTCTCTTTTTTAAATATAAATTTAGTTTACTTTTGCAATTGATTATTAAAACTGAGTTAGTCCTAATACTGCAATGGGAGTGGATGGGATGAAGGGAGGAAAGGATGAAAGAGGGACTGAAGGCAAGTTGTTGGCTTCTTTCATTTTGTGGTGTTCAGTGCAGTCCTTTTTTCTCTTTTTCTTGGAGTGCTTGAGTTTTTGTTAATTTGCTTCATCCCGGACAAGTTTTATTTAGAGTTTTTTTCTTGACGGAATGTAACATTTTGCACTGAATTTGTTTTTTAAACTCTCTCTGCCATGCTCCTCAAAAAGCTGCGTGAATTTTACCTGCACAGTCACAGGAGCTCAGGAGGGTTCTGTGAAGTTCGGATTTATCTGTGTGCACTGGGAAGGTGTGTGCCATTTTCAGCGAGGCAGGAAAATGTCAGGAAGATTTGACATCCAACTTTTTTTCAGTTTGAAGTTGGAAACTGAACCACGTAGGTGCACAGAAAGCACATGTTCTCCTCTTCCATTTTCCGCTTAGTGAGGGTTGTGGTTTTTTCCTTAGAAGGATGCAAATTTTTTCTGAATAATTCCTACAGTATCAAGAGATCAAATTAATTTTATTGTTCTTTAATTTAATAATTTTTCCTCGGTCTCTTATGTAACTATATTGCCTGCCTGAGGGTACCAGCAACCTTAATTTCACTGTTTTATAACCCACAACAGTTAACACTTGACCTAGGTCATTAACAGGATTATCAGCAAATTTGTTTAAGCTTTTACTGACAACCTGAATTGCTTCAACAATATTTTGACTGTGCAGACAGGAAACTTCTTGTAACCTCTTAATCTAGCATAAAATTAATTTCTTCTGAACACAGCTACCAAAAGATCAATACGTAAATCTGCTTACAGTACTTGGTTTCAAATAGTTTTGGTTTACAGTAAAAAGGTTCCAATCAGCCTCTCTTTTCAGTCTGTACTGGATTTGCAGATGCAGTTTCATCCTTTTTTCATTGATTGCTGTCTCAGAACTTTGCATAACTATGCAATTAAATACAGCATTTTGTCTGAGCTGGTCTCTGTTAACACTTAAAGTTGCAAAAGACAGTTTACTGTGCCTTTGTAATAATGACAGCTCTTGGTGTGGTTTTGAAAAATGTGATGCTTGCACATGGAGCAAAATGCCTGACTAAATCTTGCGTGTAATTTTGGGAAAGGCTGTCAATGCTGGGAACTTTTCAATGGAATCAAAAGGGGTTGCACAGGGAAATGCTTTTTACAAATCTTGCTTTGCTGTGTGTCAGGTATCATTAGGTCAGGGTAAGTCTTCATTTCTCATGACACAATTCCTGCTGGTACCTCTGGCTTGAGTTTTTATCTGCAAAAGAAGTTAAAAGTAGGGATAAAAGTCTTAGTGTGATACCTTTTAAAATTAGTTTCACAAAACTCAAAGTCATGGGGGGCTAAAGGACTGTTTTTCATACAGCTGTATCATATTCAAAGCTTCTGTGCTTAATCCTAAACTATATGATTAGACAAATAATACACGTTTTTAAATTCACGCCATGATGGTTTTAAAACCCTGCGCAACAGGAGAAGCTGAGTAAATTCATCATTTTCTGTCAACATTTTTGATAGTAGGCTGCAACACACAGAATCATTTATTTCCTTTTCTGTTTGTCACTGGACTTTCTCTTGAAAGTCTTACTGCGGATTTCAATATAGTGTATAAAAAAAATAAATCACTACATATGCTATACCAGACTTAAAGCAGATGTTTGAAACACAAAAAGATGTGCAAATTGGACACAGCAATTAATTCTTATTGCAGTTAATTTGGATACAATGTATTTGCTACCCAACAAAGCAGTCAGGGCACAGGAACAGGTTCGAACTCTTCTGTCCTCTCAGCCTCAGGAAATGAGGCTTCAGAGGCACCACCAGAAGGGAGAGCATGAAACAGATAATAGGCTCAACTAAGTTGATAACTAAGAAATAACTAAGACAGTTATTTACATAAAATCTTTGCACATCAGGAGTGCATTGAGATTAAACCTAATTTTTTCATTCCCATCTGGGGGGATATACAAATTAGCTTTAATTTATTTTTTCTTTAAATTATTGTCTGCTGGTGTTAGGGAAATTGCTATTAGTATACTTACAAGTTTTCAAACAGAATCAAAAGTAAGTTTTCCTCTAGGAGTGTATGTAATTGCTCTTGTTCTTGTAATCCCCACTTGATGAAAGTTTAGAAATACGGATGCAGGTGTTCATTTTCTTGTTTGCAGAGCTCTGGATTTTATCACCAGTGAGGGTCACTACAGAGCTGTTACCAGATACAACAGCACTGTGTAGATTTTTATGCAGAGCCTGAGTTAGTTCCATGAGATACCTGTAATTCATGTCAGTACCACTGCTTTGGAGCTGCTGTTTGATTTTTCTGTAGAGAAAAAAATAAAGAAATAAAACAACAACAACAAAAACCCCACAACCAAACAAAAAACCCCGGAGCAATAATCATATCCTTACTTTTGGTGAAGTTCAAAACTCAACTCAGAGGAGCTGATACTGAAACACAGAAAGTCACTTTGATACCCTAAAGTTCAAAATTAGCTGGACTTGTCCAGAGGTGTTAGATAAAACTTCAGAGGGCTTTCAATAGCCCCCTGCCTTTCTAAAAGATAATTCCAGCCTGCAAAGAGTTGTTTTTTCTGGAATAAAATGTTTCCTTTCTTTTGCGAATGTATTGTTGTATTTGTTGAAGCATTGTTGAAAATATACTTATGAAAAGGAAAAGCCTTGCCATAAGAAATGATACACTGAAATGGAAGAATTTTTTGTTTACAAATGCATATGACTACTGTTAAGTGATTGATCCATTTTGCTAAAAATTCACTGCATCGATATAACCCTTATTTCCATAAACACTTTAGAGCAGTAGCTTTTTTTTTTTTAAATAATATTCAAACTGTTTTAAACAAGAATCAAAACTTTTAAAAGAAAATAGGTTAATTCAGAAGATTAGATATGAACTCCCAGTGGTGTAATTTTGGAAACAGAGCGTGGTGGCAATTTGTGGGGTTAGGATTGTATTCCCCAGCAGCAGTCTTGTGCTTCTTAGTTTCTTAGGGCTTGATAAATCCGAGTGGAAGTCCTTATTTTGCAGTGTAAGTGCTCATTTTTTTCAGCATGAAACGGATGTGAGATTAAAATTCAGTCTCTCAGACTGAAAGTTCCTTTCAAATTTCTGCAGTGAATGAATGAAAGAAATAAAGATATAGAAGTAAAGATAATCTTGCCTGAAAGAAACCTTGAGATGGTGACAGAAAAGTTCCAGCCTACCAGAGTGACGGGGAGCCTGAATGAAACACCAGCACGTAGAGCCTTAAATTTGCAGAGACATTATTAAATGAGACACACTGCAAGCAGAAACGGTTGTGCCACTCTCCTTTTTTTTGCATTAAACTACTGTGTCCTGCTGTTTCAGGCAAAATATGGAAGAAAATCCCATTAATCTACTGGAAAAATATTGATGAAAGAAGAATAGCAGACCAAACGAACAGTCCTTGAAACTTGCTAGCAATTAAGTGAACAATAGGTTGAATGTTAAGGTTCAGTCAGGGCAGTTTAGTGTAATAAGGTGTGGGAATGGCACTTTTTTTTGTTTCCAGCTGGTTTCTCTTACTGTTTTATATTCATGTTTGGATAGAAAGATTTGCATTGCATTGGTGTCTCTTTTTTTTTTTTTTTTTTTTTTTTAGCAATAATTAAATGCTAAAGTATAGGACAGTATTTAAAAACTAAAACTCTTAAATTGGTGCCTAGGATTGGAGGGCTTTGTAGAAAATCTACGAGTGGCGAGTTACTATTTAAATAAACTGTAATTAAAGCACAAAAAGTATGTTTTGGTCCGTGGTGAGCTTCCCACAAGCTTTGTGCAGTAACAAATAGCAATGAGGGACAAGGGGATTCTTGATTTAGTTTCTGATAATTAAAAGGCAGCTAGAGGGGGGTTGCTGTGCTGGATTTTTTGAGAGATCTCTTTTGGAAGGAGAGAGAAGGATTAAAGTAAGAGAATAAATAGGCAGAGATGAAGTGAAAGTCGGATCTGAATCTTAGAAAAATCAGACTAAAATCCAAATGTTTTTCGATTAATGACAGTGTTAGAAACCTAGAATTCAGTGCTGACAGTGGTTTGAACACTGAGCAAAGCACAAATTAAGAAATTCCTTGCCTCCCTGAAAGTCTTAGTTCTGTTTACATTAGTAAGCTTCAGGACTATGATTTACCAGTGCTGAATTTACACAGAGGCTGCAGTTAAGACAGGGTAGGGACATTTTTACCATTCTATTTAGTCTTTCTCTAGAAGTGCTTTCTTTAAAACAGGAAAAAAAAGGAAAAAATAAAGAAAAGAAGGGGAAAAAAGAAAATAGAAAACAAAAGAAGCAAAAAAAAGAAAAAGGCAAACCAAGTTATGTCTGTCCAACCTTCATGTTCATGACCAGTTATGGAGAACACTGACATAAGGCCTTTATATAGAAACAGGTTCTGAGATGGCAATGGCCTTGCCCTGCAAAACAACATTCAGCCATTACTAAATACTATTTACCAGAAGGGGGATAGTTTGATCCTGTAGATGTCCAGAAGAAAAGACAAAGGAAACAATTACATGTTTAATGGCATTGCTTTTCCATAGTTAGTTGGTTGCCTTGGTCCTGGAAGCTGGGTCAAAGCTGGAATTTTTTCCATTCAAGAAATTGAAACAGAAGTTGTCTGTGCTAACCAAGGAAAGAAATTCTGGAGAAAAAGCATGAGGAGCATGCTTAGTTTGTGGCACATAATGGAAACCTGAGCCCTTTGTGGGAAGGTAATGGAAGCAGAAGAATAAGCAGAAGACAGGAATACGAAAAAGTGGCTTGTGGGTGGATGGGAATAGAGCAGTCATTTAGTCATTTACCTTTGTTATAAATATTTGTATTTCTCACATATGGAAATAGTGAAAAAAGATGTTAGCAGGGTTTTGGTTGCAAAGGCAGCAAATGAAGTCAGGGCAATTCCATTTTTCATATGGATAGCTCAGCACACATGTTCTGCATTAATTACCTCCATAAATTCTGTTAACCTGGCAAACAATGGAAACATGTTGGTGACATCACTGTATTGGAAAATAAAAGTGGTTTTAGCATCTTGATTTTCTCAACATGACATTTGAGGAGATTTCTTATGCTATTGGCATTTTACTCCCCCAGTTTGCACCATGATGTTTAGTCATTCGCTTTGTGGGTTTATTTTATCTGTGGAGTAGCCATGTAAGGACCCAAGCATTTCCTAGTCCATTCCAGCTGGAGCTCTTGATTCATGGGAGTAGAGAAGAAAAGCTTGACAAAACTATCAGGGCACACCTGAGTATGTGGCTTTCCAAATGTAGTACTTCATGATTCTCTCTTTTTTTTTTTCTTACAAGTCTTAATTTCTGTGTTTCAAACTCACAAAACCAAACCCAACCCAACTCTCTTCCCTTGCAAGAATTTTGTTTTTTGTGCCCCATGCAAAGAGTTTCTTAAAAGCAAATTTTTTTATGGGTTGTGGCTTGCTGCCAGCTGATTCACTTGGGGGATATCGCAGCCTTTTTAACAAATGAATAGTCATTTCCTGGACTTGTGCTCTGGTCCTTGTCTCAAAAATGTCTGTCCTCGAAGGGGTATTGATCATTTGCTGTGATTTTTGTTGATTTCAGGTCCTTGAATACGTTTGAACTGCAGTAAAACTTGTGGGAACTTAGGAACTTTCAGTCATGGGTGTTGTGGCTGCCCAAGAGTCTTTTCTGGGACACATTTGGTGTCTAGAGCATGCCATACTAGGCATGGAATTCTCAGTTTACCTTAAGTGAACTTGGGACATTATGAGGCAATATTTATTTTCCCCTTTGAGTTGCTGAAAGCCTCCCCAAGGGAGATCTTTGCCACGCTCTGGTAGACCCCAGATCTATCAGACCTTCAGAGAGTTCAATTCTGTAAAACTAGTGAATACTGAAAATTATTTTTTTCCCCAGGGGAGTAGGAGCAAAGAAGTAAAAAGTGTTAGATGTGCTTGAGAAGTGCTTTAGAACTTATTAAAATTATTTGAGTAACGTTTGCTGTTGAGTTTTGGCTAGACAGCACATGTGGTGCCATTTATGTGACTCAGAGTTTGGGCACCCAACAAGACTGACAAATATGACACATCCTGCAAGAGACCCACTTCTATTCTGGGTTTAGGTAACAGAATCTCATCCATAGTTTCTATTTTTTTTTTCCCCTGAGAAAGTTAAACTTGGGTTTTGGAGCTTAAACTCCCTTCAACACAGTAGCTCCAATCTTGCATTTCCATGATTAACAATGCCTCACTGATATCAGATTTAATGCCAGAGTGGTGGAGTAGAATGAGATTAGTAGGATTTGGTTTTGAATGGGAGTTTAGCTAAACTAATTCAGGTATCTAAAGGCTTTATGCCTCTTACCTTTTGTAGGAAGTACTGGAAAAGGACCAGTTGGAACTGTTTTAAAAAAATGCAAAGAAGCAAAAGCGTCACAGTAATTTGGAACCCATTAAGTTAATCCATTTTTAATTTTTATATCCTTGTCTTAATGAAAAGAACTGGCACATATCAACTTACAGGAAATAACCTAATAAAACCAAAACCTTATTAGGCCCCTTTGATAAACATTGCATTCCAGCCCACTACCAGTCATATGTTTTTGCATACTTGGTAATTGAGCTTTGTGCCACTTGAACAATATCAGGAGAACTCTCATGTTTCAAACTAATAAAAAAGAAATAAAATCTGTTTTGCCTGTGTTCATCCATGAGGATGGATGGATGGTTGTCAACATAACACAGACAGGTATCCTGAGAAAAAGCAATGTAAAGGTGCAAAAAGAGCTGCAGAGTGTCCTCCTGCAGAAAGACCTGCTGGTTCATATGTCATCACTGGAGCAAAATGGCTTGTCTTTGTCTTCTCTTTACAGTAACAAGAATAGCTCCTGCAAGGTGCCACAGTCAGGTGGGGGAAACAGCTTTTGGTGTTCCATGAACGCTCTGGATGTTTCTAGCGATGTTTGTTTTCTGTTCTCTCTTGAAATTAGTTCCAGTTTTCTCTGCCAAGGGACAGTGCAGTTCTGCAGATTTTCTCTTTGCAACCTCTCATGTCAGACTTTTATTTTTGGGCCTGACTGTCCTTGTCCTGTCTGTTTGGGAGACCTGGGGTGGTGGTGTCCCTTCTCCACGCTCAGGCTCTGTACTTAGGAGGCAGACCATGGCAGAGTTTCCCCTTGGCACTGAGTGCGGGTGATGAGGGCCAGGCTGGCAGGGCTGAGGTTCACAGAGAGATGAGGCTGCCAGTTGGCGTGGCCTGATGCCTGTGAAGGTGGCAGGGGAGTGCCACCCATCCCCAGCAGCACCAAAATCCGTGCTGTGAGCAGAGAGAGGGGCTGCTATGCAGCCATAGAGCCTCTGGAATGGCTCTGGTTTTCCAGTTTATAATCCATGCTTTTATTTATTGGCATTCCTGCGTTGCTTGTTGCTGTCCTGCATTCCCTCCTTCGTGGCAGCCTTTTGAGAGGAACTTGTAGTGAGGTTCTTTCTTTGGCTGCTTTGTTTTTCAGCTGTAGGAAAAGCTGAGGTAACTAAATCTGGCCTCAGACACTCTTGGGGAGTGTGTTTGAGAAGAGTAAAATCTGTGAAGAAAATTAAATTCTTCCCCTTCAAAAGCTGGGGGAAACTACCATAAAATTAGAATTTGCCAAAATTGATGTTGTAAGCTTGTATGTTCTATAGAAGCAATATTCTGTAGAGTAACTTGACATATATTGCTAATCATTTGTCTTTTCATATAATATTTGTAGCAAAATCTCCTAACTTTGGAAACAGTTATTTAATGAACATCTAAATGAAAATAATGGAGACTTGGACTGTCCAGGCTTTTCTGAAGACTCCTGTGTTAAGTATTGGAGCAACTGGTTTTTAATTAGTTTTGGTTTTCCCTTGTTTGCTCATCTCTTGCTCCTACCCTCGTGGAGTTCTTCAGTCAGCAATTTAACCCCAGATTAAACATGACAGTTGCCAAATTTGAAATGTTCTGCACAAAATCATATTTGTATTGTACAGTAAAATGGCCCAGGCAAGAAGTTTTGAAAGTGCAGACCCCACAATGTTGTGCCTCTCTGAAGAACTGTAGTCTGGCTTTGAGCTGTAGCAGAAATCTCACATTGGGAAAAGAGTTGTGTGGTAAATGGGCCAAACTGTTGGCATCTGGACTGGGTACTTGCGACAAATTTCTAGTGGCTGTTTTTAGGAGACTTTAGGAGTCTTTACTTCCTAGAGTGTCCTAGGCTTGAGGGAGACAAAGTTGTACCAGCAGTGTTAATAAATGGGGACCTGGATCATCTCTGGTGTTCCAAGGTCATTTCCTTCTGAGCAGTGATAACATCTTCACTAAAACATTTGAGTGGAAATGCAGGACCACAAAATCACAGGAGGCTTGACTTCTGTTATTGGACAAGCAGCAAATTGAAGCTACTTAAAACCAGGCTTCACTGTTGGTCACCCTTTTTATTTGTTGTCTCTTCCTAAAGATTGCTTGGTCAGCTTTAGCGAATTTCAGCATGATTTCAGCAACATCAGTGTGAGAGCTGATCCTCTTTGGCAATTAGAGTTGCACCAAGGTGCAACTTTGGCCTCGCCTGAGCCCCTCCTGTCTGTCTGTAGGTGTTTCTTCCAGCCTCAGAATAATCCAAAGACACAAAGGTGATCTGCCACTGCTGGGGGAATGGGAAATTAAGAAGACTCCAGTCTGTACTCAGAGGTAGATGAAAATCCAGGTGTAAGTCCCCCTTGCTGGGAAGGATTCACCATTCCAAAAATGTACATCAGGGTTTGCACTGACTCCACTCTGTCCCACCCCAAAACCAAGCTTTAGCTGACTTCCTGCCACAGAGTATTTTCTCTGCTGCTCAGGATTATGGCACGTTTCAATTATGGACACTCACCATTTTTTAAAATTTATTTTTTAGGTTGCCCAGCAAATTTATTTTTTCCCATTTGTTGGCATTTTCTTAATAACTGACTAGTGCATTTCTAAACTGACAGTTTGATGCCAAACAGGAAAAGATGAAATGATGGCGGTTTCTTGTGTCTTGGGGTTTTTTTAACTTCTAATGGGAAATGTTAATTAGTTGAAGAAAAAATATTTTGTGTATCTTACGTCATTGTCTGTTGCTCTGTAGTTTCTTGGTATAGAATGTGATTTGGAAATGCTTTCCAGTGGTGAAGTTGTTTGTAGACAGTACTTTAGATATTGCAAGTTGCAAGATAATGTCTCCTAGCAGGCTTTCCTCCTCATTTTTTAGACAGTGAAAGGGATTTTGGGGTGTGGTTCTACCTGGCACAACATTCGTTTGTTTAATTTTGTTTCTTGAGGAAGGTGTTTGTACTGAGTTCAGTTCATTGTAGCAGTTGTTACTCCAAGTATTTCTGGAAATGCTACTGCTTTCAAACTCTATTCAGGAATCTTGTGTTACTGTTCTTTTTCTGTCACTGACATTACTCCTGATGAAACCTGCTGTTAGTGAGCCTCAGTTTTCAGTCTGGAAGCAGTTTCAGGTAGCATGAGTGGGCCTGTGTGTCAAATTCCACCCAAGCACTCATTCATCTTCTGCTTGATACCATGAGAAGGAGAATGAGGGAGCTTTGCATTTTGCATCCACATCCCTCCTCCACTTGTTGGAAAGAGAGTCGTTTTTACCCTCCCTAGGCAGAAATCCACCTTGAGAGAACTGATAATGCTTTCTCTTGCAATTGTACATGGCCAGAAGAATCAAACAGGAGAGAGTTTCTAAAAAGAGAACAAATATTCTCTTTTTAGAGAACAAATTTGTTTTTAAGAAGAAATGTTCTTAACTGGCACTTTGCCTGTGTGCTGCAACTTGGCAGAAATAGCTGCATTGTACAGTAGGGTGAGCAAGACTGTTGTACAGGAGGACCAAGGCACTGATTTTTAGAGTAAGAAATCATGATTGCTCAAATTTAATAGCACTGAAGTATTTTAATACCAGTAAATTTTCCCTCAGAATTACCACTAGTTTTAAAGTGAGTTAATTACAAGATGGGAACCAATGCAGGACACTGAGATTGTTAGACAGCACTTTATTTATTTATTTAAAAGAGAGCTCCTCTGTGTCTCCTTAGCATAACCAGTAATCCTTTTCAAGGCATTCTCTCAGAAAGTATCATCAGTAGCAATAAAACTGTTCAGCTGGTTTAAGAGTTACCCTTAGTAACCAGCTGGTAAACCACAGGGATTTCTGTGGGAGCTGAGAGACACAGTTTTGCAGGAGAAGGAGGTAAAAGAGGAGAGCAAATGAGTTGTGTGAGAAATCTATAAACCTCAGAAAGAGCCTGGAAATCTTGATTCCCTTTCATGTGATGCCTTAAGCCCCTAATGGTTTTTTATTTTTCTAATACTGGTAAGCCTTATAAGTTTTATAAGTGGATTTTGAAGGCAGCAACCCTCCCTCCTTTGTCCCTTGTCCCTTTCCCTTTCTCTCTAGCACCCTTGTTTACACATTCCTTAGCCCTCTTACCCCATTCTATGCTCCCTGTATCAATCCTACTCCTGAAACCAGTAGAAATGTTTAGTCTTTTGTCAAGGCAAGGCCTAGATTGTTGGCAGAACAGCATATCAGGGCCTAAACCACAGAACACGGTCAAGAATTAGGTAACCCTTTGTGCTCTGAGGGAGATGAAGATGGGATGAACAGGGGGTCCCGAAAGCCCCCCGACTCAATTCTCAGGGGGTGGACCCGGGGTGGACCAGAGTAAAGGCCACAGGGTGGACACATCCGGGATTGGATGGATGGTGTTATAAAATGTAACATCTCAGGCACGGCCTTCGCGTGTCTTGTAACATCTTAGCCTTGGCAAAATAAACCCTTTCTTATCTCACCCCTAATTAACTGCTCTGGAGATTTTTTCAGCACCAAAATTCCACGGCAACACATGTGGCCTGACTTGTAAAGCTGCCTCTTCACTCCTTTCTGGGAAGCACTAATAGAAATACAAGTTATTAGCTTTGTTTTTGGGACATAGTATGCAAACCCTTCCTATTCTGTTCCTTCAATGTTTCTCCTTCTTCTGTTTTCCCCTTCAATTTTCATATTAATATGCAATGTTAGGACATACAATGACAAAATCAATGTACTGTTGCCTCTCCCTATCATTTTTGGCTAGGGACCAGCATTATTGCAGCTTGTAAGTTCTGCATTAATTGTTTGCTCTCAATCAAGGTGTGCAACTCTTCCTTGAAGTCAAAGGAAAATGAGTGTCACATAAGCTTTTTTCAGAGAAAGGAAGACCTTTTTTCATCAGGCTACTACCTGAAAGGAAATGTGTTTTACATTTTAGATACTAGTAAAGAACAGTACACACATCTGAACTAGAAGCTACTGTAAGTCAGTGTGAAAACTTGCCTTCTAAGGATTTCTAAAATGTAGTGAAACGTTTTTGAGCATGGAAAACTAGCTTGCCTTGTGGTTCCAAGTTTTCTAATTCCTCTGAGTGCTTCTTGCAGGAATTCCTGCTCACCTGGTAAGTCTGCTCTGAGAGACAGAAGGGAGCTGACCGTTACAGAGGTGGCACAGAGAGAGATGCTGAATGCTGATCATCTCCACCTCAAGGGCGAGCTGGAGCTGCTTGGCAAGTCTAGAGGGGGAAACTACCACCAGGTTGTGAGCCTGTTGCCTGTTTATTTTTTCCAGATGTGACCGATGAATTTGGACTGAATTCATCAGCTTCAGAGTGGCTGCAATCATGTTTTCAAGAAGCTCATTCTTAAGGAATAAATATATTACTTAAGTTTACTCCTGAGTGATTTGCCTTAGCAGCTTATTGACAAGTAATTTACCTCAGAAGTCATGCTTGCTTCACCACCCTGTATTGCAGAGGCACAACAAACATATCTGTCTTATTCCAGGAGATCCGTAATCTGTGGGAATTTGTACTCACAAACCTGAGAAGTGCAATTTTCCTTTTGAATTTTTATTAGTGTTTCCTTTTTGGAGGTGCAAACCTTGCTCCAGAATAGTCTGCCTAGGGCCCTTTGCACTCAATAAAGGACTGACTGATTTTTCTTTATGTAGGTGATTGAGAACTGACTTACTGATAAATTCAGAGCTAAGAAATATATACTACTGGATTGTGTTCTTCCTGTAGGAATAGTAAAGTTATATTGTATATTGATGTAGGTAAAAATTTGCAGTACTGTTGGTTTTTTTTAAAGGGGTGTATAACTGCAGGGGGAAACATTTCCCACATAGATGGCAGAGCAGCTCATTCATATATTATAGCACTGCACATACACATGTAGACGACAAAAATGTGTGCACACAAAAGTAGAAAATATGTATATTTATGGTTGTTTGTAACATGGTGTTATTTCTAATACTGTACACCTGTTTTCCTTACTGTGTCTCCTCCTGTACATCCTAATTAACAGTAAAAATAATGCTTTCATAGCTTTTTTTTTTTTAAATGCTGTCCAAAATTAAACAGCAGTTAAAAGGATAATAATGAAATAATACAAATAGCTTAACTTAGCAGATTCATAGATAATTTCCCCCTTTTTTTTTTTATCCTATTCTTCTATTTTCTTGGAGTATCAATGCCCAGGCCATCTGGTTCTGGGAGCAGTGACAACCCTTCAGGCTAACAAACAGAAGCTGAAGCTGCTCAGACTGCTACGGTGGCCACCTCTAACAGATCCATTGTTCTCAGGTGTTAAAATTCCCTAGCATAAGATTAGATTTATTTCATTTCTTATTATCACTAATTTCCATATTGAAGGAAAAAAAATTAAAGGGGATGTGGAGGAGAGTGAACACACCCAACAAAAGTAAACCCAGATCAGAGATAATAAATATTGAAGGAGCACAGATTGGTGCAGCTGCAAACAGCATTTTCATGTTGTGTACTAATAGTTGATTGGTTTGTATTTATATAGAGGTTATTTTTTTTGTATAGTGCTTTGTATCAATTCACCTGTTCTACTTCATTTTAATAAAGAAAAAGTTGGTTAAAGAACTGTGTGATTAAGCACTTGGAGACTATATGGCCAAGATAAGGAACAGAATTGACTTTTTTGCTTGTAAAAAACAAATAAGTAAATGACAAAGAAGAATATCCTTTAATTTGGATGTATGTATTTATTTTAAAATGGGTATAAACTCACTGTGATTTGATTGACTGGAAAATGTCTGTCATACTGTTTACAAATAAGATCTTTCTTATCCTGAAAATTGTTCCAGACCTCAAAAAAAAAAAAAAAAAGAAGACATGACAGCAAGATTAGCAATTAATTCATGGCCCTCTTTAAAAGTAGGTTTGTCTGAACTTGTAACGTTGTAAATAATTACTTTTATATCTAATGTGTTACACATGACATTTAGAAAACACTACTGCAAGACAATTCAAGAACAAATTAGACCAGAAGGAAGAAAGAACTGCAGGAAAGACTTTAATCAGCATTCATTATTTAGTCCTGTGTTCTCAGAAAAATTGTATATGTCAAATACAGGCTTTTAATCAAATAATGATTAAAATATTCAGGTCTCACCAATGTAGTTTAGATGCATTGACCCAAATTTCAGGCGTCCAAGGGGAAAAGGCTGCAGTTTGTGCAGCTGATAGAAGAGTTCAGTTCCCACCCCCTGCTGTAATTAATTTAGCCAGCAATCCATTGTTTGGTTTTTGTCACTTTTTTTGTTTTCAGAAGTTCCCCGTCTGCTGTTCATACTGTGTTTTAAGATAAACAAGACAATCTTTTTCATTTGTCTGTCTTTTTCTTCTCTGTAGCTGACTGCCAGGCCACCTGAACAAATCAATGCTCACAAGGTCCTCAAATAAACATGTCTCTTGGTTTGGGTAACTGAGGTTAACTGGACAGAGGCAAAGGAAACTCATTGCTCTTCATTTTGTCTTCTTTTGTAGTTAATCTTCTGGATTCAAAAACAATTCAAGGGGAGCTGGGCTGGATCTCCTACCCATCACATGGGGTGAGTTCACCAGACTGTGAAATGGAAAAGTGCTGCTACAGACCAATGTGCTGTTTAACCATTGTTTCCTCTTCAGAGGACACTGCAGTAATGCTGGTTCTTTGGAGTTTCAAAAATAGTCTCTAAACTTGCAGTAGAGAGCTCACATAGCCATGGTGCCTTCTCTTTACAACATACATCACACTCAGTGTAAACTCCAGGAAGAGCTCACTCTTAGTGGAGCACAATGAAAGCAAGAGGTGCCTTGAACAACAAAAACAACAAAAAGCTCTCTTTAGGTACTATTGCTTCCTCTACTGTAAAATGTATTCCTAAAAGGTATAATGGGTCTGCTTCATTGTATTATTTCCTAATTTATTCAGATGGAAGTAGCAGAAGGTGAAAAATGTGTGGACATAAGTGGGTGATGTAAGTACTTATTTGGTAACTTTTATGCTGAATTGTTGCTGAATTGTTCAAGTACTTTTACTTATTACTTAAAATATTATCAAAGAAATGTCTAAATAATGTTCTAGAGGGTTGGTTTGGGGCTTTTTTTTGTTTACCTTGTATCTAGAGCTTGTGAAACTGGACATTCTCTTTGAAGATATAGAGTCTTAGAACATTTGTGCGTTTGAACTAACTCCATCATTTGTACAAAACTTTTGCCAGCAGTCTCTTTTAAAAAAAACCTTATAACTTAATATCGTGCTTATCTGTCTCGTGGTGCTGATATCTGGCCACTCCACAACTTCAAGTCTCTGTGGAATCTGTGTGTGTATTTGTGTGTAGGAACAAACCATTCTTCTCTTCCTATATTCTACTTTACTTTCATTCTACATTCTCCTCCTGTTTTGTCACTTGTGCCCACCCTTAAAGTCCTCTATGGCAGCCTTATTTTAGTTTTCCACCTTTAGGATGACAACTCCTCTAAGTTTTCATGCATCTCTGTCTGCCTGTGTCTTCCACCCAATGAGTAAACCTCTCTTAGAGAGTACTGCCTCTTCTAAATCCTTGGGGAAAACTGTCACTAGTCAAGAATCCAACAACTGTCCTTTTTACAAACCAACCATGTTGGTGTTGGTAGGTATTTGCCCATTGGTTTGTCTACAGGGTTAAGAACATGCAAATTTTGGGCTTTTTTTTTTGCTTTGGTCATCTCTTAATTCACCTTTTTGCTTTTACAGAGATTGATGTTAACAGTACCTTTGCATCTCTGCCTTGTGGGACGCAGTGGTTAATATTGAGGTTGTGCCTTCTTGATATTACGTATTATGCAGGTGTTTAGCAGTGTTTAAGATGAAGGTTTGGTTTATTTTTTGAGTTTACACATGGACCTCTTTCTGTGTCTCTGAATAAAATTGTTCCATTCTCGTGGGGAAGAAGTGGGAAGAGGGTTCATGTTTCTTTCCAGGGGCTTTTCCTGCTGACTTTTCCCAATAAGAAACATCTCTAAACAGGATGTCCAAGAAGGAACTCTCCAGCAATTTCTGGCTCATCAGGGTTTTTTTGTTTTGTTTTGTCTTCACTTGTATTTTTTTCTTGTTTCCTTTTTTTTTATTTCTTGCAAAGCCTTTCCCCCCCCTTTTCTCTCCCAGCTGCCATGCCCCCTCCTCTGCTTTACTCTTCTGCTCTGCTCAGCTCCTTGCAGCTGTGCAGATCTGCTGCTCCCCTCCCTGCAGCTGTGTCTCTCTTGCCTTGAATGCCTAAAGCAGTTGGTAGGGAATGATGCGGGGTATCTTGGGGGCTATAAGAAAAACAGATGTGCTGCATTACCCCACCAAAAAGGGCCCCCAGATCTGTCAAAGGAATTTTTTTTTAGCTCCTGCAAGTCTTTTGTCAGGTAAATCCAGCACAACTTGTTTGTGTGTAGCTGTACATGTTGTTCCTGTTTACTGCAATATCCATGGATATTGAAACCAGAGTAAATCATGGAATTGTACTGATGTTCTTACAAGTTAAGGAAATTCTTAGTTAAAAAATGCCTAGTAGTAAATTAATATAGGTCATATGCTGTCACTGTTTTTGTAAAAGAACTGAGTCTCTAAACTGTAGTCTTCAAAATACTGTGAAATTTTAAGCTTACATATTGAAATATAAATGTAAAGCATAGAAATAGTAATGTTTATCCTGTCCAAATTGGCATTTTGCTCTGAAATGGTGACAACTTGAACACTGTGTGAAAGGGACGCCTTCTTTCTACAGCCCTTTATTTATAGTCAATTAATTAAACCTGGTAAATATGGCTGTGTCTGTCTCAGAGCTAACTAAAATATGAACTTAAACTTCAGTGGAAAAACATTATAATAAAGATGTCACATCATATTGAAAGATTGCTAATAGCATGGTGGTGATTTACAAGGTAAAGCTAATAGAGCTGCACTTGAGGCTGTGACTCACAAATGAGAATATTGGTGTTGTGCCAGTTCCTCTCAAACATGCAGCAGTGTTCTCATAAATGTCTGTATAGCAAGGCTGGTGAGTGACAGAATTTTAAAAAAATAATTTAGCTGAAGTGTTTATTAAACCTTTTACTAGGTTAATAATTTTATCCTATCAATACATGCTATTAATTTATTTCTGGCAAAATGACTCAAATTGATTGGTTGTCATTTTCAGCATTCAAGGGTTCTTCTTTATTCTTTTAAGTCAGCCTCAACATGGGCATATATAATAACAGCTTTCCAGAAATTCCTGAATATTCATGTTAAGGTTTGTAGCTCATTTGTATTCAAAAGTTTCTGTATCCCACATAAGAACCCTGTGTTTTAGACTGTGGTTAGTAGTATCACCCTGTAAGAATGTGATCTCTCCTTGAACCATCCCACACAGCCACAGCCTTGGCCTCAGTAACACTGATCTGGTCAAGCTCATTCAAACCCCTAAGTACAAAGCATCAGCCCCTCTAGATAACAAGGCAACAGAATTAAAAAATATAATAGTGGGTTTTGTTGACTGGCAGCAGCCACAAGGCCTCTATCCTGTCCTACCATCCCCAGCACCTGCCTAGGCAACCTTTTTGTAATGCCAATCAGTCAAATACCAGCTCCATTTCTATAGGTTTCATTAAAGGGGGAAGAAAGAAGAACTACTCAGTGTGTGCCCAGCATATTATTGATATGCTGATTAAGCATAACACAAATGATCATTAACCGTAATTCCCATAAATTACAGCACAGATGGGGGGGTTGGGAGGATAAAGCAAGTCACTTTAATAATGTACAATGGAAACGTGATGGATAATTCATACAGGGCAGAAAGAGTACAGTCTAAATCCTGCTCTGCATATTCATGTGAGGAGTTGTATTGGTTTCAGTACTGTTTTTTAGTAGGAAAGATGTGTCTGACTCCTTCTCCACATTCTTTGGGAAGTGAAAGAAAACCCAAAGCATTTGTGATGTAATGTAACATGTAATATAAAGTGTGTAACATTAAAAAATACATTTGTGACAAATAATCACAGTCTGTCGTTCTGCAGTCACCCAACTTGTGACCCAGTCTTTATGTGTTTATTAGTCAAATTTATGGACTTGAAATTTTGTGGCACTTTTTTTTACATAGTCAATAGAAAAGTAAAAGAGAAATTATGCTTGTTTTGTTTGTAGCTAGAGAAGAGAACTCTCTGGCGTTTTTTTACTGTCATGTAATAGATAATTGTTAAAAAAGAAACCAAACAAGTCAAAAAAACCCCTAACCAAAACAAAACCAACCCTAACACAAAAATACGCAACCACAACGTGTTCAGCACCTGACCAAAGTTAGTAAACTGCAGGCAAAATTTAAGACACTGATTGGGAAATAAAGATACTGTCTTTGATCTCAACAGTTTTCTATCTCTAAATTTCTTCAGAAACATCAGATTTCTTTGAGAGCTGGACATACTCAGTACCTTAAACTTTTGGGTATGTACTTGAGCTACTGACTGTACACTGAAGTATTTTGAAATCTGGTGTGAATAACTTTGTTTTATCTCAGTGGTCCCCCTGATAATGATGATTATGATGATGATTTTGGTAATGGAAACCGATTCATAAGGATTAGAGGAGAGAAGGATAAGATTCCCTGCTCCTGTAATAGTTTGTGCAGTGCTAGGAAGGCTAGACCCTCCATGACTGAGATTAATGAGAGTTTTTCCATCAACCGAAATTGGGTTAGAATCAAAAAAATCCAAGTGAAAGTGAGAAAAATGCCTCCTTTCTTATATTTCAAAAGCCTGAAAGTAGTTTGTCACATTAGACTCTGTTACTGCCTACCCAGGATACTGGCAGTCTCCTTGGCTTCATTTGTTCTGGTTTCAATAGTTGGATAATGTGTGGCACTGTAGAAATTTTTGGGTCTTTTTTTGTGGGATGTCATGGACACAGTGACTACAGAAGTGTCTGACTTAAATAAGCTTTTGGATATCCCTTGTGACTAGATAAAGGTAGAGGAAAACTTGTGCAGCGTTGTATCCTGGCTCTGATTAAGGTGCCCTCAAATAAATGACATTCAGGAATCAGTCACTCGGGCCACTGTGAATGGAAAGTTTCTCTGTTTGAATAGAAGACGTTTTGAAGATTAATAAGTATTTCCGTGAGTGGTGGAAATAATGAGGTTTGTTTTCCTGCACCTTTGTGTCTTGCTGTTAATTGCATCCTGTGATGGAAGGTTTTGTATTTTTTTTGGTAGGTCCTTAATGCCAATGGGTTTCCTACTGTCCTGCTTCAGTCTTGCCCTCTGGGCACACACAAAGGTTTTCTTGCCTGCACGTGCCTCATATTTTCACACCACTGCAGGATCTTAGGACAGCTGAGCTGTCAAAAAAACTTAGAACTGGCCAACAAATACAAAAATTTTTGTAACACCTAATTTTAGTTTTCTTTTGATGCTGACTGACATCTCAGTCTGTGTTCGTTTTTTGGCTGACACCAAACTTGTCAGCTTCTAAGCGGTGCTGTATTGAAAGTGGGCAGTGTTACTGAAATCACTGTGTGGTTGTGAAAATGAGTTTCAAAGTAAAGCAAATGATATCAAACGATTGGCACGAGCCAAAAGAATGAAACTGAAAGATATCTTTGTAAAATAAAATTAAACCCTTGCTTTAAAAATGAAAACAAGCACGTTGTGCTATTATACACTTTCTTTTTCCTATTCATTAGCAGTGGAATTTCCTTAGTACTTCTTAAAACAATGTGTTCTGTTAAAATCAAGATTTATCTATGTTTTGCCTGAGCTCTGGTCTCCTTAACTTCATGTGTTTTCTACTGTCGCCCTGCCTTTCACAACTTGTGTATCAAGTCTGAAATGCAAGCACAGACTATTTTGACAATGGAAAGTCAAACGAACCACTTGGGATTCTGGTTTTGTGAATCATAGACTTTGTTTCATCTTATACTGAGTGGCTGATTGGGAAAGTAAATTTTTTTGTTAATATATTCTTTTTTATTCACTGCAGTATATGCTTTTGAGGCACACAGAAAGTATTTTTGTTTCACTTTATTCTCCTTTTTTTCAAAATAATGAAAGAGATGATGTTGAAAAAAGAGCACTTTTACTAAAGCTTTCCTAAGTTTTTCCCCTTCACCTTCAGTTTTCTGTAATTAAGCACGTGCTGTTTCTCATTGTTTTGACTTTTTGTTTTCTTCCTACAATAATGAAACTATTTGAATGTATTACTGTAAAGTGAATGATTTTGCTTTGGAGAGAGACATTTAAAAATCTGCCTAATTTTTGAACTAAAATATCTTCATTCACACTCAGAGCCTTGAATCAGAATGCAGTGGTGGTTTCTTCAATCAGTGGGTGCCACTTTTATACAAAATATGAACAAAAAAAATTATTTGTACTGTACTTTTTCCCCCTCTTTCTGATAAGCATTACTTCAAGCTATGAGATAAAAAGATTATGCATATTACTTCAGAATTTTATGTATGCCTGGTCTTGTGAGGAATTATTACCAGAAAGAAATGTCTTTTTAAAATGTCATATTCTTAAGATGTGTTCTTTCGATAATTGTAGTCTGTATTGCATTCAGTTAAAAAATCAATGTGATCGTAACAGTACTATTTTGATACATTTTTAAAACAACTTTTAACTTGATCTAAAGTAAATACTGTGTTAGTTTCTATTCAGTGATGATTTTGAAGGGAGGGAGAAAGCCTTTCCCCCACCACCACCTTTTTACTGTTACTTCAAATTATGAGATTTCTATTAAAAAATAATTGGAAAAACAAACAAACAAACAAAAAAAGAGTACAATAAGGGCAATGCCCTTGTACCATATTTTATAATGAAAAATGCAGACAACCTCCCCATATTTTATTAGCCTCATCAGTCGTTTTATTTGCTGGTAATAGGGTTGCTGAAGGTTGGATATCAGTTTGCTGTGGTTTCAAAAAAAAAAAATTAAAAAAAAAGAGGAAAAGAGAGAGCAAGTTTTGGCTTCTATTCCAAGAGTTAAATAAAGATCTTATTTAAAGTTGGAAGTGCAGATACTTCAGCTTCCAATTTTCCTTTTTAACTTTCAAAGCTTAGAAACTACATCATTCTCCTCATGGGCAGAATTTTATTTCTGTCAGCATAAAGACAGGCCATTTGTGAGAAGTTCTCTCAAATGGTCTCATTGCCATGAGGTATTTTTCCTTCTGTAAAGAAACACTTACTTCATATTTTTATTCTTTTGTGCTGAATTTTTTTGAATAAACTGGAACAGAACAAAGTAAATACAATAGCTGTCATGAAATGCAACATTATTTATCACAGGGGCACACTACAGTCGATTTTAAGACTGTTTTTATAACATCAAGCCCACAAGAAAAGTAACTACAGTCTCCGCTTAAAAAGTGCCCATAAATGTTTTCTCCTGATAGCTTTGCTGTGGGTTGTGCATTATATTTATGGTCTAAATTGTTTTGGCGGGTAGTTCAGTCTAGATATCTGGGGAGGGGGGGGGGAGGAAGAAAGAAAATATATCCAATATATTCAGTGTGAAATGATTGTCCGTGCAGGAGAGTATTTTCTACGATGTAAAACTGTGCTTTTAAAAGGCGTCAGTGCACTGATGGCTTTTGCTGAAACAGCGAGACGGAGGATGGTCCAAGGCAGGAGACACACATGTCGCTTTATTTCCTCCCTCCCCAAGTCTGAGTTGTTTGTGAAACAGCCTGAGGGCCGTGTTAATTAATTTTCGCACACTTTAACTTCTCGGGAGCGATTTGCGAGCCCTCCTGTTCGGCTTCGGAGAACGCGAGGAGCAGGACGGGCAGGAGGAGCGAGGAGAAGCGTCCTGCGCTCCGCGGGTGTTGGGGGGGCACAGAGAAAGCGCCTTCCTCGCTCCCACTTCCAGGATCCCTTTCCCTCATCGGGACCCCTCTCCGGGGGCTCGGGGCATCCCCAGCCGAGGGGTCGCCCCAAAACACCCGGCGGGTGCCCCGTCGGGGCGGAGCGGACACAGCCCGGGAGCTGCGTTGGAGGAGGAGAGTGCCGGGGGGGCATCACCCACCCCTCTGCTCCCCTCCCATCCTGCTGGGAGCCCTCGCTTGCCGGGAGGGTTATAAGCTTGGTGGGGTGTTTAGGGCAGCGTTTCGGATAAAGCTCGGCAGGTGGCGATGTTCCTTCGGTGTCCCGCACCGCCCGGCTCCCGCACGGATAGACTTACCACGACCTTCCCTAGCTGCTGTGGGTCCCTTGGGGGGTATGTGCAACCCCAGACCGTAGCAAGCGGCCAGTATTTCTGTTCTTGGTGTCCATGGTTTGTTTTGGAGCAGAAGGTGTTATGGTGAAATGCGTGTCTTGTGTTCGTGCTCTGCTTTTAATCAGTGGTTGAGCTCTGTGAAGGATATGCTGGGGTTAAGGGCTCTCTGCACTGCCTGTAGATACTATCTTCTACATAATATGGTGATGAAATCTCGGAGTTTTGCTCTGTGACATTTGGCCCTTGCATCTGTGGATTAGTTTTTCCTGCCTAACTGCTATTCCTCGATGTGTGTCTCAGGCTGGAACGTTATTTCCAGCTGTTGGGTTTGCAGAGGCCCCAAAGGATAATTAAGACATGCAGACTGATTGCTGGTTGTCTGTTAGCACGAGTACAAATGGATGAGTGCTGTGCTGCAATGTGGTTTGTGCCTCGTTGCATAAGACAAGTAGGGGCAGTCAACACCATCCTTCCTCGAGAGCCTGACAATTGATTTTAGTTAGACTCCAGGGAGAAAACTGGAATCGCTCTATGGTCTTGTTTTTAAACCAAATAAAAGCCTAACCCCAAAGTGAATCTTTTAAATCTACAGGAAAGTTTCTGTTTACGGTAGCTGAAACTTAGTTCCTAAATTGGATGTCAATGTTTATATGCTGTGCTTTCTGAAAAGAAAAGCTAGGCAAAGGTAGGAATTAATAGCCCATATGGATTGTTTATCTTGGAATGTTACAGGTAGATTTTGACCACTAATCCTTTAATTAGTGCCTCTTTAGACTTCATTGATTTCAACGAAAACATTGTATTGAATTAACCTGTTTCAAGTTAATTCACCCAAAAGTTATGACTGACGGGAGAAGGTGACATTGTTAGTGTTGGCTATGAACCAGGCTGCATCAGAACCTACTTTTCACTTGGAATCTTTATTAAAATTTGATCCTGAAACATATCTTAGTTTCAGAGACACAGATTATCAGAGAAATATTAAAAAGGTGTTTAGAAGAGTTGCCAGGAGGTCATCTACTCCATCCAACCTCCTGCTCAGGGCAGGACCATTGTTCAGGTTCTGCCAGGTCAACAGCTATGGTTTTGGATGACAGAGTCTGGGAAGCCTCTGAGCATGGAGATACCTCAGCCCCTCCAAGGCAGCCTGTTTCAGTGCCTCACAGGCTTCTGGTGGATAGAATTCTGCCTGAATCTCTCAAGACATAGTTTGTGGCTATTTTCTCTTCTTACACCATCTGTTACTGAGAGCGGTTTGTGTTAACTCACTTTCAAGTTGTTGCAGTCTGTAGTGAGATCATTCCTTAGTTTTTTCTCTTTACAAGACTGAGCAAACCTTGTATCTTTGCATCATATGTATTTGTGCTCTGACTGTCTTGGTACTGAGCAATAATATTAGGTCTGATGCCATACTGGCTTCCTTAACAGGAAGGTTAATGTGGAAAACTTCTACTAGGATGGCAGGAAAAAATCCAAGAATGGGATGAAGTAAGAAAGTTTTATCTGTATAACTGATCTATTGTTTCAGTCTAGAAACAGTTCACAAGCAACACTGTAATTTATTTTACATTCCTTTTACAACTCAGGAATTTAACAACTACAAGCTAAATGGGTTCTGCAGGGGTTGTTTTCTTGAAAAGAGTTGCTAACAGCATAATATGACTTATTTCTCCTAAAAATGAGAAGTCTGGCTCTATACTAGTTTGTGACCCAGAAGCTCTTATAACAGGAGACACGTTTGTCCAAAATTTAAATGTTTTCAAGGCCTTTTCCAATCTTAAGAGCTTATTCCATTATAGCAAAAACACTTAAGCTTGCATTTTCTGCTCAGAGGGGAGACTTTATTTGTTTAAGATTCAGTAACAGGAGTGCTTTTTGAAATTGGCTGTTTTGGAGTTTGTTTAGTTGTTTGTGTTTTTGGTTTTGTTTGGGGTTTTTGCTTGTTTGTGTGGATTTTGTTTGTTAAAAAACCAAACATGTTTCCTGTGGGCGAATAGGACACAAAAAAAGAGAGCTAAGGAAATAATAGCAGCTGAACTGAAGGTGAGAACTCTGGGTATAATGACATTTAACATGCAAGTCCATGCGGAGAGATGTCAGGTGTGAGGGCGAGTAAAGAATCAAGATGAAAATCTACAGAAAGCAACCTGGATTTAAATTGCTTATGAAGCTATTTCTGCTACCTTCCATCTGGAAGACTTGGAGCTGCTTTCCCACATGACAGTAGGGAATAAAGATGCCACAACAACCTTCATGTTCCAGAGAAAACACAGGACCCTTTGGCTTCTTTGAGAGAGAGAGAGCTTGGGTTAACTCCTGGCTTCCCTGTGACTGACTCCTTTATTCATATTTCAGAGGCCGATTCAGTGACATTTGTGACTGTCACCTGTTCAAAACTCTGTCTTCATGAACCTCTGTAAATACTAGAAGTTCAAGCAAATAGGATTCTCACTTTTCCACTGTTCACTTATTGTTAATGCAAAATTAAAATCCCAACCAGGCCCTCAGAAGTTAATTTTCTTCCTGACTGTGTAGTATGATACATAATGTGCAATGCATTCCATCAAACTTATGGGATGTGTAACCTGGCAAAGCAAACATCGCTACTGGAACTTGAGGGTTTATGTTCCCTGGTATCCTTGTGTTACCTGTTTAACTTTCACTAATATTTTTGTGACACTTTATTAATCAACATAATGTATCCATGATGGTAATTTAATTTTGCTCCGAAACCTGGTAATAAATGTTTGAAGTGCAGAGCATTTACAAGGAAGTGTTTTAGCCTGACGAAATGTTTAGAGGAGAAGCTGAGCTGCACTTCTCCTGATGGCACTGTAATTCAGCCGTGTGTATTCAGAAGTAAATGGTTTTCAGATTAGAACATCTTCTTACAATGACAACATCCAGAGAGTGGATGTTAATCAGAGCAGTAGAAAAGTACTATATGGATGAAGGACAGGCAGGGGTGGTGAAGTAATGCACAAAATAAATGTGCAGCCCAGGTGGAAACTTTCCCTCTGCTTTGTGACTGATTTGCCAGAACCAGAGGACTCCTAAATTGCTACGCTCTTGTAGACTTGGAACTAACTGGAGGCATCTGCAAAGTACACATGTGACTAAAGAGAGGTTTTGGAGCACAGAGGATGGGCTTGGATGGGCAGACAACAGTTACCAATCTGGGAACAAACCCTTTACTGAACATCAGCACTGCCAAATGTTTAATTTCCGTAGTATTTTAAGAGAAAGCCATGCATTGTCTGTCTTGTGCTGTAGCAGAGGGTGAATTTTGGGCTACCCCACTTCTGACTTCCTGAAAAAATCTGGATGTTTATTTTAAAATGTTGATAAAGAAAATGCGAGCTGAAACTGAGAGAATAGAGAACATTTTGCAAATAGTAAATATTGTTCTTAGGATTTTAGGGAAGTAACGTCTGGCATGCTGCATTTTGAAAATTCAGTTGTTGCATATGACTGCACTAGTGCAATGTCTTGATTTAGAAGGTGGAGGGCAGCATTAAGCTCATAGAGCTAATTTACTAGGTTAAACTGCTATTAATAGAGACACAAAGTGAATGGCCTGCAATTTGTGTTGAATAGGCTGAAATGCAGTGACTTTGAAGACAGAGCAAAGAAAGTAAAGTTTTACTTGACTCAGAGTTGTGTTTTAACATGAAGAATGGCAGGTCTCCATATAGAAGGTGTAAAAGAGTAATCTAATCTGTTATTAAGTATATAATTTGCATTAAGCATATAATTATCTGTGCTTATGTCCTTTTAAAAGCAAAGAGAATTCAACAGTGGAGCAAGGAAGTTTCTGAACTAAAGGTATGACCTTGGACTCTTGTAGGGGCTGATGTACTGGATTATGTCTGCCATCCTATTTTATGTTAAATATAAAATGTATATTTAATTGTTTCTGACATGTTTGGAAGACACCTTTTTTAAACCATATGCATTTGAAGTGGTGCACGTTAGAGGTATTTACAAACACCGATCAAATGTGATGTAGGTTTGTTTAACCTGGTTTAGTAGTTGAGTTAAAGGCAGTGCTGTGACCAAATGTAAACAGGGTTTGGCGTGGCCACTTGCAATGTGTTTTATTTAGGAATCAGGTTCATTTAGTAACTAGAGCACTGCTTTACTTCTCTGGCTATGCCTGGCTTAGAAAAACTGATTTTAAAGATACACATTCAAATCTTTCTTTTGCATTCTGCAGTAAAACAGAGACTTTTAATTAAAACCTTTCAAGTTTTTTCTTTTGTTTTTCTGTTCAAATTCAGCAAAGGGTACTCATCCAGGAAAGACCTAGGAAAGGGACAAGAAGCAGTCTGCTTATAATTTCTGGTTTTGTTTTTTTTCCTCCTTTTTAAATAAAAATGTGTTTATAAAACCAAAAAAAGGGAGGAGAAGAGAAAAACAGAACTGCAAGTGATAACATTCCATTCAGCTTACCTTTTACTACTGAATTTTCCTTGTTCACCACTGTAGGAAGAACAGGCTGGTTTTCCTGTTTGTGTTTCTTGCCAGTGAGTGCTTTGGTGCAGTTGTTTCCTCTTGTTACCTACAGCAAGATTCTACCAACTGTATGGGAGGAGTTTGCAGGATATATGAAAAAAATTATTATAATTTAAAGAAAAAATGTCCATTTACACAGTTACAATATTAGAATTGAATCCTGCCATGTTTAACTTGTTCCATTAGGGAAATAGGTTTTAATAATCCTGATATAAATCCTGAGGGTTTTTTGTCTGTCCCCAATAACTTTTGCAGACTTTCTGATTTCAGCCACATTTAACTGGGGGGAGCCAGGACTCAACCACAGGTCTCAAACTTACTCAGTATGACCCCACAGAGGATGTACATCTCTGTTTTACAGCATAAAGCCCTAATACATGAATAGAATTAAGAAAAAAAAAACCTTAGAAATATATATTTATGTTTCAAAGCCGATGTTTGTATTCTAGCTATTTGAGTCCTTTAGAAAATCTCAAGCATGTGATTCTGTATTTGAAAGAAGCACATTAGGTATGCTCATACTCGCCGTGTTTTCCACTGAAATGTGATTCTGCAGCCTGGTAAAGAATTGCATTGAGTATTAACAGTATTTGAAAATTATGCAAAAGCATCAACTTCTGCAATATCTATTAAAGATACTGAAGACAGGGATCCAGGAGTAAAACATTGGAGGTGAGGGTGGGAAGTAACCAACTACTTCTTAATATATACATGATGCAAATCCTTTTATCTTACGTATGCCAGGTGACAGGGCGATGGTAGGTGGTCTCTCAGAACCCAGACCATAACTGGCATAGTTACTGAATGCTTTTAACAATGTGCAATAGTTGAAAAGGTTTACGTAGACAAACAGAAGAATAATGTAAAGGATGCCTGGAAGATTTAGACTGATAAATTTCCTAAACTTAATTCTTAACCACAGTCAGAATCCCTTTTATTCCAGCAAGTCTAACTCTGGGCAAGCTGAAGGCTGCACAGAACTCTTGGGTGCAGCGTGTGTTGAAGTTGTTAACCTGCCTGTGAACCCATGTTAGTTATAGGAATTGTGTCGAATTTACAAGTAACTAAGAGTAAAAGATGACTTCATATAAGTAATGCCCCTGCACTGAACATAACAAAGAGACTACTTAATGTAGGGGGATTGTGAGGTTTCTTTTCCTACCTCTGTCATCCTAAATGTGAATAGTGTTTTGTAAGTGTGATGAACCAAAATGAATATAAACTGTTACATTTTGGCACCGCATTTTGTGCCAGACATTGAGTGGGAGAAAGTCATGGCTGGAAAGGACAGAGGTTAAGTGAGTGTCTGAGGAGGAATCATTGGTTCAACATGGCTATAAATGCCTTTGTTGTGAAGACGGAATGAATACAGAAGTGCAATTAGTAACCACTGGTGGCTGGTGTGAGCAATGTATAGAGAATACTAGGCAACTGGAAAGGTTATGGAATGGCTAATGGCATTATTAAAATGATAATAAAGTAAGAATGCCAAAAGGTCAAAATAAATTATAAAGACATATTGTATTATCTGAGAGAGAATGGACAAACTGAAAAAAAAAAAGTGAAGAATCTTAGAAATAACCCAGAATAATTTAATTAATGGAGTTTGCATAAACCCAAAATTAGGTTAAAGAATTGTTTCAATGTCCACAAATCTCTAAAAATGTGTAAAACAAGAATAATGCAAGAAAGACGATACTGTACTGATACTGGGAATGGTTTAGTATTGGCTTTTTTTGGTGACATTTGGCATTTTGTGCACTGAGAGGATCAGGGATATTGGGGAAAACAGGAGATAACAATATAACAGGCATCTACAGCAAATGTTGTGCAAAAGGCGATGGAACTAAAGAGAAGAGCCAAAGAGAAGAAATTCAGGAAGGAGAAAAAAGAAGAATGAAAGACTCAATCTTTAAAATCCATAACTATGTATGAATAAGCTGTAAACTAAGAAAGAAACACACTTGGCTTACGGATTGAATTTTTTTGCCTGTTTTGAAAGTTTACCAGTGGATTTAAACCAGTTGACATTGCTCTGTGTCTTCAAGTCTGTTGTTTCTCTGTTGGTCAGCGAAGAGAGTAAATGAAAAACCAACAGCTAAGAGAACTCTCTGCTATTCCAAGACACTTTTTGCTGCTGCAAATTCTTTTTTTTTTTTCTCCTTTTCTTTCTCTTTTTTTTTTTTTTTAAGTCTCTTTTCCCCCAGTTCATCAGATACCTAAATGGGTAGCATGAATACAGAATCTTGGTTAAAGGTATTACACTATAAAGCAAATTTCTAATAGTTCTTTGCCTGCAATTTTATGGACACAGTAGAAGCTCTGTGTGGTCTTTTTTTCCTGTGACGGTCACACAAATGCAGGTGGCTTAATAGCCATGGACACACTGACTCTTGCCTGAAAAAGAAGTTGAAAAACAAAAAAACTCTGCAAAGTTACATACATTTAATACTGTATTTAGCCTTTTCTGTGTATAAACATATTTCATAGCCTTACAATACATAATTGTTGTCTGTGAGCTGAATTAGGTCTTGACAGTTCAAGGTTTTTTTATCATTGAAATCTGACATAAAAATCTTGTCTTTTCATTTAGCAAACAAGTTGGTATTTTTTAAAAAATTTTATTTTAGGAGAATCTTCTAAAATAAACTTATATTTATTGAACTAGAGCTTCTGTTGCTAAGCAGTGTGCTAGCATATAAGAGTAGCCAAATGCAATGTATATCAACTGAGGAAAACACTGTCAAGTCATGGAAATCAGACTTTTATTTTATTGGAAATTAGAAAAAAAACCAAATACAAACCAAAGAAGACTTGCCATTCCCAAAGAAAGCAGTAAATATTAAAAGAATTCAGTTTAATTCAAATGAAGGCTATAGACCAGATCATTGTGTTGATATCAAGTTCTTTATTATTTATGGTACAAGGTGAATATGAAATGAATTTGATAGTAATTGATCTTGTACTGCAATGTATTTACAACATGCAATGTGATATCTGCCTTCCAGAATTTACATGCTTTCTTATTGCTCTAAAACTAAAGGTTATTCCTTATTACTCTACTTCCTACTTTTTTATTAATATGAAGAGCTGAACATTCTGACCTTGCTCTCCTATTTTGAGCAACTCATTTGGTTTCACTGGCATTGGATGATTTTGCCTGTACCACTTTCCTCCAAATTTATCTTCAAGGAATTAAGTCTTCATTAAATGTCTTGCTTCTGAATTATTCATAAAAAATAAGTGTTAATGAGTGATTCCAGGTGCAAAAGTTATAACAAGTATGCAGAGTTAAAGTCTAGGTGATAAATCCCCCTACCTTGGACCATTTTACTTGCTCTGTGTTCTTTAATCTGTGTCCCTTTACTCTACTGCCTTTATTCCACAGCTCTGAATAGTATCCAGTAGTTTCTTTGAAAAGTCATCAAACCACATAGATATGATGTATTGTATAAACTTTGGAACTTATAAGGCATTTAGACATTAATACAGTGTTCATTTCTATCTAACTATTTTCATGATATTATTACCTCAGGCTTTTGGTGCTTGTTGGCATAGCAAAACTGTTGTAGGTATTATTCAGAGCTTTTAGGTGTTCCTCTGATCCATTCAGATCTGCTTTAAGGGCTGGCTGCAAGTAGTAGTCATATAAATATCTCTCAAATACCACTTTCACAGAGAAATAGAATAGTATCTGTCAGAAGTGTAAAGAAAAGCAGTCACATTGTACAAAATCATTTAATGGTTAGACTTTCATACTAGACGTAGCAGGTGTTATTTCAGACAACAGTTTCAAGGGAGATGGAATATTGTGTGCAATATGAAAAAAAAAATCAATTTTGTCAAGCTTAGAGTCACAGTATTTCTGATCTTGGCAACTTAATTTGAATAGACAGTGAGTGATGTTCCATATCACAAGCCTGATCAAATCCTGATTTCTAAGAGTAAGATGTAGTAATGCATCTCAGTATTTCTGGAGGGAAAAGAAGAATTATGGTGACATGTAATATCAACTTAACAGTTCTAGTCTGATTTGGTTCCGTATAAGAAAGAGTAGTTTTTATTTAGTTTTTGGTCTTACTAAAGGTTTGTGTATGGAACTAGTTTTATTGACCTTTCTGTGAGTTCAAAGCATTCATGATATGTAAGTCATGAGAACAGAATGTGCCTGTGACTGACAGCTAATTTGCAATGAGCTTTTCTGGGTCTGTGGCATAATTTCAATAGCAGCTGTAATCATTGTGGCTGAAGAGTTTGGATGTGTGTGTGCTTTAGTGATTTTTTTTTCCTTTTTCTTTGTTGATTTGAATATTACTATGGATTTTTTGGGGTGCAAATCTGATCTCAATTTTACTACTTTTTGCTGTAGCATTAGTATGCTGATTTCAGAGGAACAGCTCTTATAGCCTGTGGTTATATCACTATATTAGCAGAATAAATGTTTATTTTATAGCTCCTGAAATTATATTTTCTTCTGTCATGGTTTGAGAGCCCTAAAATCCAATCCCCTAGTCCAAGCCCCCCTCCCACATCTCAACCCAGTGTGAGATGGGTTTTCCAGACACCACACGAGACTCAAAATGGGGGGAAGGGAATATATTACAATGACTGTACAAATAAATACTACAATACATTACATACCATCTTAGCTATCTCTACCATGACATAAAAGTATTTACAATGGATCAAATCTCTTCTCCCCTCCAAATAAAAGTCCAGGCGGGAAGAAGGAAAAGATCCTTTCCACTCTCAGAGCAGCAGTGTCTCCAAGGCAGCAGGCATCTCTTCTTCTCATGCAGCAGCTGTAGCTGGATCTCTGCCAATACACACGAGGGGTATCCAAGCCCTCTCGGCCACTCGTCTCCAAGCGAGAGTCTTATCTCCCATTGGCTGCATTTCCCAGGACAAAGGGCGCTTCACCACGGTCATATCAACGAAGCTCAGGGGTCTTCGTGATGGTCCCTATCTTCAGGGGATTCAAGTCCCCTTTGCAGAGCTCCATGCTCTGTCTCAAGGCAGCGGGGGGGGCGAAAGCCCTCCTCTGCATTCCTTTGACCATCCCAGTCTAGCTTTCCAGGACACCTGAGCTTTTCAGCTCCTTTCTGCAGTGCATGCTGCAGCTTAGGACTTCCAATCAGTAGGAGTCCATCTTCTCCACTTAGGAGAGGTCACAAAGGAGTTTGGGGGTTTTGGTTTCAGTTCTTACCCCAAAACTCTGTCTCTGTAGAGCTTAGTTCTGCTCTCTCTGCTACTGGCTCTCTTTCTCTCGGACAGCTCTGTGTCTTCCTTGGCTGCATGCTGTTTGCTGCTCCTTATCTCTTCTGTCTCTCTGCCACTGTTCCTCCATCCAGTGTTGTTTTTGCTGCCGCTTCTGCTGCTCACAGTGGAGGAAAAAAACTTCCAGCTTCTCAGTCACAGACCTCAGTCCAGTTTAACACTGTTCCAAGTCCCTGCAGCCCCCAGCTGGGGGCTGGGGGGACCCAGCCCCCAGTGGGGCTGCTGCTGCTTCTCCTCATGGCTCTACAACATGACTACTTCTTTAACAACTACTACAACTGCCTTCTCTTCCGGTCTGCTTGTGATATGTTTATATTTTGCAGAAGTGCTCATTGGCTCAAAACCTCAAGGGTCACCACCCGTTGGGATTTACCATTTTATAGCTTCAGGTGGAAAACTGTTTTCCCCCCACCACATCTTCCCAGACAGTGACTAAATCTAAGTGAGTAAAATTGCAGTAACAACTAGAATCCTAACGTAATGAAGATTTGCTGGTGTTTTGATACTAATATATATTAGGCCAATTTTACAAGGTTTGATTATTCTTACAACTAAGAACCATCTTCCCTTTCCTTCTCTTTTTTTTAAAGGCATAGCAACATAGTTGGTAAGTATTAAGTATTGCTATTTCTGAAATGAAATTAGTCATCTTTGTTATTTAGTGATAAGTAACGAGAGAAAATTTGTTCATTACATAGTTGCTGTATGCCTCAATGTTTTCTTTGGGGAAAAAAAATTAAAAAGAAAGGAGAAAGAAAATGCCAGCCAGGGGCTGGCAAAAACACTACGGGTTTGTTGTGGGGGGTTTTTTTGGATATGAGAAAGTGAATAGGAAAATAATTTTTAATGAGAAAGTAATTTTCTGTTTCCTGACCATGATTTGTACCAGTTGCTGGAGTATAAAATAAGAGTTAAAATTTAAACAAATGATAAAAGAAGTGAGGTTACTGAGGCGTGGAGTTCTCACCTGTGGCAGTTTGAGCCACATTAGAAATCCAAAATCCACTTTCCAGGCTTCCCGCACCCCTTCCCACAATTTATCTCAACACCAAAGAGAAAAAACTTTCAGGCAGAGGCTTCTATAGGGGGAAAGGGGAAGTAATATACATTTATTTACACAAATAAATACTATACAAGCTAAAAGCAACTATATATATATATTACACTTCTATCAGTCCCTTCGAAGCTTCTTCCTCAATTAGTCCAGGAAAAGCCTTTTCAGGCTGATGGGTATCCAGTCTCTCTCTCGTGGGAGTGTTCGGGGAACCTGAAATATACACGATCAATAGCCCAATATCTAGCAACTAAAAGAATTAGCAAAAGAATATCTCACTACTCTCCTTGGGACAACAGAAAGTCGCTCTGGAACGATCGCCGGCAACCTCCGTCTCCCAAGGTCGGCAAGGCCTTACCAGGCCTCGCTCCCCAACAACGGACAGACTCAACAGCAGGGAACCTGCACCTCCAAGCCACTGGAAGGAAAGAGAGCAAAGGCCTTTCCTCCTTTCTTCTTATAGCCTGGCTTACGTAAAAATCGTAGGGAATACCGGGTAAATCTGGGCACTTCCCTGGTTACAAACTGGTCACCAAGGAAGGCCTAGACCAAACTACCACATCATCTGAGGTTTTAAACTTTGAATTGTGATTTTCTTTTTTTATCATGTCATTAAGCATGTCTCAAAAATATAGAGTCTTCATATTTGGAGACCAATAATGTGTGTGACTGTTGGTGCTTTGCTCCCTGGGCTTGATTTTCAGGTTTTCTGTAAGGTATTTTTGAGTTGAGAAGTTCTTTAATCTCCTGGTAATGTGACACATTCTAAACTGCAAGTTAGTGTTTTACTGTGGTGGTCTTTGTAAATAGGAAATGGGGTGCCAGTAAAGAGCTTCAGGTAGGAAATTTTGTTGCTTAACTAGTAAACAACTGTTCAAGGAGTGATTCTCTGGAATCATTAACTCAGTTTAATAGGGTATTAGACCTACAGTTGCAGAAAAGTTTTGTGAAAACTCTATCATTAGGCCCCTCCAAAGACCTGTCAAAAATGTAACTTGCAGCAAAATCCAAGTATTTGAATTTTTGTGACAAATTGTGACCGTTAGTCTGCATTGCATAGAGTGGAATTTGCATAGAGTGGAATACTATGGCACTTGAAAAATAAGTTGCAATTTTCAAAAGACATCATATTTCTTTAGTAGGTAGAAGTGTAGCTGGATTTGACTCAAGACAGAGTTTCAGTTCAGCAAATACCAGTGTTTGAGTTTGGTGGAATTATCTGAGCAAAAAGCTGAAAAAAGCAGCAAAAATGAAACATTTCAGCAGGTGAGTGGGATCATTTTAGAAAGAATTTTATCATTTAGAAAGCATTTTATCATGGAGGATTGAGGACTGTTGGCCCTTTTAAAATATTTTTAATATAAGACTTTGGGTTCCTCAACAAAACCATATTTAATTTTAATTTCTATTTGTAGTATATGATCTATAGGCCTTGCCCCGATATGTTTATGGCTGATAACATTTATCAGCTGTAAGAATGAGACATCACATTTTTGAGTTTTAGCATTTTACTTACGTATATTTGACTTAGAGTGCTTGTGCATCTCCTTTCATGGACAAATAAATGTATATCATAAATCAGAGAAAATCAGAAAAAGAATCATCTTTGTGCCTTTTATGGCTTTGAGTTTGAGACTCAATTTTCTTCCATTCTTAAATTTTCATGACTCAGATGTGACTTCAGCATAAAGGCCGAACATGAGCCTCCATAGAATATTTTTGTAGGAACCAAATAGTTACTGTTGTGTTTCAGTCACATCCATAGCTGTTAAAGTTCATATCATTTGAAAAAATTATGGACAATATATTACAGAGGAGGACTGTAGTGTGATAAGAGAGCACAGGATATTAAAAGAGATTATATATCAAAAGAAAGAGGGAGATTTACTGTACTCAGGAACTGCAGCATGGATGTGGAAAAATGAAAACGGAAAATTAGCTTGCAGATAAAAACCTCCAAACAGTTGAAGGTCAAACACTGACAAATTTTGCATTTGAGTGATAGATGGGCCTTTGTCCCTTTCCCCAGTGTTCTCCTGCTCTCTGTGCTTCCTGCACAGTGGCCAGGAAGGCCGAGATAACTCCCTTAGTCCTCTCCTAAGGCAGCCTGTGGATACCTTTGTGTCTGGGCCATGGTTAACAGAGGCAACAGTGCAATATACATTTTTCCTGGCATTCCTGAAAAGTGAATTTCAGTCTGTTCTCCTATTATGAAATAAAACAGCCAAGCAGGGGGGGATAATATGCCTTTTTGTCTTTTAGCACCAGCCAGTCTTTTTCACCCTGAATTATGTGTTTCTCTATGTGTAATCGACACCACAGTTCACAGCATCTCTGAATTTGTTCCACTTTGTCATAGATACCTGATACTTCATTGTCCTGTGGTTTTTAGCCTCCTTGTGCAAATGCAATGAATAGGATTTTATCTTTTTTTTCCTCTGTAAATACTGATTTACTCAAAGCAGATGTTTTGTGACAAATAATTTGAGGATGTAACGTGGAAGAGACATGAAGTAAAGCTTCTTGAGAGCAGCATTGTCTGGAGAAAAACGTAGAGGCATCTGGATGAAAAAATAATTCAACAACATTGGTGCCATCCTAGTTGGAAAAACAAATATGTTTATTTTGATGAAATTTACTGACAGAAATTTATTTAAGATGACTGTGACATTACAGTGGAGTTTGCATTATAGTTTATTATACTAATTTGTTTTATGGTAAGATTTCATTAGTTTCTAAACAATCTCTAGATGTAATAAAACAAGGGTGAAATATCTGTAGGTAACTCCCGTACTAAAAATGAGTGCTGTGAGGACTATAAGAAATGGCTCTAGATGAAAAGGAACAGGTGGATCAGAAACAGGAGGAAATCTTTCAGAGACCAGTACAAAAACTCATTCCTTACCCCCCCTACCCCAATAGCTTTATAGCTATGAGGAATGTGGTTGGTAAATAAAGAGAAGGAAACACTGTGCCTTACCGTGGTGCTGCTGAAGTGGTGTGTGGGTTAGAACATTTTGTGTTCTTGGATCCCCACCAAGGTATTTCACCTCCCTGTTCCTAAAAATGGGAGTGTGTGGCTGGTGCTTCAAGCAGCAAAGTTGTATTTCAACACTGCTGTAGAAAGCAACAGCATAGAATATGTCTTCAACTTATTTTTGCATCTCTCTCCTGTTACCCAACACATAAAATATATAAAAGAAAACTGTAGTTAGAAGAACTGAGGCCATAAATGGATACTCCAACACTGTAGACGCCCACACCAGGAGCAGAGAATGGAAACGAGTCAAATACATTCTCTGAAGGACTGATCTCTACTAGTTCCATCTTATTAGTTATAGAGGTACTGGAGCAAAATGTGTGAAATTAGTGGAAATCTTATTAGTATCTACATATTCAATAGTTTACCTCAGCTATTTAAATCTTACTGGGGTTATTTTTGGAAAGAAGGCAATAGATCTCTAAAACTGTGGTCAGAAGGTGCACTTCGTGGCATTTGGTTGTTTTTTAGCTTTTTCATAGGGAATTTGTGGAATGTAGCTGCAAGAAAAAAGATTGTGGTGTTTTTGCTTGTTCGCTTTAGCAACCAATATGTAAGTATGCTGGAACAAGCTATTTGTTTCAACTTAAGCCACTCTTCTTTCAAGGAATGCAGGTGGTCTTCCTGCTTGCCTTTCTTCTCAGTACCTGCCTCATTTCAGACCTTGTAACCAGGTTCCACACAAAACAGCAAAATAAAATGGGAAAGTAAGCCACTTTTCTATCCCCTGGATGCACAGGTTGAATCCCTGAAGTACATGTTCTTATATGTTGTACAGCCTAATTTTAAAACTCCAGCTAATGGGGGTCCTTTGGGAGATCTTTTCTTGACCAGCTTTGTATCTCTTGCTTTTATGAATTGTTTGCTGATAATCAGTCTCTTGTTTCTTGATGGGATTTTTTTTTTAAATGAGTGCTTTGTGAATTTTATCCTGGTGAATCACATGAAGTAAGTCCTTTTGTATTCCTTTAAATGGCTGTCATATGATAATTTTGGTTTTGCTTTGTTTAGCAAAAATATGTAGCTCTCTAACTCCAATTTCTTGTATCAGTCTACCTGATTTCCATTTTTTCTTTGGTTTCTTTGTCAGTGTTGAACCCTTTGTGTTTCTAATAGTAAAAAACAAAGTCGGTGGTCATTCCCCTGGTTTTGAACTGATAGTTATGATTTGAAGGAATCTAGAAAGTTTTTCTCCTTAATAAGTGATGATCCACAATGAAGACAAAGTCAGATGACTATGAGAATGTGAATGTGTGAATTAACAGTGGTTGCAAAGGGACTGCTTGAATGAATGCAGTGAATCATACAAAGCACTTAAAAAACCCCATAGTTCTTTTTTTAAAATAATATTTTATTAATTATTTAATAATTGCTTGGATTCAATTTGTACACAAAGCTGAAATTACACTAAGCTGTGGTAAATTAGAAATATGGAGATAGTAAAAAAGGGATTTATATTTGATTTGGTTAATATTTGATTTATATAGTAAGCAGGAATGCCAGGCACTGTTTATGACTTGAAGGGAAAATAGCTGGTTCATATTTTGATATAATCTAAGGAAACCCTCCTTGTTCTGGGTACATAAGAACCCTTCTAAGTTTGGGCCTTGACAACTTGATTATCTGTGACTCCAGCATATTTGAATTAAAGAACAACAGGAAATTTCATGAGTCTTTTTCATAAATATTTTAAAGTAATAACTATAGTCTTAACCCTGCAATTTAAAAAATGTGATTCTCCATAAAAAAGCAAATTAAGCCAGTACAAGATTTAAACAACTGATTTCAACATAAACTGGTTGCTGTCTAACGGAACTTGTAATACTTCCATTTTATGAAAATTGTATCCTTTCATTTGCCACTTTAAAAACCACAATGTGACAAATAGAAAACAAAGTTGTTTTGTTCTAAACGCCTTCCATTTCTTTTATTGTTTCAGTGATTAGCATGCAGATGCTTCTAAATTCTATTTCATGATTTTTAAAGACTGATATTAATTCTTCTGTTGCATATACAGCTGAGACACTAATTTCTGTGTGTATATATCAATTTAGAATTTCATGTGTGCTGTCAGGAAAGACGAACCGTGACCACTGGTATTTATACTACCTATTAGTTTTAGTGATTGGGAAAACTTTGTTTATGACAAGATGTTCATAATAAAAATCCTTCTGCTTTGAGGAGCAGTCTATACCTCACATTGAAGGTGTGTGTGATGGATAGAAAAGAGCTGAGAGATGAGTTTAATGCCTTTGTTTTCTCCTTGTGGAAAATATAAGTTGAAAAGGTCATTTGATTTCCAAAACTTAGTCTCCCATGGTTGTATTAATTCCGTCTTGAAGGACCTGGAGATACCTATTCTAGAGAGATGTATTCTCTAAGTTGTAAAGTGCTTCCTTGCTCCTTATAGCAAACACAAGTAGATTGGCAAATAAATTCAGCAGTATAAGATCCATAATAGTAAACCAGCCACAACAAAGTTTGACACAGAACTGAGATGACACGACTGCCAGGTCTCTCCACAACAGGGAATTTGTTGTGTAAAATTGCAGGTGTTCCATGATCTGAGCACATTGGCGAGAAAGTCCCTGAACATGAAATATTTTGATAATAATCACTTTAGACCTGCAGTGTTAAACAAACTGGATCAACTACAATCACAAGAGACTTGAATGACATGGCAGCCATTTCCTATAGAGGAAATGAATTTGCATTCTTCCCTTTTCTGTATCCATTCTCCAGCATTCCCACCTTTTTTCAGTTGACTTTGTCTGAAGGCACAGATACAAGCAGTTTGTCCCATGCAGTTCAGCAGGAGATGCCCTAACACAAAATAATGTGGTGCAAAGACAGCCAGTGCAGCTCTCTCTGTAAGTCAGGTGGGGATGCCAAAGCACTCAGTTCTGCGAGACGATCTGCACCTTCATCACTCACCCCTTTGGATCCCACTGCAATTAATGAGCGTGCTGTCTGTAGAATTAAAGAGATACTTCTGAATTTGGAGGAGCAAGTGTTTAATGAATTCATTTTCATTGTTTTTTCTATTTTTAAAGGAATTGCACTGCAATCTTTGGGTTTTTTTCCTATCATGTTTGTGAAACTTAGGAAGGGCCAACTTAGAACATGTTAGTTTGTGTTGTCTCCTGTCTAAAATCTGTAGATGATGCAGAATTGTGTGTCAGCTTTAGAACTGGTCATAGCATGTAAACTTCATTATTATTTTAGGAATATCTGAATTTAGTAGAAGAGTTATTTTGTGATTAATGCTTTAAGTAACTATCCAGAAGACAGCTTTTCCTGTGTGTGTGTTTTCTTTTTAATAATGTCTTACATTTTGTTCATTTTGTTATTGAATCTAACTTTTTTTTTGAAAATATCTGCTTTGATATTTTTGGTTATCTTGAATAAGGAAAGTACATAAACATACCCTTGGCTCCCAAGGCTTCACAACTTAGCTGGTCTGGTTCCTGCATGACTTGCACTGTTAACTGAACAGTGAAGTATTTTTTGTCCCTGTGAGGTCTGATGTTTGAGACATCGAATAGAGGAATTCGTAGATGTTTTTTTCTGAGTAAGCAATGCTTATAATTTGTGCATTAATACCTCTGGCTACTGTTACCATATTTCCTGTTGTCTCAACAGTGAAGCTTGTACTGTGTTCCCAAACTGGAGAGTATTTAGGAATTATCAGTAGTACATACACTTGCTTTTTTTTGAGGTATATGTTTCTTCTCCTGGAAGTCTTCAGGGTGAGTTTTCCTTTTTTTTCATCAGTTTTTATTTCAAAGCTGTAATTTAAGGAGTTAAAGCAGCACAACAACATAGGAGGTACATTCATTACAATTAATGGAATAAGGCTCCAGTTCAGCAAAATCATCTACACCTTCATCACTGACCCCTTTGGATCCCACTGGAATTAATGAGTTTGCTGTCTGTAGAATTAAACAGATACTTCTGAGTTTGGAGGAGCAAGTGTTTTATAAATTTTGGTTTTGTTGTTGTTGGGAAAGTTCTCTTCTTGTCTCCAGAAGGAGTCAGAACTTTAATAGGGAAAGTTCAAGGGACTAAACCAGCTTTAGTTTTGGAGCATCAGAACTTACTTTGAGGTTGAGAGAAGGAACTGTGCTTTTCTAAGAACCTTGTTTGGCAGCCTTAACGTGAGGCTGCATGTGCTGACTTTGTCTCTGAAGTTTTTCCTGTTAGCAAAGTTTGTTGTCAGGCTGGGAAATACAAGGGCATGGTTAAAAAAGAAGGAACCTTGTTGACATTTCACTGGAAATTTTTAAAGCATCAGAAAACTTCTAATGGGAAGGTTAAATGTTGGCATCGTATTAAAAAAAAAAGAAAAAGTAATCTTGAACTAATTTAAAGTCCACAATTAGCTGGGATCACAGGTGGAAAGAAGTTTTAATGATAGCCTGGCCCAGGCCTTGAGGTAAATTATGCATAATTATTCATAACTGCTATTTTTGGCTTGCTTGCATTTGTCCTAGACCTCTGCCCAAGGAAACAATTTGAAATAATTAGTGTGTAAGTGCACTGACAATGATGAATGAATCAAATGCATCTGGTGCCAAACACAGATCTTGATAAGAAGCAGATAACTTTGGGAACTGTGGATTTTTTGTTTTTAAATTTCAGAGACTGGGAACAGTTTGTTCTTTTTTTTTTTCTCTTCTTTTTTTTTTCAGACTGACATGTTCAACATAGAAAATTACCACTCATTGGGCCATGATCAAAGTACAGCTTGGAATTCTAGCATTGGTAACATGAAACAGGTCTGCACACTGTGTGTGCAACTATTCAGGGCAAAGAAGATGAAGGGGGTGTTAAGGCAAGGAACATTTTGAACACACAGGTCAAAAAAGCCAAAAGTTAATGTTACAACAGCAAAAATGCGTTGCTTACCTTACACAGGTTGCAGACATGTTTTACCTAAATATACAGCAGTGTAAATACAGCTGTGTGTCATTATTTAGGGCAAAGCAAAAGCAGACACAGTAAGATGCTGTTTGGATTCCTCTATTACAACTCAGTTAAAAATGCCTCTGAAGCCTTCAGGGGTGTTTGTTTCTTTCTCTGGCTTGAATGCTCAGTTTTTCATCTGTGTAATTCACTTTACATGGGTTTAGATGCAGGTGAACATGAGGCTCTTTTTAAATTAGGAGTTTTTAATGAAGAGGGGAAACAACTCATTTCAATTAGAATGCCCTTGTCTTCTGGGCTTCTACACCGAGTTAGCACATCTTTATCTTGTTGGACCAGTGAAAGAAGTGTTTAGTAGTTTTGAATTTGTTCATAAAAAATTGATTAAAACATTGATTAAGGCACTGCTCAGATCAGTGACTCAATTAATTGAGCTGTGACCAGCAGTCTCTCAATGCAGAGATTATTTGGCATCTCCTTATTGCCTTGAAATTATAACATTGGGAGTAAAGTTCTCTGCAACACATGTGGCTGTAAAAAAAGATTTTTCAGGCTGAAATGCAAGGTATACATTTGATGGAAGAGCTGAGAAGCTGAGACAGCTGAGCTGTTTATTCACTTTCGTCTCTGATTTTCAGGTAAAATTCTTACACTTGAGGATTTAAATTTTGCAGCTTGTTGGATGCATTGTCTTTTAAAGGTGTTCCTTGGTGACTTGCATTTGACCTTAAACTCAAACAGGATGTGTTTAGTAAGTCTTCCAATTTTTAGTTAGTCTTTAACCATCTGCTTCTGTATATAATTGTTTTTCTAGCGATTTTCCCAGTGTGAATCCTAATATTGCTCATAAAACTTACAGCTGTTTGGGTAGTGCAACTGAACTCTAATGTTGTGATATCTGAGTTTTGAGATGTAACGAGATGCTTTTGGCAGAATATGGATCTAGAGAAGTTTTTAGCCTATCTAAGCAAAATCCCTGCTCCTAGGAGAAGTTCTGATAATATGTTTGCATGATCAGGTATTTTTCCTGTAAACCTCTTCAATGGCCATGTCCAAATTGCCTAAAATCACGGAAGTATTTTGTTTCCTTGCTTGTTTTTTAATCTCACTGGTCTCTGAATCTGCTGCTTGGTCTTAATGTGGGGGGAGGAAGAAGAGAGCAAATATTGTGAATAACTGTATGTTCAGTCTTTATTTGATCAGTTGAGAAACTTAAAAACCGACAGGGAGCCAAAGTATTAGATGCTGACTCACTGCACATGCACCATTCAACTTGTACACTCAGAGGCACAATGTCTAACTAGTAAAGGTCATTTTTACTCAACAGGCATCCTGAGATATATCTAAATAGATCCTGCATTCCACTGTACAAAATCCAGGGGACCCTTGACCCGTGGCCAAAAGCTGGAATACAACTTTTGGTTGCCCTGTAAAACTGTCTCTCTCCAGAAGTATCTGAATCCAGAGCAGATCTTGCTATTCATCAGGATTTCCCACTCTTCTGGAACACAAAGGTCCTGTGGGAAAGAAGATACATAATCACCTAATTAGGTGATAATGTGTGTGCACAGTGGAGCAGAGTTACATTTCCATGTCTCAAAGAGCATCCAGTTGGTTGACATTTCAGTGGCTTTGTGAAAAATGAGAGGAAATGATGTTGTTTTCTGCAATCCTGTCTTTTTGAAGATCTGGTGGGGCTGGTTCCTTTTAGTAGGTGTTATGAGCTTTTCAGTGAAGAGTTTGCAGCTCTGGAATCAGCCCACCATTGATTTGTTTTCTACAGTCTCAGGATCTTTTGACCTGTAGGGAAAACCCAGCATCTGGACTTATCTCTGCTTCCACCAGTACCACTTGGTGTTCCATGGAACATGGGGAGAGGGTGGTGTTTTTGGTAGGTGAAGGTGATAGCTGATAATGTAGTAACTTTTAAATTATGGTGATTGGATCACTGGAAGAATGCCTTTTTTAAAACTGGAAGGAGCAAGATAATGAAAAAATAGGTTGTGAGCTTTTGTAAGTTGTTCAAGCTGCGTATAATCACAAAGTTTATGTAAGTTTTTTACTTTCTTGAAAGCCTTGCCACATGTTGCAAAATGCTAATGCCAGCTCTGTTCTTCGCTCAGCTGTATTTCCTTAAAATGGCTTAAAATGTAATGAAGCTCAGGCTGCTTTGCCAGTGTTATTGAATTATATCTGAGCCATTAAATTCAGTAGCTTGTTCCACAGATTGCCCACAAATGTCCTGTGGCATCTTGCCTTCATAAGCTATGGCATCAGTCTCGTGTCCATTGTCATTTCTTTTGCAGAGTTTCAGAAATTATTCTAGTATGCACTAATTTTCTCACTTCACACTTTTCATCTTCCTTCACTGCCCCTTGAGACCCCAATCCTCTAAAATTTATCTGAGTCTTACCTGTTGGTTTAGAACCCAAAAGGTGTCAGATTAGCATAAAAATCTTACTGGACCCTAAAAAAGTATAAAATGACTTTCTGCAGCCAGCTTCTTATTCCCTAAATGCCTGATGAGGCTCATATGCATCATGAGTTACATGGAGTGTATTGTACTAGTGAAATATCACTTATCTCTAGACACCCTTATCCTTTTGCTGAATTTGGATGGCATGAAAACACCTTGTGAAAAAGGCTGAAAGCCTTTGCTTTTAATGTGTTTTTAGAGATATTCATGAGCAAATGTACATACCTTCAAAAGCAAATGCTGCTGCCAGTATTACATGCATAGGAACCTCTTTGTCAAGTATGCACTTTACCCTCAAAAAAGGATTTTTTTTTGTTTGTTCTCTTCCTATTAGCTGTGGCTTTGTAACAGTTCAGTTCTGCTGTTCTTTGTCGTAGCTCATAAAAAGGAATATTTAGGAGATTTTTGATTGTAGGTAGATGTGTTTCTCAGTGAAGTTCCTCAGTGCACATGTTTATAGCAGGTTTATTTGCTATCCAAAGAGGTGAGTCTTGGTGAATATTTCTCTTTAATTTGTCATTGGGGTCAGAATGATGCAAATATGGATTTCTCAGCTGATGATTAGTAAGACCATTTGATACTGCTGGTAATTAAAGCATGAAAATCGTATTGGGAATGCCTGCTGTCCTCAGTAATGTATTAGAAACGTGGCAGGTTCCCTTTCCTGGTGTCACAATGTAAGGGCAGAGATCTGTGGAAAAAGAATTGACTGCTGAAAGTATCAAATATGAACTAATGAGGGAGAATGATGTTTTCTGGGAGAAAGAAGTGAGTGCTCTCATGCTGAGTAAGAAAAGGCAGAATGTTTGTCAGAGGTTTTTGTGTGTTTTTTGAACCTACCATAACTGATGTTTAGTTCTTGAAGGTTTTTTAATTTACTTTTTTAAATTATTTTCTACATAAAAGTAGTGATGCTGCAAGGATTTGAGAGCTTAGAGCTTTACAGGCCTAATTTGCTTCCTGGGAAAAGAACTGAACCCTGAGTTGAGGGAAGATAACTATTTCTCTTTTGTAGCCATTTAGAAAAAAATATTGAATTTTCAATGCAATGAAAATGAGAAGCTTACCAGACTTAAATAACTAAATAATCTAGCCTACAAAGACTCTTCAGTGGTCCTAAAACTAACTGGATTTTTATAGGTCATAGAAATAAGAGTAATTTATTCTTTACCTATAAAATTAGTCTTCCAAAGTCACATCTATATACAGCATTTCACGTGATTTTTGTTTTGGCTTGGGAAAATACTTTGTTGTAAATTGTCATGTAATTTGAAGTTATTGAATTTTTTTTCTATTATTTTTTACAGTGTCTTAATTTCCCAAAAACCAAAGTGAGAAGGATAATTTCTCTGAAGCAACAGGATCTGGTTTTTTGCAGATGGAAGCATAGTATAAATAAAAGGTTTCTTTGAGGAGGAGGATATGACAAGGTGTTCTTTGTGGTGGATAAACCTATTTATTGTTACTGTTGAAGGTGTCACAGTCTGTCTGTGGACCAAGATAATAGCTGCCTCAAAGTTTATTAGGCATCTTTTATGCCTGCTAAGAGCTGCACAGACATTGAGGATGGTGATGTGTGGGTGGGGTTTTTGGTAGTAGGTTTGATTTGGGGTTTTTTGTTTTGGTGATGGTTTTTATATGACCTTAACCATTAAAACCTAATGGTTCATCCTGTATCCCTGCTGTTCATTGCCATACCAGGAGCTCATTTTTGGCTTACCCATCCTCAGCTGTTACCAGCTGCCTAATCCTGTTGCCTAAAAGCAAAGAAAATTTGCTGGACAATTTTAATATAGTAAGGTTGAGAGCAGGTCTGTAATTATAGAGTTCTTTAAGATGCACAAAATATATAAGCCCAAGTATTTAGGATAGCTTTTTTTTTTAAATAATAATACTAGCTATTATCATATCTAATTGGATACACCCAGCCTGATAATTGTCTGTCCCCGGGACCTTCCTCAGACCGAATTGGGTGGGTAGTCTTCCACAACCACTGTTTCCTCCCATTCTTTGTCTTCCTCGGGACTTCTGTCCTGCTTGGAACAAAATCAAGGATTCTGGGCTTCTAAATGGCTTTAACTAAAGTTATATCAAGGAATATGCTAGGAATATCTTGTTCTGGTACACTCTCTACAGACTAGATGCCTTTTAGCTTGCTAAAAAATCTCTATCTATTGAAAACCTTGACGAGAAACATCAAACAATCTTTTAGAATTTGGTACAAAAGTATTTCATTAAAAGCTTTATCCTAAAATTACTACAAGATGCTAAAAGCTACATTAAAATCTGTATACTTAGGGATCTGAAGGCATCAATTCCACTGGTTTGCAGTGCAGGGCAGAGGTGGGATGCTGGGAAGGAGAGGACACTGGCAGAGGCATCCAAGTGCTGCTGACAGCCTGATAATTAACATGCAATTATTTGACCGAACTCAGCCCCTCTGTGCCGCTGGTGCAGCCCTGGACAACAAAAGTCACACATGTGTCCTTCCTAAGCTTCATTAACTCCTTCAGAAGAGAGAGCGCTGCTTTGGCATATTAATTAGCTACCATGCTTTCTTTTACTCCAAGTTAACCCTTAGTGGATTAAAATTACTGATAATTGCAAGGCTGTTAGAGGTCTGTTTATGCAAAGTGTGCTTAAAGGGGCTTTGCTGTCAGGGTGAACAGGCAAATGGTTCATATTGTTTGGTTGTGCTTGCCCCACACTTCTCTCCTTAAAAAGAGGAAGAGCAAACAAGTAGAAAAAAAGAAGCAAAGATAAATCAACAGAATACCGAAAGTTACTGCTAAGGAAACCAGTTCTTCTTCACTGGAAAATAAATGGAATAGTGAAAGAGTGGGCTGATATGACGTTAACTTAGGGAATATCTTTTCACCTATTTCCTGCACCGTGTTACAATGTATTATGCTCAGAAGTTATCAACTTTCAGTAAGTTCAATACATTTTTAAAATTTTTTATGTGTCTGCTGAAAAATATATTGTACTCCCACAAGAGTAAGATTTTGGATTGTTTGAAACTTTTTGACTGAAGTAAAACCAAAAAAAGCACAGGTTAAACTATGCTGCATCTCAGGGGTTTTTTTTGTATAAATGTTTAACATTGTGCCATATTTCATATTTTTCTTTACAGGTGTAAGACAAAAAAACCCCAAATTTTTAAAAATTATTTTTTATTACAGCTTTCTTTTTTTTTTGCCTTTTTTAGCCAATGAAAGCAAACAATGCTTTCCACAAAATGTTCTTATGACACTTTGCTTCTACTTTACTCCACTATTTCAGTCAAAGAATGGAATTTCTGTATAGAAAATGTCTCCGTTTTCAGAAAATGGTGTCATTAAAGCTGGCTCACTCCATCTGCATGTACAGTCATTTGTATTCCAATGTTACAGAAATATCCACTTGAATTTTCTGATTTCTCGTTATTTTAAACCAGGACATCACAGTTATTGTCAACCAGGACACTGATGAAACATGAACTTCTGTTTTGAGAGGTGTTGTATTGTTTTTACTGTGATAATTCACTGTAGAGAGGCAGAGATTTCACAAATCTATGCTATAGAATAACATCTACCATTCAAACAGAACACTTTGTATGTGCACAGATGAGTCATTCTTAAATATTCCCATTATGCCTTGCACAATGGAATTGGTCCTTCTCAGTACTTCCACTTTTCATGTAATAAATGTAACAGTAAAAATACTTTTTCCTGAACTCGTCTGCTGCAAAAAAAGTGCTGTTATCTCACTTTCAGGAACACTAAACTTTCTTTTTTTTCTTTAGGTGACCTACTTTGTAGGGTAGATATTTCTTAGAGTTCTTCCTTTTTCCACAGCCAATCTACCTGTTTTGTTTTTTGTGTAAATCTCAGTTTCTTTGTCACTTAGTACATTCTAAATAACATTAATTCTAACTAAATCTTCAATTTTCAGTTAGTGCCATATTTTATGATCATAAAACAGAAATACTAACATGGATCTTAAGTTTTTCTGTGAGACAGATTTTTTTATACAAATATATATGTAAGTTCATCAATGCAGAGAATAAGATTGTTTTGAAAAATTTAGAAATTAACTTTTGATTGGCATGGTATTTACCTTATTGTAAGAGATTTGGGTGATTGTTATTCTGACTGTTAAAAGATGGAAAGCTCAAGGGCACGTGTTATTTGCCAAAAAAATGTTTAAATACCTAAAAATAATGTACTTTCTAAAGTGGGAAAACTCTTCATGATCTGCTACTTTTTCCAGAAGACTTCCAATAAAAGCAGCCTGAGTTTTTGGAATGAAGCTGTCGTGGTTTGAGAGCCCCAAAATCCAATTCCCTAGTCCAAACCCCCTCCCACATCTCAACCCAGTGTGAGATGGGTTTTCCAGACACCACACGAGATTCAGAATGGGGTAAAAGGGATTATATATTACAATGACTGTACAAATAAATAGTATAATACATCATATACAATCTCACCTATCTCTACCATGACATAACAGTATTTACAATGGATCAAATCTCTTCTCTCTCCAAATAAAGGTCCAGGAGGGAAGAAGGAAAAGATCCTTTCTACTCTCAGAGCAGCAGTGTCTCTTCAGAGTAGCAGTCTCTCTCTCTTCCATGCAGCAGCTGTAGCTGGGTCTCTGCCAGACCCTTGGCCACTCGTCTCCAAGCGAGAGTCTTATCTTCTGTGGGCTGCGTTCACCCAGACACGGTCGCCTCACCACGGTCATATCAACGAAGCTCAGGGGTCTTCGTGGCAGTCTGTATCTTCAGGGGATTCAAGTCCCCTTTGCAGAGCTCCGTGCTCTGTCTCAAGGCGGTGGGGGGGGGGGCAAGGTCACCCCCTCCGCATTCCTTCTCTGAGCTTTTCAGCTCCTTTCTGCAGTGCTGTAGCACTCCAAGACTAAAAGTCCATCATCCTCCTCTCTCTGGGAGGTCTCAGAGGGGTTTGGGGTCTTTTGGTTCAGTTCTTACCCCAAAACTCTCTCTGTAGAGCTTAGTCCTGCTCTCTCTGCTGCTGGCTCTCTTTCTCTCTTCCTTCCAGGAGTTCTCTCTGTGTTGCTGCATGCCTGTCGTTGCTGCTTGGTCTTATCTCTTCTGGCTGTCTGCCACTTTCTCCGTCCACTGCTGTTCTGCTGCCGCTTTTCAGTATCTGTTGCTGCGGCTCACAGTGGAGAAACATCCCCCGGCTCAGCTACAGACACTTAGCCCAGTCTTACACTGCTCCAAGTCCCTGCAGCCCTCCAGCCGGGGGCTGGGGGGGCCAGAGCCCCCCAGGGGGGCTCCTGCCCTCTCTCCTCGTGGCTCTACAACATGGCTACTTCTTTAACAACAACTACAACTACTTTCTTTTCCGGTCTAAGTGTGATATGTTTATATTTTGCAGAAGCGCTCATTGGCTCAAACCTCAAGGGTCACCACCCCCTGGGGATTTACCATTTTATAGCTTCAGGTGGAAAACTGTTTTCCCCCACCACAGAAGCATGTGACAAAGGGACATGTGTTACACACTTGTGTTATATGACCATCATTCATATATTCTGACACCTTTTCAACTTGTCACAAGATTTTATTGTTTTTACTAAGGGGAATTCTATCACACTGATATGGTTATCATCTTTCACTGGCAAAGAAAAGAAAAAAAAAGGTAAAATTGAAGTATTTTTCAAATAATGACCTCAGCTACACAATCCCAGAATTAGTAGATGTCCTCCTGTCATTACAGTGTACTCTGTCTTCATTTAATACACTTTTCTCCATCAAATCAGGTGGCCGTGTGTACCGTTGGTGACATGGGTTTGGCCACCCCCAAAGTGGTTTGGGGATTTTTTTGTCTCTGGTGTTTTCTGAAGAAATGTCCCTGTTTGTAAATATATATATATATATATATATAAAATTTAATACTTGATTTTTAAAAAAAAAAAAACCTTTCTGACATCTATTACCCTATACATGCAGATGACCACAGAAATATGTTAAAGACCAAATTGTCTTAACCAGAACAGTTGGACATGCTTGCTTGTGCTGTTCTTTAGAGCCATGAGAAGTTGTTAAATGCAACCTCATTTCATTCTTCCTTACTTGGATCACACATGTGCAGTCACCCCAGAATTGATGTCTCGATTGAATTAACACTGTTTAAATAAAGGGCTGCCAAGTAGAGCCTGGAAATAGTTAATAGAAATTGTGTTCCTACTATGAGTTGAGAATACTTTCCCTGCTGATGAAGGAGACGGGACCCTCAGGGTACAGACTTGTGGAATAGAAAATGCTGTTGATTGAGTCTGAGGAATCATAGAAGAAAGTGTCTGTGCCAGTGCTTTTATGTAAGAACAAAAGACCTTGCACAGGTATTCAGCACAGACTCTGATTTCTCATGCTCTGTTGAGATCAGAGTTCTCTCATCATAATTTAAAGAAAGAACTTTGTGACCTGAGATGCTGTAAAGTGTAGTAACCAAGTTCCTGATTTCACCTTAAATCCCCTGCAAGCTGGTGCTGTTTTCCTGATGTTTGTGCTGTGCTGGCTGATGGTGTTGCTGAGATGGACAATTTCACTCGCATGGTCAGATGGGTTGTGCCAGGCACGGGATGGTCTTCTGGGATTCAGAATGAGGTCGCTCTGTAAATTATGCAGGAAACCAGCAGTGCTGGATGTTAAACTCTTTGCTGCAGTGTATGGAGTGAGACCATTGTGGAAGAGTCTAGAAGGTGATTCTGTAGATCTAGATGTCTTTTTACCAAAAGGGCTTATATTTGGGTCATGATGAACTGATGATGTGCTCATGGGCAGACAAATCCAATTTTGCTAAGTAAAAGTTCCCAGTATGTTGCTCCTCCTAAGGTGCAGAACTTTGTCCTTCCCCTGGTTAAACTTCATGCTGTTCCTGTCAGCCATTTCTCCAGCCTGTCAAGGTGCCATGGAATAGCAGGATGACCCCCTGGCATATTAACCATTCCTCCCAGCTCCGTGTCATCAGCAAGCTTCCTGAGGGTGCACTCAGCCCCACCATCCAGATCATTAACGCATGTTGAACAGGACCGGACCCATTATTGATGGGTTCCTCGGGTCTTCCCTAGTCCCCTAGGAACTGGAATTAGCACTTGATGATTGTTGGTTATCACACTCCTGTGTCTTTATTAGGGGCTGGAGATGTTTTTTTGTTGTTTTTGGTTGGTTGGTTGGTTTTGGTTTGTGGGTTTTTTTGTTTGGGTAGCTGATTTTTTTAGTTTTGGGGTTTTTTTTTTGTCCTTGCTCTGGTTTTGGTGTGTTTTTGCCAGGCTGACGTGCAGGTGGATTTTCCCCTGTATCAACTCCCTAGATTGCCACTTTAATGCTGGGGCAGGGAGCAGAAGGGAAGGTAGGAGTGGGGCAGAGCAGAATCAGCACTTAAGCTGTTGTAAAGCCACGATAACATTTATCGAGCAAGTTCAGTCAGTTTTCCATGTGGTGATTAGAGGTCAGATGCACATTTCTGAACTCTTCACAAGGAAAAGACATCAGAGAGAGAATATTCTGATGAGGTAGTTTGTTTGAGGTGTTTTAATTTCAACTTGGTGTTGCATTAGTCAGAGAGTGGTTATTTCTGAAAGATAGTGAGTGAGTTTTAATTTATGCCTCAGAACACTGTGTTAGACAGTCTTGAAAAACAGAAGCTCGTGTCCAAAATGTCCCATCTCGAATGTTGCAAAATTGTCAGTCTTATATAAATTGTCATGCTCTGCATGTGGAATTTGACTGCAAAGAACACGATTGTATTGCTTCTATATTCTGTCACAGCCCTCTGATTTAATTAGGGGTTGCCTTCCAGCTTTTGGAAAGCTGCAGAAATTTGCTTCTCTCACTCTCTGGCCTCCATTATATCTGTCTGCTTCTTCACACTTCCAAGTGGTTGGGAATATTTCTAGTACAGACTACCACCTTTCTGCCCACCTTCCATTCTTTCTTTGATTCAATAACAACTTTCTTTCCTCCTCTCCTTTGTCTATAATATTTTCTGAATCATACCCACTATTGCATTGGATTTTTTTATGATTGTTCTTTTCCCTTTTCTTTTTGCAGCAGCATTCTTAGTTAGCTCTTTCTTGTCACTTAATGTCATCTTTGTTGCCTACTCTTGTAAACCTGACATCCTTTTGTCCCCACTTTTTCTCTTCTAGGTTTCTTATACTTTTAACTTTTCTTTTTCTTTATATTTCCCAAAAATCTGTATTTTTGTTTTCTTTCCACTTGGAAAAAAATATCCTTGCCTTTTGAGAAAGAGCAGTACAAACAGTTTATAATTTGTTCTATGCAGTTGGGTTTCTTCTGTAAAAAATTTATTCAAGCTGAGATTATTCATAAATATCATTTGAATTTTTCATGTGAACAAATTTCAGCTGCGGGAGGCTCATGATGAGACTTTGTGTGATTAATCTTACATATTGCATGCTGATTTTTCTGTTTCTTTGCTAATATTACAAAAATGTTGTCAAACTTCTGTCTAGGAAACTATTTTGCCTGCTTTTCTTGTCTGTTGCTCCTCCACCTCTAGGGAATAAAGCAAGACCATTGCTAAAACCAACATGTAACCCTGAAAAAGCAAAAGTAAACAGAGACTAACTTTGGCCTCTTTTTTGAAGTACTGCCTGCTGTTAGTGCAGAGAGAAAATAAAAAAATAAAAAAAAACCACCTTCTAAACAGTCTCAGTAACAAAATTACAGTTTTATACTTGAATTCAAGAACCTGCATAAATGCAAGGTAACATAAATCATAATTAAATTGTGCTTTTACTTTCTCCTCACCCTTTTTCAAAGCAAAAGGCTTTTGTCTTTTCTTGTCAGTCTTGCATTTTTTATGGGAAACTGAGTTTTCCTACATATAGATATAGGGATATAGAGTATGGCCTTTATAATGAAAAATGATGCCTCATTATATATAAAAAAAAAGTTCTTGTATTTTTAACTATTTGACCTCTCTGTCCACACAAATATATTTGGCTGTACTTCTAAGAAATGTCTTCTAAGATTATAGCATAAATAGACATGTGAATAATATTTTATTATTTTCTTCCCTAAATCTCTTCATATAGAGAAGTGAAAGAAGTGTTAAATCTGGATAAATTATATTCAGGCTGGTGAAGCATGATTCTTCAGCTTTTTCACTTACTTTTTGTATTCAATTTAAATAAATAATTGCTGTCTTATCATTAATGGCAACAGAATGATTTTCCTGTAGGAGGTGTTCTTGTTTATGGAGTGAAATAGGTGCAGTGTGATCACAGTAAACATAGTTTTTCATTTAGTAAGAGATAATGCATTTAAGATTAGCACACCAGAATATTCCGGAATCTTTAATGAATAAATTATAAAACTTCTGGGCAAAAAGTATTTAATATCACCTGCATAAAATACTTCTCTGAGTTCAAAGGTATGTTGTGGGGATTTTAATTTTAAATCCTGCCTTTTAAATTTTTTTTTCTGACAAAATGATATGGATAAACAAATTTGCATTTTTGGTCTGTTTTGGGGGGCAAATTGCTATTTTCATGGTAGAAATGTTCATCTTACCACTTGAAATTTTGGTATATAAAATATGAGACTTGATGGCCTCAAAGATATTGTGCTTATTTAACACTTTTTTTTTTTTTTTTTTTTTTGCCTAGCTCCTTTGGTTTTGGATGTAGCAGCACTGAGTTTCATCAGTAATAATTTTGTTCATTATAATTTAAATTTAAAAAATGGAACTCTGTTGGGATTATCAGCTTCCTTTGTTCTCCATCTCTTTTTCTGCTGTTGTAAGCTATGAGTGACATGTAGGTTCAGTTCAAGCTGTAGCTCTCATTTCCCAAAACATTGCCAATTGGGATGTTGGCTCTGGGACATGTGAATATGGAACAGCTATGAAATGCACTTCTGAACTTTGTTGCATATCAGTAAATCTGCATTACTAGCTGTATTTCATGGGTTATAAATCAGCAGTGATACTCAATTTTTCCTGTTTCCTGTGGCTTGAAGCACATTCCAAGTGTTTTCATGCCATGGGTTTCTCACTAGGTCCCATCCATCTTGTAGGAGAGAGTTCTGATTCCAGTCATGGCAAAGATTCTTGACAGCTCAGGTTCTCTGTGGACTTTGAATTTCATGCTCACAACTTGTTCAGTTGGACCCTGGGAAGCAAGTGAAGATCTGAAAGACAGTTGCCTACATATGGCAGCTTTCCTAACCAAGTATATTAAAATGTAATTTTTATCTCTGGTTTACGGGACTTCAAAGTCTCAACTCGCATAGGAAGTCTGTGATGGTCTTATCTCAGAGTCTTGAAGTCGAGTCTTTATCAGAAACATAAATAATTTGACACAGTTCCTGACCTTGGGGCAGGAAAAGACCAGGAGGATGAGGCAGCGTGAACGTTAGTTTGTCTCTCATCCTTTGAGCTGTGATTCACTCATTGCTTTTGAGGTCACTGTCAGGACATTTTGGAGGACCATGTGGTCAGTGCTGCAAGGGCTGGCAAATAGAGGGTCTCATTGTGTTCTAGTGCTGAGTGAACTTCAACCTTTGGAGCCACAATTCAGCAAAATAAACAAAACAGTAAAATCCTTGTCTGATTTTTTTTCCCCCCCATCTGCAGTCCCAAGTGCAGAGAACTGAGTCAAACACACATATTATTGATACACATTCCCAGACGGCTTTCATTTATATTTAACCCTGTGTTTTGTGGTAAAAAAATCCTTCTTGTGCAGTTGTTTTCATTTTGAGCTTTTCACAGCATGTAATCAGTGTCTCACTGAGAGCAGTGCGAGGTTAATTTTTTTTTTTGACCACAGGACTCAAAAGTGAGGCAATTTTGAATGTTTGAATACAAAACTGCAGTGCTGTTTTACTCAGTGTGTTTACATTCAAGGTAGTTATGATAAAGAAATGAAGCTTAAGTAAATAAAGGTAATCTATAAAAATATTTTCAGCATTAGAGCTAATGAGCAATGTTTAGATTTCCAATAATTCTCTGAACCTTATTTAATCTCTGCAATAAAATATTGATACCAATGATAATAATTAGTGTAGTGTATTTCTTGAAGCACATTATGCTACAGTGGAACACAGTAAGCCAGAAAATGAAATACAAGCCTTATGTTTACATATAGAGTCTTATGGAGGAATTTGGCTAGTGGGGTTATAGGTCAGGAGTTTATGTTCCTGCTAATGTCTCTCAACCTCCCACATAGTAAATATACAAATATAGCTATTAAATGAGATTTGAATTTGAGATTCTTTGTGAGGCTTCTCTAAAATATGACAATATTTTTAGGATTGAATGTCTCCTATTCCAGGAGATATTTGACTCCTCCTTGGGCTTACAGTGACCTGTGACTGAGGGGTCTGCAGCAAAAATGCTGTGCAAGACACAGGTAATGCGGTGTGAACAGCAGATTTTTTTCAAGTTTTACTTTGTGTGTTTGTGAGCTGTTTTGTGTCATGAGCTTCTGTTCACTCAAAACTGAAATTGTTTGAACCTGAATGCTGCCCAATAACTATAAGATTGTGATCAACTGGAGATTTTTTTGTTTCCTTCATTTTTCTTTTTTTAATTTGTTTCTGCATGTAAAACTGTGTATTTCTGTGACATGCTTACTTTTTTTCAGTTCTAAATGTGTACAGTTTGTCAAATAATGAACAGAGTGTTTTCAGAAAATGGTGTATCTCCAATGTACTGCTGCAGTATAGACCTGTGAAAATTAGCTAATGCTATTGCTCCTCAAGAGTCTTTGGTTAAAGTCCTGGTTGAGTTACTTCTATTTATTTATCTCGTATTAAATTAGGCATGAGTTCCTCTTTCATCCCTAACTTGACATAGGAAAAGTAATTGTTTAATAATGTTTTAGAGCCTTGAGAAATCAAGAGCATCTTAGCCAGAGGTTGAGAACTGGGGACTACCTCCAGAATTCCCAGTCTAATTACTTTCTTCTTGTTGAACTGAAATGAATTTATCTTTAGAAAATATGAAATGTCAACCCACGAGTTCCTGTATTAAACATATTTTTCAATTAAAATAACTGGAAATATGTGCATAGAACTAACTTTTCCTAATTGAATGGTTAAGAAATTAATTTCCATAGAATTACAGTAAAAATATAATTTCTCTTTTGACTCAGTAGTTGACTAAAGAATAATAACCTTTTTGGAGGTATTTTTAACTTAGCCTTTCAAGCATAATGACTATTCTCTGATTTCAACATGTGCTTAGTTTTGAAGACCATATATGATAGCTAGATTTAAAAAGTAATACATGTACTATTTTTATTTATTGCCGTTTTTTCCAGTACTTCTCAAGCAAGGGATTGGAGGAAACAACATTATGCTTTTCAGGTATATGTCATACCTATTTTTGTCTTGTACTCATTGAAGGGAAGGTGTGATGGCTGAGACAGTATTTCAGATGTTGTTTTCTTTAGGGAAAGAGTAGGTGTGCTTCCTTCAACAGGAATAAAGAGGCAACTTTAGGAGGAAAAATGCTATGTTTTATTGATGACTTAGAAGAAGATCATAGTATTAAGTACTTCACGTATTTTGTTAACAGCAGAGCTCCTGATTGATTTTTAAGAACCTGTTGTTTTAGGTTCAATTAGTTGATTCTGAGCTGATTTAGGGAGGTGAGGGCCATGTTAGTCCTTCTGTGAGACCTTTTGTGTACCTAACTGGAAGGACATTCCGTGTGGGTAAGGATGCTGTTCTGAACTGCCCGAATAAAGAGGTTGAAAGAGAAAGTTTTTGTTAAAAAATGGTGCTAAAGATGGAAGCATGGAGATGATCTGTGAGTGTGTAACGGCTTAGGTGAAGAATATCAAAAAAGAGCAATGAGATATGATCTAAGTAAAAACCAAACTACCCAGATACCTCTAAATTATGGTAAGTACACTGAGCAGGCTTTTATGGAATTGATTTGGGCTCCAGCTGTCATGGAAGTTGTTTAAGATTTCAAATTGTTCTCCCATATGAAGTTAGGAAGCATTAGCTGTGTTTCACTCATGCAAATTAAACATTTCCATTTGTAGAGTAGTTTTCCATCTGGGTTGTGCCAGGGAGTTGAGGAAGGTTTCAGTGGAATCAAGGCCTTACAGAAGGGACAGTCACAGTGCTTGCCTTTTGCTGTCTGCTGTGCAGGATTACATCCAGTGTTGGGATCTTAAAGGGGGTTATCATGTTGGAGGCCACAGATCCTGAAGCTTTTCTCAGAGTCTGGGAAACTGCCCGTAAAGACCCCCAGCTCTTTGGACTTGACGATCATCTTGAGTTGGAGGAAAGACTGCTACATTCAGCATTAATTACTTTGGTAATGATATAGTGGCCTTGCCAACATCAAGTCTGCCGGAGAGCTGGAAATAGGGGCACAAATCTTAGAGCATGTCCTCTATTGTATTTACATTCTCAGCCTCATTGTACTCACCTCTCTCTCCATATAGAGTTCATCTGCTTGTGAGAGGTCAGGTTGTCCTGCACATGCATAGAAGGATTGCTTGTGGGAGTAAGTATCACTTCTGGACTGGCTGCTGTGGTGTGACTGTTTTCTGGAGTGATCCATCACTTTCCAAGGAATCAATAATAAACTACCACCCGCCCTGGAAACTTGTACTGTGTCTTGTCTTTCTACCTGACCAGTTTATTCATGGTCTGTGGAAGACACTGGTTGAAAGCAAAGTTGGTCTCAGAGCAGCTGGTGTAACAGTGCCTGGTATTTTTTTTCTGTTCAGTTTTGCACTTGGAAAACAAGCAAATATTGTTTGGATTAAAGAAAAAAAAAGGCAGCTATGTAAAATGTGCTCAGCACTCTGTATCCATCTTTGGTTTAATCATCTAAGAACAAATCAGGTTTTCTGTCGGGAAGTAGTTTTATATGTATTTGTGTTACTTGCCCTTGTGCAGTAGTACTGCCAATTAAATTTATTAGCCCTAAATATTAAACAGCTGGAAGGATTCCATTGTATATAAATAGGACATTTGAGACCTGGAAGGATGCCATTCCTAATACAGCAGCTGGTGCTTTTTGCAGTTACATCCAGCACAACACTACTGAATTTCACTGTACATTGAGTGTTGTGTTAATGACAATAGGAGAACATGGGGTGGTTTGGGATTTCTGTAGGAAATGTGTAAAAATACCTTGCTTTGAAAGCCAAACTAGCAAGGAAATGCTATATTATCCACCTGTTTTGTGCATTTTGATGTAAATATTTTTTTTATCTGTGTTTTGCTGCCAAATACGAAGCAACAAACTGCAGAGGTTTTTCAAATGTGAAATTTTAAGTGTTCCTGTGCCACAGATGTTTTTCACTTTCTCTATTGCAGTGGTGTTTTCCCATTTAAGTAATGGTTTCATGCCTCAAAATTCCTGCTTGCTGATGCTTCTGAAAGCATTTGCTAATGGTTTGGGGTTTTTTTATGAAGACATGACTGACTCTTTGTTAGAGTCCAAGTAATAACTAAAACAATAACAAAAATATTGCCCCACTATTAATTCGTTCCTAATCTGTGTATTAGAAAATGGAGGCATAAATGTGGACAAGCGATATCCTCATATTTGCTAAACAGCAAATAGTTTGGGGAAGTGGATTCTTTCCATTCTTGACTGACTATGCCATGATCATTTCTTTGGAAAGGTTTACCATCAGTACTTGTGTGGTTACATCCAATATTAGTGCATTAGGTGAAAAAGGTGATAGTGATGGAGGACCTGATTATTTTTATCTGTGTTATTATTAACTATGAATAAATTTTAAAAAATAAAAGCCTATTGTTATGAGCCATATACCTGAAAGTATTATGTGTAACACTGTGTGAAATCATTTCTAATTATAATTACTTAAGGACACATTTTTCTCACCAGATTGCCACATCCACAGCGTGGGGTGAGTTCCACCTTGGATAAATTTCTCTTTGCTGAACTCTCATTGTACCAAACAGCCACTCATTTCTATCTCTGAAACCAGCTACACTTAAAGGCTGAATCTTACCTGGTTTGTGCAGTGCTTGTGGAGAAAGGTGCTTTTATGTGAGTGATTGTTCAGTGCAGATTTCCACCGTGGGGACTGTTGTGTTTAGAACTTCCCAGAAAATCTGCTTAACCTGTGAGAGAAATGCGATTGAAACCTGTTTCTCCAGGAGACATGCAGCCTAGAAAAAAACCCCTATAAATGCTTTACTTGTCCAGGCTCTGAATGGGTGTTTGAATGCTGGATTCAGATGTCTTAGAAAGTCAGATGTTTTCCTCATTGTGGTGACCTTTTTACCTCACTGTGATTAAGAGGATTTTGCTTGCAGAAGGGTGAGAATCAGCTGTCCTTACAAGTTTGATGATGAAGTGCTCATCTGTCTGGCAGCTAGAGATGGGGGGAAAAAGATGGCTTTACTTATCTTTCTGCAGTTTGGTTTAATTATTAGCCTAGTATTCCCATGATAAGGTATGTACTCTTGCTTTCACAATATTGTGTGTATTTATTTGTGCTTAGCATCTATAAGACAGTTGCACTTGTTTTTGTTAACATCATTTATTGCAATATTTATTTTATTTTACTTCCCAGCTCTTTAAAAACTAAGAGACATTAGTGCATCCAATGCTTCTGGTGGTTTTGTTTTGAGACAGAGGGTCAAGATTTATGTTAAATTATGAATATAGTTTTTATGCCTTGGTGAAATGAGGTTTGTTTACTTGGAAAGAAACTCAGATCACTGTGGTAATATATATTGTGCTAGAGGTAGCACGTGGGACATGGTTTCTCTCCAATTGCCTGTCAGGTCATGTGCCAGAAAACACATGTTCTTGTGAGGAGGATAAGGTTTTCCTTAAAAAAGGGTAGTTTTCCTCTGGCGGAGAAAAAAGAGTTTTCCTTTGGGGGAGAAAAAAAATAAAAGAAAAAGTTATTTTTTTCCCTTGAGTTTGAATTTCCATTAGATCTGATTGTTTTGGATAATTTGGGATAAATATCAAGCTAGTTGTGTGGTAAGATGCCAGATCTCAGTTTTGTTGGGGAAGTTTAGTATCTGGATCTTCTTAATGAGTTTCTTATCTCACCTGAGCTCTCAACAGATATTAATATTGTGTCTTGTCATTCTGAAATGTTTTGCTAAGTTATGAAGAAACCCCAACTTTTAAGTTAAAGCCGTGAACAAAATCTCCTGAATACGATGATGTGCTGTCAGGGGTGCTTTGTCTGCTCCCACAAATGTAAAGACTTCAGTGGGGAACTGAACAGAGAGGGAGAACATGGTGGTAAGAACACGTGAATCTTAGACTGAATATTGTTGTGTGTAATTTTATAATAATATATAAACTTCTTTGAACCTTCTGTTCTCTCTAACATGCTTATTTTCTGTCACAGTAGAGCTTTCTCATTTAACAGTCCTGACTGGGTAATGTAAAAACATAGGCTGGTAAAACAGCTTTAGGGGAAACTGTCCCAAAAACTGTCTTAAGAGGGTTTATGCAATGGTAATGATAATTTCAGTGTCTGTATAACTTAATCTGGTGGTCTAGTGGTTAGAGTGCCTGACTCTCACCTCTGCGACCCAGGTTCGATTCCCGGCCCCCTGGGCAGGTGGAGCTCGTTAGCCTTGGTAGGCAATCCACCTAAGAGAAGGTCACTCTAAACAAACCTACATCCTGGGGACCTCACTGCCACTGTCCAAGCTTTGCTCGGCCCCGGCAGATGAACCTCAGGACTAAAGGGTGGGCTCAGTTCAGCGCACACTGTGTCTCACCTAAAAATCCACTGCACAGGCTGGAAGGGTTAATGACCTTTCCCAAAAATCTTCGCTCGCGAAGACTGGCCATTATATTATATTATATAACTTAATCAAAAAACTTGCAATGCAACTTCTTCTTTCATTTGCAACTTAGAAAAAAAAGCTAAAAATAAAAACTGGGCTAGAGCCAGTGCGAGGAGGTAATTTCATTGATTTTTTTTGAATACCAAATGTGGAAAAAAAAAATCCCATGCTACTTAAGCTCCCAAAGCAGATAATTTCCTGTCCTCTGATCTCTGCTGGTTGGTAATAATGGGTCTTGAGTCAGCATCTTTGGTGATGTTATGAAGAAAGTGTTTTCATATTGATGAGCTGGCCTGGAATGCATTCTTCTAGGATATATGGTCACTACAGGGTTTTTGATAATAGCAAGATTTAAGAGCTCTGGCATCCTGCTACTATTTTGTTAAGCTTTTATATAGTATGTTGGAAGGTTCCATTTTTCATTTAGACTTGAATTATTTGATTGCTAATCTCAAGCTGTCCTAAAATATGTGTTAATTTTTGGTGTTGATGTGATTTCCTCACTTGTCACCAGAATTTTAGCTGTTGTCTACATAAAACTCTCCTTTCATACACTTTTACTTTCAAATAACTGGAAAAGCTCTTTCTCTCTGTATGTTGGTTTGAAGTTCAGTAGTATATATCAGAAGTATGTTCAACGTATGAAAAATCTTGATTCGCTTACTGATCTGAATTTAGACATATTTAATATTACAATAAAAAGTTCACAGAAGATCTAAGTGCTAAAACAAAGGAGGCATAAAAAAATGTTAATTTTGTCTTAAATCCTTCAACCTGTTTCCCAAATGTGTTTGAACTATTGGACAGCATGCAACAGAGAAAGAAAGTTTTAAACTTAATATATTATGTTGGATTATGATATAATTCTCTATTACACTGGAAGATTTTAGGTTAAGTCCCCTTATGCAAAGTCATTTAAGCAAGACCCTAAACCAAATAATACAAATGTTATTTATATAAGTGGTGAATATTCTCATGCCTGAGGCTTTCAATCTTAATCTGTTATATTTCTGTGATATAAAATATGTTTTATACTTAACTTGAGTTATATTTTCAGGTAATTAATGTCATGAGCATAAACTTGTCAGAAAATGACTTGTAGATGTTTTGGGTTCTTTTATAAAGATATAAATGCCTGTGATGGTTTGCCTTTTCTGTTGTGGTTTCCCCTCTGTTCAATACTATTTCTTGATTTTTCTAGTCCTTTCCTTAAGTCTTACTTAGCACAAGGTCTATCTCTTATTTCCGATGGAATGATCTTTTCACCAGGAATATCCACCTTATGCTCTTACTGAGGACTTTTACTGAAACTGAGACTTTTTTCCTTCTGTTAAGAAAAAATTGTTAATTTCCTATAAAATGAGTCACTGAGGAAAACTCTAATTCAAAATGTGTTAGCAGAATATAGAATAATAGCTCAAATGCCTGCTCATTAGTCGCCTCAGTATTTATAGGAATTGAACATGTATTATGCAGCTTTGGAATATTTCAGCTTTTTCTAGGAGCTTCATGAAACCCTCATTGGCCTAACTTTAAGCAATAGAATAATAGAACATTTTGGGTTTTTTTGGGAAATATACTATATTTTTATTTTTTCTATTAAAATCTTAATAGAAATTTATCATGCCTACACTAGTCTTAGTTTTAAAAACTGTACTTGGCTTGTATGTGAAGCCATTGCCTTCTTTTTGGCATAATCTCCAGAGAAAATGGGAAATAAACAGATATATATGCACTTAAATGTGTGTATATGGAAGGGAAAGGAAGATCTTGCTTAGTAGTTTTTGAAATCAGAGGTGAATTTTAACAATTTCACAGAGGAGCAGAGGCTTCCAAAGGCTTTTATCCCTACAAGACTTATGAAAAAGTGATAGGAAGAGAGGAAGAGACACAGTAATGGTATTAATGGTCACAATGAGGAAGAGACTTTTTTGCACTCATCTTTTATTAGACATCTGAGTCCATAAGACAGAGATTGGTGGGAAACCAGAATTAACTTAGTTAATTCTGTTGCTTATGGCATGACTTGTTTGTTTACCTCTTTTTATTGTGATTGCCTGGCAACCAAGGAAGAGGAAAAAAAAAGAGGAAAATATTATGAACTAGTTGGTATTCTGTCAGTGAACTGTTGAAAAGTTGCATGCACTGCGTATCTGAAATGTGAGGTTCCAATCATCATCATCTTTTTGATTTGGAAGGGAATTGCTTGACTAAATAGCAGAAAGTGGGTATGCATGGGAATGCAGACTTTCCTGTCATTGCTCAGCAAGGCATAATAAAGGTGATTTTTTTTTCTCCTGCTTGAAAACTGTGCTGAATATTAAGTCAGTAGTTGAGAGGGTTAGTGTTCAGTATTAGAGCAAAATGTGTTTTTTCAGGTAAAATTTGAATGGTGGTTCTGTAGAGACTTCTGTGAACATCTCATAAATAGTGAAAAGCAATTATACTGAAAAAACCCCCAGTTTTTAACAATTAGGTTAGAAATAAGCAAAGATTTAAGTGCTCCACTTAGCAAGGGTGGGACATCCCAGCACATGAAGATGTTTTTGTGAAGTTTCAAAGCCATATTTATGTTAGAGGACAGTTGGGCTTTACCTAAATGGTGCTCATACCAATTAAAACATCATATCAATTTTTTAAAGCAAAATAAAATTGCAAGTAAATGTTCCTATGCTGTTGCCTGAGATTGTCAGTGGAATGTCAGGGATTTAGCTACCTGGGTTCCATAGGTTCCTTGAATAATTACAAAACTCCATTTTTGTTGGAGTTTTATGCTTTGTAGTTTAGGCGTTTTATAGCAATGTGATGCTGAAAGATGAAGTGTAGGTTTTTGGGGATCATGCAGTTGCATACCTATATTGTAAATCCCAAAATGTCCTTCAATTTCCTGTTGTAAACTGAAGATTTTGGGTTTTTTTAATATGACAGATAAGATGACACAAAAACTGATGTCACAGGCAGGATGAAAGAATTGAGGAGATCACTCATGTCCCAGATTCCCACATTGAGAGGGAATTTTTTACTGAGGCTGCTCATGACATCCTAGGAAAAGTCCTACATTCACTTCTATACTTTTCTTTTGTAAAGAGATTCGAAGAAATAAACTAAAGCCATAAGTCCAGCACACTCTACTGGATCTGCTCTGGCAAACAAAATCCTTTTTGGCCCAACTTTGTCAATCAGTATGACAAGGGCACATGAGTTAGACCCTCTCACTGGGGATCTTGAGACTTTTCTATACCACTGAAAGCAATCTCTTGTTTCCTGTCATTAACAGTATCCAAAGAAGATTTTAAAAATGAAAAGCAAACAAAAGAACATTTTCCAAAAGCCAAATCACATGCTGAGAAAGGAGTGGTGCTATGGCACTTCTCCTGGACATGTTTCAAAAGCATTGAATATGCCTGAAAGCATCAATATGATATGAGTACTGTGTAATAATATAAATTCAGAAATGGTGTGTCCCACATCATGCTGTTGTAGAATCCCTGACACATTTTTAGAAATATCTTCCTAAAATATTTTGAATTTATCGTTCCTATTGGACTGCTCAGAGGACAGTCCTGTCATTTCATCAGTCCAGTCTTTAGGACTTGGCTATTAATTTCCAGTCTAACCATAGCCAGGACTGATAAACATGCATTAGTTTTGTAGCTGCCCAGTATTGGAAGAAAGAAATGCCAGTTGGGACACCTCTGAAGTGTAATGCCCCATGGACTAGAGTTACCCAAATAATTGAGGTGAAAATTAGGTTTGAGTCCTGCCAGTGTCTTATTTACATGATTTAAGTACAGATCTTTCATACAGTCGTTCTGCCAGCATTTCAACAGACTTCCTTTAAATTCTCAGCCTGACTTCCACGAACACCCTTCCTCCTCACTATTACATAGTGCCAACTCCTTCCTTACTTGGGTAGCACCTTCTGCTTTATTTTTTCCACCTATCTGAAGAACAAAAATGCAAACTGTTCTTATATTTTTTTAGCCAAGCCTCAACAAGTTAAAATTTTGCATAGGAAAATGCAGTATCATAAGAAACACTTCTCTTTTTATTGTTGTTTTGTTTCAAGTTCCGGGTGGGTTTCTGTGGTGACTAAATTTGGGTGGCCATACTTTCTTACTGGATGGTTTCTTGTCCCTGCAGTGCATTCTTGATCCTGCAGAAACAGTAGTGGTTGCAAGACATACTGTTTAGGAGAGTTGATTTAATAGAAATTACCCCCCTATCCCATGCTGGTACTTCATGGGATGGGAATAGTTCTGGTGGGAGAAGAGGAAGCTGAGACTGCAGCAGACTGTACTCAATGCATGAGGTGAAAAGAAACATGTCCCCATCTGTTTTACTTCTGGAGGTTTTTTCAATGCGTCCCACATCTCTATTGAAGCCTTTGCTTTGCGTTTCATTGTCTCATTTCTATTTTGACCTGTTCAAGCCCAGGTTCCTGCATACTCAGAATGCTGTTCTTTTCTTTCTGTATCCTAAGATACAAATATTGCAGCATAGTAATTCTGAACTCTTCTTTTAGCTGATTTACCCCTCACCTTCTGGCAGAATAGAATTTTCCTCATGTGTTTAAAAATACCTTAGATACATTTTGTTTCTAATTATTTTTCTCATCTCTATGCATCTTTTGTTACCTACAGTAAGGGCATTTTTTTCCGTAGCTTTTGTTGTAAGGAAGATCTATGTCTTCTATTATAAGGAATATCTTAATTTTTTTACACTCTGCTTTTCTCTAAGATTTGAAAATCAACTTTTCCCCATAATTATTCCTGTTTATATATTTCTTCCTTTACTTTTTAACTCCTACCTTCTTGTCCTTTTCTTTCAGCTAACTGTTTGAGAATATAGGTTAGAATGATAGGTGTACAAATTAAAACTGCGTTGAATACTGTAATACTGAATAAGTGACTATTAACTATTGTAACCTTACGGAGCAAGCTGAATACATGAGTTACAAGTACAGAAATAAAAATTAAAATGAGTACAAATATAGGTGTTTGAGAAATCTCACTTAATAGAAAAAACTCATGGGTTGCAGAAGGAAAATTGTCTCAATGTTCTTGATAAGCTGCTTACCATCTTTTAATATCACCTGGAGATGGCAATAAGAAGGCTTACTGGGAAAAGCTACAATGTATGAGCATTGCAAATGTACTGCTTGCTTTTTACTTTGATCATAATTATTGAATTGTGGAGATATTTTAAACTCTACAGGTTCCTGATTTTGTTTTATTTCCCAGTGGACATTTAAAATATGATGAACTGATTAGAAATTGTATGGAAAAGGTAGTCACTGTATAACTTAGGAATCAGTTGCTTAAAATGCTCATAAAATTTGGTTTCGTTACATAATCTTGTCTAGTTTCATCTGGTTGTTGTAAGTGGAGTTTTATTTGTCCAGCTAAGACCTCCAGATAAATTGGGACATCCAGCTTCTTTGGAGGCAATTGTGGCATCTGAACGGCTCTTTGCAATAGGGTTAGATTGTTGGCTCAAGGCCTGAACTTTTACAGGGACATCTGTCAGAGGAGAGCTCTTCACTCAATTTTGGGAAGTTTGCAGAGGCTGGGAGCCAGAGTCCAGCTGCAGGCGGGAGCTCGTGCTTGTATGGTGAGCTACCACATGGTGCCAAGCTCTCAAGTGGCCATGAGCTCTAGTGATTTTGACTCAGCAAGACCCTGTCCTGCAAGCTTTTTTTGGCAAAGTAGCACGTTATGGCTTGCTGCAGCATTTCAGCTGCTGTAGACACATCCAAGATTGTGTTTTAAACTCTGTTGAACTAGTCAGGAAGAGATAAAACTTGTGTACAGTCCGATCTGTAAAGTGAACTACAATAAACCTTGTTTCAATTAAAGGAAGAGTATTTATACTGCTTTTATCTGCTGGTTTAATAACATGATTTAAAATCACATCTTCAGTGGTGTGTGGAAAATTTCATTGTGCAGACCAGCTCTTAGTCATGTTAAAACTTTCTTAAATAAGTGGGTTGGGACTGAGAACTCTCAGATGCTACTCTGATGTGGCCACTTTTTTTTTTTATTTCTTTGTATATGTGTGAGATATGGTTGTATTGTAAAACCAAGAAACTGTAAACACTTCTGCACTTTACTTTCCTACTGGGAATAATACTTTCCTCTCCTATTGTCTGCTCTGCAGTACACTAAGGTCCTGCAGGAAAAGGTGTTGATGTAAAACAAGTAATTAGACTGAGATCTTAAATATAACATTGAGGTAACGATTTTTGAGGGAAGATGTTTGTGTGATAGTGTCTCCCTCCTGCAAGAATGGCTGCTGACAACATCCTTAATTCTATCTGCTCTGATATTCTCTATCAGTTTTTCTCCCTGAATAGGAGAAAACAAAGAAAGATATATCTTAAAGTTACTTAGTTGTGTATGGTAAAAGACTTACAGTAAATATTTACTGTAAGTACCCCCATAGGATTTCTTTTTTCCTGTGATTGCTAAATATTCCTCTGGTAAGTGTGACTTTAGAAATCAGGTAGGACTGGTGAGTAATTCAAAAATAGAAAACCTATTCCTTCAGTGGGTCAAGTAAGTTTGTCAGCTGATGGCTGCTGTAAAAACAAATGATGGCTGTGTGTTCTTCAAAAAACATTTTAGTGTCCTAGACTATATAGTCCACAGAAGAATTAACTAGCCAAGGAATGGTAAGTTGGAAGTAATTCTTAATAACTCTGAAAACTGAGCTGAGCTTGACTGTTTGTCCAGAGTACATATAACCCAGGCAAAATCAATTGTCATGCTTTGAATAAAAGGAAAACTGTAAGGCTTTTTAATGACTGTATGGAATTTCAGTTGGAGCCATTGGCTCTCGTTTGTAAGATTTCAAATCTTGTTTAATCTTTGAAATACAATCGATTCTAACAATTAAAATGTGGTGGTACCCTTGTGAATCTCTTCCATTTCAGGTGAGTGTAGTTGAAGGACATGCTGGAATCATGGGTATAGTTTAAGAAATCACAGGTTTTTAATAATGTCAAACAGCTATAGCATCTCTTTCATGCCACCCTGAAATAACTTAGTAAAAACTGACTAATTAATGGTGAATTCTGTGTCCATTTAAGATGTTTATATGTTTTAATAGGAAAAAATGCATGCAAATTCAATCAGACTTCATTGTCTATTTTATAGCAGCATCCAAGCAAAGTTATTTTTGCTTTTTCATCTAGGTGTTATTTTTGATTGGTATAATCATTAATTTTAAAATATTTTCTTTTTTCTTTTTTTTTTTCTGCAGTGGGAAGAGATTAGTGGTGTTGATGAGCATTATACCCCGATCAGAACTTACCAAGTGTGCAATGTTATGGATCACAGTCAGAACAATTGGCTGCGAACAAACTGGATTCCACGCAACTCAGCTCAGAAGATCTATGTGGAGCTCAAGTTCACCTTGAGGGACTGCAATAGCATTCCTCTAGTCCTGGGCACTTGCAAGGAGACCTTCAATCTGTACTATATGGAATCTGATGATGACCACTCGGTCAAGTTCAAGGAGCACCAGTTTACAAAGATCGACACCATCGCGGCTGATGAGAGCTTCACCCAGATGGACCTCGGGGACAGAATCCTCAAGCTGAACACAGAAGTCCGTGAGGTGGGGCCCATCAGCAGGAAAGGCTTTTACTTGGCTTTCCAAGATGTGGGTGCTTGTGTTGCCTTAGTCTCGGTGCGAGTGTACTTCAAAAAGTGCCCTTTCACTGTCAAGAACCTCGCCATGTTCCCTGACACAGTGCCCATGGACTCCCAGTCGCTGGTGGAGGTACGGGGATCTTGTGTCAACCATTCCAAGGAGGAAGAGCCACCGAAGATGTATTGCAGTACAGAAGGAGAATGGCTAGTGCCCATAGGGAAGTGCTTGTGTAATGCTGGCTATGAAGAAAGAGGCTTTGCGTGCCAAGGTAACAATGCCTTCCGTGTTCGTAGTTCTGCTGTTGACAGGGGCTTCACCCTCTGCCCCTACTCTGTGTACTGGGGTGTGTTCATTTGCTCCAAATTCCTGACAGAAATACGTTAGCTCCTAAAATTGCATTTTATTTAAATTGCCATTTATTTAAACTGTGTAAATAATGTAATTTGCTAAAAGTATTTGATGAGAGTCCACAGTTGATTTTTAGTAAACACGCTGTGTAGCAAATCTAGCCTCTCTTACCACTCTTGGACTTCCTTTCAGTATATTATAGTTTACTTAAATGCTTTGTTTGTGTCAAAATATGTGATTTTTTTTTTATATACTTTGTGGTTCCATGTATGACTTTTGCTATTGAGCTGTGTTGATTAGTTGGGATTGGTCAGAAAAAAACATGTAGCATTGTTCTGGGAGCATAATAACTAAATGCAGGTACATTTGGAAAATTAATAGTTGAACTTTAAAATTGCATTTTCATAAATGCTCATGTATTTAACTCAAAATAATTTTCTCCAAACTTTTTGTTTCTGCAAACTATGGTTATGTGAATGCTCCCAAGAACAAGAATACGCCAGTGATCTGGAGTTTTTACAGAAATGGTCTTTTAAATGTTAGAGAAATGCATGTTGCATTTACTAATTTTGATATCAAAATGATGGTGGCTTACATTTTTATGCTTTTTATAAAATTACATGTTGAAGTTTTGTGCTAGTTGAACCGTAAACCTCTTTTCACAGAGTGCCTTAAGGGGTGCTCGCTGTGGCAAAGAGTTTTCCATTAAATATATAACTAAAAGTTAAATATCTAGAAATACCATGGATGGAAGGAGCAGTAGCTGAGATGTTTAGTGGGGGCTGTGTGTATGTGTACATGTGCAAATCCGTGTATCTACAAGACAAATTTAAAGTATGAACCTGGTTGAGAGAGCACCTACTCCTTTTTAATGAGTCCTACAGCAACTTTGTATCAAAAAATTATTCCTGTGGAGCTACCAAACCATAGACAGGTGGTTGTGAAAACTGTTACTCTAACTGACATGACCTTTTCTCAGAAAATGCCAGGGAGATCTGGGAGGAAAGGGGTTACGGGTGTATTTTGTTTGATTTTGCTTTTAAGTAGATTTTAAATCATTTGTGCCATCAATGAATAAATTGGGTATCCAAGTCTGAGTATGCTTAATATTGATATTAAGAAAAAAAATTTAAATTCTTCTGTTGCTGAATTCAGGGGAGAATATTTTGTTATTCAGAAACGCTTTATCTAGGGCCTCCTATAGCTACACTTAGAAATGCTATAACATCACAGATATTCTTTTATCCAGTGTTTATAGTCTTGCTTATTACAGAGCCCATGGCCTTGTAAATGTTTGAAACCTGTTGGTTTAGAATTTCGGTTACACATGAGCAGAAAAAGACAAGCACTCCAGAAAGCAACAGACTACAACTGAGCCAAATTTGAGCTAAGCAAAATAAAATAAACTAAACTTTTATTAAAAACAAGTTTTCAAATGCTTGGTGTAGGCAAGGCAGCTCCTACTGAGTTTTGCAGAGATTAGGAGTAAGTTGACATGCATATGTGAGTATATCATACATAATTTGGTATATCATACATGATTTGGAAGGCAGAAAATCAGACCGTGGGACAATTACCTTTTTCTATTTTTCTTTTTTTTCTTTCTCCCACCTCTTTGTCTTTTTTTTTTTTTCTTCCTCACCCACTGTTGGTCAAGGGAGTGATATATGAGGAAGCCATTAACAACAGCAACAGGTCCTTCTGGTTTATTCTGATTTAACGTATTATGTCCTACTAACTTTTATTGAAAGTCATATTTATCAAATATTTCCAGTGTGGTGTGATTGAAGGGGCACTCTATAAGCAGTCAGTAATTCAAACCCTCCCATTTGTCAGCATTGGTAACTCAGCAGGAGCTGGAAAGCTCGGAAAAACAGTTCAGTTTTGACCTAGGGCTCAAAGCTGCATCTTTTTATTTCTTTTCTATCACTCTTTCTCTTGCTCTGTCTTTTAGGGTTTAAGGATTTTTGTATTTGTTTGGGTTTTAGTTTTGGGGGTTTTTTTGTCAACAAAAGGGTAATAGAATCAGTATTGTAGTGTTTGACAAAGATCCAAAATGGTGTTACGAGCATGGGCTGAAAAAAAATATGTTTCAGTTGAAGTTTGAAGGAGTAATTAGTAACAGAAATTATTGTCTTCCCAGTAGTTGGGAAGACATTTTACAGCTCAGCATCTGTCACTACTTGATTCTACATCCAGACTGCTTCTGATTTTGTTTGTTTCCATAATGCTGTTTTCAAAAGCAATGTCATTTTGCTTTAGCAGGAGATTATCACTGATGATTAAAATGAAGGAGTTTAATGGTAAAAGATCAGCCTATTTAAATTTCATTAAGAACAGATTTTTTTTTTTTTTTTTTTGTACCTGGAAAATGATTAGGGAACAGTCATGCCCCCAAATAACACAAATGGTACCAATTTCCATGACTGCTTTTTCCCTGCACAACCAGGAAAAGCTGACATAAGGCTCAGACAATTTCTTCTTATTGGTATATGTGTAGATATAAAAACATGCAACTTTACACATCTTTATGTAAGATCTGAAAAGCCAAGATTGGACTACTAGCTTTACTCAGCTTATTGGTTCATGTTGGGTAGAATATTGTCCTGTTCAGGATCCTAATAAGCAGTAAAATACCTACCTGTCAGTCAGGAAAAGAATTTTACTGTGACCATCCTTGTCCTCTTTACTGTGTCCATCCTGTGCATGTGTGCGTGTGTGTGTAGAAATGATTTCTCAAAAGTGAATTGTGTACCTGACTTTGAGGAATTCTCTTATTTGTGATATACTTTAGCTTAACAGCTTAAGATGTAGCACCTTCTCTAGCAAAGACTTCTGCACCTGCTCAGTATTTTGGAGGGATTGGTTTTGCCTGAAGTACAGTAAGATGTGTCAGGGAGCAAGTTGGAAAACCCACTCTTTCATACCTGTTTTCCCCCTTAAATAATAGATGTGTTGGCCTACATCTTTATAGCATCTTCCCTCTTTGATTAGTGTGATTTAATTAGTGAGAAAAAAATCACAACTGTCTGGAACTACCCACTAAATGCTTTCTGTTATTTCTGATATTCTCCATCCTATTCCTCCCTCAAGAAGGAAAACTTATCTTTTCTCTTTGTTCCCCATCAAAGCCAGAGTAGATCAGGTCAGAGGTTTGTCCGCCTTAGTATTCTTTCTCTGCCAGTCACTAATGGCAAATTCCTAAGGAAAACCAAGGAAAATATATATATATATAAAGCTATATAAAATGCTGCTTTACGGAGCATACCTTTTAACTTCTTCCAGTCTACTGTTGACTTTTAAGATAGATGTTGTAAGAAAGACTATATATGATAGAAACTAGCGACCTGTGACTTATTAATGTGCCTGTTTTTGGCTCATTTATATTTTAATCTCTAAGTTTTTATGGCAATGAATGCCATATCTTGTCTTGTGTGGAAGACATAACTTCCTTCTGTGTTTAAGTCTTCTGGTTTAGAGTCAGTGGGATAGGGTTTTTTATGCCCTTGTAGAGTGAGAAAATTACTGCTGCCTTTCCAGCTTCTATATTTACAATTTTCAAGGTCTCTTTTGTGTCTAATATCTCATCTCTAATACCTCTTTTCCCAGCTCTTCCTCTCTACTGGTGCCTTCCTTTTTAAAGGACAAATTGCTCTATACCTCAACTCATCCTTTTTGGCTGCCGCTGTACTCAAAGTAAACAATGTGATTCTTAGGAAAAGGGAAATGAGGCTTGGGTTGCACTATTGAAGTTGCAAGTACAGCAGGAGATTATGAAATGGCAAAGTGTTTGGAACAGCCCAAAGATCAAGAAGAGAAAAGGAGCATTCACATCACCTGTCCAGTGAGTGAAGCAGACTGAGTTTTGTTTTGAATGCTAGAAAGAGGAAATAGATTTCACGATCTGAAGGTCGATTAGTGGGGTAACAACATCAAAATAAACGGGAAAATGTTGGATAAATGGTAGAAAAAAAAAGTCTGTAGTTTTTTAATGATCTAGAAGTCTCTTCGGAGAAATAATGGAAGCCTTGTTTAAGGAGCTGTTTTTTAAAAAAAGCAGTAACCAGATGATAAAGGAAATCCTGCACTGGCAGGCTTGGACTAATAAATCTTTTCCATCCTGAATGTGTCTATTCTGTTGTTGGTTTATTTCCTGCATTTCAGAAAGACCAGCTGGACATGGAGAATGTTATTTTTCAGTATGATCTACTTAGTTAGCAAACATGCAGTGGACAATTGTTTATGCACGTGGGAGTATGAGTGTGCTTGAATGTTCTTTTGAATGCTTCCAACAGGTGACCCTTTAGACCAAAACCAAGCTTTGTGGCTCCACTTATCAAATGGAAAATTAAATTGGTGAGCCTGAACAGAATGACTCAAAAAGCACAGAATAACATTTTCTGCATGCTATTGTTTGAAGGTATAGTTCTAAATTGTAGTTGCTGAAATTGAGTAAGTCTGAATTGTACATTTTCTATGTAATACTATGTAATAAAGTTGTAAGTTTTAACCACAAGTGACTGATACATTTTCTATAACAAAGCTGGAAGAAAAAAAAATGTAGAGCAACAGCTCTTCCTTATGTATTTAATTTTTAGCTATTAATCAGGTGGATTGGATGGGAGAAAAGGGAGTAAGGGGTAAAGGAGAGAGAGGTTAAGTTCACCCACTGTGTCTGGTTATTGCAAAAATGACTTCACAAGGTTTCCCTTAACACTAAATTTTTCAGCTTCAGGTTGTATAGTGAGCATATCTTAAATCATAGTTCTCTAAGTTTATGGAGATATGAGAGGACTGCCATCTCTGGCTGCTAAATCTGAACCATCACATACACTGCTTAATGCTTTCAGTGGAATGAATGCTGTACTTGAGATTAAAATATGTAAAGCATCATTAATACAAAGGAAGAAAAACATCTCTCCAGATTTCTTTTTTCCATGCTTTAAAGAACCGTTTTGTCTCTGCATCAGTGAATCTAATTTTTACTTTCTTAGATCAGTAAAAAAAAAAAAAAAGAGATAACTTTACATGTAAAGAGAAAAAGATACTGTGTGGAACTACTCAACTTTGTACAAGTGAAAACAGATGGAAGGCACACATGCTGCAACTGCAAAGACATTTTTCCTTGGAAATAGCTGAGTGGCTCAGATGTATTGCTCACGCTAAAAAAAGTGTAGTTTTAACTCTTAGACTCTGTATAGAAGAAATTATATTTAATAAAATGTAGGAACTGATTATATGAAGATCATACCATATAATAATGGAACTATCAAGAAAGTTTCCTTTTACATGAAATCTGAAAAAGTGATTCACATTTTTTAAAGCAGAGGTTTGAGGTGTGTTTTTATTCCTTCAATTTGAAGTATTGTTTTGATTTTAAAAAAAGCAAGAGAGAAGCTTTTTAGAAGGACTCTTAGTCTTTCAAGCTAGTAAACTAAAATGACAGCAGCTATAAATTATGAATCACTTCATTTGTAAAATATTCATTGTTTTTATCTACTTTATGTTCTATAAGTACATAAACAGAGCACACAACCAAGGATTTACTTTCCTGCTTAGACTTTATTTAACTTTTATGTAAGTTGTGTCAAAGATATCCAGATGATTTTTATGGAAGAGGAATGAAGTTGCACTGAATGCTTCCTAAAGGTCCCAGCCAACTTTTTACATAACATTCTCTGACTGTAACCAATTTGGAAAATATTCTCCAATTTGTACATCATAAGCAGCAGATTTTAAATGCGGGTTTTTAAGGCAAAATTTATTTGGCTTAATCTTATGGTTTGTGAGTGTATTTGTCACACATCCTGAAGAACAAAAAATTAAAAAGGAGCATTCTGAAATTACTAGGAAAGAGATTTTTTGAGACAACACTATGCACATTCTCATGTTAGAAAGTGTTCTTTCAGTCCTTTGCAGTTACTTGAGAGGAATCTTTACTAAATTTCTTGGAGATTGGGAGAGAGGTGTTTAAAAACATGATCATACGTATTTCTATTCAGTTTTTGATGTTCAATGATTGGGAGCCTACCATTAAGTGTCCTTAGAAAATTTAGTAGTTGTTCAGTGGTACAGTGTCAATATATGACATGACTAGAGAATTTAGCATTGATATTTTGTGCTTGAAACTAGCTGGGAAATGGAAAGATTTACCCAGAAAATGGAAATATTTGCAAAAGTCTTGATGACTCACAAAATGCAACTTAATACACTTGCACTCTATGTTTGATCCAGATATGTTACCACTTTAGAAGTGCTTGCTCTGCCACATTGTGTCTATTTTGGCAATTTCTTCCTTATTTGCCCTTACCAGCTTTTCAAGCAGCAAAAAGACCAACCCTCTCCCAACTCTGACGAAAAAGTCACCACACCACACCCTGCTGCCCAGATTCTTTACAATTTAACAAGTTTGTGAAACATTTCCTTTCTTTTTTTAGCATAAAAATTTTTGCCTTAATTCTCTGACACTTATATGTTCAATATCCCTACTGTTGAATTTTTTGTGCAGGATTTTCCTGCAAATATCTCAGGGCTGTCTGTCACAGAGGATCCTGGGGGATCTTGCTGGCATTTCCTTAACCTTTTCATTTTAATGGGTTTGCTTCTTTGGAGGCTTTCAAAAGATTAAAAACTAAATTAATAGTATCATCCTGAGCATGTTTCTCCTTGTAGTGTCTTTGGGTGATTTTCAATATGGGCTTAAGCTCAAGGCTGCACAAAGGTTGTATTGTCAGTGGGAATTTGTGGAACACACTCTTTTTCCCTGCGTTTCTCTGCCACTGGCAGTCTGTGTAAGGAGCTACTTGACAATCCCTTATTAGTTCCAGAGTGGAACTTATAAAGGCTAACAGGGCTTTGCATTACAACTGACAGCTGGTACTAGGCTTTAAACAGAGAGAGCAATTGTAGGGAGAGCTGGGAGTTTTGATAACATTCAGTGAAAATGCTCTTAAAGTAAGAACCATCTTGAAAGATGAGCACAAGACGACAGGAGTCTTCTATGTGTCTGCTGCTTCTCAGCATGAAGCACAAGATGTTGTTAAAACAGGCTGTTGGCAGACATCTAAATAACCAGCAATTGATATCAGACTTTATTGAGACACTTAGACTGCAGGAAAAGTATCAGAATTTACTGTTTCTTTGGATTACAAACTGGATAATGAGGGTTGCATTTGGAATGTCTCATCCTGCTTGCATTTGAAAGCGCAGTTTTATTCTCGGTAGCACACCAGGAAAATAATAACATGGACTTCACACAGTGTGTTTAGGGAGAGAAGATGCAAAGTTGATGGCATAAAATTTGTTTGTGGCTTCAGCTTTAAGTGCCTGCCTGCATCAGATACCCTGGCAATCAGTGTAGCTATCTCTGCTAGGCAGAGAGAGACCTAAAACAATCCTTCACATGTCAAGGAGGTGAAACTATTTCACTGTCATGAATCTGTGGGTTCAGTGGTTGTCTACTGTAAGGTTAAAATTTGATGTGATAATTTAGAACAGCTGCTCTTTGACAGAAAGATTCACTTTCAACAAGGGAAGGAAGAGCCATATGGTAAAAGCTGACACTGTGACAGGCCTGAGGAACTGCAGGAGTGATACAGATCAGTTCTCTTCAACAATATGGTTGAAGTAATGCATTTTTACTTGCCATTGGTATTTCCAGTCTTGGAATGCTTTCTTGAATCATACCTTAAACCACCCAGGAATGCTTCTTTTATAGCTATTTTGAAATAATACTTTTTATTAACGATGATGATTAATTGACAGAAAAGGATGTTGGGCTTTAAAAATACACAGTTTGTTTATAGCCCTGTCCAGGCTGCTGTTTGTGCTGTAAAAACATAATAAAGTTTCATAGAATGATTGCTTCAAAATTTTCAAGCAAAATAACATGATTATTAGAGGGGGTGTCTCTCTCACACTCACACTTGGATTCATATGTTTTTAGCAGGGTATTTAAGAATTTACTTAAATGACACTACCTTTATACACATACTTAAATTCTACTAAATTGAGCATGTGACATAGCATGAGACCTAACGGAAATAGTGATTTCTTGTGCTCAGCCTGAACAGGAGTGGTCAGTTTACATGTAGGAGTGAGGTGGTCTTCGGGAGTTCAAAATCTTATGAAGAATTCATTTGTCCTCCAGTTTGGAGGAGGGGAATCATTTGTCACAAGAATTAGTTCTAGGTAAAAAAACCCCTTAGACTCTTTTCTCTTTGATGTGGCAGAGATTTTTAAGGTAAGGGGAATAACAGAATAAATAACTTAGAGGCGCCCAGCTCTTACCTCTAAGAAATGCCACTAAAAAATTGACCAAAAACCTTCAACCAATAGTGCACTTGCCCCTAGGAATGCATCATTTTTTTTGGTGTGTCTCATCCCCCTGTCTCCCCACCCTTAATAAGGATGGGACACAAAACTGTTCCTTAAGGAAGAAAAAAATTCTTTCATTCTCTTAGGAAAAAAAAAAAAATAGAAAATCTCTAAGGTGATTACAGTAAAGCAGTAAAATATGTTGAAACAGTCATCTGCTACCCAGCTGAACTAAGAAAAGACAGGAAGTTTGACAAACATAAGAAAGTCAAATATTCAGCATGTTCTTTGATGTTTCGCAACCTTATACAGAGTTCGCTCATGCAGAATTTGACCTAACCTGAACAGCCCCTTAATCTCTGTAAGAGGTAATTCTAAGTTTTAGGTATGCATGTGTAGAAAGTTTTTATTTATGAATGTGTTCTGCAGCATTTTTTTATGCCACATTAATAGTAGGATGTTGTAGAATTCAGTAAGTAAGAATTCCTTTTTTTTTCATAATGAATGACATAATGTAGTCATTGTTATTATAAAAAGAAATACGAGCAAATTATTCAATATTCTGTAGTTGCAGTTTAGCAGGGGCATCTCCATCTGCTGTAACGTGCCTCTTTAGATGCCAGAACAACTTGAATTCCCTGAAGGCTCAACAGGATTATTTTCTGATTTTGGTAATGTGATCCTAACACTGAGCTGACAGCTATGGGCAGTTTATTTTAAGAAGCTACTCTTCTATTCTGTTCTAGGAATTTTCAGGTTTTGCTCCCAAAAGAATAATATGGGAAACTAAAGCAGGGCTGAGGGACTGTGACTTGAAGTGAAGTCAAGGTGTATGAACCATGAACACGAGATCACTGTTCCAGCTGTAAAACTGGTGTTCATACCGGGCAGGGGGAAGCAGTTGGGTGGGAAACAGGGCATTTTAGCTGAAGAAGTAGTTTTGAATTCTCAGGTAATCACAGCTACTGAACATTCTGTTTCTTCAATTAATAGACCATTCATTAAACTGTCATTTTTACGGTGTATAATGTCTCTAACATTACTGTGAAGATGGGGTGTCCAGAACTTTCACCTTGAGATCTTACGAATAAGTACTTGTAAATAAAGAGGATGGAATTAGAAATAATTAAATTAAACTAAATTAAACTAAAATTTCTTCTTGTGGTGGATGTTTAATAGGCAATGAATCTTGTTTCTCACACAGTGTGGGGGGATGAACTCCCAGTGAAATGAATAGTGAAAGGGGAATCAGCTTCTGTATCTTTTCTCTACCCACACTAACCACAGCAGGCAGTGGAAGAAAGAAAACTACAACATTTTTTTAGAAGAGTCAGAACAGGAAAGAGAATGAGAGAGTGGAATGGAGGGGAAAGAAAAAAGTCACCATAGTAAATAATATATACTTATTTTATGTTGTTTCTACTGTTTCACTAAAACCTAAATGCTGCTATTAGTATTCTTAAAAAAAAGGAAAAAAAGAAAAAAGAGAGAGAAGTTATAAGTAAGGGGCTGTCATGAGAAAAAAAAGGATACTGGTTTTAGTTCAGACAGGCGTGTGAGTCAATGGTGTCTTTAAAGGAAGGTATCTCTGTACAAGTTTGCTCTGTGCCTAACTGCTGAAAAGATATTCAGGGGAAAAAGTGTTGTGGCTATTTCAAGTCCATGATTGGGTATGTGGTAGGTCTCACATGGAAAAATTGGTCTGCAAATAATAATGTTAGAATTGTAATAATGAGTGTGTTTCACTGAGAGATTTAAAGCTGGACACATCTCCTGTGTTTCAGTGAGCCTTGTCTAAATGAAGTTGCAGACTAGAAAAGATCTGTTGTTCTCTCGAGAGCCTTCCTCTCGGAGGAAGGTAGGAATGGTCTCTCTGAATCTCTCCTGGCCAGCATTTTAAGATTGATGTTTCTTTACGTCACTGAATTTTCAAGAGTATTTACCTACCAGTGCCTCAGAAATAATGAAAAAGACTTAGGAGGTTGGACTAGATGATCTCCAGAGGTCCCTTCCAACCCTAACAATTCTGTCATTCTGTGAACTTTAAAGTCAAAAGACTTCATCTTGTCCTGAACTCAGTGGGCTGGTTTTTTTGGTGCAGGAATTGGAAAAACCTTTGTCTAGTGGATTCAGCCACTTAGCAGAGGGACATGAAATAAAGCACTTGCCAGTGGTCATGTGTACATGTAGAGTTTCCCTGGGTAGGTATGATGGAGAGGTTCAGTTTATCATCCACATCCTTTGGGAACAGCTACTTGATGACATGTCCATAGGCAAACAGCTGCTGTGGCCTGGGAGGAGGTGTGTGTGGAGCACAGGGGAGCTCCTCAGTTCTCCTGGTCTCTGCTTTCTCCAGCCACCTGCTTACAGAAGGTGAGAGCAGGGTAGCAGGTGGTGAATCTCTCAGAGGTTTGGAGGGAGAGGGTAGCAGAGGTTTTTTGAGCTGAGTACAAGTTAATCCTTGTTTGCCCTCATGCTGCAGCCCTGCTGCTGATCCATCCTAATCCCCAGCAAATCTGAAATGTGATTATATCCAGATCACTTGAGTTTTCGCTCAATCAGATTTCTAGTTTGGCTTCTGATTCAAATCTGCTGTGTGATAACAACCTAACCTTTTAATTTTTAATCTCTTCCCTGAAAAACTAGACTCTGCTTCCCCCCAAAAGTTAAATATTAGTCTTTAATTGAAAAGCACACAAGCTACCCTCAAATCCTGTGGTAATAGCAGGTGTTCAGGCACAAGTCTGTTTAGTATAGAGCTTATTTAAACATGGATTAAGGGCTTCTTTGGAATTGAGTGTGTTGTTTTTCAGTGCAATAATTACTTTCCAGAGCCAGCGTGTTTAAATTACTGCATGCCCTCTATCCCAAATTCTCTTATAATTAGGGATTATCTTATAGCTTGTCAGTTATCCATCTGTTGGGAATCTTCCTTGTCTATGTTGCAGTCATGGCAGCCAAGCTGTTACCTCCTGCTTGCCTGTTAGCATCAGATCCCCAGATGTGCATCCACACATTTCCACCAGGCTGAAACAATCATTCAACCTACAGGTGTTTTCTTGTTTTTGAATGGCAGGAAATACTCTGATATATTATTTGCAAATGCAATATAATATATGCAATAAATTACATTGCATTCATGACTTTATATGTAGTGGTGTAAGCAGTTTCTCTCTACTTGAGGAAAAAAGCCCCAGTTATAATTTTCTGAGATAGTAGAATAAAATGCATACTGGTCTAATGATTTTTCATAAATTATTGTCTCTTTTTAATCTGTATTATTTTCATGCCATGCTTTAGAATTTCCGCTATTTGAAAGGGCCTTTTTTCACTGTAATAATGTAATTTAACTTTTGAGTTGTGGCATCTTTCATTTTTTCCAACATCAGGAAGAGTTTTTCCACTGAAAGGGTCAGGCATTGGAAGGGGCTGCCCAGAGAGGTGGTAGAGTCCCTATCCCTGGAGGTGTCCAAGAAACGACTGGACATGGCACTCAGTGCTATGGTTGATGTTGGAGGTCTTTTCCAACCGTAATGCTTCCATGATTCTATGCTTCTCCAAGTTATTTTTCTTGGGCACATTGTATGCCATGTTGTGCTCCTGTCTTCTACATTAATCTTTTTGATAGATTTTAGGTTTGAGAGCAGGAAGGGGGTTTTACCCTGGATTAGTTTGGTCAAATTTATCAAATTCCCAACCCCCCTGCCCAAACACTTGTGAAAACAGGCACATGTATTCATTGTACTTTGGGATCGAACTGATTTTGTGGGATCACCAGGAGACTGGAAAGAATTCTTTGCTGTTGCTCTGAGCTGGGACTTTGGAAATGCTCTTGACATCTTAGAGGTGTCAACTTTGATACAGTTGAGGCTTTTGGTCTTTCATTACAGACTGTAAATCTGATTTGGGGCATAGCAACTTGCTTTGTGGTGTTTGATGATGTGTTTGTTGACTTTTTTTGGACTATTTCCATGACTTGAAGATCTGTCTATATCCAAACGTTTATTTAAAAACAAACCAAAGAATAAACAGTGTTGCATATTCTCTCTACAAACAATTTAGAAACACTTACTGTTTTTTGATAACAGTCAGGTCCTGCAGTAATCTGAGGCAGTTTCTAGTGGAGGGAAAAAAAGAAATATAATTTTTTCCTTCCTGTAGTAATTATGAAGATGTTTAGAGTGAGATGAACTTGACTGTTAGGTACTGCAGACTCCTGGATGTAGCAGAGTCATTAAAACAAGGTCCCATTAGGAGTTTCCTTTTTGTCAAGTCAAAAACATGAAGAGGTGTGATATCTGCAATTTTGTTATAAAGACTAAAAAAGGGATGTTTATGAAGACAACTACTGATAGAGGTATAAAACATTTTTTAAAGTCCCACTGGAGATTCACCCAAGAGCATAATTGCAAGGCTTCTGTAACTTCTAATAAAATGTTTCCTAACAAATAAAGGCCTGTTCATTCTGGAGGAGTTCAATTGCAGAGAAAGCAGTAAAAATGACCAATGGCTTTGTGACTACTTGTTCCTGAGGAGTATGGAGAAGGCAGGAGGGGTTACAGTGCAAGCAGCATGTTCACCTTCTGCATCAGCAGCTATTCGTAACATCAAAGCATTCATTTTTTTTCCTTGTTGTTGTTGTTGACATAACTTTTTACTTCACCTTCTCATGCTGTGATGGACCTGAAGACCTTTGCACAGGCTACTTTTTTATACTTGTCTGCTCTGTTCCTGTTTTGGTAAGAAAGGGAGTGGGTGGCTAGAGAAAGTCAGCTTTCCCATCTCCAGTAGCTGGCAAGCTGCTTGGCTGAGGATTGATGCTCCTTGCTGGCTCGCAGTGGGAGCCCCTGGAACCTGTGACAGAGACAGATGATGGCATGCTGGACTCTGTCAGCAGAAAATCACAGGGCCTGAATGAGGAGGAATGCTTTCCTCATCAGCAAACTTGATGTTGCCTTCTGTGAAGGTGGGACATAAGGGAATGGTAGCCTGGTGGAGTGCATTTTTTCTTTTGTCTTTACATTTTAGATGCAAAGTCTCTAACCATATGTATTGCTTGTGCTGTCTCTGAGAACAGTTGTGGAGTTCCCATGGATTTGATGGGAAGAAGCCAAGCATTTCAAAACAATAAGCTCTTGGACATATGAGAACATGTGACTATTGATAAGATGCTGTTCCTCTTAAACAACACACTACTCTACAGTTAGGAAAGCAGTGCAGTAAATCAGTGAATAAATTTATTTTTGTATCTATGAAATACAAAATCACAACACAAATGAGATCATGAAATCTGCAAAAGTATGAATTAATTAATTGTTAATTTACTCAGAGAAGATGTTTAGCTCTGTCAGTCATTCAAAACCACTTCTTTATATTGTAATTTTAAAGTACAAGACAGTTGGTGTGCTAATAATATTAATCAAGTGGGATTCTTTTAGATAACAGTTGGATAGCCTCTATAACTAACATCATCATGAAATTCTAAACATTTCAATGAAGTATGTAACATTTCTGTGATACTAATTCAAGTGCATGTTATCCAGTTGCAAAAAAAGCAATTGGCTGTGTGATTTTACTAATAGGTGGAGCCCAACTTTCAAATTACCAATTTAATAAACTTTAGTAAGTATTTAATATAAAACTAGTATCTTACAGAAAAATAAAAAAGCCAGCACCTGAGCTTCATCAGCACAAGTATTTTCAATAATTTTGTGTCTTTAAATGTCATTTTGTCCAGCTGAGACTTAGGTAGGAATGTAAATAGCTGTGAACACACTGGTGGTTTTACAGCTCTCATTATTCAGGGTTCAGTTCTGCCATTAAGAAACATAATGGAATGTTTGTGCATCAAGACTTGAGAAAAAAATAATTTTTTGTCAGTTACAAAAAATATCACCAGTGGCACACAAATGTTTTGTTACAGAAGAATTATGACAATGTGAAGGCTTTGATTTTATTGCTTTTGGTTTGGTATTTTACAGAGTCCTCATGATCAGTTTCACTACAGCTAAATGCATGAAAAAATGCTTCAATTAGCAGTATATTGAAATGGTTTGCAACCGTTTGCTCCTTCCCTGTAATTTAGAAGTTTGCATACATTATTACATTCATAGGACTGCGTGCCTGAAAGCTTTGGGTCTGCTCTTTTGCTCCAAATAAATCCAAACAATGCCTTAAAAGAAAACCTATCCTTCTCTGCCTCTCTTTGTCTTGATATATATTTTTCTTTCTGTGATACCAAGACCTATATCTCTGTACATATATATATATATATACATAAATATGTAGATATATCCCACAAAGAGAAGAACTGAAACTCTTTTCTTTACTTGCTTTGCACGTCTTAGGAGAGTAATTTGTAAAATACAGGGCAAGGAGATTTATATGAAAACATATGGAAACCATGGGGGTAAAGCCTGGAGAGGCTACTTGTCCCAGCATGGGATGCTCCATCTTAACCTGAACAGGAGCTGTTGGATAAGGCTGGATGACCCCATGCTGGGGCTGGAAACCTGCATGTACTAAGCTTACTGACCAGGGAAAGTATTTGGTTCTTAGGCCACTACTGCCACAGAATATATATATATATATACTATATACATATATATATATATATAAAATCATATATATTTCTATATTTTATATATATATATATATATAAAATATACATATTGATATACTGTTGATAATGCCAACTAACAAAATCTGTAACAGAGGAATTTTACCTAATGCAAGGTATGTTAAAAAGCAGTGAATAAGTGTTTAATCTAAAAAAAGTGGTACTGATACAAAAAGAAATTGCATTTATGTGAATTTAATTGAATTGGTGAAGTTTGATGAATTGATTTGTTGACATAAATAATAATTGATGCTGTTAAATGTGGGAGATCTGTTTTAAAACTCTGTTTTAAAGACCTAGCTACCTGTGCAGTGAAAAGAATCAAAACTTGTGTGTGGAAATTAAGTATTAGTGTTATTTAACCCACCAGCAGCTCTAATGTCTGTAGCCAAAAAATATTTATTTGCTTACACTGAACTGTGATTGGATTACTTAAGTTTTAACGGCTTTTTTAGTCTGGTTTGCCCTGAGTAAAGATTGTAATTCATTATAGAGCACCGCTTAAAAATAATTATTCAAATAATGCAGTGAATCATGATCTGAATGATTCTTTGTTAATACTTTATGTCTTCTCAGCTTTGTGCATAAATGTTATGCATTTTTTATGAGAACTGAAATGTTATTTTTTTTCAGTGACAGTCTTTTGCTCAGTCTCTTCAGTTCTGAAATACAGGTGCTTCTTCTCATGCCAGTTCCTGGCAGATTTGTTGAGCTGAGGTGCTCACCCTGCATTTTTGTCCTCTGCAGAGCTGGGGCACTTTTGAGGTGGCAACAGTCACAAAGCTACCCCACCATCCTCTGGAGAGGTGGGAAATGGTCTTTGTAACCCCTTGTATGCATATAGGTGCTGTGGGTCACCGTGCAGCTGAAAGCAGTGGCTCCTTACAGCCCAGGGAATTCCCAAATTCACCTCAGGGTGGATCGTCTGGGCACTCCTGTAAGCTTCTCTGTGATGTGCTTTCACAACCTGCTTTATATTTGCATTATGCCTTATTAGGTGTGTGTTTATACCCATCTCCCTTCCCTCTCCAATTCCCTTCTTTCTTTCTTCAGTGTCCAGTAGTTGCACCCACATTGCATAATTTTCCTTGACTCTTGATACACCCTTTTCTTATCACCTGGATTCAAATGATGCTCAGAACTGGCTGGGTGCAGCTCATCCTCTTCACTCAGGAAAATCATTGCTTTTAGCATTTCTGATAAATATACTGCAGGGGCTTTTATAGGGGAAGATGACTCTCTGAGAATAGTAATGATTATTACTTTCTGACCTCCTTCGCCGTGTCCTATTCTTGCTTAAAATATGTTGAAAAGAGCACTGTAGTGCACTGTAGTGCACAGTGTAGAGCACTGTAGTGTGCAGAGGGAGGACCTTCCTGGTACAGAATCAGCCAGTCTGCTGTTGTTCAGACCTGAGAGCAGCTGCACACTAGAGAAGTCGCTTCCCAGTTCTGGAAGCTCTTTTTGATGTGCTGCCCTCCTGTGCTATCCTGTGCTGAGTTTGCCTCAGTGCCAGGCACAGAGGGTTGAGGACTGTGGTGGCCACCAGTGTGACCTGCAGGACAGAGCAGGCAGGAATCCCACTGTACAGGTGCTGCTAAAGCAAAACCACCTGTAAGCTCAGAGGGCTTGGGGTACATGGCTACTCAAAGAGGACTGGGCATAGTGCGCCCCAGAAGGCTTGTGGAAGGTTAAATTCCTGGAAGAGCTCAAGTTATCTATGTACATCTTTTGTTTTGTTTCTGTTTTGCAAATTTTGCCCTCTATATAAGGCCCACAAAATCTGATGGTTGTAGAAAATTTATTTTCAGTGAAGATGGACTGAATCATGACATAATGTTACGGAGATACTTTAGCTTTGTTAAATGAGAGATTTCCTGCTTCTCCTGCATCCCACTGAATAGCGTCTCATTCATATTTCATTGTGCTGATGATTATATTTGCAAAGAAGCCTCTTTGTTTAATGATCAATCAGGGAATTTAATTCATTAATCTAAAAGCACTCTGCAGCATAATAAAACATCATGTACAGTTTACAAATAGAGCACTAAAATAGGAAAAGATGCAGTTGCTTGGTCATAAATAAATAAATCTGTCACCCAATGAGAAACAGAATCCAGATTTCTTGAGTCTCATCTCTCTGCTTGCTTCATGAACCGTGGCCACCTCATCACTGTTTGAGAATGATAAATGCCTCCCATTTATACCCATATGCATGTTCTGGTAATACAGTAAACAAAGCAGTCTTTCAGTATTAAGTGAAAGTATTCACAAGAGGCCAAGCCTGTGGTCCTTATGCAGACAAAGCTCTTGTGGGCTTGAGTCAGAATTTTGCTTTGAATAATTACTAGACCAAACTCATAATGTGTATATAAACCTTCTCAGGGGAGGAAAATAGCTAACATGAAACAAATCAGAAGTGAGATTTATTTATTTTTTTTTCCTTTAGAATGAAAGAGAATAAATGTAATATCATTATGGATGCATCAGAAGTGAGGTGACTTTAGATGTTCCTAAAATGGCTTTTTTCTTGAGGTCAGTTAAAGAGTTTAACTTCCATAGTTCATCTGCTTGGTGACTTACAGAAGAGGCATTGCTTTTATTTGCTCAGCAAATTATTTATGAATGTAATGGGTGCTATTCCTTATGATTATCCTTAAGACAAAAGTTTAATGAAGGGTCTCACTTGAATTGTACTTTGGTTTTGAAGGTTAAGCTTCAAATCAAAGGTATTATTTATTAAAGATCTTTTCCAACCTGAATGATTCTATGATGCTCTAATTAATTCAGTTACTGTGTTCTCCAAGCCATTACACTGTAAATATATAGAGATGAAAAAAAAAAATTGTTTTAAAAAACAACTACATAAAACTCCTAGCCCATACCAGGAGAGTGTATTTTGATAATACAGAATTTAAGAATAATTATTTTCATCTCACCTCCTCCATCACACAAGTGGACATTATTCTCTGAGATGAAATTATCTCTTCCTCACCTCCTAATGGCAGGTTCGTAGCTGCTTGGAAGTGTTTACATATCGGTGTTCTCCCTTGGCAATATAATCTGTCTTTCATTTCTATCAGCTTTGTCTTTAACCATTCTATGTTTATCTTTAGGCATTTTGTACAAAGAAAAATCAGCCATTCAAGAGAAAATGGAATAAAATAAAATAAATTTGAAACTAAAAGCTTAGACCATGTAACACAAGGTACTTCCAAAGATGATATTGAAAAAAGTTCTTTCTTATCTCTAGGCTTTGGGGTTGTTTTTAATATTTTTTTTTTATTTTTGTTTTTAATTTTTTTAATGAATTTGCTGATGAATTGGTAAGTAGCTAAATTCATGTGTGGAGTGGTGGGTTATGGTGCTTAAATGAGTTCCAACTCACTGATGTTTTGTAATTCTGCTCCTTCCAGGAGCTTGTTGGCAGCAGTGAAGGTTCTTAGAGTGTCTGAATTTGCTTGTATGTATGTACATGTTTATAATGGTGGCAGAGCACAATGATTTTATTGAAATACTGTATTCAATAAAATGAACGGTCTTTCTGCTATCTCCTTTCCTACCCAGAAGAGGTCATGCCTCAGGTATGCACTGTCAGAACAGCTCCAAGTTTTTTTCCAGCTGATAGTGTAGGGCTACTGTATGTGCAGAATGTGAAACAGGTTAGAATCTGAGATTTAAACAAACTAAAAAAAAAAATTATTTTCAAAATATCAGCTGGTAAGCTTCCAATAACCCAATTTTTTAGGATGACATTCCTGGATTTGTATGCTCAAGCACAGGCTGTTCATTTACTTTCTCAGTCACCCAGATATGTATGCACAAGCACACATCTTGTCAGTTCTGAGAAGGGAGTTCAATCTTGATGGAACAGTATTTTTGAGCAGAAAATTGTTTGGTGAGGGATTTTCCAATCAACTCTAATCTTATATGTCTGAGTAGCTTTGAAGTCGTTCTGGTTTTGGAAAAGAAATACGTGTCCTGCTTCAAATACTGAATCCTACTGAAACCATCTTGGTCCAAAGAGGAATGGGAGCCACATTCATTCAGAGATAACTTCCCTGTTCTTAAAGGGATCATAGTTTTAAGTTGGCATCATTGGTACCATTAGTAAAAGTAACATTGATTTTTAAATTTTAAATTAAATACTCATGCCAACAAAGTTTGATGTAAGAGTTTTATCTCCTGGGAAAGAGAAAATTCCCACCTTTCCATTTCTGTTTCTATCCTAGGATGGTAAAACTGCCATATATTTTTTACATCTCTCTCTCTCTCTCTTACATATATATACACATGAACATATACATATCACATATATATATTAATGTATACCTGTTACATACATATAGATATATATATTACACACACACATATATATATTTATAAAGTCCCGTCCTTTCCAAGAATACATGCTAAAAGTGCTAGACAGCCATATAGTGACATTGATTTTTAGAAGTTTTATCGTTTTGATGTTTTCAAGCTCAGGCAATTAGATTATTCACTAAGAAACACTCTTAGTTTTTAAGGTGACATGATATGGAAAAAGAACATAATAAATTTATACGTTTTACACTCCTGCAACTTCCTACACTATGAACTAGTATAAATGATACATAAATGTCAGGGTGTGAGACAGTGGTTTTATCCTCATGTTTCTAGAGGACATCTGTAGTTATTTCCTTACTTTAACCTGTTTTATCCTTGTTTTATTGCACTTTAAGTGGTGGAACTGCTAGCCAGGAGACACTGTGGATGCTAAAAATGTGCGTGGATTCAAAAAGTCACCGTATAAAAATTATGGGAGAAAAATCAATCAAAGGTTATTAAATGCAAAGGCACCTTCTCTGGCTCAGGAAATCCCTTTCCCACAAATATCTGGAGTCTAGAAAAATATTCTGAGGGAGCATTTGTCTTGTTGTTACACTCTTGTTAGGCCGAGGCAGTTAGAGAGGTGGCCTCCAGTAGCAATAGAAGTGTCTGTGGATGTCTGGTCTTATTTTACAGAATGCTTGCTGCAGTAGTTCTTACATTTGCAGAAGTGTTGGCTATGAAATTTTACCCTTAAGGAGCGAAACAACTTTGTGGCAAAGTGATATTCAAAATAAGTGGATGTAAATGCAAAATGCACATTGAGTAGAGAGAGAAAGGAGTAGCGTAGGAGGTCTTGAGGTTCAGTCCCATTTAGTCTATCTAAAATTAACTGATATTTTACATCATATTCTGTGCCGTGTTTTTATGCTATCACTTAGTGATGCCCAATATATGAATATTAAAAAGGTAATATTGAACCAACTCAGGTTTATGGTATGAGTTTATGGAAGTAGTTACTGTTCCATAAGAGTAACACATAGGTAGTCATTTATTCCAGTGGGATCTAACCAAGGTTTGAATTCATACTTCCAACGCAGTAGATCTGAACTTCAAAAACTAGAAAGCAAGAAACAGTCCCAGGGGTTTCCCTTCTATCCCCCCTTTTTTTTTATGAGAGGAGGTGGTGGTATTTTGCATGAGACTTAATTTTGATGGAACTGAAACATGCTTCTGTTGTAGAGCTGTACTTGATAAATAACTTTTATGCTAACATAGCACCAGAAGGCAGGAAGAAGGATATCAAATGAATCTTTATTAAACCTGTCAATATCTCAAAGTAAGATTATTTCCTTTTCCCTGGAGCTATTGCAGAGAAGTCTGAGGACAGTGAGAGAAACATCTATGAAGAACCTAGATATTACTTTCATAGATACAAAAGTGGTAATATTTTATATTATTTTTCATTATTTTTATCGTGTAAAATGAGTTTTATTCCTTCATTCAAAAAAAAAAAAAAGGTTAAAAAAATAAGAAATGTATTTTCCAGATGATTAAACCATTCGACAAGCTGGAATACCAGACCCAGACTTACAGAGCTCAGAACTGACATAACTTTTTTTTCCTTTTGTACCCTTTCTGGAACAGCATAATTAATCAAGGCACTATTTTCTAATAATTTCTGTGAAAAGTAATTTGCTTTGTTCTTGCCTCTCAAGTGACAGATTGCTGAAGTTGAACCTGCGATCAGGCGCCTCTTTGACAGACAGTTTCATATTTCGGTGAGCATTTCCCTGGTCTGGTTGACTTGATTTATAATAGCTTAGGTTAGTGGGGAATGAAAAATTAATTAATTTCAATGAATTTGTAACCAAGCAGAGTGACCCGAGCCCTGGAAATGGTAATGGGTCCCTCCTGTGTGTCCCCCTCTGGCGAGATGATCTTTAGGGTGCAGAAAAGCTGCCCTGACATCTGAACATGGGCAGAGGGTCAGGACCTGCCTGCCAGACTCCTGGTGCTTCAGATTAAGGAAGAAAGTGTGACAGCTTGTTAAACATGTTAATAGGACAGTGATGAGCGAAGGCTTTGCTGTTAATCTTTGGTATCTGCTCTTGGCCTCTGGTGTGCAGATTTCTTGAAACACTACTATGCTTGAGGGGCAGTGTCATTGTTCTGAATACTTAGGAGCAATATATGAGATTATGTGCTGATCTGGAGGGCAGAAACACTTGAAAAAAAACAACTGGATTTTTGAAATTAATGATTTGGTCCTTACTGTGGCCTGTGTATGCCACTTCAGAAGCCTTCTCAGGAAAGATATGTTTTTATAGGTTGGGTAACTTTTACACAAGCTGTAGCAGAGATGTGGATGCTGTGGGGTGCTCACTTCTATCCTGTGCAAGCTACAATCTCTTTCATGGAAAACAAAAGCAGTCCAGTCAACAGTTAGAAGGACCTTTAAATGCTCAGGGACCTGAAGTATTTGTAAAGGAATAAGTCATAAATTTGACATGACTGAATCCATCATGTAAAAAAAAATCACCTTCATAGCAATTTTTTTATTGTAAAGAGATCATTTTCTGGAAACTGTTCCTGTCAAATGGGGACATGAAAGACATTATACACTAGTTCTTTGTTTTTCCTGTGAGAGAAGAGGAAATTGGTAGAAAAACATATCAGAGCACATTACTTATCTCATTTTTTTTTCTGCAACGCATTTGTGGTGTATTACAAGGCAAGATGAGACCCTGAAACAGTGAGATACAAAGTGTTTCCAACCTCCACTGAAACAGTAGGTTAAAAAGGCAAAAAGGTGTTATGGTAGCCTGACATCCCTTTCTTCCCCACTCCTGTTCATCATACTTTCACTTCTCTGGTGGCATGGATTCTGATATTCTGATGATGTGCAACTTTAGATTTCAACAGTCCCATTCTGTTCAAGAAAAAAAGCATAAAGAGGAAATAGTTATATTTTTCAGATACAAAAAACTTGAGTGAAATAATAGCTGAGTTAAGCCATGTGATTCCATGGAATATTTTTTTAAAATTCTCAATTTTAAAAGAAGAAAAAAGCCCCAAACTTTTTTTTTCCTAGGTATTTTCATTTAGGTACTTAGTGAAATTTTCAAGTTTGTACCTGTCTGAGGAGGATTGAATTAATGTGAGACTAATTTGACCAACCGAAAAGATATAACTGGATTTGAAACAGACCTATTGTTGTAACATTTGACCAGATATGGTTTATTTATTTAAGAATCTGGACAGAGCAAGAAAAGCAGAGGAATACTCTCATATAGCAACCCTTTATTGCCAAAATATGATCTTTTGTGTGCATGTGTGCGTGTACATATGTAAATGTTTATATGTATACACATATAGAAATGTCTCTGAAACTGTTGTGAGATTTCCTTTCTGTTGAATGAAGGTAAGTTAGTTGGAGCAAAACTGTGAACAAAGATGTTTTACCTTTTCCACAATTGTTGCATGTAAACCATACATTTTAAAATGTCAGTGGAAAGTATTTTCTAACATGGTGTACCATACATGCTGATTCAACTGTAATTAGGCATGTCAAATATAAATCTCTACATTTGAAATTTTACTTGAGCTGAATGTTCAATCAGCAGAAAATACTCAAACGAGGTATTGATGTGTGAGGTGGGAGGTAGCTAAAAATAAAGGTGAATGGATTTCTCTGTCAGCATATTTGTGACTGACACAAAACTATTTAGTGCTCAGTTTGTTTATATATTGTATTTAAATTTATCCAAGTGGAATTGATGTATCCTCAGCCATCAGTTTAGTGGAGAGCATATACACAGGGACATTCATAAAGGCCTCATATGGTTTTAACCCAGTGAGTTTCTGTCACAGGTTTAATGGAGTGACTTACAAATATGGAGATAAATTTGTACTTGAAATGTCATCGTATGTTATTATTTAAATGTAAATTCACGTCTTTGATCTACTTTGAGATATATAAATATTTATGTTTGATAGAGTAGTATTTTTCTATTAATGATGATGACAGTTATAATTTTGTAAATGTTTTTACACTCCGTGTGCTTTTAAGAGATACCTTATAAACACAGGGAGACAGAGAAATTGATTCCCTGATCATCTTGCATCCTAGAATTTTTTTATCAGCCCAGCATAACAGAGAAATCCTGCAACAACATGAAATAATACTTTTCAGCATTGTTTTTTGATTTTCAGATCCTGATTATTATTTTTCCCTTGGAAAAGCAGATATCTATATAGTGAATTTAAGCTTGACAGTGGGCTCCCTTTTCTTAGGTAACTTTTGCAGACCATCTTAGAAGTGGTCCAAGGACTACAGGTTGAAAACAAAATGCATAAAATACATAAATGTTTCTATTTCAGACCATTCTTTCCAAATGGTTGATAGCTTACGCTTAGATTGTGATACCCTTAGGTATTATGATACCCTTTTGCCTGTAGGTTTATCATATATTTCTGAGTACATAAATGTATTATATTTTAAATACAATAATTACTGTTCCTGAGTTGTTTAATATCTTGAACTCCACATATTTAATTCAATAATATTTTATTGAAATATCCAATAAACTCCACAGAAGCACTAGCCCATCTTTAGCAGTTACTAGCAAATCACCAGGGTGAACCTGAAGTCTAGTTTTTTGAAACCTAATGAATTTTATCTCTTCTTATTTTTAAATAGGCTTGTATATTTTGATGTGAGAAAAATGGTTTCTCTATATGTGGTCACTAGTGAAATATTCAGTCTGTGTTAACTGTAGGGCATGGACAACTTTATCTCTTATTCCACTTCAGGAATGCTCTGAACATAAAATGAGTATATTTAAGGTGAACCTGACCATAATATTTGGGATAGATCTGGTTTAAGGAAATGTGGGAAGCTTTAGGATGTTTTTTCATCTTCCTTCAATACTGTTCCCAGGTGTCATTCAGTTATTCTCAGCCATAATGAAAGATTTATGCCTTGACAAGTGTGGAGGTGAAACAGTGGTTAAAGCAGTGCTGCAAGTGATACTCCTGATCGCAGCAGGAGCTGCTGGCATGCTTGCATTTTTGGAAGATTTTGCAGAGTTTCCCCTTGTGAATAACCATAAATTATTTTAGTCAGACTTTTCTGTGTCACCTCTCCTGGCCTAGAGATTCTTGAGGTGCATAATAGAAGTTAATCCAGTACATTTTTGCTCAGAGGATCTGAAAGAGTTTTGTTCCGTGGAAAAAAAGAGGATTTTCAGGCTTATGAAATAACAATTACTGTCACTTAATAGTTGGAATACTTCTAATTCCTTTCTCCCACAATTTTTTTTTAATACAGGAATTAACAAACCTTATCCAAACAAAAGGAGGGAAAAAAACCTCAAAACTTTTTAGGAGTCAGAGTAAGCCTTAGTTGCTATGATTGTGCTGTAACAGCAGTTAATCTCTTGAGAACTGTAACATGGATTGAATTCCTCAAAAAGAGAATGTGTATCAGAAACGACCCTCTGTGTAATGGGGAGAGATCAGGTCCTGGTTTCATGGTGTATTAAAGACTAAAGGCCAGTTTCAGGTCTCACATATAAAGAAAAGAGGGGAGGCTTTTGGGAGATTACTGAGCCAAGCAGTGATCTTGATTAGCAGAGCTCAGGCTGCACCTCCAAATATTTGGGGTTTTGAATGAGCTTCAGAAACCTTTGCTGACAGCAGGGAGATTCTCAGAAGGAAAAAGCCCCATAAAGTGCAAACCATAGAAGTTTGGTCTGTCTGTTCAGGGAATGAGGTTATTGTAGGTAGCTCTAGGAAATAGTTGAATTTCAGCTGTTTCTTTTCAGTAGCACTTAAAAACCACCCTACACTACATCTCAGTTGTTTCAAAGGCAAGATTATCCTCAAAGAGTGCCTCCACATAGAGTATGTATCTTCTTTGGTTTTGACAGCTGGGAAAATTGAATTTATGATAATCTGAACTGCATGGGGACTTTCATCCAGTGATTACATTAACACACAAAAAAAGAGGAAATCTAGCTCACTGGATGTGGTGATGGTGTCCCAAACCATACTTTTGGGGCTTGAAGATTTTCCAATTCTAAAGTGAAAAACTTGTAAGTTTGAAGGGCTGGATGTTGGTATTTTGACAATATAATTAGAAAATACTGGTGAATATCACAGGAGCTCATGGGTTCTCCCTCCCATCCTCCAAACAGGATGACAGTGGCTGTGTTATCATTGCCACCCCACCAAACCCTCCAGATGTGCTTTCCTATTCTGTACATTTACACCCTAATGTTCAGCAGCTTGCAGGTTTAGGGCGAGGCAACTTCACAGCTGAATTTCGAGGTTCTTTAAGGGATTTGAGTGGAACAAGCCTGTGAAGGAAGATTCAAATGCACTGAGGATATCTTTGAGATATCAGAGTATTTTGTATACCTGATTGGCAGTAAGATTTTTATTTTTCTTAACCTACTCTTGGCCTGTATGCAAAACTAAATACGTAATGTTTTTCTTAATACAAAATAGAAATAAGACCAAGAGATAGATCAGTCACTGTGTATATGTTCTTCTGTCAGTCTTTTTGGGAAATATTTGGTCCACCCCTAATGTACTCTTAGCTGTTTCTCCTTTGGAGACATGAAGGGCACAGCAGAAGAGACGGTTTATAAAAAGTAGACAAGTTGACCAATTCATGAATGGAGCTGCTTATTTTGGGAGACATGGCATCCTGAGAGGAATGTCAGGACCAGACCTTTTCCTAACGTTGCAGGAACTGGTCCATTAACCTACTGTCACTCAGCCTACTGTTGTTGTCTTGCCTATATTGTATTATGATTTGCTTCATACAAATTTTATCTTGTGGGGCTTGAAGGAAGAGTCCATACATGAAAGAAATTTTTGTTTAGTATTGAAAAGAGAAGGAAATGTGCCTTCTCGAGAGTGTTCTGGTTACTTGTACAGTCCCTCAGGTTGTTTCACTATGGGAAGCTTCTCCAATATCTGTGCAGGTCTGTCCTTTTGTTCAGAGGTTATTTACTTCTCATTTCCTCAGAAAATGAACCACAAGAGCAATGAATGTGAGAGCAAATGAGATGTATATTAAATATTTTAACTCTTTCATATAATTCAGTGTACCTGCTTGTTTTCATGCTGTCTGAGAGGTAGATTTAGGAGATTGGTAGGGGAAAAAGATGAAAAGGGAGCAAACACAGGTGAGACAAAAATACTGTGGCTTTTGTATTCCTGATTGATATACATATGGGGTGGGGGGAGAACTATGTGTGAAGCAGCAAAAGAAGCATAAGAAAGCTTGTATACTTTTTGCATTATGGAGTGTAAATAGTAAGTGCAAAAATGAAGGAGGTGAAGTATGATGATTGCTGACCTTGTAATTTGTCAAACTCCCCATCCATAACATTGTTGCACTGCTTCACTACCTCATGGATATTATATTTTGTTCAGATACTGAGATCTTCCTACTCAACCTTTAAAGTCCTTCAAGAGGAGTTGACCTTTAAAAAATATTTACAACAAAATGCCAAATGAGAGTTTTGTTAAGTGAAACTCTTTTCACTACATCCTTGTCCTCAGATATTATTCATTGCTTAAACACATTTCATGCTCTCTTGCTATTACAACACAGCCAGGCTTGCTGGTTGAAGTTGAGGAGGAGGAGGGGGAACAAAACCAATCCAGACCCCAAGACTGCTCCTTTTCTGTGGTAACTAAATTGTAAATGAAACTGAGTAAAATGTATAGCAGAAAATTAGCAGAAATCAAACTGGATCAGTGGGAAAAAGTAACCTTAACCTCAAAACGTCAAATCCTGAAAATTACAGCAAATATTTCAAGGCCTCCAGAAGTAATTTAAGGAGCTGGTGAGCAACATTGTTGTTTGCTTTGTAAATGAATTCAGTTGGCTGTGTGCTAGTGTGGGAGCTTGAGTTCTGGGTAGGCAGTTTGCTGTATATTCACTGAAGACATGTAATTAATTATCTGCAGTTATTTTATGGAGTGGATAAATCAGATGTTACCAGGTCATCAAGCAGGAAAGAAATACGTTGTAGGAAACAATCACATGCTGGACAAACAGCAGAGGAGGGAGGGAAAGCACAGGAATGTCCTGGATGACCCAGGTCTTTTCCATCTCCAGCTTCTGTGAATCTATGAAATAGGCTTACTGGGGCCTTGGGATAGTCTCATTAAAAAAAAAAAAAAAAAAAAAAAAAAAAGAAGAGTCAGCAAAGACTCCATGAGAAACCACACTGCAATTCCCAATGGAAATCATAGAGGGGGGTGATAGAAGAGACTGCAGGGCTCAGGCCTTGATGTGTCAGGCACAGGGAGGGGATCAGTGAGACAAGGTTGGTTAAATTCAGAACACTTTTAAAGTTTTCCGTGATGAATAATGGGAAAATACACTGCACCTGTAGCGTGGTGTCACAGCCTGAAGATCTGCTTTGTGACTGACATTTGTGCTCAGCAAGCACATCCTGCTCTCTTTGGCTCTGCCTGTTTTAATGGGCTCTGCTTCATCTTTTAGCAGCTTTGGCAAAACTTGCCTTGCTGGACCTTATATAGGGCCTGTGTACCTTTTTAAACTTCTTAGATCTGACCTGTGCTGTGGGTCTGTACCCATTTCTGATTGCAGAGCAGTCTAAAATAGGTCACCCTGGGAAAGCAAAGCAGGTGCTGTGCTGTGGTCCTGTCCTTTCTGCCCCTCCTGCCTCAGCCTGTCCCGTCTTCTGTCTGTCTCCTTGCTCTGGGACACAGAGCCCCAGCCATCCTCCTCATTCCATCCCTCCAGGGAACTCAGGGATGCAGGGAGGAGGAGACATCCTGTCTGCTCTCCGGGCCTTGGGGCCTGTTGGACTGTGGTACCTGTGAGTAAGGGAGGAGGGTCTCCCCTGTTCACCAGGGCACTGTGCTTACCTCAAATTCAAACCTCAGAGGCTTTCTGGACACCAGCTGTTTTCTTTTTACAGATAAACTGAATTGCCCAAAGCCTCATCAGTCAGGAATGTGAAAAATCAAAGTGTTCAGGTTTCACTGCTTGTACACATTGATTCTGCACCTCTGTTGAGCTTCTCAGTCTCAGTGGTTTGCAGAAGAATTGGTATGAATGCAGGCCATAATTCTGATGTGAAGTCACTGATTACACCAGTTTCAAGATATTTTGTAAAACTGTTCCAAATCCTTGAATAAAACCAGAAATGAGGTTGGAGAAATCTCTGATTACATCAGAGATTATGTGGTCTGCATTTCGACAGAAGCATTTCACACACCCTTATTTCTCACAGCTACTTGGGGTTGAGTCCAGATCCTCCAGATATCAGCCTTCCTCTTTCTTAAAACAGGTGAGGAATGTGCTTCAAAGGGATCTATTTGTTTTACCGTGCTAATAATATTCTAAAGAAGCACTGTCAAGATTTTATTTTGGTTATATGCACCTAAACAGTAGAGATCGTTTAGACATTTCGGTATTTTCTTATATGAAATACAGCTGTGAATTCCATTCAAAAACAAACCAGAATGGTTATGGCATTAACAATTTCACTTTCAATCGTTACACAGTCATTCTAATAATTAAAGCAAACAAAAAAAAGCATAGCAAAAGTTTCTAATGATAAATGTAGAAATGTCTAAGCTAAAGATGAAATAAGACCTACTTGTTCTGTCTTTCTCTTTCAGTGTTGATTGCTCCCTGCGGTACGTTTTGGGGATTTTTTTGGTTTTGTTTTTTTTTGTGCTTGCCTTGATCCTACCTTAAATAGATCCAAAGCAGTTGATTCCAGAAGTCATTCAGTGTTCTAAGAGCTGTCAGTCTCACGTGTGTATTTCTTTCTCCCAGAACTCATTAAATCTTTTTCCTCTAGTTTCAACCCCTTTTGCTTCCACTTGATGCAACCTTTTTGCTTTCCCTTCATTTCCTTGGTGTCTGATATTCTTTAGATAAATTAGATCTGTGCTGAGCCTTTCCCACTCTAATGAAGCTGAGTGGGAGGAAAATCTGAGGCTGTAAAACTTTTACAGGACATGGATGGTCAGATCATAGCTCTTTTTTCACAGCAGCATTTGCATGTGTTGCAAGTAGTGTGTTTTCTGGCTCTCTCATTCCTCTTCTTTCTTGGTACTTATCTTCTTTTGTTTTAGCTTTCAGGGCCTGGGGAGTTGGTGTGATACTATGGAGGACTAGAGGAAGGCCACAGAAATTAGATACTGGTTACTCTAAGAAAGTGTTTGAGTGTCATGTGTGATACAGCTGGGTCAGAGTATGGGATACTGAATCAAACACATTTGCATTGTACTGTAGACAAGCGGTCATTTGCTAATTAGAGCTGCCACTAATTGCCTGATTATCCACTATAACTGTGGCTAAGGAGCATTCTGCTCTCATCTATCCTTACAAAGCTGTTCAGAGGATTCAGGGAAGAAATGGTTTAAAAAACTGTTAGTAAAGGTGATTCTTCTGTAAGACTGACATACTTTTGTTGCTGTCCATGTTCCTTCCCAATTTCTTGTCCAGTCAATGTGTTTCAGTGTTCTGGGGCCTTTCTGATATATTGTTGAAGCATCCTTTAGCATAGTACCCCGATGACCATTGCTTCTCAGACTGAGTCTATTTACCCACTGACTGTATTCCTAGTTTTTCCAGTGAGTGTGGTGTGTCCATGCATAATTCATGCACCTGAGGTTGGAATGAGGCAGCTTTGAGGCAGGAAGTGGTTCCTCCTGCTTTTCTCTGCATCCAGAGCCTTGTAAAAAATGCCAACGTTTCTGCCAGCAGAATTGCTGTATTGCTGGAAGGAAAACACTTGAATGCCTTCCCACTGCTGGTATTAACTAGGCTGAGTCAGGGAAGACCCTGCCAAACCCAGCTCCCTCTCACTCCAAGAATGGCATGGAATTATGCATTTTTGCTTGTGCTGGAGTGCTGATAGCCAAGCTGCTGTTGTTTCAGAAGAAAAGTGATTTATTGTCAAGGGTTTGAGGAACTCTACCAAATCCCCTTCCCATATTCTCCAAGTGGTTTTGGTGACTTTTTTTTTGCTTCACTATTCCATCTCTATGAAGGAGATAATGTTCCCTATCGTGGTGAGCACATTGCAATAACAATTTAGTTTCTCCTTGTGATACCCAAATAACATGATGGGCTCACACAAGTGTAGAAAATGGAAGGAGCTCTGTCAGACCTGCTCAGTGAGAGTGCTGTGTCTTGCATCATAACTTTTACTGGTCACTCTTGCAGCATGGTCTGAGCTGTTCTCTTCCTGGTTAGTAGAATGTCTGTCTGCTGCTCCTTTTTCCTCTCTTTTCCCTGTACAAACATTTAGATGTTAAACATTAAGTTAATAATGACTGAGATAAGGGGAAAGCTGTGTGGTGTTTCTCAGACTTGAATTCAAGAAAGGACACCTATTTTTAATGCTTTTGCAGGTGACCGCTTTAATTTTAACAAGTAATGTTCCTCTGGGAGCTAACTTCTAACATCATGTTTTCCAAAAGGATCAACAAAACCTATGAATAAGTTGTGGATATCTCTGTGTAGTAACTTACTGATATTTTCTTTGTCCATATAGACACATTTTCTGTTACTGAAAATATGTGTAGGGAGCAGTAGGGGAGGGGCAGTATGGAATAAATAAGGAACCTTCTTTGGGAACATGATGTTCCAAAGTAAATGTGCAATTGTTCATACTAAACAATGAAAACTTTCACTCCATCCAAAGTTTTTGGAAAACCTTTTTGTGGAGTGAGAAGAAAAAAATGTTTCCTGTAATAAACAAGTGAATTGCAGAGGGTTTTTTGCCAGTTGTCTCAACAGTTTTCGTAGAGCAATCCTTGATATTGCTAAGTTAATGCTGAGTGAATTAGGAATATGACAGTTATTCTATAAAGCTTTAGCCTTTGCACACGGATGCTTGCATGTAACTACAAAATCTGCTGGTTTAAGTCCCAACAGGGCTCCCCAAGGTCTAATAGGATACTTTCACTGCTAAAACTTGAGCTATTGTAAATGGGTTGTAATCTTACATGTAGTCACATGGAAATTCCTTTGAGAAGCATTGGACTTCAGGATGAAATATCTCTCTTTCTTTCTTTCTTTTTGTTCCTCTTTGTTTTGGGTATTGTTTATAATGAGTTATAGATTACCTCTTTATTTAAGGGACTTGAGAAGCACAGCAAGACAACAAACTGTTTCATGCCTAATTTAGAGAGGATTAAATCTGATACTGGAAATTTGTTCTTTTACATCTCTTACAGCACTGAGCTGTATTTTGGCAGCTACTATGGACTAATAGACTCCGTCATTGTTTTAAGCAAAATCAATTTGAAGCACTTGAAAGGAAAAAGTTTTCCGGCGCTCTCACAGGTTTTCCATTCTTGCTTTGCAGCACACATTTGAATTGTTTAACAGTGCTGGGAATTACCTCCCATAAATTTCTTTAGTAATCCAGCAAATTCAAAGTCACTTCTGCAATTTGGCCACTTTTGTCTAAATTACAAATGATGGACAATAGGGTTTTGTGATGGTAATGCTGACACAATCCGACCAGTAGCAATGAAAATACTGTGCTTTTTGAAAGGCTCTTTAATAAGTTCCAACTGAGCCTTCAGTTTGAGCAGAGCCACGTGTCCTGCTGAGACTTCACATCCAGCCTTCATGGATTATTGATCATTTTACCTGCCGCAAGCTCATATTTATGGGGAGGGCAAAAGGTGACTGAATAGAAGAGATTTTTTAAATGCTTGTGAGAAGAGTAACATTTATTTATTTTTATATATTATATTTATATATTTATAGATATATACAATTTTTATTTAACCCATTAATTGATTAAATAAAATACATATTTATATATTACATAAATAAAAGTAGCATTATAACCCATTTACAATAGCCCAAGTTTTAGCAGTGAAAGTATCCTATTAGACCTTGGGGAGCCCTGTTGGGACTTAAACCAGCAGATTTTGTAGTTACATGCAAGCATCCGTGTGCAAAGGCTAAAGCTTTATAGAATAACTGTCATATTCCTAATTCACTCAGCATTAACTTAGCAATATCAAGGATTGCTCTACGAAAACTGTTGAGACAACTGGCAAAAAACCCTCTGCAATTCACTTGTTTATTACAGGAAACATTTTTTTCTTCTCACTCCACAAAAAGGTTTTCCAGAAACCTTGGATAGAGTGAAAGTTTTCATTGTTTAGTATGAACGATTGCACAACTTTTACTTTGGAACATCACGTTCCTAATCTTTTATACCATGCGTCTGATTAAAGTCTCAATAATAACATATGCAAAGGAAACTTGTGCTCTTCTGTTTTCGATACAGTGGTTTCACATGGGCATACAAATTAACAAATTAGGAGCTGAAAGCAGCAGTGAACAGTAGAGAGAGCTAATTTAAGTACTTGGATGTTGCTTTAAAAAAGCCTTATAAAATAAGTTTGATTAAGTAAGAGAGTGAATTTTACTGAGCTCTCTGCATTTGGTAGGAAGATTTATGAGAACAAGCTAAATGGTACTCTCAGGAAGCCAAAGTTCCCACAGAATGGAGGAAATCACATATTTTTTCTGTAACACTAAAGAGAACATTCTGCATTACAAGGCATATCTGTGAGTCACTGATGTTTTGAGGGAGTACAGCTGTGATACTAATCCAGCCCCCTGTAATTTTACTCCTAGTTATAAAAAGAAAGTAACCAAAGATGGCTTTATATATATGTATATGGCAAATATTTTTAAATAAATAAATTTGTTTATTTAAACTGGAGATTCAATCAAGACAATTAATTTTAATCTGTAATTTTTAAATACTGCCCCCCTATTGCTTCCCCACATCACAGTTTCCTCGTAAGTGCCACAGTTCACTTCCAGCATGAATATTTCAAAAACCTCATTGTTCTTCTTCTCTGTAATCTGACAGATCTTTGTTTCTTTTTTTTTTTGGTCTGAGAAATGAATTTAATTTCTTAAGCAATTACTGCTCAAGTTTTTACTGGGTCATGTTGTCGCAGGTACAAGCCACACTCTGTCTCTGACATTTAACACAGTGCAAGCACTTGAGTGAAATGGAAACTCTGATTTAAGATATGTTATGTCAAGCTTGTTTTCATAGTCACTGTTTAATTTGCAAAATGTGAACATGGATTGTTACAGAAATTCCAGAAGATCATGTTTTGGCTTTTTTTCCAGCAGCTTTTTTTTCCATTACGTGCTCTCTCTGCTTATATTTAGTGAACATCACATTGAAGGACTAAACTTGTAGCTTTTAAGGCAATAACATTTTTAAACGATTGTCCCATGAAATGCCAATTCTTCCTTTAGAATTTTATAGACTGGAGTTTGATTTATATCAACAGGCTTGGCAGCTGAGGGTCATCTCTTTTTGGGCAAAGCAAGCCCTTGTTTTTAAAGGGAAGGTCTGCTGTGGATTTCAAGCTGAGGTATTTTTGTCATTGGCTGGAAGGCTCAAAATTAAAATAATCTCTGAAGAATGTGGACAGAAAAGATCAGGGATGAGTTCTTGAGCTAAAATCCTGGGCTATGTTTCATTCTAGAAGATTATGAAAATGTTTTTACATCAAAACCAAAAAATCAATCTTTTTAAAGTTTTATTGCTTGTTTTTGAGCAAATAAGCCACACTTGTTTAATTTAGAAAGGTACAGAACTGAACATCTTAAGTGCAGGCTCACATCAGAGAAGCCAAGCATTTGTCTGGGGTTTTGTATTGTCCTTAGTAGTGAGGTTGTGATTTGATGATGAAATAAGAATATAAGCCAACAGTTTCTCAAAGCAAGTGTTTGCATTAATGCACTTGTCAGGATAATGGTACTAAGACAGTGGTTACACCTCAGGAAGTGTTAATATTGCTATCAAAAAGTTGCATTTAAAATTATCACCTTCTCCAAACTATTTTTAAATTATAGAAGCATGTCCTCGTACCTTGTAAGAGTTCACACAGAGCTTTTTGCTGTTTTACAGTGATGATCTGTCAGCTTTTTACGATTTCTTACCACTTCCATTTCAGTATGGATCTTTATTTTTCCAGATTGTAGGGACCTAAGATAAAAATGGGCTTCCTTTTTAACTTTAGTCCTTTAATAACAACAGTTCAGTGCTGTTTACCTTTATTTCCAACCGTGTAAGGCCAGAAATTGAATACCTATTTAGTTCATCTACATTTAATACTAATTTGCAGTAACAAGATGATAAAAAACAGAAGTTTTTAAGCAGTAGGGGGTTTAAAATTGTCTTGATCCTTTTTGAATAAACCATAAATTAGTGGGATTAACACAATTGGAGCTGTGTTTTACCTGGTAAAGACCCTCTAGGGGATAAAAATGGCAGAGAGGAGAGAAAAAGGCATTTATCTAGAATAGCACTTAAGTATATGCCTTGCTCCATAAGGATCTACGTACAGGCTTAAATTAGACTATACTTTAAACACACTTCCTGAATCAGAGCTATAGAAAGCAAGAGCTCCTGGAGTACATAAAATAAAGATTGAAAAATAAGGAGACAAAGTAGTCAGACAAGAAAGAGAAGAGAATTGAGAATTTCTTTAAAGTATGAATAGTATCTGTTATAGAAAGAACAGCCAGTCATGCCAGTTCATATTTCCAAAGCTTTGATCTGACTTCAGGGCACGACATTCCTGTCTGTCTTTTTCTAATGGGGAAGAAAGTGACTTGTCAGTGAAAAATGGTTTGGAGTTGAGGAGAAGGTTACAAACCTGAGCGTCTGGTAAATCTAAACACAAATTGGAGAAATTCACAGCATCACGATTTTTTGCTGGCTAAATACAACGGGTACTCAAACAATGCAGTGTCTGAAAATTTTGTGAAGTTTCAGCTAAGTTCACAATGTTTTTAATCTTTATGTGAAGAATAGCAATCTTACTTTATTAGCTGGTCATGCTTCATTGTACAAACAACAAAAATGAAAGATCCACAAATGGTTCTTGTTTTTGCTTTTAGAAGCTTCGCAGTGAGTTTGTACTTATTACAAGTCTTTCTAATAACACCTTTTAATTTCCTCAAAAACTTTTAAATTGGACTTTGGTAGCTTTGGTGCTGAATGAAGATTACCCTGCAGGTTTGTGATAATCTTTCTTGGTCACATTTACCTTTTTGTAGATGTGTTTCTAATCCCAACACACTGCAGCATGTTTCAAGACATATTGCCTGATTTTATTCCAGTGCTCTGCTGGTTCCCCATCAGTATCCAAGTATCTCTGGAATAAAGGACAGCAGTGAGCATGTGGTTGGCTCTGTAGGTGGTTTCAGGTCGAAGGGGCTACCTTCTTTCAGGTGGGAAATCAACCTGTCAAACTGAGTTATGGAAACGTGATTAGTTTACCGAGTTCATGAAATGAAAACTTTTGCAGCTCTGGGTCCCCATTGCTCACTGCGTTTGTTGCAGTGAAACAATGCAGTTTTTCATTCACTGAGTAGAATACCATGTGTAGCCCCAGCAGGAGGACGTTCCAGATTCCCCATTGATTTCCTCCACCAGCAAGTTGTTTTGTGATCTGGCTAGTGTCACATACAGTATCTGTGTTGTCTGTTGTCTTTTGTCTTGCTGTCTTGCCATTGTGTATATGAGCAAACTCATGTTTAGGTAACATCTGGAAGACCAGCACATAACAGAGTATCTCAACCAGACTATTACAGTTGCCCTTCAAATATTTTGGTCAGTACAGATGTGTGGGTACCCACTTAGATATGGGACATTTGCAATCTAAAAAGGTTGTGCCCCCTCAAGAAATCTTTTAACACAGAATATGGTGCATGATTTGATAAAGAATGGTCTCTCTAGCTCCAGATGTTGCTGTCCTTTGCTATTTTGAGCAGCTAAGGAGATCCTCGAGTTAGACACAGTGATAAATTTCACTTACTGTCAGCAAGGAACTGAAATGTGGGACCCATTTACTTTTATCAGAGGTTCACTGCTATTTACTGCCCTTGTTTATGAACTAGTTTTTCTTCAGTGGTTGCAACTAGTCAGAGATAGAAAGGACTGCAGGATCAGGCACCAGCCTGCTGTGCTGTGAGCCCTTGTGGGGCTTTCTGATGGCAAGAACATGGTCTGAGAGGTCATTCCCATCAGAAGTGCTGTCTTGTGTAGGTTTCTTATTTCCCATTTTTATTAAATCAGCAGTTTTATTAAAAAATAAAACCAAGCTAACTGAAAGTCTTTATGAAGGCTTTCAAGGGCACTTCCAAGATGTTTATCTGGCATTGATATTCATTAGGAGTGAGTTTGTCTTCAGTCCATTTTGAGCCTCTTAAAAATCATCCCTTAAATGGTTTTTGTAGAAAGGGAGGGTGCTTTCTGTTGTTATTTATTCATATGTTTGTAACTGGAAAGACTGACCTTCTTCCTAATGAAATGTATCCTGTTGGGTTAAGCTAAAAGTAGCCATTTGTGGCTAAAAAGCAAACTGTTATCAGTCAGGTGTAGATTCTTCTCTAAGCAGAAAGCAATGTGCTTAAAAGGTTGTGCAGTCCTGTCTACTACAATAGCCTCATTCTGCTTATCTTTCAGGGAGAAGATGGAAAAGGTCAATGAGGTACAATTGCTGTACTACAATATTTACAGATAAAGTACCAGATAAGACCTAATTTATAAAAGAAACATCATGAGCTGTCTGTTATTAATTAATTTTATACTTTCCTTTTAAGCAGATCTCTACAGATAATTGGTTAAGGGCTTAAAGATTTGTTTAATAAATGCATAGGGTAAATGGAGCTGAAAATTCAGAGAAATGGCTCAATTTGCTCAGTGTTCGGTGAAATAGGCTGGTGTGGCAGCCAGTTGTACACATAGGATTTTCACTAATTGATCACAAGTGACATCCTACTGTTTCTTAAATGAGGGCATTCATCTTCAGTAGTGTCCTGTAAAAGTGCACAGTTTTATGTATAAAATCATCTACAATATACCCAAGGTAAGTGTGGTTTATGTCTTTTAGCTGCTGTCCTCATTAATTTGTAGCTTAAGCTGGGGTTAAAGCCTGTTAAAACTAGATAAGATACCAACAGGCAAGTGCTGAGAATAGAGACTATTGGGAGTTTAGCATCTCAAGCATAATTCCATGCAAGGCTGAAAAATATCCTCTTTCCAACTATTTGGGCATGTTTTAAAAGGAGAAGACTATATTGCCTTAATGCAGTACATATGCCTCATTCCTTTTAAATCAATGCAAGTATTGTTTCTTGACAGAAACATTGTTTTGCAGATGTAAATTTTCTCTCACTTTATTTTTATCTATTCTATTCTTACATTTGAGAATTAAAAATTACTAATATCTTTTTTTCTCAAATTCCCTAAGGAAAACTTTTTTCCCCTCTCAGGATACACTGAATTAATAAAATCCCCAAACTAGTATGACTAGATGGGTGAACCTGCTGTGTTCTGTTCTTTGGCAAGTACAAGGAAAACTAAAAACAAAAAAAAAATCTAAAGGGTACCCATGATCTGTAAATGCATGGATTGGCAATAAATACATCACTTTTACTCATGTTATTTATTATTCAGTCTCTGGAAAGCCCTCTAGAATTCTTTCAGTACAACATTATATTGTACTGAAATTTTACTGAGACAAGAGTCTCAGTAAGTTGTTCCTCAGAAATTGAGAAAAATATGTGTAGAAAGTGGAGATCTTTGTGCAGAGACTAAGGGTAAGAGTTGCATTAGGCAGCACGTCTGCATCGTCAAAGCAGCAGCGTAGGGAGAGCTCAGATTTAAGCCAAGATCAATATGAAGGCTACCAGGGTCTGGTGAAGCAAACTGGGGACACATTGTCATCTTGTCTCTGCTGCCTGTTGTACAGATCATACAAATCAAAGCGCTTCAGCAGCGACAAGTGACATTTCTATTCCTATCGATCTCGGCTGAGTGAGCCACCCTGGAGGGAACGGCTGTTTTTCAGTGTCAGATGTCCTATGATGGGGTTTCAGATGTATTAGGAGTCCCATCAGTACTGTTAGGAATGGTTGGAGTTCAGATTGATACCCACAGTGCTTGCTGTGTGTTTTTAATCCAGTTAATCAAAAACCTGAGAGGGGGACCGAGTAAACTTATGTGGAAGTCATTGGGTAGAAACCACAGGTTTATTTACAGTGTCAGTGAACCTGCCCCTTTGGTTCTGCCTAAAGGCAGACATGCCATGGGCAGCCATCAAAAACAAATTTTGAGAAGTTCAGCCTCAAAAGCAACACATGCAAATCGAAGACAAAAATTAAATGTGGGAAACAGTGAAGCTGTGTTGGTTTTGGAAGTAGTACGTTGGTTTCTAGCAGCTGGTCATTTCATCAGACACTGCTTTTTTAGCAGAGGTCTTCTGACCCATCATGATCTTCTGGACCAGTTAGTAAACCCTTTCAGATTTTAATAAGTGAGTATGCCTCCTCCAGAATTGTCCAAGAAGGAGAATACACAGCAGGAGATCAACCTCCAGAGGTCAGTTACAGAAATTTAGGCATAACTTTTTTTTCTAGTATGAAACAGCAAACCAAACCAAACATCACTGCAACTGATTTTTCTTTTTCTCAAACAAAAATTGAGTTAAAACAGTCTGAGTAAAAGTGGAGGTTAAACAGGAACTGAATCAACTTATTGGAGCAGTTACCTGTTTTCAGCACTCTAATGTAGTTGATTTGAATGAGATTCAGATTTTGGTGTTGGAATCCTTTGCAGCTTCAGCACATGATAAAGGCAGCACATGATAAAGGCATTTTGAGTTTCATCAATGAGTTGCTAACTCACAGAATAAAAAAGTCCATCACTGAATATTTGCCTGCTGTCTTAATATTTTTTATGTTCAAATTACTACTTGCAATTTTGGTGTTTTGACAAAGAAAAGTACTGGATGTTGTAATGTGCTGGTGAGGAAGACACAGAGATTCACTCTTCTGTTTTCCTGCTTGGTCACAGCCATGAATAAATGAAGTACTGTATTTAAGGTTTTACTCTGTAGACTGTATGAGTGAAAGTTACCCATACTGGTGGGCTTCAAATGGAGATCAACTGGAAAAGAAAGATGATTATACAATTTTATGTCTATTTGATTTTTACCAGATCCATGAGCAATGTTATCTAAAGTGCTGATGTGTTCTGCAACATGGAAATGTGTCCTCTTAAGGCTGAGAAATTTGACAAATATTTCTGTGGTGGTGTTGGGCCACTGGGGCAACAGTAAGTAATCTGAAAAGATTGAGTCTGTTGTTCTTGGTTGTTCTGCTCATTCATTTGGTGCATAAGTCATTAGGATTTTCATTCACTGTAAAACCTGTTCCAAGGAAAATGAAAGGGAAAAAATATTATTAACCTACAGAGATCTAGGTAGGACTGTGATGTTCACATACCATGCATTTTATGTCATTGTACACTCCAGGGAGTAGAGAGTGAAGAGTGTGACTCTCGTAATATTTTATGCTGCTTTGCATTCATTTTACACTGGTTTCAATTGTTACGTGTCAAACAGCACAAGACACCCAGCTGAGATCCCAGCAGAAATGATCCTGCATAGTGCACTTTTGGAAACTGATACACAGTAAACTGATAGTCATATGTTGTGCCAGTTTTACAATAGCTGAAATGGAGTGTTTGATTGACACCATTTCTTCTTCACTCCTCATCATTGGAATTGCATGTAGGAACTGCTGAATTTTGAAGCATATGTGGACATCTGTCATGGAAAATCTATTTTTGAACAGAGCCCCTGTGCCAAAACTATACAAAATTCTGTCCAAGTGTATTTCTCAGAAGTTACATGGGCTATACCATTAATAATTACTATTTTACTGGGTGGCAGTGGTAAATGTTGCCTTTAGGATATAGACACTAAGCCTTTGTTGTTCGTTTGTTTCTTTTAAACTACATTCCAAGGTGACTACATTACATTTCTAGTCAGAATGAGGTGGCATTCCTTTACTGATTTATTTATTTACTGATTTTATGCAAGCACTTAAATTCTTCTAGTGTCTGGTATTAAACACTCTTTGGCTATTTCCTATTCGCAACAAGTTAATTTTTGTAAGATATTCAAACATGTGAAGTCGAGCTGTTGGCAGTGGTTAGTGCAGCCTCCAGAAATCCAGTTTTAGCTCTAACATGTAGAAGTGATAAAAAGGAGAAGGTGGTGAAAAGATAAGTTGCAGCTGGCAAGTGGAAATGGAGGCTTCTTGGATCCATCTTTAACATGGTGCATAACCTCAGACACATTATTCATCCATGTGATGTCTCAGCTCCCACAGAAACACAATAAAGCAAAAAGCCCCTTGTGCTTTCATCTTGTGTCTCTAAGATGAAAGCAGATGAAAGGTGACAGAAAATGCAAAGTAATATTATTTGTACTCTTCCCATTTCCTTACCTGTGGCCTTGTTTCAAGTTTTAGCACCTCATCCCACACCCAGGGTGCTTGGCATCCAAGCAGTCTTGTTGCTGCTTTGATGAGCATTCTGTCTTCAGTGCCAAAGTGTTTATGATGGGCTCTTTCTTCTCAACTGACAAGTAACTAAAAATATTGCTTCTTCACCGATGGTCTGTAATGAGCATCATTCTACCTCTGACCTCCCTGTAAATTTATTTGCCTTAAGATATCTGTTGAGGCAGCTGAACTATTGTTTTTTTCAAGAGCTGCACATACGAAATGACTGTGTTGACACAGATTTGAGACAGACAGGCAGTTGGGCTTCTACAACATGTGGCACAATCTCACTGTGTTTTAGAGGGAGCAGTGGAGATACCATGGAGATGAAGATGCCCAGGACTGCTGCTGTGAGTATTAAACCTAGTATTCTGGGTTGTGGTCTTCTGATCTGGTAAAAATCTGGGCGTTGCCTCAGTACTTTGTGTCTGAATATCACTCTCTTCCAAGCACTTATAATCATGTGTTACATATATTGATAAAATAATATTTAGACATGAAGATACACTGTTTTATCTTTCCTAAATAATGAGCAGAGCAGGAAGAACTTTATTGTGTGGGTGACCACATGTTGGAAGAGATTGCCCAGAAAGGGTGTGGAGTCTCCCTCACTGGAGACATTCCAGAATCATCTGGACACAATCCTGTGCCATGTGCTCTGGGACGACCCTGCTGGAGCAGGGAGGTTGGACCAGATGACCCACTGTGATCCCTTCCAACCTCACCCATTCCATGATTTTGTATGATTCTGTGATTAACTTACTAATAAATGGAGCTCGTAAGGATTATGACACTTTTTTTGATTTTTTTATTTTAACTGAAAATATCTACTCCAAAATTATATATGGAACCCAGTACTCCTATAAATTATTTACTTGAAGTTCTTCCCAAATTTATTTCTTAGTTATATAATAAAATACCTTAGGATTTCAATATCCTAATAAATCTTCCACTAATGTCTTGTGACAAGTGAATAAGATTGACTCGTAATTGATGCTTAATTTTAAAATTGGAAAGTTAAAACTTTAACTTGAGTACCATCTCCATTTTTTGTATCTGCTATACCATGTTGGGAGAGGTGTTTGTTGATAGTGTCAGTCTGACTTTGGTATTCTTTTGCTTTTTGAAAAGAGAGTGGCTACCCTGGCTTTTGTTGAAGTTGTTCTGCCTTAGAGGGAGTTTGATGACTGAACACACTGTGAAAACTCAAGAGAAAGACAGATAGAGGAAACAGAATGGTTGCTTTTTATGGCTGGCTTCTAACTCTGTGTGCCAAGTTTTGTTTTTATGTTCTATTTTCTAGATTACCAACTAAAAAGAAAGTTTCTTGTTCCTAAGTCTCCCAATAGGCTTGTTTTTACAGATGATGTTCTCAAGATGGCTAACATGGACATGAGAGGACTGTTACTGATGTGAGATAAGCTATAGTTTCACCTCCAGGAGTTTCTGAGTACCCAGTGTAGCTTCTTTTTACACCTGTGTTCCAGCGATGCTCTGTAATGGTTTGAAATTGAAAAAGTAATTGACAGAAATGCTATTAAAATATTTTTAAACTTATAACTGTGTTTGTACACAAGAAGCATGATAGTCCTGTTTTCAGCAAGTTTTAACATTGATAAAATACTCCAGAAGAGCGAGGAGTGCTTTTTAAGTCACTGTACAGTTGGTGTTTTAGGGTTGGTGTTTATTTTTTTTGTCAAGTCTGTGTTTTATCTTTATAATGGGAAGACCACTACAATTGTAAATAATAGTTGAGTTGAACAATAATAGTTTTGAATTAACTGGAAAGTTTATTTATATGAATACAGTTTATTTTCAACGTGCATTCCAGAATCTTCCTAATTTAGTTCCCAGTTTATCCTGCAGGAGCTCAAAAGAAAAAGCTTAGCAGAAAGTTGTTTTTATTGTTGTCTGATTGTAAATTTCTTAAGGCTTTTCTTGGAATGCAGGAAAATTGTCTTATCTCTCTAGGCATTTTTATGATAAATTTAAATATTTAGTTCTGGCATCTTGCTTGATATAAGACAATCCTTTGTAATTTAATATGGTTGGGATTAGTATTTTCCACTCATCAAAGAGTAAAATCTTTTTTGTTTTGTTTTTCTGAAGTGGTTTTTACAAGATTCTAATGTGAAGTGTTGTCACAGATTATGTTTTGGGGGAAAAATATTTGTGTAAACATTTATGTTTATTATGGCTAAGTAGGTGATCAGTTTAACAATGGCCTTATTGTATTTTTTTTTTCCCTTTAAGAGGTGAGAAGTTATAGTCTCATAGATAAATCCCTGAGATTTGTGTGGTTAAGTTTATGGCCCTTTTAGATCCTTTTGGGAGCCGAATCCCTCTGTCTCTTCTTCAGTTCCCTTTCTGTGGTACCAAGCTCTTATCACTGCTGGAGAGCAACTTCCACATTAATTGTAGTGAGACTGAATGCCACTTAATTTAATGTGTAATGATGAGTTGTTTCTTTTCTCTCTGTTTTTACTTTTCTTTGGGGTTTTTTTGTAGATGTGTGAGCATATTCTTAGCACAAGTGGTTTCCATGAAATGCAAATGTGCCAGTTGTCCTGGCACCAACTCCCTTATGTAACTCCTCAAAATGGCCATGATTCACGAAAGAGCTGTGTTTGTGGAGGTGTTATGTGCATTTTCAGAAGCCAAAATATTAAAGTATTTGTTGTACTGTTCAGGAATCATTCTTTTAACTTCCAGTTGAGATGTATTATAGATTTTGAAACTATGCTTGTACGATTTATGATACTCCATCCGTATTCTTTACAGCAAGTTTGGCATGACTCTGGGAGCAGTCAATTGAGTTTAAAGAACTCTATCTGTGGTAGCTGGGCTTCAAGCGGTGATGATTTTTGTGTGCCTTGCAAGATCTCAGCATCTTGACTCGACAGCTTCCATGCTTTAGCTCTGACAGGAGTTGACAAGCAGGTTTTTTTGCTAGACCTGATCAATATGAGTAGATGATGTTGGATTACAGGTTGGGGAGTGACCTCTCAGAGGAAATAATTTGGCATGAACTTAGTTTTAACAAGCTTATAATTATGTGGAACAGGGTTTATGGCTTGCTGGGTGCAGGGCTGGAACAGTGTCCTGAAGAGAGATCCAGCTGGAACTGAGTTGGATGAGCACGTGCCCAAACTGTAGTGCTGTGACATCAGAAAAAGCACATCCTCACATCCTTCTCAAGACTTTGGCTGAACCCAAACCTTGCTCAGAAACCAGAGAAGGGCAGGATCCTTTCCTTTGCTCTCTAGTAGAGAATCTCTGTGTTTCAAGGGGCAAAGGATCCAATATTTATGTGGTTTTGCAGATTCCCATCCTTATAAAGGAGACAGTACTCAAGAGCTGGTCAAAAATCCCAGACTTACCCTGTATGATTTACAGTGTTGAAACAGGTTTCTAAGCCCCCTCTAACTATAAATATAATTGTAACTACTGCAATGTGTGTTTGATATTCTTGCAGGAATGCAAAGGGCTTACAAAAGCAGTATTTCATAGCAAACATTGTTTCAGACTTGTGATACTAAAGCATTGTTCCGTTACAGATGTAGGTCTTTTTAAGTGCAAGTTTTTGTTTGTCTCTCAATTCCTTGTAGGAAAAATGTTGCTGGTGCAAGCATTCATTAATATGATGGTGTTCATTGTAAAAACCACTGTGTTTGCCTGCATACGAGTGCTTCAGGATGTTGCACTTCATATGCTCCACAGCTATTTAGGATAATCTGTAGAAAGGGCTGTAAATGCCAATATGGTACCACAGGACTTCATTTGTGTCACAGAAGGCATTTTACCGGTTAAATACTTAACCTACCCAGAAATTGCATTTGCCATCCATTTAGGCACATGTTTAGAATGAAAAGTATATTATTAATGAGATGCCTCTTACCTCATGACTGCCTATGAAAGATGTGCCCATCACTAATGGAGGAAAAATGCTGTTGTTTTATACATCTGACACAATTAGGATGATGTTTTGGTATTAGGTAATTTTTGGTACTGACATGTACATGGTAGGTTTTGAGTTTTGCGCTTGTATATTTTATCTGTAAATTTTTTAAAATATATTTCAGCATTTTTTTGGTATATGTGTATGATTGAGTGGGGTTCAATAGAGTTATTTTTCTATAAAAGTGTAATGTCTTCTCTCAAAGTTCGACTTCTGATCACAGGAAGTTGGTCATGCTTTAGCTTTTCAAGGAATATAATGTGAGATAGAATGTAGTCTACCAGCATAAATTTTTGCTTTGGAGGCTAAATTTTTGGAATCCTGGCTAGTTTTCTGTGACCTGGGGTGCTCCACATTTTCTTAACTTTTCAAAGTGATAAAAAGCAAAAGGAATATATCCTTTTTGCATCATCCATGAGAATATCCAATTTGTGGCATTTGACCACGTAAGTTAATGTAATTCAGTGTATAAAGGCCAGCAGAGTTAAAATAAATCAAACTACTCTTGAAAAAGTCAGAAGTTTACCAAGCACCTTAGGCACAAGAAGGATTTTTCACAGATAAATTCTTTCAATATTAGGAAATTCTAAGGCCTTCTGCTAACAGGACACAATTTCTCAGAGGCATCTGAAGGCCTTATTTCAAAGCTGGGAAAATGGATGAAACCAGGTGGCATGCTCAGGATTGAGTCAGTGGTGATGATGAACTCACTTTTGTTGCAGTTGATTTTGTAGTTATTTTTTTCTATATTTATTTTTATTTATCATTTTAATTTTTCTTTTTATATATTATTTGTTTATTTTTATTTATATTATGGTGAGCAAACCAACCCCTTGTTGGTCCCATGTTGTGAGTAGATGCCTTGGGCAGTTTATCTGTAATGTTCAATTATCAACACTTTTCACTGGGCACATAATTTTGAGAAGACTAATCCTCACCTTTCTCAAAGGAGAGAGCACTTGCAAACATCCTAGTTACACAAAAAACTGTTTTCTTTGGCATTCCTGAGGCCTGTCTTGGAGAAAAATCTTGATGTTCTAAGCCCACAGAACCTAATTATGTAGAATAGTTTGGTGTATATGCAGAGATGCTTAAAGAAAGTTCATAAATGCACTTTTAGTCCTGAACAAAAGCCCAAGCCTGAAAGAAAAGGGAGGAAACAATGGAATTTTTTTCAGAATATTTGAATAATGAGATCAGTACAAGATTGCACATTGAAGATACCTTTTAGGCAACTTAGGTACTTAGGCTGAAGAGCTATTATTAAACCACTGAGGACCTAGAAGTGCAATGCAGCATGAGATTACGTGCAAGGATCATTTCCTGCACTTCATAACTCTGTCTCTTACTGACAGTAAAAAGAAAGAAACTTCGTTGTGCGTGGCTAAAAGTTTGGACTGATTTATGTAACATGGGTGCCCAGCTGGCATGATATATGGCAACATCTCCTGATGAACTTCTGGTTGTTTGATGTATTTTGAGCAGGTTTACAATCTGCCCTATGAGAGTTTCAGTGCCCAGTCAGTGGAGATAAATTGGAGATGGTTGGCAGTGAAATCTTAAAAAATGTGCTGACATCCAGGCTGAACCACAGGCATAGCATCTGCTTGATTTTTGGGTTTGGGGTGGTTTTTTTTGTTCCTATGTGGATGTAGAGACTTGCTGTCATTGGAGGCCCCTCTGCTCTGTGAGAAGATGAGTATTTTTAATTGATGTATGGAGAAATAAATCAGGGAGTGCTCTTTTCACTCAGCACTAATGCTTTGTTACAAAGTTCGCTGGTTTGCTCTTGCTGCTGTACACAAGAGGCTGGGCAGCTTTTTTGGTGTAGTGTGATCTCAGATGTTGTAATATGTAGTCAGCACTTTCTCATCTGTTTCTCTCTTTTCTGTGTTAATTACAAAGCCTTTGCAGCCTGCACCATTGCTTCTTTTCAACTGTGTTTAGTCAGGCTTATTTCTGAAACTAAATAAAGGAGAGGGAGCTGAAAAATTAATACTGGCACCTGCCAGTGCTTGAGTTAATGAGCTATATGAAGGAAAGCCTTGTGAAATTTCCCTTTTATTTTTTTTTCCTGTTTTAATTACTCTGGTTATCCTATGGCACCAGTCCCCACTCCAAGTAGTGTTAATTTATTTGCCACAAGAAATCCCATAAAAAGAGCTACTTCCACATGTAGTTTTAACCCTTACATTTTTCCTAACAAATAAGGAGAAACCCTAATCCTGGCATTTCTGCCACTGAGAAAAGCAGGTTTTCAGCAGGAGATGTTCCTCCACTGCCTGCTGAGCTGAGAACTGTGAAGGCAGCAACTGATCCTTCAGTTTTTAGCTGACCCTCTTCCTTGCACCTCTCTGACTCCAGTCATACATGTTTCTGACCATCTGAGTACGACACTTTATTTGTGGTGGCTCCTGCTTTTGGCTGTTGCATGGAAAGGGATATTTGAACCCCAAATCCTGCACAGGATCCAGCTAAGCCAATTTGGAAGGAATAGGTCCTGCAGTGCTCCTGGGCAGAGTATTCAGCAGCAATTTTACAAATTGCAGAGTTTTTCTTTGTTTTTTTGTCCTTTTTTTTTTATTTGACCGATATTTTAAATAAAAGAATGGTTAAATGGCACACACAATAAGTTGAACTGCGTTTCTGCCTTGCTGATTGCTCATACTGTGTTTTTGTGCAAAGTGGACAGTAATGGGCAGCAACTCATTACTGTTTAATGCAAGTTGGTCTCTCCCTTTAGAATGCCTCTTGCCTGTTCTTTGTGGGCACTTGGGGACTCCAGCTTTTTGGAAGTCAAAGAGCAGCACTGGATCTATGAAGCCTTTGATCTTAGATTAAAATAGCGCTCAGCATGTGAGGGTGAAACTCCGAAGGTTGTGCTGAGCTTTGGAAGGTGACATGGGAAACAAGACATATCAAAAGAGCATTTTGGGCCAGATATTCATCAAATGGTGGCTTCATCAATCCAAAGGCCACATAGACAGTGAAACACCAGTCTCAAGAGGATGCTACCCACTAGCATGAGAAAAACACCTAATTAAAGGAAGACATCAGTGCTAAAGTACCAAAATGGCCGTTTATCTGCATTTCCAGCAGGTCCCTGATAACTCTTCACAAATATAAAAGAAATCTTACCATGGTAGAGTGTTTGCCTAACTTTTTATAGAGGCAGAAGGTATAACTTCCAGATTCCATGTTTCTAAAGCTTTATTATAACAATGATGTGGGTACAATAAGATATTCCTTTTCCCACATCTAAAGGGTAAGATGCCTCCATTTTTTTGCAACATTTGTTCATTGTTTATTACCACAAAAAAGACGGGGCATCATTTCAGAGGAAACAAGTGATATGCTTGTCATGGGGCAGCGAATAATGGCTTTATTTAATACTTTATTTTTGAAATTATGAATTGATGTTATCATATAAGCCTCTTCCTAAAGTACAGTGGCAACATAATAAGGAATTACTATGTCAAAAAGGAAATTAATTTTCTCAGTCTTTACTGAGAATGGTAATTAAAAGGAAGGAATTTAACTTGGATTGTTTGTGATAGAGCTCTAAGTAAAGGGTTTGTGTAGCAACCTGTGCTGCTACCTTGACAGCTTTCTTTAGGATTACCTAACACACACACAAAACAAATAATCAAAGAAAAGGAGAGAACTTCTTCTAATTGTCCACAGCCAACAAAACAAATAATAATAAACAAAATATTTCTGCTGTAATTCACGTGACTCTATCACAGTATTTGTTTTGTTCTTGCAACTTTTTCTCTTGTTTTTATCTAATTTAATATTAGAAGCTAAGACTGAAGCATCTCACTGTCTTCTCTGAAAATGTGAATAGTAGACTATAGATAATGCTTTGCTCAGTCTGAAATCAACCTTTAAAATATTTTTCTAACTACACTTTTTTTCTTTTAACAAGAGTCCAAAACATCTTATTTATGATAATATTAGGATTAAAGGGCATGATTGAAGGACATTAACTTTCAATGCAGTTGCATCACTTGGGCAAAAGGAGGGCCCCTCATCGCTGTGTGGATGCATGAATAGCAGCAGTTCAGCATCTGCCATGTCTATTGAAAATAATAATGAATTTAGTTCTTAGGAAAGCAAAAGATTAACAACAGCAGCTCCTGCCAGGATTAGGGCAGCGAAGTGCTGCAACAGCGTTTCTCAACCACTCTGCCAAATCACTTGAGTTTTAGCTGGTAAGAACAAAGCTGTTCAAGTCACTGAAATTATTCTTTGCAAGGTCCCAGAACACGTGTTCTCAAGATGTGGGTCTCAGTGTTTGGTGCTCACACTTGCCTGTCTAGTGGCTGACAGGGAGCAAGGTCATTATGCTTCTTTGTTTATAACAAAATCATGTCATGGTGAAGGTTGAAAGTAAGATTCAGAGATATTAGGGCTTAAAAAAGAGCTTCTGGAGTAATTTTGTACTTAGATTTGTGTTATTACATGACAGTACTGCTGGTTTTCTACAGTAGTTCTTTGTCACATCCAACCTCAAAACCCCTGTTTGAAATGATCTCAGAATCTCCTTTGCCAAATCATTACACTATTTGTTTTTAGTAGTTTCCTTTTCATCTTTTAAGATGTTAGTTTTAATTTCTTGACTACAGGCATTTTTCCTTTTCACTTGCCTCACTTTTTATGAATGCTTCCTAGGCTTTTGTTAATAATATTAAATTTTAGCTGTGCTTTAGCAGTGTTTTCCTGGTTAGCCAGTGAAACCACTTTTAAAAAATTAGACTTTCTACACAAATACAGCATTTTGTTTACTGACATTTTCTAGGCGCTGTTCTGGACAGAGTTGGTGGACTTTTTTAATGTAAACACTCTACCCATGCACTTCACCACTGGGTACCAGGTAGATGGACCAAATTAAATGTACTCTTCAACTCCAAAACACAAATGTAACCATCTTCTTCCTAAGACAATGGTATTTTTTTAAAGTTTGGAAAGGAATGTAAGGTTCTCTGGTTGCTATTCCATGAAGTTCAAAAATATGATCTCGAAGCAACACTTCGTTCAACATACAGACCCATTATTGGCTTTTTCTTCGCAGAATTATCCCATTGCACAGCTATTTACGGCCTTAGTTTAGTACTGTCTGCTTTTGGTTAACTCATCCTTCTCTGAGCACCCTCGATTTCTCTGAAATGCCCCATATGGAGTGACTGAAGCTTTAAATCCATTTATCTAGTCTTGTCAACTGCATTTGCCACATCTGCAATAGCATTAGCCCAGAACGTTTTATGGGGATGGGTAATATCCTTGGAGTTGCCTAGTGGTCCTTGGAGAATCCAGGGGCTGCCTTGATGACATTCCAGTATGTCTCTGAATGTGGTTGCATTTATTTTCACATTAGTTCAATTCATGTGCTTGTTCTAACAGCTTACCCCTTTATCTCAGAAAATATATCCTGTGCAGGTTCTTATTCTGTATTTTGGCAGTGCTATTCCTAAATTATTTTCCTTTTTTTTTTCACTTTCTTGTTCTTTTTTTTTCTTTTAATTCTCTCATCCATTATGAACACCAAAGTTCACCAGCAAAATAAACTAGAGAATGTTGCTGCTATCTTCCTTCTGTGTTATATCTTAATCAGAAAATTAGTGGTAAGGATAATGAAGGGACTTTGCATTGCTTTTTTTAGCTTAATTAAACAGCAGGTAGCTAAAGGAAATCAACATACAAATGATGAAAATATTTTTGTTATGTTTCTTGGATTTATTGTTTATTATAAAACAGTAAACAATGGAATATGTGTTGGTCTCCCTCATAAGAAATTTCCACAACTAATGTTACCACATTAATTTATTAGTTCCTATAAATTTCTCCTTATCTATATATGTAACATGTATTTATACATAATAATTAAATGTATATTCGTATTCATCTGAGCAAATATCTGTTAACAAGAGCCATTTGAATCCTAGATCAACTAACAGAAATCAATCGTTGTTCACATTGGAAGTTATCTTAGGAAGAGCTGCATTCACCAAATTTCATAATAAAGAAAAATAAAGCACTGAGTAAAGCAACTTCAAAATGAGAATGCTGGATGGGTGGAAGTTGTAGTTTAGGGGCAACTGTGAAGATGAAAGTCTCATTCGTGCAGCTGGGAAATCTTTCTTAGTCACCACCTCTAAGGAAAATTAAAAATAGGACAAGATGAGACTCAACAGTTCTGTCCTAAAATTTAGGAAGTAAATGTGTTGGGATTTTCCCACAGCAATTTCAGAAATGCCAGAATCAATCATTTTGCAATGTGTATTTCAGCACAGATTGTTATCTATGTGTACCAGGAAGTCCTGTTAGCTCACATCAGTTTTTCTGTTAGATGTGCTGATGCCCTGATCAGTGAGAACAGCTTAACTAGGTACTTGCTGACACATATGGGGACATTGTTCTAAGAAACTTGGATTTCTTTATATTCTTGTTAAGTGCATCAGCAAACTTTCTAGCTTCAGGTGAAGTGGTTTTTAAATTGATTTCTTTAAGCTAGTGCTACTCTTGTATAGATCCTGGCTTAATTTTAGGCTAATTTTGTTTTAACTGGAATTGATTAAGAAGCCATTTGAGATAAACTGATAGAAACTACTGTAAAGCAAACCATGTGCAGAGAGATTTACGGTCATCGACCTAAGTAGGTTCATGCACATGTTTAGGTAGTCCATCTTTCACTAGAAGTTACCAAAAAACAAACAAACAAAAAGTTTAAAAAACACTTCTTATGTGTCCATTAGAACTATGCTGCTGCGAAGGAGGAGTGGTCGTGTCTTATTGCCAACTATAAAACTGCAAAGCTTCAGATTAAAGGATGAAGGTATAGCTAAGAAAAATACTACTACACAGAGTTTTCTATAGCAATTGCTGAAAGATAAAAATATAGCTTATCCAGTTTTACTGTAATTTTGTGAAATCTAGGGACTACCACAGATGGGGGTCCTGGTAGAACGAATAGAGGAGAGTTAATTAGAGAATTAGAGGTTTTCTAATCCCATTCTAGTCTCTTTCTCACGGTGATCAGTTCTGGGTGCTTGTTGTTTTGTGGCCTGTTTTTCTATTTCTGAATATCTGTTGATGCAGAAGGACTTTTTTATGGGTTTTAAAGGCCCATCCAAGAAGTTCCTGGCCCTTGAGGTGAGAGAGAGTAAGGAAGGACCTTTCTGCAGGGCTACTGAAAAGGGGACTTTCAGTCTCACCCCAGGGGCAAGATCAATTTTAACCGCTTCTCTCATGCTGACCTTTTATAATCTGGTCATGTTCCCTTTCATTGGTGCCACTCCTGGAAGAAAACCTTTTAAATTTTCCAGAGGAGAGGGTTGGTTTTATTCCCCCCAATTCTTTTGTATTTTCTGTTCTCTTTATCTATCTCTGAACTTAGTCACTGCTTCAGTAGCTGATCTGGACTCTCTTGGACTCAGAGTTGAACTGGGTTTTCCATATGTGGGGAAAAACCTGGCCTGTATAGTAACTTTTTAATAACTTTTTCCATTATTTCATATACTAATTTTCCCAGTCTCAAATATATAATTAGAGAGATAAAGTCTGTAGATAAATCCAAGCTTCTACTAATCTGTTTCCACTACTCAACATTTCTGCTGTCAAAATCAGGCTACGTGGAAGCAAATGCAATTCCAATTTATTTTAATGGGAATTCAGAATTTTCAGATCGTGGCTGATTAAACCTGCTCCTGATACCAGTTTGTTGTAAATTATTCTTGTTTTGCATAACCCCTGAACATATTAATTTGCTACTTAAAAACTGCTGCTGCCTGCTGCTGGCAATTAGATAACCAGGCTGTCACTCCAAGTTTTTCAACACTGAACTTGGCAGTGTTTCACTGGCCCTTTTCTGTCTCATCTCTGGGAGTCCATCCCCAAAGAGCCAATGTTAAATTTAGTGGATATAAAGACTGAATAATCTCATGGATTCTGCTCATCCAGGCCAAATCTTTTCTTGCTTAAACTGGAACTGTTTCAAGAGCTCTTATGAAACCAAGTTATTTTAGTGATCTGGAATTCATAGAATATTTGGCTAGGAAAATAACAACGTATTTTTCCCCTGTATATTAGGAAGGATATTACTTTATACTTCTACTTTTTACTTGGACTGTGGTATCTTAGTGCAAATGAGTGTTGAGGTAGTAGGCTTATTTGAAAATAATAGGAATTAAATGACTAAAATGCTAATTAAAAATTTTTAGACTCTCCTCCTATTGTTGTTTTATGATTATTTTCTACTATTTTCTTTATCTCCTTAAGTATTTCCTTACCTCTGTTTATGCCTAGTAGAAAATTTGACTTGATATTTGTTTACAGGCTTCATTTTCAAATTGTTTTGGTTGTACAAAGCTTTTCTGAGACAGAAATTACCTCATCAAAAGTGGCTCCAGAAAGGGCCACAAGTTTCTTTTGTAAACCTTTTCTCAGTAAAAGTTCTCTCTGAGAAAAACCTGAAGTAGTCCAGAGTAGAAAAAAAACGGGGAGGGATCTCTATTGTAGCCTTTCGCACATGTTTCAGACACAAAGGCTAAAATGGCTTGGGTTTGCTTGGTGATTGCTGCTGTTACAGCTCTCTTAAAATGGTTTATCGTCGGCTGTACACAGTGAATCCACCATGGATAAGCATCCCTATTTTCTGAGAATTTTATTTTCCTTCCCCCACCACTTTGGAAGTATTGTTATGCTGTTGCAGAGGTTATAATCACATTGCCATCACCTTGTGAGGTGGTCACATTGCAAAGCCAAGCATTTGAGAAGAAAGATGTTTTTTAATAAAACACTGTCCTTTACTACCAGCTGAGCCCTAGATCCTGTTCTTTGTTGTGCCATAGTTGTAAAAGCTGCAGAAACAATTCTGTAAGAAGAATGAGATAAAAATATCCATATCTTATTAGAGTCTTTGGAGAGTGCATGAAATAGGGGGCAGCAGGAGGTTTTCAGTATTAAATACCAATCTAAGATTTTATAATATTGATATTAAAAACTGATATTTTCAAGAAATGGTAGAATCAGTTTCAATTCTCTAAGAAGTCACCTGTCTGTGAAAGTAGCTTTCTTTTCAGAACTGTCAGTAGTGCAGATATGCAAAGACTGAGAGGTACAAATCATCCTACAAGCCAGAAGTCTGGACATTCTGCCTCTGCCCACTAGGCAGCTTAATATTTCTTCTGGTGAATTTTAGATGGTTGTTTTTCCCCCTGCAGATTCCCAGTGAAAGAATCTTAGGGTGCGGAGAAAGTGCTCCACGTGTCCCTCTGTTCATTAGAAGAACCAGCCCTGGGAATTGCTCTTTCTTCTTCCCCGCAGTCATCCCTTGAATTTAATCTTTGCTTCTGAACACTGGAAGTGGACATCTATTAAATTGGGTGGAGTCTCATACTGAATTGATCATGGTAGTAACTTTACTCTGAGTAATTTCTGAAAAGTTAAGGATAGGGGTCATTCTCCTCTGTCATGAGGAGAACCATTGCCACAGATAAAGCAAAGCAAAAGGAGGGTGCAACCGAGCAGGGCAGTAACATTTCAACTACTTGGGGGGTAACAGGGAGGATTAATGTGATTCAAGACCAATTTACAAGTATTGCATCACTCTTTTCTAAACTGGGACTGTTGACAGCTATTAAATCAGTTGCAAGTATTACGCTCTTAAGTTACATTATTCAACAAGGCTAGTTCCTGCTAGACTGCTTCAAGTGTTTGCTGGACACACTTTTCACCCAATGTTCACTGCAACCGAGAAGTGGGAAAAGAGCAAAACATTCTTTAACCATGAATCCTAATGTAGAAGAAAAGTTTTCCTTCTTAGGGAACAGTTAGAAAGTGAACTATAGTTGTATCTGGAAGTGAGTGGTCAGTGCAAAGCAGTGTCCCAGTTCATAGCTGGACACAGCAGCTCCTGACTCCTGTCAAAAGTTGCACAGAGAAATTTGTGATGCTGCTGGAAGAAGCTCCCTGTCCTTATACCTGCCCTCACATTTCTGACCCTTGCTCAGATAAGGGTATTTCATCAGTGCTGAAGGCAGTCCAGAAGAGGTTCACCGCACAGTTAATTCATACGGTGGGAACAAGCTAAAATGAAGGACTGTGTGTGCCATTTTCCTGGCACCAAGTGGGGATGTGAGTGCTTAATCAGCTGCTGTGACGCGGTTTTGGGTCTGCAGTGCCAGGTTTGTAACTCTGGGAAGCTGTCATAGATGATGTCAATACAGCAGACCACAGTCTTGGTGACATTCATGTCCATGGAAGATCATTTCAGATTAGTTAGCCTGTAATAGGATGTTTCACTAATGCATTTTTTCAGTATCTTCAAAATAGTTACACTTGTCTGTGGTAATCACTTGTGTACTTCTAACCCAACATGCAGGACAGGCAGCAAGGAGAGGAGCAAGTTAAAAACAATGTATAAAAGCTTTACTGACTTACATGGACACTGAGGTTTATACTGGGCTCAGAACATGCTTATGAATGTTTTTGTATCTGTTATTATGAGGTTTCTATTATACTTCAACCAACTGGATTCCTCTGTGTGAAGCACAGAGCCTTAAATAGGAGAAAAACTGTATATAGGATGCTTACAACTGAAATACACACTTACTCTGTGGTTTTGGTGGTGAAATGAGAGTTTGTGATCTGCTGAAGCATGGCTTTGCAAAAAGACACAGTTTAAGTAACCTCTAGTCCAGTGTTATCCCATCCTGAATCCTTGTGCAGGCTCTGGACAAGCAACACCAAAGTAGCAGGTTTCCTTGGGAGTTCAGGTCCACCTGTGGTACACATAACATCCTAGCACAGGGTTGGGAAGCTTATATAGGATCTATAATCAATCTGCAAAGCCTTTACATCCAGTGTGGAACTTGGTCTCAGTTCTGGGTTCTCAGAAATGCACGTGGTTAGCAGTGACTGTGAGATGTACAACCACCTAGTCACAAACAGACCTTTTTCCTGTTCTCCTCTCTGTGTCAGCAGGGATTCCTAGGGTCTCATTTGTCTCTGGGTTTTACATCTTGTTTGTTGTTAAAAAAATAGTACCTTGTGTAGCTTGGGATCTTTTCTGCAGAGCAAGCAACAGTATTACCTTCATTTTATCTTAGTGTGGTTCTGATTTAAGAAATAGGGTCTGAAAGGAGAGTTTCATGTCTGATGCCCAGTGATGTTGACTGCTGGATGTTCAACTGGCCATTTTTTCAAGTGTAGTAGTTAGTGACAAAAAGTTCTCAATGTTGTATGTGCTGGAAACCAGTGGTCAAAGTCAAGCAGAAAATTATTTCAATTATAACTTAATTTTTCAAGAACAGGCTTTCCTGACGTGATTGTTTTCATTGGAGAAATTAGCTTCTCTGTATTCGTTGAACAACATAATCTTTGTTGTTGTCATAAATCCGCTGTATACTCCATGTTAAATAAATATTGGTGTTGTCCATCTTTACTACCTCTTGCTATAGGTAGGACTACTGAGAGCCTAGAAAGAAGAAAATCTTTTTCATTGTCTTGAGATTTTCTCTACTCTTTGTCTGTAACTTGTTTTAATTTTTGCACATAACAGAATATTTAAAAGGCTTTATTAAATGATAAAATGTAGGACTTTCATTACAGATCAAAATACGACTGTGCTTGAATATATTGGCTATTCTTCAGATGGCTGATTAAACTACTGTTCTATTACTGTGCAACAATTTCCTGTGTTTTATATATATATGTGATGGTATATCACTTATAATCTAGACAGCAATGGACTGCCCTGATGCAGTTAGATTCAATTTTGGTTCAATATCCTACCATATAATTTACTTCATTTTCAAATGTTCCATCGGGTTTTATGACCTGATTTTGGTCAGAAAAACTAAAATAGGTCTTTTAGAAAGAGATCTGTGATCAGAGTTTTACTAAGCAAAGTAACCAGGTGTAATTTGACTTCCCTATTTCCAGGATAAAGCTGAAAAATTATTTCAGCTCAGCTACAGAGTCCATGGTTCAAACCTCTTAGTCAGCTCCAAAGGATTCCAGTGGGAGTAGCTGGGAATATTTCTAGTAGGGAAAAAACCGACCATAGCTTCTATTCTGCACCAATTGGTACTGATAGATGAAGAATTTTGTATCTCATGGTGGATTTGCCTAAATGCTTTCAGCTTTTGAGGGTTTTGTATGTCCTTTCATCCTCCTTCGTGTCTGCTTTTGAATGTTAAAGCAAGAAGGGAAAAAAATGAATATTGAAAACAATGTTATAGTTAAATTCATTGTGTTTCCAACATTGTTCCCTCATTCAGAAAATGGCACGACGTCTATACAGCAAAAACTTTCATGTAAAACATAATGCAGAGTCATGATATACATTGTAATGCTGTTCTTTGATTATTTTCCACATAAAATCCAGTAGTATTAACTTGCTGCTAGCGTTGAGCTTCAGTGGAATTGAAAAGTGTTAATTGAACATGTGGCATTTTATACTAGCACACAATATCATTTTTTTAGAGAACACAATACTGGAAACTTAGTTTCCTCTCCCTTCTGATAAATTTTCTGCATTGCAAAGTGAATGCTGTTGGAGAATATTGAGTTCTCGCTTTTGTTGCTCTTTGTAAAGCTTCCCCTCTGCAAGGAAAGATTTAATTCTGTGGCAAATACCCTGTAAAATGCAATACATCAGATTCTTTGTTTTCTAAATAGCTGAGATTCTACCCCCCTTGGATTCACACAGGTATAAGGCTAGTGAATAAAAATGCTGAACTGTGGGATTTTTTTTTTAATTTACATTTAATTGGGTTTTTGTTCAGTGGATAATTGCTTAACCTGCAAAGCCAGATTTTTTTAATACATGCATAGAAAATGCATGGTAAGTAATTAAGAATTTTTTTTTTAAAAAAAGGAAAAAAAACAAATAAGAACAGGTAAAATTTTGCTAAAGCATACAATGTATAAATACTGCACTTGAGTGGTTAGATAGTTTTGCAAGAGCCTTGGGCTTTTCCTTTCAGCTGTGAGAAGACTGTCAGTGCACAGATGTCCCCAGAGGCCATAACTGTTTAATTTTCAGGCTTTCTGCTGGAAGAATGAAAATATAGTCAGTGAAAAAGGCATGAGAAGAGAAGAGCTTGTTCTGACAGTGATGAAGCTGCAATGTTTTGGTCTTCTGCTTAAAGCCTTTCTTTAGGAATCACTGAAACCTCTCTGTGCCTGTTCCACATCCCATTAAACATGGTAAAAATACAGACTATAATGTCTGTTTATTTGTATTTATATGTTTAATGGCTTTAAAATAATAAAATCATCCTCTTTACCCATTACCAGGTCTTTTTCAAACTTTGTTCTTGTGAAAATATCCAACAAATTTAGCAATGCTGGCAGCACTGAGATGTTTGAAGGTTGGTACCTATGGCTTAAGTCTACATTAGCAAGTAGTGTGGCCAAGTAGGAGCAGATCACTGACATTAAGCAGTTGGTATGAAGGACTCCGTGCCAATATCATAACAATTTCAGCTGATTTTACTCCAGAATATCTCTATCAGGTCCTATAGACTCCCTGTAGCAGGAAGTGCATCTTCCAGTATAGAGGAATATATATATTTGTGTGGTCTGGAGACACTTTACATTGTGAATCAGGTCGTGGCAAGAGGGGAGAACTGAGATTTTGCTTTAAAAGGTTGGCTAAAATACTTATATAGATGCACCCATTAAGTGGCATTAAGAGCATCATTAGCAAAGCAGTGGCTGTTTCTTGTACCCTGTTACAAAGTATAGCTTTGTTCTGAAACACTAAATTATATCCCAGACTTATGTCAGCAAGTTGTGACAGTGTCTTAAACCAAAGGGATTTTTTCCTACAGGTTTAAATGCCTGCCACTGCAGCACCATTTCTCTTCTTAAGAGCTTCCCTTTCCCAGCACCACCTCCCAGTGAATTCAAGAGGCAATATGTCAAATGGTTGGCAGGGAAACTATCAGTAAGGGATTCAGTAGCCCTTTGTTGAATGAGGCATAGCCACACAATTTTAGGGTTTCATCCCCTGTTAATCTCAGTGCTTAAAAATGCCAACTTTTTTGGTGTTTGGTTTGTGTTTTATTTTTGTGGGTTTTTTCGGTTTTTTTGGTGGTGGTGGTGGTTGTTTTCTTGTAAGGGAGGACAGTGTAGCATCTCCAGTGCTTGCTTCCTAAACTTTGAGGCTTATATGCATCTAGCTGTGTCTTCAGCCTCCAGAGGCTGAATTAAAAATTATATTTATATATATTTTATATGCATATTGTATTAAAATATATTAAAGTTAGGGAAACAGGGAGCTATCTTTTAGGTACTTCTGCAAATTAGAGTTAAACTGAAGGAACTATGAATTATGATAAAGTGAGAGTTTGTGAAAAATGAATGTATAGATATTCTAGTCACTGGGCATTAATTGAGCCTTTTTATTCTTACTTTATCAGCAGTTGATACATTTCAGTGTTATAAAATTGTCATGGTTTAAACCAGGCTGAAAACTAAGCCCCTCCCCATCCAGTCAGGAGTGAGATAAAGGCAGTTTAGTAGTGAAAACAAAAGCCATGCACAAAGAAAACAAAACCACTCACTAGTGGGTTGGGGTGAGAGACAGAAAAGGCCTTGATGCTATGCAAGCACTGTTCAGCAATAAAATAAAAATTATCAACACTATTTCCAGCACAAACTCAAAACACAGCCCCATACCAGCTACTATGAAGAAAACTAATTCTATCCCAGCCAAAACCAGCATAAAAATTGATTGTCTTTTTTATGTCAGTGGGCTGCTTGTGACAGGTACTGGATTAACAGCCCAAGAAGCCACAGTCCTCTCTTTTTTCATCCAAACAGGTTCAGCAAGGGTGGAAGGAACACAAGCTTCCCCCAGTCTGCTCAAGCAATATGCCTCAACCCTGACCTGAGAGAATATCTCTAAGGGGAAGGCATTTGTTACATTTCTTTTCCAATTAATTTGACAGCTCTGCTGAGACTACTAACAAAAGTACTAATTCATGCTAATTGCAGTAGTGGACCTGTGTCATCGGGGAGCTGGGCTGAACTCTTTGTAACATCACACAACCCACCAGGCAGCACATGGATTACAAGGGGTCAATGGAAGAAAGAACACTGGATTTGGAGCCCGTTCTGCATTGATTTTTTTCACCTGCAAAATGGGGACAAGCAACAGACTCCCGAACGTGCTGACAAGGGTAGAAAGTTGCAAAAGAACACCTTTCCTCCCTCCCTGAGATAAAATATATACCTTTTGTACATCTCAATTAACTGTTTTGGCTTGGGATATGTGCATTGACATCTTGGTCAATGGATTGCCAAAAATAAAAAACAAAACAGAGGCCCAAATATGGTAGAGAGTAAGAGGTAAAATATAGTCCAATTGATATATATAAATCAATTGGTTTCATCAGACACATTATGAAAAAAATAAGAGATTTTCCGCCTGGTAAATGACACTGCAGAACCAGAGATGGTTATAATCAAAGGCTGAGAAGATACTCCTATAAAAGCTGATGGAAAAGTTTGTTTGTTTGTTCATCACAGAGAAGATAAGTTCATGATAGGTCTTTGTAAGGTAAGGAATGGCTTAGAAAAGACACAGCAGGAGCAGCTGGCATCCCTAACTCATAATAAAAAACAAGGATACATTAATTTGGCTAAAAAGCTACCAAATCTGAAGGTAATATCATTTTTTCACTTGCCACTGACTACCTAGACTAGAGTGGAATATCAGAGAAATTAATTGTGACCAATAACTTGAAAAAAAAAACCAAACACTGGATATTCTACAGCAAGGACAGTACAATTGGGGCTTAAAATAATTAACCTTTGTTAAAAACTAAATTAACAGGTGTATCAAACCTTATGTTTCCAGGTTTTTGAAATAATATCTAGGTTGTAGTTGTGAGGGGGAAACAGTGAGGATTTATTGTTTGAAGCTACTGGGATTCTATGTCTAGTTTGCCTTTGAGGAGTCTACAGTGTAATTTTTGTGTCGGGGAAAAATTATTTCTTTGCTTTTTATCCTTGCTGAGTGATCATTTAAAATTCCTTGTGTGTATATTTGTACAACCTCTTTTTCCCTTTTCAAGTTGATGTTGGTGGGAATTTTTTTCTGCTATTTCTTAAGGAGGGGTTTTGCAATGCTTCTTGAATTAGGAAGCTATTTTTCATCTCTTTATGGACTAAATTAAGTTTTTTTAAAAAAACCAAAACACAAAAACCAGAACATGGAATTTCTTTGCTTGACAAAAGTAGCTTAATATATCTCAGTGTGTCCATCTTTGATTCAGGAAAACATCTTGTTTAGGGACAGTGAAAACTAGTGCTTATAAACATGATTTTATTAAATTGCCAGTTCAAATACTTGTTTAAGTGATTCACTAAGTATGGATGGAATTAAGGTAGAGCTTTGTGTATTTTGCTTTAACTCTGAGCCTGTAATACTTAGTGTCTCCCTGCTAAGGAAAGATTTCCCCAGAACTGCCTGCAGAGTAGCTCAAATGCCTCACATAGTTTGAAACAGGGTACCCACAAACCAGAACATCTTTGCCATGTTTTAGACCTGCTGTCTTTGACATTGCACTTTAAATAGTATTGCTGGTAGCAATCATGTCTGTGATGCACTGCAGAAAAAGAGGTAGAGAAGCCTGCAAGGCATAACATGGAGCTATTATAAACTGTGGTTGAAAAGGTGCAGTGTTATTCCCTCAGGATGACACTATCTCTTATGTACATATAATTAATATGTCTGCCAGTAACAGTTATTAAACAAAGAACAGGAATTGTTTCTACTGAATGACTTGACCTGGGACTAAAGCCAATTTAAAAAGCATCTGATTAAAATATGTTAAGGTCACAGATCACTATAAAATATGAAGTGGGGAGGAAAAAGCAGAAATTTACTCATGAGTAAGATTAAATACTATTGGATTTTTTTTGTGCTAGCAGCAGCTTTCAGGTGTAAAAAATGAAAAGGGCTCTTTCTGAAGTGTATTTTTCTAGAGCCATTTCAGTGTCACAGTGCATTGACTCCTTGCCCCCCGCACACAGCACAGTCCATTCTGCTGGCACAGAGGCTGGAGGGGTTGGACAGAGGGGAGAGAGATGGTTTCCTGAGTTCTCAGGTTATTGGCCTCTTGCTATTGGAGGAGGATTGCTGATAGGAAAGAAATTGCATCAGGTTTTTTGTTAATTGCTGATTTCTTCTAACAGTGGACAGCTGCAGTAGTTCTTCTAGTCTGGCAGCAGCTTTGGCTGTGATCACTGCATTTTCCAGTCTAGAGGTGCAAAAGTACACATGATGCATGTTTCCCTCTGCAGTAGTTTCCCCTGCAAAGAAAACAGTTGCATTTTTCCATAATTTTTCTAATAATGAAAGGAGTAGTTGGAATTCACTTTAGTATTTAAAATGCAACTTTTAGGTTTATGTCTGCATTTTCAGAGTAAAAGGTATGTCTTGTGCACAGAAAAGACAGCATCAGATTTTATTGATTTGTTTATAATGCTTAGCAAAAAAATGGCTGGGTTGCTTCTGCAGCTGCTCCTAGCACCAGCTATTTTGTAATTATTTCAGGTATTATGTCAAATGTGCTGAAGACTATAGGGAATGCAATGTAAGAATACAAAGAATAATTGTAAGGGTTTTTTAATTGTAAATTTTTATATTTTCAACAAGCAGAATAGAGTCCTACTGGCAATGAGAGAAAGTCAGTATCCTTGCCTCTTTCTGGGGATATTCCTATTTCTACTGTAAGGAGTAGTACTTAGTTTTGAGACCTACTTACTTAAATGTTGTCTTACTATTTATTCAGATCTGACGACAAGAGCCTGAAGTTCAGTGGAAATATGAACCAAATATACACTGTAATTTTTAGAACCCTATTTGGGCTAGGTTCATATACAAGAAGGTACCTAGAGGCCCAGGAGAGAGAGTGAGAGAGGATGATACATACATACATATATACATACATATAACCCTATAAATTATGTGGCTTTTCATACATTAATAAACAGTGAGAACTCCTGAAGATGATTTCAGTGCTCTGAGGGATTTCGCAGGAAACCTGCATTAGAAAGTATGGTTTACTCCTGAGCAGGGTGCCTTAGTGAATAAGGGAGGAAAAAAGAGCTATGGAAACACTTTTAAAAGGGGCTAGAGAACAGTGCAAAGATGCAAGATTGGATGTGGGCATTGGGATGAGCCAAAGGTCATCCTGGGGCTTCAGGTCCAGCCTAAGGACCTCTGCTGCTGCTCCTTGGTATGTCATTCCCACAGGTGATCGTGGGAATAGTTTGCAAAGCCCCTCTAACAGTGACCACACACATGGGGGACGTTTCCCTGTTCTCTCTGCAGGGGACAGGAGGTTTGTCCCAGGGTTGCCCACTATGTGTCTAGTTAACACCTACTATCTGTGAGCTGTACAGGTTTATGACTGAATTCCCTTATTTCCTAAATGCTGTGGATTAATGCCATAGTGACATTTCAACCTGGGCTGTTTTAGTGAAGAGCAGAGGAACAAAGGAAGGAAACAATCATTTGGTGGATGCTGGAAACACCCCGTGTCATGGATGTGGATATCCATTTCCAGTGGGTTGTGATGCTCCAGCCTTGCCTCAAAGCATCCTTCCTCTGTTCAGAGCACAAAAAGCAGAGTGTGAGGGAGTGTGAGTCAGTTTGCAAATGAAGAGTTGCTTTGACCTTGTGCAGGGAGATAGGCCCTGTCAGGCCTGGAGTTCTGGGGCTGGGAAGTCATAGGCTCAGGCAGTGCAGGCTCAAGTTGTTAGTTGGTATTTACAGCTGGGAATTGGCGATATTGCTCTGTGTGTAGGGGGCTGCAGGGTCTGCATACTAAAATGCTCCTCTTTACCACCAGTTTTATATTTTAATTTAAAATTAATTTCAACTTAAATGAATAATTTAACCCTTAATTAGGACCATGTTTTCATCTGACACAAGTTAGTCAAGCAGAGGCTAAATTCACTTTGCTGTTGAAAAGATAGTCACATTTTTTTAATCAGTAGCTACCATGCATTCGTTTTTCTTTCACTAACTTCCCCCTCTCTCTACCACTGAGATAGACTCATCAGTTATAGCTTAAGGAAATTCATTTTCATACAGTCCTGAAATTCTTACCACACTTTGACAAAGTCATCATGGCCTCGCACTGAAATAAAAGAAATTGAAATCAGACTGTTTTTTTTTTCTTCCTGAACCATTACATCTACTTCCTCTTACATCATTCCCCCTTGTAAGGGAAAGAAAAATTTCTTAGCTTTTAGAGGAAATTGTTGAGAAAAACTAACTGCTGTTCACAGCTGGTTTCTGTGCAGAAATTACAGACTCTGTGAAGAGTTCCTATGCTACTTCCTGTGCTATTTTCAACCTGACTGAAACCAAAGCCATGATACTCACCTCAAAAAACCAAACTTTCTTCCATTAGTATGTGTAATCCAATTTCTCTGACAGAGAAATGAATGCATTTTGAAGTAACAGCTTTATTTTTTCTGTCTCATGTATCAGAATTAAAAAAATTACTAGGAAAAGAATAATTATAGTAAGTACATCAACGACATTTTTCACTGGCACCTCCCTTTCCATGCTTTGGTTTCAAGTATGATTGTATTATTTTTTTTCTCCTTTGGGTTGCAGTTGTGAATAATCTTAAATTGGTCTGATAGACAAAGACAGAAAGTACAAGACAGCCAGAGGGGAAGACATGAGATTGGTATGCCCTTACTGGGGCATACTGGGACAGCAGGAGTCTGACCTGCTCATGCCCTCACCCTGACTGATCTCTTAATACTGCAATAGCAGAAGTGCAAAACTATGAAATCCCTGTCCGTCTGGAAAAGAAAAGACCTGGTGTCATGTTATCAGGGTGCTTCCTGCATGCACCTCTTTCTTCTTGCTTTTTCCCTGGCCCCACACCACCGGCACCTTTTCTTCGATGAAATCTGTGGGTTTTCACCAGAGGGATGAAAGAGACATTGATTAATGCAGCAATTTGATTCATACCTTTCTGTTCTCCACAGAATCTGTCCACTTCTTATGTAAGCTTGTTTACTTATGTTCAGTTTGTTGCTGTGTTAAAATGCTGGTGGCAGGTGCTTTGAAAGTGTCCCAAATACACAGTCTTACTGTAGTTCTGTCAGCTAACTGAACACTTATGTAGGAAGACCAACCACATGACAAATGTTCAGTTTTATGTTATTAGTTTTCTTCCAATTGTTATATTAAACTAGTATATACAATTAGTAAAAAAATTCTGTTGTATATATCCTTAAATACATCTTTGCCTTGTGTATGCCTGCCCATAAATGTAAAAGTGTCCCTTCAAGCTGAGTAGAGGCAAAACCAGTGGAGTTTGATGCCTGGCAGTAAGTTTCGATGAGTTTTGGAGAAAGTGCTGTGTAGTTAGCTGGGCAGATGTACTGTGGTGTTTATTCCTTAATGAGTTTGCTTAGTTATGAGTGTTGGAAAGAACAGGATTGGAATCCATTCTTTTCTATCAGGCTCATTGTCTTCGGGCTGGGAACAAAGTAAAATCATTGCAGATTCTTCTGTCAGCCAGAGGGACACCAAAGAGGCTTGCTCAAGGTACATCATGGGCCAGTATTTGGGAGGAAATAGGATTTGAGTCATAAAAGGCTGCAAAAATAACAGGAAAACAAAAAAAAGCCAGTTGTTTCCTGCTGCATTTCCTCCTAGCGGAGGGGTGTAAGAAGGGCTTAGGTTTCCTTAATTTGGCTTAATTTCTTTAATTTCCTCAAACACCTTTGCAGCCTTCGAGGAGAGTGAAACACCAGAAATTCCAGCTGAAGGTGGACAGGCTGTGCCAGGTTGGGCAGGTTGGCGTTGGGCCCTGGGAACTTCCCCACAAGGTCATTTTTGGCAATTCTACTTTCACAGATTGCCTGTTGGGCCCATGCCTCAGAGACTCGAACTCAGGATTGTTTCCTCAGGGCTTGCAGGAGAGAAGTTTGGAGCAAGAGGTGTCTTTCCCAGCTGCTTTGCCAGCATGGAAGTCAGAGGGAGCAGCTGCAGGCAGGGCTGTGAAGTGCTGAAGAGTGGCTGAGATTAATGCTTCCTTGTGACACACTTCATGCTTCTCATGCTGTGTTCAGTGCAGGGGTAGGAGGGTTTCCTTTATTAAGATGTTTCAGAGCAGGACAGAGTAGTTCCTCACTACTTGTCTGTGCATTTCACTCAGGTGTTTGGCACTCGGAACCAGCCAACAAATTTGCCTTACCCAGTTATTCAGTTGGGTTTTGGTAACGGACAATAATGTGAAAGCTGAACATCCAGTATAATGCTGCAGCTTCCCTGTCTCTTCCATCATTTACAAAGATGCTGATATTTTTATTCAGACTTTTTGCCCATCCAAAGACTTTGCTGTTTTGGCAGTGCATGACCACATAATCTTGTATATCAGATTTTATGCCGTGTTAATGAATCAGTTCATCTCCATAAGCAAAATTGCAAACTGTGTTACATAGGACGGGTAAACCCATTGTTTTGGCTTCAAATTAGCATTTAATTCAGTGACAGGTACCTAAGTTTAACTGTCTAGGGCCCAGACGCAGAAAGAAGTCATGTTTTTCTTTGTATTACTCTTCTTTTTAACATTATATTTGTAATGACAATATACTGGGGTTTTCCTGACATGCTTGTGTGTTAAGCAGTGTTTGCTGAGGAACCAAAGTGTAGCAAAAGGTGTAGCTCTAAGATGTGGTCCTTTTTTTAGTGTGTGGTTTTTGTAGGTATGAGCGCAGACCTGTGGGTGACCAGTGTCAGGCAGAATATTTTGCTTCAGAAATTCCATTTGGAGATGGATGCTCGTCTCAGGGGAAGGCAGCAGCTGAACAGCAGAGTCTGCTGATTCCTGATTTTCATCTCTTTTTAAAAATGTTTATTGTTTTCAAATGGTGACATCATATTGGTGGAAAGTCAACACTTTTATTTCACTACATAGGTTTTCCGTAAAAAGCTATTTCCTAAACTGTTCCTTTCTATAACTTACTTCTGATGCGAACATGACCCTGAGTCAGTCTAAAATACAACAGGAGTCAAAACAGAGGGAGTGTACAAATGTAAATAAAACACCACTCCCCAGAGTTTTTCAGAAGCAGCTTCTGTGGGTTAAGCACCATCCCTAGAGGACTGGGTTAATGTAAAAAGTATTCTCCTTATGCAAATTCTTGATAGTATCAGAAGCAGCTCATTAAGCCTGATGCATGATCCTTCAGAAATGGAATAGATCTTTTACTGTTCAGGTTATTTTCTTGATTTTGCCTTCTTAGTCCTGATGAACTGAAGAGACATAATTTACAATTAGTGTGCCCTTTTAAGTAACCCTTGGCAGTAGAGAGAGGATAAAGTTAGCTTCTTATACAAGATGGAGCCAAGGCTTTGGTAAATTAGCCAGAAGAGAAGAAAAATAAGTGAAGTTCTCAAAATGAATAATAGAAAATGTTTCTTCTTAGTGGTGCAATGCACTGGTCTGTTTTCCAGGCAAAATTAAATACCACATCCAAGCCAATGCATGAAGACCTACATTTTACCAAGAGGTTTTATTTCCATCAGCTCTCATTATGACAAAAATCTGTAATTTTAGACCATAAATGTCTGCAAACTGATCTACATATGGATATGCTCCAGGGCAGTGGTCACACGTTAAAGTCAGGATGTCCATGGAATTTAAAAACTACACTCCTGTTATTTTGCAGCTTGTCGACCTGGGTTCTACAAAGCCTCTGCTGGCAATGTGAAGTGTGCCAAATGCCCTCCCCACAGCTCTACCTATGAAGATGCATCTCTGAACTGCAGGTGTGAAAAGAATTACTTTCGCTCTGAGAAAGACCCTCCATCCATGGCTTGCACCAGTGAGTAGCATCATTGTGCTCCGGGCTGTCATTCCTGCTCCTCCATCTGTACCTCAACAACAGCTTGCTTGCTTCCTCCCATGTCCCATTGCAGTCAGCCATCCACTTCCTCGCGTCTTCTCACATCGAGGTGGAGAGCTAGGGTTTTTAAATTGCTACCTGCAGCCCTCAATCCTCAACTGCACCCTGAGGTTATAAGAAAACATAATCCTTAATAGTCTAGGTCTGTAGTCTAGTGAAATATTTCAGGAGTCTCTAACTGGAAGAGTTTGGTTATTTATGCTTTTTACTTTTTTTTGTGCCCTTGTTACTCTCATTTTACAGCATTCTCAGAGAGAAAAACTTCTTCCTCTGATTTCCTTTTACAGGACCACCGTCTGCTCCAAGAAATGTGATCTCCAACATCAATGAGACATCTGTTATCCTGGACTGGAGCTGGCCCCTGGACACTGGAGGTCGGAAAGATGTCACCTTCAACATCATTTGCAAAAAATGTGGAGGGAACACCAAGATGTGCGAGCCCTGCAGCGACAATGTGAGATTCTTGCCCCGTCAGACTGGGCTCACCAACACCACGGTGACGGTGGTGGACCTTTTGGCACACACCAATTACACCTTTGAGATTGATGCAGTCAACGGGGTGTCTGACTTGAGTACACTTTCCAGACAATATGCTGCTGTCAGCGTCACCACTAATCAGGCTGGTGAGTCTCTTTCTGATCACCCTTTTTCTGTTCAAAACTATGTACTTTTGTTTCCTTTCTTTACTTTGCAGAATTTAACCTGACTGTTAGTGTGCAAGGGTAACTAATTGACTTGAATATTCTTATAAAAGTAAAAACAGAAACAAACCCAGTATGTGTTTCTGTCAAAGAACCTGGCAGCATGACTGTTATGACTAACTCCCAGTTCCCAGTTAATAGTCTCTAATAGCAGACTCACACAATTCCTTAACCAGAATGTGTTTTATTAATAAAACCGGATTTTAATAAAACACTCATTTCAATAATCTCCAACATAAATTCCTTTAGTAATCTTAGTGATTGATTTTGATTAAATAGAAGTGAAAAAAGGCTTTGATGTTAGACGCATAAAAAGCTAACATTAAATTACAGTGGTTTAAAACATAGCTTTTTTTTTGGTTTTTTTTCCGCCCTTTACAAGTTGTCTCACCAACTCTGAATTATTGCCAACATGATGGGGGTGTGGAGCTGAATACAGAATTAAGTCCTGGTGTCGTAGTTGATAGTATGTAAAAGGACTGCTCTCCTTCTATTGGGGACCCCTGGTGGTCTAGTGGTTAGGATGTGGCGCTCTCACCGCCGTGGCCGGGGTTCGATTCCCGGTCAGGGAACCCCTCCGGGCAGATGGAGCTCGTCAGCCCTTTAAGGCCATCCATCTAAGAGAAGGTCACTCAAACAAACCTACGTCCTGAGGACCTCGCTGCCACCGCTCGGCCCCGGCAGATGAACCTCAGGATTAAAGGGTGGGCTCAGTTCAGCACACACTGTGTCTCACCTAAAACATCCACTGCGCAGGCTCAAAGGGTAAAGACCTTTCCCAAATCTTCGTTCGCGAAGACTGGCCATGATGATGCTCTCCGTCTGTGGAGACTTATTAAACTCACTGCATGAGCACAGCAGTGTGCCCTGACTGTTGGATCAGAGCTTTTGTCATTGCTGCACTAGTCTACCACTTACTTCTCATTTAGACTTCCATTTATCTTAAAGATGAGAAGAATCCAGACTCTTCTCTGGCATTTGGTTAGGTGTAATTTTTTTAGGAGCAATGTTTGCCAGTGAAGAGAAAGACTAGATCCTGAAATTTCTGTTATTGTGCTCCATGAGTTCACTATCAGGAGGCTTTGTACTGAAAACATTCATGGTTGCAGTAAGTCTTCTCCCATTTCTTCCCTATTGATGCCCCATCCCCAAAATACCTACACTTCTGTGTTCCTTAAATTGCAAACAAGGTAACATTGTTCTAAGTAGGCATGCTCCTGGTGGTCTATGTCATTGCAGTGTTTTACACTACAGAGGCTGTATCTCTTGTCCTCAGATCACAGATCAGCTTTAGTGAGAGGCATAAAAATGTGAGAACAGACTGTTTTCCAGACACCAGTCACTACTTCTCCAAATGCTCTGAAGGGCTGTCTAACTCTGCGCTAGGCAGACAGAGGTGAATCCACCCAGCTGAGACATCTTCTCATGAGCTGTTTCTCATTCAGGCATTGACTTCAGCTCTGAAACCTGCATTTTATGTCCATTCAATTTGCTACTGTTATAGTTAACATTTTCTGGGTATTTGGATCAGCGACTTGAGCAGTCTTGTTTAGTTGCTCTCTTTTCTTCTGTTTCTTAGAAGAGATGTTGCCTTTCAGCCTGTTCATCACTATAGCAGTTAGAAATCACCTGGGAACACTCCACAGAATGGAATGTCTGGGATCAGTGAAAGCCGTTTCTCTGCATTGGCCTCCTGCTTTGCAGTGTTTTCCCCCTGGGCCTTGACTGCCTTTGCACTGTGATGCAGGGTGGGTTTTGATTTTGTTTTGGAACCCACAGTACCTGGGATGTGGCGAAGTCAATGCATTTCTGGCACTGGCAGCTCTGTTTAATACAATCCACAGACTGCTTAAGCAGTTTTCTAGTCTGTTTCCTGCCTTTATGCATAGCCCTTTTTTTATTTAAGGACATTTAGGTGATATGGGTTGCTGTCTCTTGATCATGCCAATTGTTTTTTACTGTACTAGAATTCCTTTAGAAATTCTGCAAGTTGCTAAAATTAGACCTCAGATATGTGCATAAGTAATCTTTTAAAGCATAATTACAAAAATGCAATTTGTCTTGCATTCCCTTACTGTTAAGATCACAAAATACACCAGAAGCATATTTTTAGCTAATGGCATTCTTAAAACATCTGGGCGGGGGGGGCGGTAGTGGAGAAAAAGTATGATCATCTTAAATTACACTGTAATGAAGGGTTTAACTGGGAGGAGTCTCAAAAAAGAATAAAGCACTTTTGAGCTGGATCTGGAGGAGACCAAAAGATTCCAAAAGCCAGTCATGACTCTAGGGCTATTATTTGCTCTGACTTTAGGTGCATTCCTTCAAGGACAGGGGTATCTACCAGTTGGATAAATCTTTGGTTAAAAGACTAAACTCTACTGGACTCAAGGAAGTAAGAGAAGTGTATTTCTTTGGGAGGTTATTCCATGGGTGAGTTGTCACATGGGGTGACAGGATCAGTACAGCAGAATAGATCCTGGAGACAGAGCCCCTAGCAATTCTGCAGAAGGAATTTTACTGGTTTAATGGTTGGATTCAATGATCTTAGAGGTCTTTTCCAACCTAAATGATTCAATGATTCTATGCCAGTCAGTAGGCTGAAAGTTTTGGGGAAGCGGATTGAAGTGCAGAAGGTCCTTACAACACAGATTTCTTCATTCTCTCCAGAATCCAGGGTATTTCAATTCTGCCAGCCTTGATACGAGAATCCTGTACCCCTGCAATGAGTGTGGCGAAGTTGCAGATTTAATCCTGGATTTTTAGTATCCATATGCTTTTTTCAAGTCCTGTCCCAGCTTAGTGAAAGCTGCTCTGCAGAATATTTCTTACCCACCCAACTGCAGGTTCCAGCTGCAGAGTGTTTTATGTTTTCTTATCAGAAAAACGTGATTCGGGGGGGCAGTTCTCTTGATGGTAAAATTCGAGCATTGTACATCTTTACTTCAAATGAACTAGACAGACATTGGCTGGTGTTAAGTTTGCTGGGTCTCTGAGCTCTAAAGGCCTGCTGAAAATTGTACAAACATTTCTTTCCATGTGTCTCACCACACACATGGGCATTTCTGCCTATGAATCCGTCATCAGCCTAGTAGATCAGAACGTGCATAAAACTGGTTTTCTGTAATGCAGCAACTGGGAGATGTGCCAGAGTGTGTTAACAATTCAGCTGATACTTTCAGAGTCAGTCAGTTTGCACAGCAGCTCCATTTTTGTACCTAAAGGGCCCATATACAGACATGCACACATATTTGTGATTTACATATACTCAGACAAACAGTGTCACCTTAAATGTTGCTGAAAAATTCACCTTTACAGTGACTCTCAGTTGTAGAATCTGTAACAATCTCAGTAAGATTCTCCTAAAGGGTTTTCCAACCTGATCTAGAAGTGAAGTCGTCACTTACAAGGTTGGAAACATCCAAACTGTGATTCTGCTGATGCTGTGAAAGCAAAGAGGATTATACATTTTACAGTACATAACTATTAAAAAAATCAAGATCCAGTCTCCTGAATTGAGGGAAATTCAGAATTGTTTCAGAAAATGGATTGTTTGGGGTTTTTTTCTTCCAACTCTCTGTTCTGATTTTTGCCGTGTTTTTATTGCACTTTGTTTTCTTTCCCTTCCAGCAAATGTTAATGAGCAGATATCTCTGGAAAAAAAGAAATGCAAAACCAAAACACAGGTGTTTTGTAAATAAGGCTAGACAGGTAGGACACTGCAATTTTACTAATTTTTGTGAGTCTCTCTATCTTTGGTTTGGATGTAAAAGAGAAAGGGCAAATGCTTCTATTTAATTTAGTTTGTCGATCATCCTCTTTGATTGCACGCAACACGGGCCTTCAGCTGCTGCCTGATACAGCTTCCTCTGAGTTATATCAAAGCTGCTGCTCTCACCTCACATCAATATGTTGCACCAGGCAGATGTTATCTCCTAATAACACCAATCAACCCCATTTAGAAAGGGTCACTGGCTGCTACAGGAGAGGATATGGAATTCAGAACCCTTGGAGATGGCATGCTAATTTGGATGTGCCATGCAGAGAGGCTGACAGACATGCCACTCTGCCAGGCTTCTTGCCAGCGTGGATCAGGTGTCTCAGCACAGATATTCTGGGTTCACTGGGGTGTCTGAGTAAAGTTTATGTGGGTTTTTTTAAATCTATTTATCTATAAAGACCAGAATGTTGTATTTTCCTTGGAGCATTATAAGTAACCCAGAGGGAAAAGTCAACCAGTTCAGGTCAGGGCAGTTCTGCCTTTGGGCTAGTAGCAAGCAGGGAACTCACACTGGAGCCCAAGGCACTTTTAAATGGAAATAGGATATTAAATGCACTGAAGAAAGACTCAGATTTGGTAGGGACAATGCAGTCATGCTGCTGGGTAATCAGTTTACAAAAATTAAGGAGGAGGTTGTCCAGTGTGAAACAGGCATTACGTTTGAGACATAGGTGAGTTTTGTATGTTTTTCAGATGTTGCCTGAGAAAGTAACAGTATTTTTTCCCCGTGAGTGTTTTTATGGTATACTGTCATACAGGTTAAAGGTATGACTCAGTAATGCTGGACAAAAAGATTAATATTTTAATCAAGGACCTAATTGACTTCACAGGATTTAAAATAGACATCTCTTCAGTGTTCTTTGCAATCAGAGGATACAAGAACTTTTAGAACTTGCAGAAATCTGTATCATTAGCAGATCTTTGGAAGTGTTGGCCATCCCAGTGGTATCTGAATCCTTTCCTCCCAGCAGATCTGGTGGGAAGGTTCACCATGCAACAAGTGGTTCCGTTTGATCTGAAATCTACTTGCTTAGTTTTGTTTAGCCTTGTTCCAGCAACTCTAAATTCATGCAAACAATATGATAATGGCACATCTAATAAATAATAAATACAGTTTTCACTGTATTTATTGTGTAAAACGAAACAAATACTGAAAGCATTCTGAGCTTGTTGAAACTTGGGGAATTCCCAAAGTGAACAATAACAAATACATCTTGCTATGTTCCTGAAGGGAGCTGCACTTCCTATATATTAATTTAATTATATATATGCCTAATTTAACTATATATATCCTAGAATTTAACTAAATTAAACGTGGTACCTGTTTAAGCACAATCTATGTAAGTCTTATGGGATAGAAGCATATACCTAATGATAAAAAATTATTTAATTGATTAAGAGATCAGAAACAACTAGCATTTACTGGCCGTTACCTTTAAAGTCTCTAGTTTTAACTGAAGAAGGTGTTATAATTGGTTTGTAAGGAATTCTCATTCTAAGTCTGTGTCCCAAAGTTGAACAAGATGATGTGTAAAATTGATACAAAACATTTTCTCAACAATCATGTTTTTAGCACTGTGAAGAAGCTGAGAGTCTTTCTTATTTTCTTGGCTTTCCACAATGTAATTCTGGTGAGCTTCCTCCAGCATCTTATTTTAAGTGTGAATCTTTAACACTCCTGCAGTTGAGTACATCCTATGCCTGGGGAGGATTAACTCAATGGACATGCTGGAGGCCAACACGCTGGAAAGCAGCTTTGCAGGAAAGGACCTGGAGGTCCCTGGTGGACCATCTGGGAGCAGGGGGGCAGTAGGAACAGCACTACCAGCAGGTGAAGGAGGTGATCCTTGCCCTTTATTCAGCACTGGTGATGTGTCCAGCCCAATAAAGGAGACATGGATGTACTGAGACAAGACCAGTAAAGGGCCACTATGATTAAGGGAGAGGAACATCTGCCATTATGAGAAAAGACTGAGAGAGCTGAGACTCCACATTGCTCAGCCTGGAGGAGAGGAGGCTCAGATGGATCTTATCCATGTAAGTAAAGGCCAGATGGGAAGGTATAAAGAAGACAGAGGGACACTCTCAGTGGTGGTGGTTAGTGGTGGGACAAGAGGCAATGATCACCAGCTGAAATAACAGTTCTGTTTAAATGTAGAGAAAATTATTTTTAGTCTAAATGTCTAGCCCAAAGAGATCTCTGTCTGTGGAGGTATTCAAAACCTGACCAATCAAGGTCCTGAGCAACCTGCTCTGTTTGACCCTGCTAAAGGCAGGGGCTTGAACTGAGTGCCCTGCAGAGCCCCCCCTTCCACCTAGTTGCTGTGTCATGATTGTGTGCAAAGAGGATAAAGGCAGCTGGAGGGAGACCAGGTAAGGGACTGATTAATAATTACTATCCTCTTTTAACTCTGACTTTTTCATCTATATAGCAAGAAGTTTTCCATGAAATTTGGGGGACCAAACTCCCCATACACTTACTCAGATTGGAAAGAACATAAACCTATGAGCGCAGAGGGGCTGTAAATAATAAATAAACCTCAATATCTCTGCTTCCAAAAAATCAGGATTGTATTTTTGAAACTTACTTTATTATTTTATTTTTTATTATAATTTTAACCTCCAGACTCTTACCGTTTTTCACAGAATATAAAGTTTATGCATACATGAATATGGAAAACTGCAGTAAGATTAGCTTATTTTACAGAATACCTCTGTAAGACTATATGGCTTTAAAGAGAGAGATTTGGATTTAGTTAAATTGCCTGTGGGTTACCATCTCCTTCCTCAGCTTTTTCATCAGAAAGCCTGCAGGATCCAATCTTATTCATCTGTGTATTGTACAGAATTATTATATGGCGTGGTACTATAACAAACAGCTTTGGTACTTCCCCTTAGAGTCAGCAATGAGTAAACTGAGACTTACTTTCCACTAACTGTCTTACACCATGTGAATATTAAGATACAAGATTACAGAGGGAAGTAGTTTTCAATTAGTAGTTAAACTACTGCTTGTGTTACTCTATTAGGTTTTTCCTACTTTTTCATGTTAAATTAATTAGAACACTCTAAAGGAAGTGTTCTCATTTTGGGATTTGAACTGATTTGAACAAACTATTTTATAAACAAGTTTACATTACACTAGTGCAGTTTTACTGTGGAGACAGATTCATAGAATCATAGAATCATAGAATCGATTGGGTTGGAAAAGACCTCCGAGATCGAGTCCAACCCTTGGTCCAAATCCAGTCCATTTACTAGATCATGGCACTCAGTGCCACGTCCAATCTGCGTTTAAAAATCTCCAGGGATGGTGAATCCACCACTTCTCTGGGCAGCCCATTCCAATGCCTGATTACTCTCTCTGTAAAGAATTTTCTCCTGATATCCAACTTAAATTTCCCCTGGCGGAGCTTAAGCCCGTGCCCCCTTGTCCTATTGCTGAGTGCCCGAGAGAAGAGACCAACCCCCACCTGGCTAGAACTTCCCTTCAGGTAGTTATAGACGGCGATGAGGTCACCTCTGAGCCTCCTCTTCTCCAGGCTAAACAACCCCAGCTCCCCCAGCCTCTCCCCACAGGACTTATGCTCCAGTCCCTTCACCAGCCTTGTTGCTCTTCTCTGGACCCGCTCCAGCACCTCAATATCCTTTCTGAACTGAGGGGCCCAGAATTGAACACAATACTCAAGGTGTGGCCTCACCAACGCAGAGTACAGGGGAAGGATCACTTCCCTGCTCCTGCTGGCCACGCTATTTTTGATACAGGACAAGATCCCATTGGCCTTCTTGGCCACCTGGGCACACTGCTGGCTCATGTTGAGCTTATTTATGTTTAAAGCTGTATTTGGGCTTCATAGCTGCAAGAACTCTGCAAGTTCTAGAATATTAACTGCTGTCCCAAGAGAGCTTGTCTACAGCTTTATCTTGAATTTCTATGTACCATGTTCAAATGGTTCACCATGGAGGGTAATAAATCCATTTGTCCAGGTTAGACTGGAGGGACCACGGGGCAGAGCAAGCAGAATGAGCAAAATAAAAACCCTTTATGTGGGAACACAGGGACAAATCTGTGACCCTCTTTTTGCAACAACATTTTCCTGGTTAGAGCAGCTACTCCATGTCAAGCTGAATATTCTATCTCAAAACCCCAACTTTACATGTGTGTCACCCCTTCCATTATTTCTGATGATTCAGTGTTCAGGGTTTCAGCAAAATAATTATTAGCATCAAAGTTCAGTGAAAATAATTAGTTTTTCTCTATTTTCCCAATAAACCCATGCTGATACGCAAATATTTTCTTTTTTTTTTAATACCTCAGATGTTTACTGCATGCCTGCTTGATAATAAAATAGATTGGTTTTTTATAATCACTAAAAGCACACTGTAACAGCTTTAAACGTAGGCTTATGTTTGCTTTGCTCTTGAGAATTTAAGGCCTTTTAAACCAAGATCTCAACAGCGCAGCTGCAAATAGAGGTGGCAATTGAGTTCAGCTACAATAAGGCAATTTAGTACTAAATAAGTTCTGTGCTGTCACATATCCTGGCATCAGGAAAGGAACCAAGGGGATGTGTTGTAACAAGAGACTTCTTCAAACTGTGTCCTCAGTTCAACACAACTCCTCCACACAATTCAGATAGGATACAGGTAGGTTCCAAAAATAAATAAATCAGAGTCTAAATAATAATCTCTGCTTACGTGCTGTAGAAAGAAATGCAGGGGAACATAGGAGGCTTTTTGTGGGCTAAATTCCAACTAGAGTTGTCAGTATTTTCCTAGTAACTCTAGAAAGTGATTATCCCTCTCAACTGAGAGCCTAAAAATGAGTTTTGACCCCTTCACAATTCAGTTGTGTACTTGTAAAATGTTGATTCCTTTCTCTGTCTGGCACTTTTAATAGAGGAAGCTTAGAGAAGAACCACTCCTGCATCCAAACCAAGGCATCTTATGCACAGCAGTACTATAAACAATAACAAAACCCCCCAATCTACCCAGTTTCACCACAGGGTTCCCTAGAAGAGCAGTAGTTTCATTATCAGGAGTCTCCTTTTACCTTTTGTATTTCTAAAACCCAGAAAGCAGAACAATCCATGTAACCTGTTTAATCATCTTGCTTAATCATTTAAGCCATGCGTGAAAAGCTGTAGGTAAACAGATGGCTGCAATAACTGTGTGCTTCTCTTTGGCAGTATCAGACTGGAAGTTGACTTGGTAATCCATTTTTTCCTCTCATCTTTTTCAGGATTAATGAATAACAACATGATAAAAACACAACAAATATTTTCTTAAAGTGTAAACACACAGTATGTTACATCCATTGAATCAAATTTAATTTACTCTACTTTCTTAAATGGACTAGCTGTTAAATCTAGTGGGTTTGAAACACAGAAGGTGTAAGTTTGTTTAAGGAGAAGGTAACCAATAAGGCACTATGGAGTCTTTGCAAGGAGCCAGGATAAAAAGTATTCAAAGAACCCTGAGAACAAAAGTGACCACTTGGTAGAGAAATTAGATCACTGTGAGTCCTAAAGGGCAGATGTAGCTGGTTTGTAATACCTTGATCTACATGTGGCATTGAAAATTTCAAGCCACATGTTGATTTCAGCTTGAAGGGTTAAACATTTACAATAGAGAAATCAGTCAATTTTTCAGTGCTGTTATAAGCAAAGACTTATGTAACTCCTAGAAAGAGTTGTTAAAACCTCCTCAGAAATAGAATTTGGCCTGAAATCTGTTGCTTCAAGGGAATAAAATCAACACCAAGCTGGTGGAACTTTGATGCTATTTATTTGTTCAGCCTTTATTCTGTTAAGCTGGACTGCACTGTCTTCAGCAACTCACAAATGATGTGTGATGCTCCCTGTTTAAACAAAATCCACAGTTAGAGAGGGTTTGTGCACTTTACAATGTATATCCCAAGGCAAGTCCCTTAAGTAGATCTGTCCTCTAAGAAAGACAACTTGAGAAAGCCACAGATGTTTGGTGGATGATATATGTCTTTCTTTCCCTATGGTCTTTATAAAAAGGACAAGAAGATACACTTATTAAAAGTGAGCTAATGACGTGATGTAGGGAGCCTGTGGTTCACTGACTGTTATTACAGCTGTGCCCCATTACGTACTGAATACCTGGGACATGCTTGGTTTTTTGAGTGACATTTATCTTTTGAGTTTCAAACATTCCTGGCATAAATAAAGATTTTATGCTTTTCAAATGTGTTTTACAGTTCAGCCCAGAGGCTATTCAAGGATCATTTTAACTCAATAAACCCCCTCCTTTAGGGATATAAAAGGGAAGTGTTTTAACAATGTCACTCCATGCATAGCCTGTTATTAGCTGGAGATGTTCTGCCTGCAAAGCCTTTGATCCCTTTTCCCCTGAACGTCAAGGAAGCTGAAACTTCAAAGTCTGTGACATACATTTGACTCTTCTTTGCAGGTACAGTCCCCAGGTGAATGCTCATGACCTTAGAGAAAGTTCACAGGTGAAATTTGTGGCTTTCACTTCCAATGCTTTCAGTTCCCTGCTCCACAGGTCATGGTGAAATTGTGTTCCGCAATCAGCGGATAATGGTTTTCTCTACTTGCTTCTATTAATCTTTAACATGAGGCTACTCTCATTTAATATCTTAGTTTGGTTAAACAGTAAAAATAAAGAAATGTAGGTAGACAGGATGCTTGGCCCTCAGTTAAATGATATACTTCTGGCTCTCTCTCCGTTATCTGTGCTTGCATTCTTAGTAACCACTGAAGGAAATTGTGTTCCTCTTGATTGTAAACAGCGCTATCAACTTCCCTTGCTTCTTGCAGCAAATTCCATCCAGACAATTTGCAGGCTGGGGACAACTGGAAAAAAAAAATTTCCTTGGTTTTGGGGACTGTTCCTGCAATAGGAATTATTAACTTAATAATTATTGTTTGTAAAAGCATCCTTGTATAAAACAAAATTCTACTTTCACAGTTATGCACCCCTACATGTTACAGTCTTCACATACTTTGGTTTTACTCACATTAAATATGTAAGCTGATTTGAGCCTGAGGATGTATCATAGTACTCATGAAGGCAGGTACCCTCTGAAGCCAGTAGACATTGTTCTGAAAATTAAAGACTTTGCTGCTTCTTTGCGATTTTGTGAAGTGACCATGCTCAGAATGTTTAAGCTTGACTTCAGAAATCCCTCAAGGAGCTGCATCTCTTTCTTTATTTTTACTTTTCTTGCGATGTCAACTTCTACAGCAGAATAAGTATGAAAGAATTCTCTTTCTAACATTCTTTCTAGTAAACTATGCCTCTATATATATTAAAAAATATTTTAAACCAAAGAAAAATATTAAGTCATCCCAAAATCCAAAAGAATATGAAAGAAGATGTCAGTACCTTTCAGGTGTTTTTCATCAGAGGTCCTTGTCTCCCGGTTAACCTTCACAAAAGTGATTGCACCAAATTACAGGGCAAGAAGTTTGAGAAATGTTGTTCCTTTTCCTATTATGTTCTGGCCAGGTTGAAAAGACTCTGATGGAACTTACTGTCAGACTAGTTCAGGAGTTCTTGGTGATTACTTAAAAGGAGAGAAATACTTTATGTCATAAATTACTTATTTGAGAGCAATTGTCTTCTGCAGTTGTGGAAAATGGCATTTTTAGAGATAGTTCTTAAGTATGTTCTTACATCATGAATGGGATTTCTCTGGTTAAGGGAATAATTAATCTATCCCAGAAAGGGAAAGCCAACTGATGATCAGCTGACCACTGATAATCTGAGCATGGTGAATAAATTCTTCATTCCAAAAACCTCACACCTCGTGCTCACACCAGGAAGCACGAGGCTCTAACATCCTATAAGGTAATGTAACAAAGGGGTAGGGAAGGCAAAGCAAAACTGTTTATTTTAAACTGATATGGTCTTAACACATTCAGTGAGAAATATGAAGTATTTCAAAGCTCCCACCAGCACCATCTCAACAGAGAACAGAAAGAATAACATTTGTGTTATGAGTACCTTTGGACTGAATCCTTATGAAAGCACATATTGCGTTTGTCTCCTCTCTGAAATAACAGCTGGGAACACCATGGCACCATAATTCTCAGTTTCTGAAGCAAGTGCCTTGTGCAGCCTGATACTTCCCAAATGGACATGGCATTTATGTGATTTATTATACATGTGTTAAACATATGAGCAAATCAGACATTTTGTTTGCTCTGTGGAAGGCATCTGCTATCTCTTTTAATAAAGAGAGGGAGAAATAAGAACATGTACACTAAATGAAGCTTGGTTTTAATTTAGGATTTATTTGTAAAAGTGAGAAATGATCTCTAATAATCACTTGTCCCATGACAGCTGCTGGGCAGAAGGTTGCCTTTCTCTGCACTTGAGAGCGAAATCAAGCAGCTGCCTTTTAGTGTAACTCCTGTTGAAGCTGCTTGTTTTCCCCTTCCCAGTTCCCTGCCGGCTTTCCTTCCCAGCACCTGTGAAATGCCTGCAGCCACTCTGGAGTCTGTAACCACAGGCTGGAGTACACCAGTTTCCAGATGCATTTGGGTCCTTCTGCCATAACGCAGGCAATCATCCATTAAAACAGCCACGAAAAAACGAGTCCTTAAAATTGCCCTATTTCTGGGAGAAACACACATGGCTTTGTTTCATCCAAAGGTGTACTCTGCTTCTATTTGTCTCAGAAGTTTCGTCCTGTTTCTTGCCTTCCACATTTTGATATGTGTAAATGCCCAGATCTTGAAAACCCTCTCCCAGAAACTGGGAGCCTTTTCACCCCCTTCCTTATGATTGCATCCTACTGCCTGGATCTGGTGTGAGGGTCCTGTATGCTGATGTGGGACCCTTGCTTTTGGAATGACTGAACTCCTTAATGCCTGGTTCCCGGTGGCAGGGAAGGCACATTGCCTTCTAGCTGATGGTCACCTAATGATGTTCAGAATCAGGTGACATTTTACAGCCCAAGTCATAAAAATATATTGAACTCAAGGAAAAGGTGCAGGAACACAACGCAGGTACTGGGCTAGTTTAACTATGTGTCCTGGAGATTAAAGACTGTGTCTGCACACACATGGAAGTGGTGGGGTAATTGTATCTGGAAGAGGAGTGTGGAGGGTTTAGCAGGTTTCCATGGTGTTGTTAAAGTGTGAGTGTTTCCTCCTCCTCTTGCCTCCTGGGAGGCACCTGGGGATCCCAACGCTGTCTGGACCTTCTCGGAATGTGCCTGTGGAATCAAGAATGTGGGATCAGGCTTGCTTGCTTCAGAACAACCACATAGATGGAGGCAGCACCTTTAACTGTGAAAAAAGTGAATAATACAATTAGACAGGGTTTAAAACAGTGCAGGTCCTGCTTTCTGTGAGTAGTGTTCTATAAGAAACCCCTCAGATACAATAATCCACAGAACGGATATTAGAAATGTTAAAGACTCCAAGTACAAGTGTAGCTGTTCTTACAGACGTCGTGTCAGGAGGTGTGACATCATTATACTGATATGGGAGTTATTACTTAGGACTCTGTCACAAATTGAATGCTGGAATGGATGGATAAACCTAAAGATGGAAAAGCTGGTGGTTTTGCGTGAGTCAAAATGTGTATGTGCAGCATTATGAGCAGAGCCAGACCAAGCCTTGGACCAGGATAAGTTTTCCTGAGTCCTGACTCTGCAGACATGACTCCAGTATTGTAGAGAAAATGCCTTTGAGATATCAGTTTGTTCATTCAAACATTGATATTTCTACTTTGAATTGTATGATAGTTTTGTGGTTTGGATGCTGGTCTTCTAAGACTTACAGAGTTAGGTTTGGGTCCCAGTGGATCCTGCTGTCAGAAAATGCAGATTTAATTTTCAGGTTATGATTTTTATTTACTGCTCTTGTTCCACATTACCTCCCAGGGGCATCACAGACATTAAAGAAAATTTATATGTTATATCAGATTACAGTATTATGATGAGATAATAAAAGCATCAGTTTTCTAAAGAAAGAAAAAGGAACAAGCCTTCCATTTGTTCAGCAGGGCAGAAATTGAAAAGTGGGTAATACAGTCAGTTCTGCTGTCTCAGATATGTTCTTGGTCACAATCTTTCAGCAGAGTTTGTAATATTTTGCTCTCCTAGGCAAAGCATATTTCCTTTTGGCTGCAAGCAAAAGCTGGAAGTGAGCTGTGGGTCATTTTAGAATTAAATCCTTTCCTAAAACTTAATTTGTTATCTAGAGACCTAAGCAAGAAACAAAAAGCCTCTAAATGTTTCAGCAGTTGTTGGCTTCCCAAAGTTAATACTGAGTTCTCTCTGTCACAGGACAAGGAATTTTCTCCTAGTACATATATACATCTGTAAGCCAGTCACATATGAAAACAATAACTAAGGAATAAGGAAAAAGTCCATAAGGAAATTTATATATAGCTGCTATTAAACTGGAGGAAAACAAATGATCTGTTGGGCTCAGTTTCGCTGGGAAATCAATTTGAGCAGAGTTTTATTGTCGTCCCTGCTCGGTCCTTCGTGTTATTTGCTTGCACCTTTAAGAACCATGACTGAGAAGGTTTTGACACTTGCGAGTGTGAGCTCCCTGGATCATTGTGTTTGTTACCTTTTCATCATCCACATTCCCAGTTGTCACAAATGCTACCTAACAACACTGAGCACTCAAAGTACATTTCCCCTTGTAACTCTGGGGAGTTTTGAATGCTCATATTAACTGCTTGAAGCAGTTGGACTGTAGCACCAGATAAATACTTGTATGAAAACACCTCTATATGCTTTGCACGTGACTACTGAGACCAAATCTCTTCATGTATGGCCACACAAGCCTAAATTTAATTATAAAAAAACACAGCTCTTATTCAAGTGAAGAAGTTAAGAGTACTAATATATTAATCAAAATAAAAATGTAAATACATAGCGGCAAATGAGACATGGGATTAATTTAAAAAATCACTGACACAGCATTTATTCATCTTCTTAGTCTAAAAAAGTACTCTCCTTAAGTTTTACCTTTAAATGCCTTTTTCCTAAGTGATAAACTAACTTTTATATTGCTATTGATACTTTAATATAATTTTTAAAACTCAGTTAATCCTAAAAAGCTTGATAATGTATTATTGTTTGCTAACCCATAGTGCAAACTTTTTTTTGTTGGTGGGAGATGCAAACATTTAAAATATTTGTTCTCACATTCTATTCTTGCACAGTCTAATTGTCTGTTAATTTAAAATAGAAAAATCATGGAACTTCAGTGAAAAAATGACTATTCTAATTATTAAGTACTTCTGTTCCTTTTTGTAGCCTGATTTTGAATTCAGTTTCATCCTGTTGTAGTTATTTAAATCTTTTCAGGAAACAGGAAGCTTCTGGTTCTCTCTTTCTTGTAGAGAAGACTAAAGAGTATGTGCATTGCTGCACATTGTGATGCCTTTGCTGTTTCATGGTTTATAATGTTAACTTTATGTTTTTTCTCTTTGCTGGATTTTCAGACTCTTCCAATTAAATAATAAAATATAATATTGTATTTACAATATTGGTACAATACTGGTGTTACAAAATGTAAATTAAGGCTGACTTCTGCTTGGACACTACTTAGAACACAGTTTAAGTTTTACATTGTATTCTGGGGATGCATACAAAAAGAAATTAATCTAAAGGTCAAAATCTCAAGTTATTCCTCCCAACTGTACTGGTTTAAAAGTTAACCAGCAGGGAAAATGAACTCAACTCAAAAGAGAGATTATAAATCAGAATAACAATTTAATAAAATAATACAATAAGTACGATTATACAGACAAACAATTGGTCTTAACCCACAAAACCCAAATGTATAACCCAGCACTCTGGGGCATGAACAACGTGGTGTTCCTTGGGCCCCCTCTGAGTCCAAAGTAAAGGGAGAGGGGAAAAAAAACCTGCTGGTGGGAGAGCTGTTGCAGTCTGGTCAAAAGTGGTAATTGCAGTCCAGTTGAGGGTGGTGGTCTCAGTCTGGTTGAGAGCAGTGAGCTGCAGTCTTCCTTTGGATCCCATGAGTGGTAAAAAGGTTCCAAAACTCCAAGTTATATATTCTCCAGTTCAGGCAGGAATGCTCAGTCCTTCCCTCAGAGCGGGGAAATTCCATAAAAGGGTGTGAGGACAGGAACATCTTCCTATCTCGCAGGCCTCTTAACGCCTAGTTTATAGCCTGAGGAGTCAGGCTGCTCTTGGCAGAGGGTGTAAATGCTCTATTGATAACAGTTTCTGGGAAATGGCATGGAAGGCTATAGAATACACAGTTTTGGGTTATACCCATCCAGTGATGAATTGGTCCCAGCTGTTCTAACTAGGACACCAACTGCACCTCAGCCTTGGGCTGGGACCATAAAGCAGGTTACCTTAAGTCTTACTGTATCTTAAATCCATTGATTTAAACTCCAAGTCATCGTTTGAAATCCATTGGAACTTGGAAATCATCTGAACAAGATATTTTCTTCAGTTGATTTCAAGACTTCCAACACTTTTCAAAGCCACCTATCTAACAGGTATAGCAGAAAAAAAAAACATTGCATTAAGATTTAAAATTTTGACACTCCAGCTTCTCACAGACCAGCAAAGAAAGGTTATACCAGGTTCTGTACTGGTAATTTTTTTCATTTAATCTTATTTTGGTGTGGGATTAAAGGTGTCGGAAACGTTGTGTTCCTGTGATTATTCATCTCCCCTCCATTTGCCCATGTATCTCTTCCAGGCACTCTGTACAATTTTTAAGCAGCTTTGGGAGCCCTGGGGATTAGAAAAGGTATATGAATGTTTTATAATGTTATTGATAACTGTGCAGCAGATGCTTTTCTAATAGACTGCTGTGAGATAAGTTACTGGTAGCATCTGCAGAGATGTGTGCAAAGGAGCTCAAAATAATTAATACTGTGTTAGAAGAAAGCTTTTTTTAAAGCATATCTGTATTAGAGCATGTAAGATTGTTTCAGCCTTCCATGAGAATCTGTTACAGCACAAATTACCCGGATTTATTGGGGGAAAAGCCATTTCTGTTAATCACAGATTAATTATTCATAAAATCAGTATTAATGTTACCTTAATGGGAAGTGTTACCAGCTGGGGTACTGAGCTTGGAGATCTATTCACATATTAAAAAAAAGATTAATAGCTTGACTTAAAAAAAGACATAAAAATGACTTATGAGAGTATAAAAACAGCAAGTATGAGTATACAAGTTATAGAGCTGGTTACAGTAGAGAAGTTCAGCCTTCTAAGCACTTTGTGTTTTGGCTCTAGCACTGGTTTGTGCTAAAGTGGAATTCAAGTGGAATTACTGAAGGATGTTAATTGCAAACAAGTCCTGTATCCTTTCCCCTAATGCTTTTCAGCTCTTCACCAACATATATCTGAGTAAAATAGAGTCTTTCCCATTCTTGAAATAAATAAACCTCATTAAAAAAAAATCCAGCAACAGATTTTAGTAATTTAACTTCAGGATAAATTCTTCCTACTGGGGAAAAAAACCCTAAAAAACCCAAAAAAAGAACTTTTTAATATTTTCAAAAAGCTATTGTGAAACATCTAAATTATGAAAATGCTGCTCAGAGCATGTGTTCAACCCAAAATGAACTCAATTAAAGGAGGATGTCAACATTCAGATTATGACTCAGGACTTAAAGGTATATTTTCATGGAAGTTTAGCAAAATCACAAGCAGAATGAATTTTCTAAAATTTATTTTATTTAAAACTTGTTGGGGGTTTTGGGGTTTTTTTTAGTTTGGTTTGGTTTGGTTTGGTTTTTTATTTGTTTGGGTTTGGTTTTTTGGTTGTTTTTTTCCTGGCTATTGAAAGTTCTCTTGCAGAAATAAAAATCCAAACAGAAAGAGCACTGCCTAAAGAATGAAAATATGTAATGCCTGTAAAGTACAGCTAGTTTTATGTGAACGGTAAAAACTTTATAGGATTCAGCTGATATTAAATTGTTTAGATCAGCTCTAGAGCTTTTTTATTAGGATGGCAAAATGTTGAACTTATAAACACATTTTCTTTACGTGTTAAGATAAAAGACCATTTATTAGTAAAGATTTTTTTTTAATGACAATTACAACCTTCAGTGTGTGATCTGTAAGATAAAATCTGATGAATTTTGGCTAAAGCCATGGGAGAGAAGCATTTGGAGTGGGAAGCCAACCCAAAAGAAATAGGAAAAAAATAATTTTAAAAAATTGCATGGCTCTCAGTGAGTCCACGAAACCTAGGCCTGGTCTTGGAACAAGGCACAGAGCTGGGTGGTCTAAAACTGAACTGATGTTCAAGAATCTTAGGTAATTATGATTGTGTGTGTATGTCTCATTGATATTATTTCCAAGTTATGGGTGAGTCTGTGGCATGCAATCAGTTGTAATGCCTAACTCTGATCAATGCATATAAAAAATTAGGTTCTTTTGTAGTTTAATTTTGTGTTTCTTTCATTCAAATTTCAGTTTCAAAGAAATGTGGTGAAGGAGAAGTGTACACGGGAGCAGTTCTTCTGTGGAAAGCTCATCAAGTAATGTTACAAATGTTATTCTGCAGTAAGCTGATGGTTATTACTGACCATGGCTACCAGCTCCTTGTGCATAATGCATCCCAGCGCTGGTTTACACTTGCACATGAAAATGTTATCAGAGTTCTGCAGTCTGGTAACGGTAATACTTCAGAATTACAAAGAATAGGTAGTACTGCTATTTTGTTCTCTGTTTTAGTGTATGGAATATATTTCATTGCTTACCCTGTAGTAGCAGATCAGAACTATCTGCAGTGTTGCCTTCAGTGCTTCGGTCTAACAGAGAATCTCCGTTCATTATCCACGAGGCCAGTCTGCTCCCAGACGTGTACCAGGAGTAATCCAGCTGCTGGATGTTGATACGAGTCCAGACTTGTATCCAAACTTTGCTCAGGAGTCTGTTAAATGGAAACCATGCTCTTTGCCAAGAATTGGAACTGAGATAAACTCAATTTGCTTTTCTCTCTCCTCTCCTCCTCCCCCCCTTCCCCTCTGCAGCTCCGTCCCCCATCACAGTCATAAGGAAAGACAGAACATCCAGGAACAGCGTGTCTCTCTCTTGGCAAGAACCTGAACATCCAAATGGGATCATCTTGGACTATGAGGTCAAATACTATGAAAAGGTGGGAAGAAAGATCAAAGGGGAGGCTTTTGTCTTGAAGATACTTACTGAAATTATTGCATCTTGTCTGTGTTAAGGACTCAGAAACACCCCCATTGTCTCACTGTCCTCCTCAAACTCATTAAGTGTTGAAACTGTTCAATTTTTGGTAATGAGAACATTGAAATTGTTGTGTTGTCTACCAAATTCATCCCCAAGCACATCAGAACAAACAAAGGAAATAACACACTCAGTTCCTTTGTTTTCTTTCTTTCTTGAGTACATTTTGCTTCCTCAGTTCTATTGTGCTGTAAGTGTTCACACTGATCTATCAGCACCCCTGTGCTGGTGCTTCCCTGTGGCACAAACAACTTTTGTTGTTTGGAAAATGATGGCTTGTCTTTTGGGCTGGTTTTCACCATGAAAGTCCACACTCTTCATTAATAACTGAATTCTTCACAAATTGTAAGTAAGTAAATAAAATGAAAGAATCTGCCATTAAATAGGTTCTGTTTTTTACTGACATTTTCTTGTATAAATCGACAGAAGTTTATTTGTGCATCCTGTATAGATCTGTATTTAGGAAAACATATCTTCATAATAGAATGTTTCTTTTAGTAAATCTTACTGGTAGAATTGGAAAACCATATATTGTCGTGAAGAGTGGAATTAGCCATTTTTTGGTAGATCAGAGAGACCTTTTGACAGAAACATATTGCTACTGAAGTTAACAAACTGAAAAAAATGTCAGAATTAGTGGTTTAATTGAGCATTTCCTAATGCTCTTCATATCTAGTAATCAGGCTTATATTTGATAAGTACAAGAGAAGATGTAGGGCTGATACCCTCTTAGAAAATGGTGATAAAAATACTCCATGACTATTCAGTTAATCTACAGAAAGTTTTCTCTCAGAGCTTACTAGGGGGGCAATGTGGCATTAATAGTCCACACTTGATCTTGAAGAATGATGATCAGAAGGTCGTATGCTGAAAAATTTCACCCAAATTTATGGAATATGATTTTGGGAGGAGTTTTTTCTGGTGAGCACTTCAACCTTCAAAGACCTTGGTAAAAATCTAAACATACACAGTGTTAGAGATAAAAGGAGAAAAAGAAAACTTCCTAAATATTTCAGCTCAGTCTTATCTCAGAGAGCAGCACCCTGTGGACTTTTACTTATATTTTTCAGTTTCAATGGGGGTAGGATCAAGTCCAGATCCAGGGCTTGAGAAATCAAGGAGAATCAGCTCGTACTTCTTCCCCAGCTTTATATGCTCAGCATGGTGCCATATAGTGTGGGATATCCCTGTGTTCAGTTAGAATCAGCTGTCCTGTCTGTGTCCCTTCCCAAATTCCTGTGCACCCCAAGCCTCCTCCCTGGTAGGGTGGTGTAACAAGCAGAAAAGGCCTTGACACTGTGTAAGCACTGCTCAGCAAGAACAAAAACATCTTTATATTATCAAACCTGTCTGTTTCCAGTGCAAATCCAAAAACTACCTACTAACTTCTCTGAAGAAAATTAATTCTACCCCAGCCAAAAACAGCACAGGTGATTTCTTGTGGCCTAGTTGCTCCAAAGGGAGAGATTTTTTCCCCCACTGTGTGAATTCAGTTTATTTTAATTAAATCACCAATAAGTTTTATTTGTGTGTTTGTTGATTTTGGATGTTTTGATCATTATTCTGCACTGAAATTGGGGGTTTCTGTTCAAGAAAATTGTCCCCTTCCAGCGCTGTTGTGTGCACAGACAGAGCATGAAGCTATTCCCACCGGCTGTGTCCACTCTTATGGAACAACTGCTTGTCATAAGACAGCTTTATAAGACAACCAACCAGTCTTAGGAAGCTGATCTTGCACATGTGTTTCTTCCCTTTGAAGTCTGTAATCAGGAGTTCATATGCACCAGACAGTTTTCTTAAACCAGAGAGAGCCAACTGCTTGACAAAAGGAGCCAGACCATTTAGAGCAAATAGGCTTTTAAAAAACCAACCTTCTGGCACCAGTGTTTTTTAATGTGTGTTCTGCAGTCTGCTGGGGAGTCAGAAGCCTATTTCTCAGGGTTTATGAGGAAAAAAAGGCAAATCTATTGTCAGGAGACTTTAATCTATTGTTCTTTTAAGCTTTGCAAATTATAATAGGTATAAAACTAATGCTCTGTTAAATTTACTTGAGGCCAGAGAAGCCTGTGCTGGACTGTTACTATTCATTCCTTCCCCAAACACCTTTGGAAGATGATGCTTTTTAATCTGAAATCTCTAAGCATGCCTTCTTCACTCTTTTTTTTTGAAAAGAGATCTTGCTTTATAAACCAGTCCAGTCTATTTGCTTTTCTGCTTCAGAAATAATCTTGGTTGTGCTCATCAGAAACTGCACTGCTGTAAAGTCACTTCTGATTGCTGGTAGATGATTGATGTGGACCAATTTTTTCCATCCTGCTTGTTTTTAGTTGACATACCTTTTGTAATCTCTTAGAAATTAAATGATAGAGCATTTAATAGAGTAATACAGGTCAGCCCAATTCTGTCATACACCTTGTTTGTGAAATTATTTTGCTATTCTGTTCTTAAATTTCAAAGAATATGTGATATTTATGGACAACTGCATGTTACTGGTATTTAAGATGTTAGAATAAATTTGGAATAAGAGTAGAATGTCATGTATCTAAATTATGATGCTGTGTAGTTTTTCTAATGCATTATTCACATAAAATATGTGGAAAATATTTATTTTCTGCAGGGAGAACTAAATAAACCATTCAGTGGGTTTTTTCATCAATGACTGCACTTGTGTAGCTGAGAGAGTAGAGCTTTATATGTTTGTAGGGAGATTAGAAACTACAGTTTTGGAAAACTATTTTAACTTTTAGGAATGAATCAAAGTGGTTTGGGGTGGAAGGGTCCTTAAAGACCACCTAGTTCCAAGTCCCTGCTCTAGGCAGGGCCACTTTCCACTAGACCATGTTACCTAAAGCCTCATCCAACCTGGCCTTAAACACTTCACAGAATTATGAGCTGAGAGTGGCAGTTTTTTGGACTCAGTGTTTGAAATAGAATTGTGTTTTTTGTAAATCTTCAGAGGCCAATTATAAAGCCCCAGTCACTATTTATTCAAAACATTTAAAAGAAATAAAATCTTCTTTCAGGGAGATACAGTATGGAACGTCTAGGCATTTGTTTTAGGGTAAGAGATAACATTTTATTAGAAGTTAATGGTGCTAAATGACACCCCAGTTTAGTCCATCCATACAATGCTGTGCTGAATTCTAAGTGTCTGGGTTATTAAAGCGCACAAATAACAAAGCCATGGTTTTTTTCTTACACAAGCCATATACTTTGTTCCTTCCTTGTCCTTGTTCACATAATTATGTTCTCTTGAAGGAGTATCTTGTCATGCAAAGATACAGAAAAAAGCCATCTCCTAAATACCACTCATAAACTATTAATTGTTTCAATTAAATATACTCCTTACAATTATACCAACTAAATCCCACACACTTTATTAAGGTGAAGTCTTCTGCAAGCAGTGAGTGATATTTAGTTGCAGTCTCTCATAGCTAAAAGAGATTTGCTTTTGCCATCATAGAAATTATGTGCTCAGTAGACTGGTTAAAACCAACACATAACTGTGCACTTTGTGCTCTTTCTGAGGCTGATTAAATAAATTATATGCAAATGCACTTTGTTGCTTTTAGAGTAGGTAGGCCATGTATGCTCCATGAGATTGGTAGGAAATGTTATATCAATGAAGATTTCACATCTGGCAATAAGGGAAGCAGTATCAGGACTGTGGATCCCTCCCAAAGATGTGTAGTCAGGTACTGGCCTCTTAAGTACATGAAGCTGATGGAACAAAATGTTATATAATATAAGCACTTCCTGTGCTTATCTGAAAAAAGGACATACCAATCACTAGTATTGCCACTATAAATTTAAAATGTCTTCAAAATATGTCTTTTATAAAACATTATAAAATGTCATTTGCAAATGAGACACCAACAGTAGTGGGGTTTGCTTCCCAGTAAAGATTGTGTCTGGTAAACTATGCAGAAACATTCAGGAAGAATATGCTTTGTGCATCCAAGTTCAAATTTATCATCAGAGTGTTTGATTGAAGTTCTGCCTTGCAAAGCCTGACTCTCCTTTTTGTGTATCCCCTCTGCTTATGGCAGCTGTAGTGCTGTATCTCTGAAGTTTTACTTTATCCCCAAGAAAGATAAACTCGGGCTTTTATGTGGTGTTTCACTGATTTGATTACGAGTAACATAAAAAATGACTTACAAAATATGTGTGTAAAAAGCTTCCCATAAACTGAGATACCATGACATCCTCCATACCATTGTTTTAAAAGTTTATTTTCCAAGTTCCATTGAGGATTATTAACAGACAGGGCCATGACTATATTTTCCCTTGCACATTTGTATCTGCACCAGAAAGAAATGTTTGCATTTCAGAAAAGCGGCCTGACGCAAGATCAAAATGAATGTCCAGTCATAGCATACACAAAAGATTTTGTGTTTTAAAGACAAGATTATTATGTCTTTGAAATTAAAATAGTGGCCTACATTCAACTGAATGATGAGATAAGGGAAGCCTGCAAATTATAATACTAGGCCTTTGTTAGTTCAAAAAATAACTAATTTTACTCAAGCCTGTTAGTTCTTTAGAATGTCTTCCTGTAAATTTTCTCCCCTGAATTTATAACAGAAAACTTTTTAGAGAAGTACTGGGAAACTCTGAGGAGGTCTAATGCTGATTTCCTTTTTATTTTTAGTGTGCAAAGAAAATGGCCATGATAAACACTTTTACAGTCATTCTTTGAAGACTAGGTCTATCTCACCCTATCTGAGGTTTTGATTCTGGGTGTTAGTTTTTAGGCACAAGCTTAGCTGCTTGTTTGGTTTCTTTTTTTTGTTTTCCTTTTTTCCTTTCACTGTGATTTCTCATGTGCATAATGTTGAATATTACATGGAGATTCTGGCGATCTCCTTAACAATGGTGTAAATGTTTCTGTTTCTCTGTATCAAAGATTGCCAAGAACAGAGTACTGAGGCTTCTTTAGCACCAAAGTGAACAGTTTCTGACGTCCGCCTACTAACTTAGAATATCCCAACTTTATTACTGTAGACAGCACTGCAGAGTAAACACACTAAAACAACTCCAGTCACTTGAACTTTACACATGAAGGTGAAATGGCTTTGGCAAGGAGTGTGTAGAGTATTTTCCGGCCTCTGTACTTGTGTACGGGCACTCCAGTGTTGTCAAAGTTAAAATATCAGACCCTCACAAGTCAATGCAATGCCACAAAAAAAACCAGTGGGAATTAGGTGAGATTCTTTGCATCCGACAGGCCTTAACTCAGTTTCTGTTTTCAAACAGGCAAAACTCAATGGGTTCAGTGTTTTGCAGAGTGTTCAAAGCAAAAGGACAGTATCTGAAATCCCCACCACCTCCAGAATAAAAAAGCTCATGGTGGGGAACCTAAACAATTGAGATTCTCACAGCTTCCCACATGTGTGGCTGCTGTCCAAGATTTTTTTTGAGACAGTTCCAGCTGCCGTATTGAGGAAGCCAAAAATATTCTTTTGGTACAGGATGGCTTTAGTAAAATAAGCAATACCTCAGGCTCCAAATGCATGCTTAAATTTTAAGATTATGTGCTTACAGTGGGGCTGAGGCACACTTTTATGAGAATTAGCTTTTTACACAGTGTGAAGTGTATCCAAATGTACTAAATTACAAGATAGTCCTCTTCTTACTTTATATAAAAAGTCATTATGTCAGAAAATAGGTAACATTTAGGCAAAGTGTGGTTGTGAGTGTGGTCCAGGAGAGAGTTCAGGGAGTTTTTGCCCAAATGAGGATGAACATGTCAATCTTATAGCTTTTATAGCATAATAGAAAACCAGTTAAATTCACCTTTTCACTGAGCTGAGGACCCTGAGTGGAGTTTCTCTTCTGACTGTTATGAAGGTAACCACTTGTCTTGTAAAATGCAAGGCAGTAAAAACTGTATCCTGCAAACATCTCTGCAGGGCCCTAAAATGTCCAAGTTGACCTGTTACAACTTCCAGTTCAGTGCATTAGGCAAATCTGACTTACATTTTTTAAATAACGTTCCTAATAATTTTCTTGTTGTATTACAGACTATTACAAAATTATGCAAAGCCATTTAATAAAATGTCATATTCTCAGTGTGTCTAGTATTCAATATATAGCATAAGGCCATAGAAAATCTAATGATTTAGACTTCTTGCTAAGAGGTGATTGAAAATGAATGCTTGTACAAGCATTTGTCAGGCTATAAACATTCAAAAATATCCAGTTCTCCCCAGGTACTAATTTAGTGTCTACCACCTCTTGTTTCTGTTTTTTAGGGTGTGGTTTTAATATGATAATTTCTCTTTTCAAAAGCAGGAACAAGAGACAAGCTATACCATTCTGAGAGCCAAAGGCACCAATGTTACCATCAGCGGCCTCAAACCTGATACCACCTATGTCTTCCAAATCCGAGCCCGAACTGCAGCTGGATATGGGACAAACAGCCGCAAGTTTGAATTTGAAACCAGTCCAGATTGTATGTATTTGTTCAAATGGTCCATACTGACATCCTGCCAGGTTTATGAGTGATTTGAATGGCTACTTTCACTCCTTTTCTAGTTTAGGAAATATGTCTCATAACTATTTAGGATATGTCTTTCTTGGTACTATTACTGTATAAGTTTATATTTTATCATTAAACCTGAAACATGCTATAAAGAGTAAACCATAACTATCACAGGTGGTATTTTCTTCCATTTCCTACCCTAATTCTACCTCATGCCAGAATCGATACCTTGCTAGACCATGGCTCTTGTTGAGAGAGGAACTTCGAGAGAAAAACAGGTTCACAGCGTCACACTGTTCCAAATTTGTGGCCTGAACCCTAGGGACTATAGACCTCTGCTCCTGGAGAATTGATATTATATGGGTCCTTTGCTCCTGGGTAATTCTCGTGTTACTGCAGATTGCTGATGCCTCTGTGTAGCCTTGAGACGAAACATGTGCACAGGCTGGGAAGGATGGTCACTCAGTTGAGTTACTGGTCAGGAAGTTGAGCTGTTTGGGTCCCTTCTCTCTGTCACTGCATTTCTGGGTGGTCCTGGGTAGTTATTTAACAGCCTGGCACTCCTTTTTCTTTTCTCTAATACGTAGATAATAATATTACTTAACTGATGACCTTATAGGTGTTCTTTACAAGTTTGGTTATTGTATCAGAAAGGCTCTTAATAGAGTTCATAGTCTTAAATGTTGCTTTCTCATCACTGATACAGTTCATCAGACCTTCTCTTTGCTAGAAGTTGGAAGTGGCTTAATGCATCAAAAATCAGCCTTTGCTGAGGTGCCCATTTACTGATACAGACTGATGATGAATAATCAAAGACTTTTTGCTTTGTGGAAGGTCAGTCTTTCACTAAAGGCTCATGTCTGCTGCTCAGATTTATAACACAACTGAGGACTATAATTCTGATACATTCTCATAAGGCTTATTCATGTACTCATGATAAGGCTTGAGAACTCATGGTCTAAGGAGTGTTCTGCTAAAAGCAACACATTCTACCAAGAAGAGTAGCATCAAGTCAAATGGTCTTTCGCTTGGCTTACATGTGGTTTTTGAGATAGGTTATGTATCTCATTCCCATTTCTTCCACCTCAGCTCTTATTCTGAAAAGCAAACAAGCTTCATGTTTAAAAAGCAGTTACAAATTGCTGTTGTGATGACTAGAAACTTTGGCATTCTAGTTGAAAGTAGAACGCAAGATAGGACAAACGATTACAGCAAGGAGAAAGAAATCAGTTGCAGAGATGAAAAATTTATCCACTTAGAGTTTAATGGGTTTTCTCTGCAAAGTAATGTAACAGAAAATAAGAAAAAAAAGAAAAAAGGAGAAAAAATGTGAAAGGTGACAGGAGGCAAGGGTGCACATCTCAAGTTACACATTTGAACAACAAATTGAATAACTTTGTTCCTGTTGCCAAGTTATAACTGAGTGCAGTTTTGGGTCTGTAACAGGCAGAGGTTAGGAATGCTGTGACTCCAATCAGGCATGTACAGGGCAGAAAATAGCCCTTATTTTTCCTGTAGCCATGGATTACCCATCGATAGTCCTTCTATCTGCTTCTGCATGCCCGTGCTTTACACAACCTTCATGTGGATATTGCCAAGGTTAACTGGGAAACTTAACTCCTTAAAACCCTTTCCATCACACAGAAAAGGAAAGTAAGGGTGATGATTATTGACTGGCTGGGATTTCTTGCCAAGGAGAAATTCCTTCTGACCATGGCAAAATATATGTACGTCACAGCACGTGTGTTTGTAGTTGTGTATATGTGTATGTATAAATATCAGTTTACCAGCAGTTGCTACAGTCAGCAAGTAAAAATCAACAGTAGCAGAAACAACTTTGGTACATTGTCAAAGGTGGCCAGAGCCTTATATTTTCTTCCCTTGTATTTATTTGTTTGATGAAAAATTATGTAGCAAATTAAATATCTGTCAGGACACCAAATGCTATAGAGTGATGACTTAACCTGTCTGTTCCCTATATACATGTCAATTGTGGTGTAATCACTGCTGTGTGTGTGTAAGGTTATTTATATATATTTTTGTGTTAACTTTCCAGCATTCTCCATTTCCAGTGAGAACAGCCAGGTGGTAATGATTGCCATTTCAGCAGCAGTAGCCATTATTCTACTCACAGTTGTGGTGTACATCTTGATTGGGAGGTTAGTTTTTTGTCTGATCTGCACATTTTCTCCCTCTTCCATTTCTCTGAGGGGCTTTGATGAGCGGGCGGGTTGGGTGTCGTCCTGGTTTGCAACCTTTTCCTTTGTCTGCTGCCCAGGAGCTCCAAATCCTGCTTCATAGTTGGTAACGAGCCCTCTAACATCAGCAGCCCCAATCACACAGCAGTTGTTAAAAAAATGCTATAAACACATTCTTAGGCAATTGTAAAATTAAACTGTAGGGGTCAAAAATCAACAAATCCTCTCATTAGCCAATTTCCTCAAATTCCCCCAGAACATCACATGCCTCTATAGAGCACAGAGAATGTAAATATCATTAAACTTTCAAACAGGCATTTAATTGTGGAGGGAAAACATTTTATTCTGTTTCCACCTGCAGTTAACACGTAAAATTCTCTATATTACTTTTTTTTTTCTGTTATTTGTAGATTCTGTGGATACAAGAAGTCCAAACATGGCACTGATGAGAAAAGACTGCATTTTGGGAATGGCCATTGTAAGTTACTGAAGCCTTTTAATGCCTCCAGATCTGTTGAATTCATCCCCTAAATAACTGGTGTTTTTCAATTTAAAAAAAAAAAAGAGTCATGCCTCACTTAAACTAAGGTGAAATTAGAAGAGAATTATCTCTTTTCTTGTGGGTAAAGAGATTTTCCCCAAACAATTATTCTTTGTTTCAAATTCTTTTATCTGTGTTCAGGTTAGCAATGAGCAAAACATCACTGTCTATGTTCAAACAATACATGTGATATTGATTGTGCTGTGCATCACTGAAGGGCAGAGTGTAACTGCAACTTCCTCATTATCAGCTTTATAAAGTCTAAGAAATATTTTTTTCCTCTCCAAAGTAAAATATAAAATTAATTTAAAACTGTCTTGACCACTGAAGGGACTGTGAAAATTGTTTGCTTGACAAAGTTGACCCACTAATAATTTAGTTTGGAATTATTCTAAACATATGGAGTGATACAGATTAGCTTCTTAAATTAAGAATAATTGCTAAGCAAGTGTCTCGAATTAATGGGATTTTTTTAAATCCAGCTCTGTTTACAAACGTGTTTTGTTCAAGTCCTGATTCCCCACTGGCAAGAATGAATATGTCTGTGCTTTTATTGGGTCTCATCCAGGACTAAAAGAGCCTTTCCACTGACTTATGTTGTCTTTGCATCACAAAAGTCGAACCCAAAGCCTATCTATTTTGATGTTTATGTACCTATTTTTAATAAAGCTAAATGGGGCTTAATTCATGGCTGCTCTGGGTCGTTCAGCAATGCCCTGTGAAAGGAAAAGTGTGGACCAACATCACATCCAGGAGATGCTCAGGGGAAGAAGCTCCATCCATACTCTCTTTCAAATAGAAAGAAATTAGTTTTGAAGCGGGAGAAGCTGAGGGGAAAATAAGTTGATAGCTTAATTCCTGATCAAGAGTAAGGGGGGATTTCTTGGGGTTTTTTAATAGCTGCATTTTGGACTTTTTCATCTTTACAGGCAAAGATAACGCCCTTCATAGACACCAAGACCCAGAAATTCCTTTTTTGGGTGTCTAATGAGCATGGGCTTAATAAGAAGCAGTAGTTTGTCTTTGAAACAGTTTCAGCTATGAATGTCCTGCTAAACCATGGAAACTATGTTGAACCATATATTTCTATTGCTTAGCGTGTTGTAAGGTGAATGTACTTGAGGGTTTTTTTGCGCACAACAGTGGTGCTGTACCATCTGCAAGAAATGGTACATAATCAGGTGCCTCCTCACCAAATATAATTGAATCAACATTTTAATGAGGGATTTACCTGCAGCAGTGGGAAATTAGAACTGCTTCCAAATCCTCATGACAATGGCATGACTGTTCTCTGACTGTTCGAGTTATTACTGCTGTAAGTTTGGAGCCCATCCTTGTCTCCAGGGAGCCATGACCATGAATATCCACAACATGTGTCTCCTTCCCCAGCACTGTCAGGGGATACTGAAGCTGGAACAGTGGATTTGCTTCATCAAGCCCAACCAACTATTCTCAAAAAAAAAAAAAAATCTATAGGGTTACATGTGGCCCCATAGAATTAATGCTTCATCATCCAAATTTAATGAGGTTATAAAATAAAAGCAGCCAGTAAAATAAGTGTCACAGACAAATAACAGGTCAGAATTTGCTCTTTTTACTCCCACACAATGGAAAGTTGCAATCACTATTCTTAAACATGTCAGTACTGTTAAATTCCTGTGGATTAAATTGCTTTTAATTTGGTTTTAGATATTTATGTACTGTTTTCTGAGCAGTGCCATGCTGATTCACTGTGTAGTAAGAACAAAGCCAGTTATGGACCTGATATTTCTCTTAGAAGTTCTTGAAAATTATATATTATAAACCTTGCAGATATTTATCTGTTAGAATTTGTATGTATGTACGTGTGTGGCTGTTGAAGCTTTAATCTACCAAATTGCAGTCTTTCCCAAAGAATAAGAAAATTGCTCCTATGAGCTAAAAGAGGATAAACCAACTTCCATGGCTGTCGTAAACTTTCAGCATCTTAAATGCAGCAGCTGGTTTATTTCAGTCAGTTTATTCTGAATTACTTTTAAAAAGGCTCCAGCCATGAACTATTCCCTGCAGCATTATTACAAATCCTATAATATCACTTCAAAGGAACGAAAACGTTTCACCTCCTCAGATCCTCTCCCTTTGCCTTCTTTGGCTGGGCCCTTTTTATTTTTTTGCTACCTTTAGGGCAATTCATGCTGTTAAAATGAAAATGTAAATTATTATGTTTGCACAGAATGAGCTGTAAAGTAGTAGAGCTTAACACATGTGCACGTGTTTATTATCTATATTTCATGACAGAACCCAGTTACTATGCAGCCTGCCCTTAATTATTGGTGTGAAGGGATTATTCTCCTTGCAGTCACCATCACCTGATCTTGGGAACCTCTGGGGTCAGCATTAAAAATCTGAAGCCAAAAACCCCACGGACTTTTAATTGTTATTTTTATTGGGGGTATGAGGGAGCCTGTAATATACATTCAGCATGGAAGGAAAGGAGCATTTACAAGATCTTTAACCAACAGCAATATACAGCCAATTACTTTTTGTTTTACTTGCAAGTAATTCTGTAATCATCAGGCTCTTGAAGGAAACACAGTCGGCATTTAAGGCCGTGCACACCCAGCCCTTGTGTTCAGAACATGGCTCTTTGCATTGTTTGCAAGGCAATTAGCTTGGGAACTCAGTTTTGTCATTTCTTTGTCAATTCTGAGGCCAATAAATCTCCATAAAATTGATTTTTTTTTTCACTAGGGATTGTTTGACAAAACAATTGTGTGCTCTAACTAATGGTCCAAAGGTATTTTTTTCCCATCTGTGTAATCCCAGCAAAAAAGATTTAACTATTCTAGAAAGAAGCTTTTAACTATTCTGCAATGAAGGTTTTAACTATTCTAGCTGTCAAAATTGATGCAGTACCATAATGCCAAGCTGTAAAGGATACTCCTGAGTGGGTTAAAGCGGTGTTTATAAGAGGAGTTAATATCCTTTATGAGACCAACTGGTATAGTTAGGAAAAGCTAGAATACACGTCGAGGAACGTAGGTTTTGTGTGAGAAGCAGAAAACTTCAAGCTGGTTATTTCACTTTTTGTTCATAAAATATATTTTTGTTATAAAATGAATACAGAGGCAGGCACACAAGGCACTGGGTACAAACACAAGCAGTGCTATGAGCCAGGAGGAGGGAATGAGGTTGTGCTTTGCCTTCAGCATCTTTGCTGGAGGCAAAGTTTGGGAATGGTCTCTTCCTCTCTAGTCCTGCTGGAGGAAGAGATGTGGAGAGTTTGAAACTGCCCTTAAAATCATTCAGTCGTTTGAAGTAGCACTTGCCCTGGGCAAACAAACAATCCCTGGCCAGGAAACTGTAGAGGAGGACAAAATAAGAACATGGATGTTTGGGCAACTGAGGACTGGGGGGGAAAGCGGCAGGTCCGCCGAGCCCCTGGAGCTTGAGGAGCTTGAGGAGCTTGAAATATTAAACGGTATAAAGCCTTTCCCATGAGAACAGTGAGGCTAATTAAACGTTCCCATGGACACAGCAACCTGGAGTATTAGGGAGTTGGCTAGAAGATGATAAGCAGTACAAGGACAGGCCTGTTGACTGTGTTTCAGGGTGCAGGTGTGAATTCCTGAGTGTTTTTGTAAAAATATATTTACAGTAAGCGTGTGGGAAAGTCGGGGCCAGCTACCTCAATAAAGCTGCCTGCTGCGCTTAGCCAGCAGACACCCTTGTCTCATCTCTCTCTTCGTGTGCGTGTGTCTACTTTCTCTACGGACCAAAACCTAACGATACGACAGATACCTTGCGACAGAGGACTAGAACCAGTTTTTATTAAGAACAACTCTCTGACATCCTTATATGTACTGGCAGAGAGACTGAGTCGGGGGTTTTTTTTCATGTTTCATGTTTTTAGTTTTTTTTCTTGTTGGAGGACTTGGAAAGAAAAAGTTTGAGTTAATATGGGCTCTTCTTAGTATAGTCATAAGAACTTCTCAGGTTGGCTGTAGCAACACGTTTTGTTATTTGCCCTCCTGTCATTACTTTAAAAAGGACAATATAAGGCAGCATCTAAATGTAGCAGCACGGAGGGGTGAGTAGTATTTTAACATTTGAAAAGCAGTTAAATACAACAAGTGCAGATGTACTTTAGTGTCTCCAGTTTTACTTCGTATTAAGATTCCTGAAGACCCATAAAAATCAGTTTGATTTGAAGAATACCTTTTTCTCCTATTGATTTGGTTTGCGTTGTCTCATGAGCTTTCTTTAGAAGGATTAATTAAGTCTAAGTAACATTTTCTCTCTGAATTTGTTTTTCCACAGTAAAACTCCCAGGCCTGAGAACTTACGTAGATCCGCATACATATGAGGATCCCAATCAAGCTGTGCATGAATTTGCCAAGGAACTGGATGCTTCTAATATATCCATTGATAAAGTAGTTGGAGCAGGTAGTGACTACCAGATATATTGAACTAAAGATACTTTTTTTGCTGTATATACTGTTTTAGATCTTTGGGTTTATACTTGTGACTGAAAAGAAAATTTTGTAAAGTCTTCAAATTAGTAGGTCCTATTTACAGCTGGTTTCAGTGCATGTGAAAAGTTAAGTGCACACAGTTCTATTTTTCTTTTTTTTCCTCAAAGAAAGCAGATAGCAAGGCAGCTTTTCAAAGGACACCAAGACCACCCTTGGATGCAGCACAGTTGAGAGTGAAAAAGATTGTTCAGCTTCACTTCTGTGCTTCTCTTTAAAATCTGTCAGCAAAGCACAGAAAATGTGCTTTGTGAAGATGTTTTCCTTTTTTTTTCCCTTAAAAGGACTGTTGACTATTATACCTTGAGTGAAACCACAAACTCATTTCATACCAGTCACGATGAATGCATCACACTGCAGTCACTTTTGGTCATTGGATTGATTTTGGTCACTGCTTTGCATTTGAATTATTGATTTAGGAAGAAGGGGTTGTCTGTCTGATAACTGATTTGTCTGAGCCATACAGATGCCATGGATTGTTGGGTTTACAGAAAACAAACTGGTGAAATGAGCAGATTTTGTAACAGAGGAGCCAGATTACAGAAAGTCTCATTACACTGAGACTGTGTTGCAACGCAACATATAGTCCTGATAGGTTGTGTGCCACTCCTTGAAGTGGCAGATTGTCTCATTGAGTCAGAAGATCATGAAGTGCTAGCTTTCCTGCTATATTAAAGCATTTGTGAGAAGTACTGTTGATTTTTAATCCATTGAAAAATGCCAATTATTTTGTTATTGAATTTTTTGCTTCTCTCTAAATATATGATTTGGATTAAAATCATGAAATGTGAGAGAGGCAGACTCACAGTGCACAGCAAAAGATTTTCAGTTGGAAAAGATGTAGAACCATACTACTGTGCTCAGTGCATCTCCCAAAACACTCAGCAAAAACAGAAACTGTTCATCCTCTCTTACCAAAGCTACTCAACTGTAGTTTGAAGTTAAGTTATTTTCTGGAAAGGTTGAATTTTTGTTCCTTGCTGGTTTTAATTTTGCCCCACAAGAGTGCACTGTTCTCCACCATCTTCACTCAAGGCAGCAAAGCTCTGCTTACTGCACATAATAGAGAATTAGTATAAGGATAGAGAAGGAGGTTATTGTAAAGTTAAGTCCAGGAACAGTGTATTTCCTTGCAAGACTTTCAGGAACCTTTGTTCACAAATGTAATCTTTCTAAATTTGGGCTATGTGCGGTATATGAATCTAGAAAACAAGTTGCTAAGAATAAGTGATATGTCATGTTTTACCATTCAATTGTTCTGATCTATTTTTAATCAAGATACACATTAGAATAAGAAGTGAACCAAAATTTGCCAAGTATGACCATTGTAAACGGAGTAAGAGTTTTCTGAGAAACTTCATAAAAGGAATATGTCCTAAAGGAGTATGGTGTTTTAAAAGTAAGTCTCTTTGCTCCATCCAGTGAAAATAACAGAAGATTCTGAGTTGGAAAGGACCCACAAGGATCATCAAGTCCAACTCTTAATTGAATGACCCATGTGGGGATTGAGCCTGGCATTATTAGCAGCATGCTGTAACCAACTGAGTGACAGAGGGTTCCTGTAGGTCCTCCACAATGAAGCTACATGGACTCAAGATATAATAATGCTATTTTTGGACACCATAACTCAGATTTCTGTAGCCTGAAGTACATATGGCATTCTAGTTAGCATTTCCTATTACCAGTTGGTAGAGATGCCAACAGGAAGAGCCAAGCAGGGAAGAACAGATGAAAATCAGGCTGTAGAGTGCTGGAAGCATCCAAAATGAGTTTGTTCCTTTACACTACTGTCACACTCAACTCGTACTAGCTTTTACATTCAGACTGAGTGGCTCTGAGGCAGCTTCTTCAGGAACACTTCTTTCCTCCCCAAAAAACAGAAAGGCATTTCCTGCCTCTTGCTTGAGTCAATGCCTTATTTGAGTGAATGACTTGGTCTTTTCCTGCCCTTGTCCTTTGTAACACAAGTGTGAATGAAATCATAAAAAGACAGTGATTTGAAAAGAAGGGATTCATTTAACTGTGTTGGAGTGTGACGTAAGTAATGAGACCTTCAAGTCAGGCAAGTAATCTTGATATTCAGAAGTACTTTTCCAAGTGGTTTTCACAGCTTTAGCAGAAGTCTCTGAGAATAGAGGGCAGCTTACATAGCTTTGAAGATATACACAAATGCAATAAGGAAATACTCTTGTCCAAAAGAACCACAAGAAAAACACAAGGGATTTTAGTAGGAGCCTAAACATAAGAAAATCGAGGTCAGGAGCCACTTTTTCAGATTTTTCTTTACAGTAATTTTTTTTAAATAACTCACTTGTTTTTATGGATTCAGTTCAGCAAATCACTTGAAGGAGTTTAAATACAATTGTATTGTAAAATAATACTACAGAAAGTACTTTCTTAATTTGGGGTAGATTTAAAGATGTACTTTGCTGAACAAGGAAGTAAGAATTTGCTTTTCTTTCCAAGCTGAACTATACTTGTAGCATAACATTGATCAAAGTATTTCAATAATTTAGGGCCTCCCTGTCCATGAACTTATTGGGAAAGTTTGCAGTGCTTCAGTGAGGATTAGAGCATCACCGATGTTCAGGAGGTTTATGAAACATTCAGCTCTGATGCCTCTCCAGCTCTGAGGGAGTTCTGTGCACAGCAGTACAATCAGGATTTAAAACACAGCAAAGGAAGCTGATTTCAGAGTCTTCCTTTACTGGTTCCCTGGTCCCCTAAATTTACAGCAAATGCCATTCACTGATGTACTAAGTAGCCCATTTAAAAAGAAATTAGGATCTCCTGCAGAGAAATCTTTATATCATGAACAGCGCTCCTAAGCAATACCTATTTGCCTTCCACATGTAAATAGACACATCAGTCTGCAGGGCAGGTTTATGTTTATGTGTGTAGCATAATTAAAAATAAACACCTCAGGAAGGCTTTATATGAAAAGCCATCATCCTCATCTCTTAAAATCAGTCCTTAGAAAGGGTCCAACCTTTTTTTCTTGAAGCATCCTCTGGTCTTGAAGTACTTGTGGCATCTGATTAATCACTCAAGTTCTAAACTGTCCAGCCATGGCTAAATGGGTTTAACTTTTCCTTCACAAAAGTTAAACCAATATCAGATATACAATTCTGGTTTTAAATGAAGGATTGATTGCTGGACTGCATGCTGAAATCATAGCTATTTTCTCCATTGACAGTAACTGAAGAACAGTTTTAAAAGGTTAGCTTGCTATAGCTTTTTGTACCATTAAAAAAATCAAGAAAATGGAATATGAAGCTGGACCCTACAAGATTTATTTCAAGCCTTTTTTCCCCCCTTCCTTCTGTTTTCAAGATGTTCTTTGGTCTTCCTTTTTTTGTGGAGCTCTAACAGTACTGGGCTGGGGTTGGTATTTGAACCGCAGCAGCATTTGCTCTTGATAAAGTATACTAGTATACTAGTCATTTTGGCTTTCAGAAGTTAAGTAACTTGGAACTGTACTGTCACTGGTAGAAACGCAGTTTAGTGTTCACAAGGATGCAGAACTATTCTGCCATTCTGATACTTCTTAATCAGTTAACACTCCTACTGCTGTCTCAAAGTGCATCAACAGAAGCAGAAGGGGAATTTTCTGATCTCATTTATTCATTCCTCTGCTCTGCAGTCACCTGGACATGCAGAGTAAATAAGTGACATTGTCCAGTTTGACAGCTGGGGAACCCAAGGATGATAATGTGAAGCAGTTTGGACAAAAGGCCCCTTTGGAGTGACGATCTGTGGCCTTCCAGTGAACACCACTTTTTAGGGGCTTTTGCTGAAGGCTAAGTCTTCATTCTTAAATCCCTGTGAAATAACTACCTTTCAGCTTTTGTCGCTTTTCCACTCTTTTTTCAGGGGAATTTGGAGAAGTGTGCAGTGGACGCCTAAAGCTGCCTTCTAAAAAGGAAATTTCAGTTGCTATCAAAACTCTGAAAGTTGGCTACACAGAAAAACAGAGGAGGGACTTCCTGGGGGAAGCAAGTATCATGGGACAGTTTGACCACCCCAATATCATCCGACTAGAAGGAGTCGTCACTAAAAGTAAGATATGATAGGGACATCTGTTTTGCATGGGAAGTGTCATGAGGTACCTCCAAACCTAAATCATTCTGTCATTTGCTGATCATTCAAAAAAACCCAGAAAAACACCCTAAATCTTTTTTTTTTTTTTTGCTCTGCAAACCCCTCCAGAAATGCTGATGTTATGACCATGTCAATGTGTACCAAACATCCTCCAAAAGAGATAACAGCAGAAACACACAGCTTGTCTTTTGCAATGTATATTTTATTTCCTCAGAAGTAGGAAAAACAAATTACCCATGTGAAAACACCCATGTGAAACCCACACTGATGGATCCAATGAGGAGTGGGGTTTGAGGCAATTGGCCACAGAGCAGCTGCACGACCTGCACTGTATTGCTGCTCTCAGGCTGCTGAGAACTTAGAAAAAAATTTAGAACTTACCCTGGCTTGGTGAGCTGGGGAGAATTGGGGAGTAAAAGTAGTCTGCTTGAAAAAAAATATAGCCAAGTGGAGGAAAAGGGATCATTTCTGAAGAACACAGAAACTCAATAATAAATTGACAGGTTTAATAAACTCCAAACCTACAAATTGCTACAAAACGGCCAAGAGGCTCTGGCTGATAACCTGGTAGGAGTTGTGGAGTCTGATGTGTTAAGGTTTCCTAAATACATTGAAGAGCTATGTTCTGCTCTCAGCTAAATCATTAGGTTTGTCATTAGCAGAAATTAATGAACAGCCTACCTGGGTGCAACAACTGGTACTAGGAAATTATTAAATGATTCCAAACCTTTTTCCTACATGGTTTTCATGCAGAGGAGAAGTACTCCATGTATATTCAATATGTACCAGTCATCATGGCTGGGCTTTGCGAACGAAGATTAAGGAAGGCTCTATCCACATTTGTTACAGGCACGCTGGTGGCTTATGAGGCCAATATGAGATAGACACGTCCGATTGCAAAAGGCACAGCAGAAAGACTCCTTAGATGGTATATTCCGCAAGACACGGTTCTTTCTGCGTTGAAGTATTAGGCTTTTAAAGATCCTAATGCTCCAGAATATAGACATCTTAGTAAAAATCTCAAAAAAAAAAAAGGCATGGGGCTTTAAGCTGTCAGTAGTAATATTGATTTTATTTCTGTGATTGTATAGATATGTTTACTTAAAGGCATTTCCTAAATATGCCTTTGGGTTTTTGTTAAGGGTTTGGTTGGTTGTTTTTTTTTAATTTGTTTGGTTCAAGGTTTCAAAAACATAGGTATGAAAGAATTTAATAGCCTACTGCAACAAAATATATAAAATAAAAACCCCACCAGTTTATGTCTAAAAGTAATTAGTGACAGGTATGTAAAACCCTATATGTTATGAAGATACATAATTATAATAATAATGACTTCTCTAGGTGTGATTCGTGAAAGTCTATTTTGCTGATTTAAATAACAAAGAAGTTATTCATTATCTTAGGTCTCACAGCCCTATTAGGAAAGGGCTGCCAGGTCTGCCTGTATAAATGAAGGTTACCTCCTGCTTTGTAATGGCACACGCTTTGCACAGTCAGAATAAGATTTGCAATCACGAAATCACTTGAAACACCAACATCACTCTGTACACAGCTGAGCTAAAATCTATTTTGTTACATTTTGTATTCCTGGAGCACTTGAGAAAATAATTTAATTGCTGTGCATGCAGGAATTTGTGCATTGTTCTTGAACGTGCATTACTAATTCTATCTGTATTCTGTATGAGTGACTATGAGTGAGTTTGCTACTCAGCTGTATTCACAGCAGAGTCCTGTCTGCTGGGGGGAGTCAGGTGTGCCAGCTGCCTATCACATCTATGTGTGGGACAGCGAGCTCTGAATATTCCCAAATGAAAAGCCTCAGGGATATACCACCCTCTCCAGACAGCTTCAGTACAGGAGTTGAGAAATCTGCTCTGGAGCTATTTGTCTCCATTTTGCTGCAAGTAATGTTAATAATTTAATTTCTTTAACATTCTGTGGGGTGATAGAAGGACAAGAAGCTTGTGGGATTTGAATTTGTTTTGGTTTGTTTTTTAAACAAACCAATATACTCTATGAATAAGTTAACAAGTGTTCATACTTTTTAATAATACCTATTAAATTGCACCTAAAAGGCATTAGTATATGTGCAGTCAGTAGAGAGCCTGTGGAGTATATGATGGTTCACTCTCAGCACAGGTAATGCATGATAAACAGGAGATATGACCTTTTCTTCATTAACCAAATTTTGCTTAACAGGTGCCCCTTAGTAATTCTTTTACTTTAGACACTAAATCACTTTTCACAGTAAACAGATCTTCTGAAGCAACTCCTGATGACTGCAATTGTCACAATCCCCCTAACAGGACCATTTAGTTTGAGGAGTCCTCAAACTGGGGTGGCTCCTTTGCTCCAGTGCAGAGTTGTTCCTCTGCTTCTCATGGATTTCAGTTCTACATCTTCCTGCTGCTGCCCTGGTCTCCTGGGCACACTGTAGGCCTTATTCTTAATAACTAGCATGCATGTTCTGCTTAGTTTACTAATAATTTACAGCAATTTGTAGCCTGTTAGTATAATAAACTTTGGCAACACTGTTGACACAACTTGTTATCATGTATAAAAGGCTCTCCTTTGATAAATGAATGCAGAATGTTCTTTTAAAGCTGTAGCATGTTGTTTCAGAGCATGTACTTCTTATTATGGGCACGTTTCCAACTTAGTGAGAGTGAAACCCTGTGCTTGGAGTGAGCAAGGCAGGAAGATGCTCCTGTAATAATTTGAAAGCTATATCTTCTTACTCTAATTTAAATCTTCTGATAAGTCTCATAAAATTGACTGAGTTTGTACAGAAACCAGGCAAATGTTTCCTGGTTTTGAGGTACATGGATTTATCATAGAAAGCTTTGGAGAGCCTCATTGGAAAGGTCCAGCAACATGTTCTGGGTGTTACCAGAAATCCCTTTGGGGTAACATTACACACAGACTGCAGGTTAGGGACTTTTGCTTGAAATATGCATTTCTTGCTAAGAAGAGAAAGCACAAACAGATTTTTTTTAATTATTATTATTTTTTTTAGCTTTTCCATTGTTAGATTTTTTATCTGTACCATCTCCTTTATAATTCAAGAATAATGTTTTGGGCAGAGTATTTCATACTAGTTAATTGATGACTGTCAATTACTCATTAGTGTGATTCCCACAGATATGACATATGTGTCATATGTCATATGTAAATGATATAACGCATTTGCACCACAGAAAGTAGATATTTGAACCTATTAATCCATGTAAAAGGGACAAAGAGTTGTCTTGCCATTTTATTAAGCTTATTCTTTGAAACTACTGTTTCTCTTTCAAGTATTTCCATCTGTAGAACCTGTATTTTTGAAAAACCAGCAGAAAAATGAGTTGTTACCATTTACTTTGCTTTGTTAATGACTTTCCTGTTTTTAGTTAAACTGGATACCTCTTTCAAGCATCATGCTGTTCAGTTTTAGGAGTTAAAATTTCACCATGACTGCTATACAATGTACAGGCCTTAATCATACTTTTATGGTCAGATGCCTCTTCCTGTATTATATGTGAAATAATAATTCATCTCCTTAAATGACTTCATGCCCTTACCCACCTCTCCCTCTTTACCACAAAGAGAAAATAAACAAAGCTTTAGAAAATATTATGAAATAATAAAATCTGTATGATGGTAAAATATTAACAGGGCAGTGACCTTTGTCTGTAAACTTCACCATAATCACATTAATTTTTGCATTCATTTTTCCCCAACTTATCAGAGTTTCATATAAGACCTTGGTTATGTTACAATATACTCCAGGATAGGAAGAATGGTTTCAAAAACTAATCTGAATATAGTTTTTAACGATATTGAAGTAATTTCAAGAACACAGGGCTGTTTCCTTAGAGCTTGCTGCTGCCCCGTGGATGCAGCATGTTCAACTCCCATGCGGGTTTGTGCTGTCAGTGATCCCACCACAGCACAAGCCTGGAAGGAGGGATGGCCCCAGTACTGGAAAATAATAATGTTACAGCTCTGCTTTTCTTCCCAGTGCCCTGTGTTTTGTTCTGCACTTTCCTTTTCATCTTTATCCCCACCCCAACATTTTCCTCAGCTCATGGTACTGAAGCTTCTCTTCAAAGCTGAAGCTTCCTCCTCAAAATATGGAAGGTAAATAGTTTAAACGTATTGTAAATACCCTCCTGAGGGAGAGGGGGTTTTGCTGTTGCCTCCATGGGCTCTATTTATTCTCTCTCTTACCTGAGGAATACATTTATTGTGCCCATGCAGCAGAGCAGTGTTCCATGGTCTTTGCCACCTGCATTGTGCAGACCAGGGCACCTTAAGAGAATATGTGACTCCCTCCACAGCAAGTGCCCAGTTCCCTTTCCAAAGGAACCTGGGGGCAAATGCATGGCAAGGAACAGCAATTCATTGTGTAAATTCAAGTTATGTGATGAATTATATTCAACAGTGATGGATAGGACACTGTATACGGAAAATGTAGGATGCTTCACTTTGTTTCTTGGGACCTGAGTTGCTAAAATTCCTATCAGTTTATGCTGAAATCACTGTATTTCTGTTGATGTCAGGGGAATCACAATTATGTTGTTTAGTTTACCCATACATCTTTTAATTTCTTTCTAAATGTAAAGTTATCCTTGGGGTTTGGAAGGTCTGAGAGCATTTCTGAAATGCTTGTTTTTACTGGTCATTATGTATTCATTTTAAATGCCTTACCCCTGTAATCTATTTGCAGGTAAACCAGTCATGATTGTTACTGAATATATGGAAAATGGTTCCTTGGACAGCTTCCTACGGGTAAGTGCAATAGAAAACTAAACGGTGCTGAACTGGCTCTTCTTCTGAACTTGTTCTGAAATTACTGCCACTCTGCTCTGATTCATCATCAGCTCTTGTTGCTTGATACTTCATTATTTTCATTTGGGTTGGTGTGTATTGTGATGTGCTCAGAAAGCCAGGTAGGAATCTTCAGGTCGATTTTGACTGCTTGCAGTAAGCATTATTAAAAAATAAAGACAATTTTGGTTTCACTGGTATGTCAAATCTATTAAAAATGAACAAAACAGAATAGCATTCTGACACACAAAAAGGAAAATTGTTTTTCTGAAGGCTGAATTACATCTCTAATGCACTTATGCTTATCTGTTGGCAGCCTCTATGTCTTTGCAAGTGATTTCCAAAATGAACGGATTTGTGGAAAATTTATCAGTAAACCGATAGTACTGAGTCAAAAGCTGTTTCCCTAAATATGAAAAGTTTAGCGAATAACCCCTTACCTGAGGATGTTAGATATGTTTAGCTAGCAAAGTTTATTGGCCTGTTTTCTTTCTCTAACCTTAGACAAACTAATAATCCTGTTGATTTATCTTTGTTTTCTGTCAAAGTTGGTAGGGAACCTAAAAAAATTTGAGCGCTCCCTGTGTCACCAAGATTTACTTGTGGCAAAACAAGAAGTGTAGAAGAAATGAAATCCCATCTGAGGGGAAACACTAGTTTAATTTTAATTTGTTAGGGCAAACTCAGCTGTGACTGGGAGACTGCTTTGGTTCTGCCACGGTTGAATGACATTATCCCCCAAATTCATAACATTGAACTAGACATTTAACCCCAAAAGGCGATACATTGTCAACCTTAGTTTCAGTATGTACTATATATGTTATGTTGTCCACTGGAGCATGTAAAATACATATAAATAATGTGTCAGTGTGGCTGAACGAAATATATCTGTGCTGAACTATATATATTTTGTTTAGGCTTAAAATCCTTGAAGAAAGCTCTGAGGAAAGCAGAATAATTTCTGACTGTACAGAACAGTTGTTCAGCTTGTTCATTCATTCGAGTGTGATTTTCTTTTTACTTCTGTTGTGTGGAAGCATAGATAAGAATCTTGTGACTCATTAATATCACAGGCAAATCAGGGCGTATAACCCTTTTAATAAATGCCTTTTGAAACTAGTTAGTTTGTTTTCCCCATTGCCATGGAAAGGCTCTCTGAACATCTGATTCTGTTCATGTTTAGAAACCTTTGACTTCTAGCTAAATCTTTTTCAGGGTCTGTATAAATTCTCTTGTGTTGGCTCTAAAAAAAAGGTATCATGACAGGGAGCTGCTAAGAGTCTTTTAAAATAATTAATTTCTTCATGAAGGGGAATTCTGAGAGACTCTTTAAGCATCTGCTGCATATATTTGTCCAATGTTTACAGTGCTAATATTGCCCCTAAGTATACTAATCAAAAACGAGATTAATGCAATCAGTCTTGCAGACTGATTCATGTGAGATCACTTCACATGGCAGAGCCAGCTCCTATGCATTTAGTAAAATTCTGGAAGCAGAAGAAGGAAGGGTTGGAGAGGTGCCCATGATGATACTTTTACAGTGCTGGGGAATTCATCTGAGAGCTGCGCTGTGACACACTGTTGTCCTATTGTCTATGTAACTATGTATCAATATCAAAGCTGGATGCTAACAAACAGATTAATAAAAGCTGGGAGATTTAAACCATGCACCTAGAAGTCGATGATTAGAAATATATGGTTTCTAGGAGAAGTCACAGTGTGTTTAATTTTTGTGTTCCTGAAGTTGAGGAAGAATTTAAGGAATTAGTTTAAAGTTAATGGAATTTGAAAGCCACTAACTCAGATCAGCATTTGCTTTTGTTAAAAAAAAAAAAAAATTCTTGTGTAGTAGAAAACATTCATTAGTCCATCGGGTAAGGCTGGGATTTTCACTGAAAATTCCTATGGCCTCTCAGGGAAGTTGGACATCTGTTTCTCTAATGTCCTGATGCTCCAGTCTCAGGAGCAAACACAACTTAGATTTATGTGCTGCTTTCACACATCTAGGTCCCATCTAGGAAGTTAAAATTCTGATGACAGCAAGAAGGGGAAAAATGATTTTTTATCTGAATTTCAAATCTGTCCCCTTCCCTCAGCTGCCTGGGAGATTATCCCCCTCAGCTCAACATGCTTGCACATGTGGCATTTAAATCACAACACCTGATCATGAGCTCTTCACTGGGGAGCTTCCAGGGTCTTTATCAAAAGTTCTGTGTGCAGAGGAACATGAGCAGTCTCTGAAATGACATTTCAAATGTTTTCCAGAAACATGATGCCCAGTTCACAGTCATCCAGCTAGTGGGCATGCTTCGAGGCATCGCATCTGGCATGAAATATTTGTCCGACATGGGTTATGTCCATCGAGATTTAGCTGCTCGTAATATCCTCATCAATAGTAACCTAGTGTGCAAAGTCTCAGATTTTGGTCTCTCTCGTGTGCTGGAAGATGACCCAGAAGCTGCTTACACCACAAGGGTGAGTTTCTGTGTTTCTTTATCCTTTTAAAATTCTTGTTGGTGGTGACAAAGGCTGAAATGTGATGGAGTCCCTGAGGCTGTGTTGGAGAGGCGAGAGACATTCAGTAAACCAGAAGTTCATCACAGCTATTTTTTATTTCATGTCTCAGAGAAGATAGAAGGCAAAAAATATAATTTCTGTTGGTAGACTACTTTTTTAAAGTATGCAAAATTCTTGGCTCAGCTGCTTCTTCTGGATGTGTAAAGGAGTGAACACCATAATTAAGGCCTAAGCAGGTTTGGCACCCAATAATCTAAAACTTCATGTGTGCTTTAAGCACATTTAGCTGCACTGCTGATTTAATTCTCACACAGTAAAAAAACAACCTACCCATCTAGTTTTTTTGTGTGCGTGTCTTCTATCATGATGAGACATATATGTGATTGGATCATACTGATATCACTGTTCTTCAAGGGTTTATCAGTTCTACCTGCTATTGTACCTCTAACTGAGTAAAAACTTGAGTAAAACAAAAAAATAAATCTTGCTTAACAATGTAATAAGCCTCCTGTACTGTCTCCTTCTTATATCATATATACAAAATGTTACCTGTCTTTTGGAGAGGTAGTGATATCAAGAAGACGACTTAGCTCTGTTTTATCTTTAGAGAAGCTTTTATCAGATAGGGGACTGTCCACCATGTAGTCTGCTGCTTTTTTCTTTTCTGAATTTTATCCTGTCTGAAAAACTCCCTGGAAGTTATAGTGTTAGCTTAGGAAAAGTTCAGGTAAGCCACAGTGTATTCTGAATACATTTTTGCTGCACCTCTGGTTTTCATCTGGATAACACTGCTGGTTTATTGTGGAAGGCTTTAGCTTTGTGTGCATGGATATTACACTGGGATATCTGATTGTCCCCTTTAATGCTATTGCAAGTGGGTTTTGTTAACTTTAGAAAAAAGGACATTAATATCCAGTATCTTAGTCAAGAATAATTTGCATTGCTCCTGGTAATCATGTCATCTTTACTGTACAAACCAGATTAGAGAGTACCAGCACAATCTTAATGTGGATTTTCTAGGGCTTCCTTCATTCCTGAACACTGACAGGAGCAATCAATTACTGTAGTAGTTTCATTGCTGTCTTCTTCATGACTGAAATAAAATAACCTGTGACAAATGAGTAAAGAAATCCTAGCTGTTTTCTTACACATTATATGTACATAAATTTATAGATAAATATTTATCCATCATACCTTCATAACTTACCAGGCATAAAGACTCTATTCTTTACTTGACCTTTCAGTGTTTTCTTTGACGTCTGATAAGCTTTGTCATGTTGTTAGTAATATGCAACATATAGCACTTTGGAAAACTGTCTGCAGAGATCTGTCATGGTTAATATAAAGAGGCATTAGTAGGAGAAAGCAGTTTTCATGCCCAGTATAGGTTCAACATTAATAAGTAAATATTCATGGAATGCAAGAATTCCTCAAGAGAAAATGACCTGTAGTCTAGGCAAAGGTGTATTGTTGTGTCAGATACTTGCCCGCTCTATTCTTAAAAACTCTTGTGGAAGTAGTGGGTGTTACTGTCCCCCAAAGTAAACAATTTTAAGTATAGTATTTTTAGTATTTATCTAGTCACAGATTTAACATCCTCCCTCAGGATGTACTAAGGCAACTACTCTGTGTCCTGCTACCGCTGCCATGGGCAGTAGATTGATCTCACCCTTAAAACACCTACTTAGATGCATGGAGGATGCTGTTCTCTTCACCCACATCTCTCCATTCTTTTATTTTCTAAACATTTTTTCCCAAACTTACTGTGCTTGCTGATCTCTTTCAGATTATTTTCAGTTTCACTACATTTTCCTTAAATGCGGTGCCCAAACAGGACACTAATCTGGCCCAGTACCAAGCACAGCATATTTATCTCATGTCACCTATTTCCTAAGCCTACCTGCCTCTTTGCAATTAGATAGTGAACTCAGATGGAAACAACTATTTTGTGAAGTGTAATCATCTGTGTTTAGTAAACTCCATCTGGCATTTATGGTGTATGTGCAAACTGCTGCAGGAAGACGCTCAGGTAATTAAAACCTTCAAATACAACCTAGTATAAATCTAATTTTCTTCAAAGGTAGTTGCTGTGAATATACCTCTACTATACCTATTCCTGGCTCTGTGAGAAAAACAAGGCTATTTGCTATTCATTTTTTGACCTAATTTCCTTTGAAGTGAATCTTATGTATGTGTCAAGCATTTTCATGGGGTATGTTTGATCCCCAGCTTAAGCAACTGGGGACCACAAGTGTGAAACAGAGCTTCACTCTACCAGCAGAAAGCTGAGTAGTTCATGTTCCTGCTGCTTAGTCATATCACGAAACATGGGACCATTTCCTAGGCTGCTCTTAGTGCATTTTGCAAGCCCTAATTATATGACAAAGCCAAGACAAAAATATTGACACTTTTTAAAACAATGACATCATCCCAAACTATTTCATGCCTTTAAAAATAAAGGATGACAACTACTTCAGAAGATCTTTGAAAAGACAAAAAAAAAAAATCTAAATTATAGATGTAATTTCAAACATTAAAGAGTTTGTATTATATTGATGGGTACAGATTTTTTTCCTCCCCTCCACCTTTTTCTACTCCGAGTTGTCCATTTACTATCAGTGGTAGTAGGCAAATTTACAGAGTTAACTGCAAAGATGGAGGGTTCATATATTCAGGCTCCTTTTCTACCCCAATTTTCCACCTGTAAATGTCAAAGCCTGAGAGTGATCCCATTGCTTTAATTCATAATTGCATGTGAGGATTGATCTACCCCCAAAAAGCCCAGTCAAGCCCCTCAGGCTTTCAATACACACCACTGACTGGGTGAAATTTTATGTTGTTCTGTTCTCAGAAGCAATGTCTGAAGCTTTGCATAAAGGAAATGAACATGTATCCTTTTATATATCAATACTTTATGTATCCCTTTGTATATCAATGTATAATCTGTGATATTCATGCTATTGTACGAGAAGTCTAAGGGACAACGCAAAGATCACAAGTGCATATGTGAAATTCAGGAAATCAGAAGTTGTAAGAAACTTTCCTACCTGACAGGGTCATTTTTTACCTCCTGAATTATTGTCACTGACAATACCACAAAAGACCTTTGGCAGCCTGGGGTCTGTCTGCTTACAGAAGCAAAGCCAGAAAAGAGAATCAGGCTGACTGACTGTCAGGATTTTTTTTTTTTACTGAGTCTTTGTGCCTGAGGGGATGTACTGTAATTATCTCCGTCCTCCATATCTATTCACTTTTAATTGAAAGGCCAAGATTGTATTAAAATTGTCATTGTCAAATTGATCTGTTTTATCCTTATTATTTTTAGATGTCTGTATGACAAGCGGGTGGACTAATGGCACAGCATGAAGTGGAAGTAAATTTAAGCTATCACACTTGTAGAGAGACTGTAATTATGTCTCCCAAAGACATAATATTTGGGTAATCAGTAGAGGAACTTTGCATAGGTAGCTACATCACTGGTGTTCATGGCATTTCAATGCAAAACACTGTCCAGTTATTACACTTGCATGGATAACTTCTCATTAAATGTAAATCACTTCTAAAAATACTGTGCTTGAATGGCAATTATTCCAGTAGCCTGTACCCCCAGCTAACAGTGCCAGAGTGAGGAGGGTACCACAGGGTACACACAAGTTCTTTCTGTTATGCAGAAATTATTGCAGCCAATGCTTGACAGAAATCTGCTGTGCTTTCCCTATATATGCAAACCCACTATAATACAGTCTGAATGTTTTGAAGGGTGTGACAGGAAAGTAAAGTCTCTTGCCTGATAAGCACAAGGGAGAGAAACAGTGCTCTGTTATCATCGACTACTCAAGGAGGAGATAATTTCAAGATAAAATAATCATTAGGAAGGAACTGACAAGTAGCATCAGATAATTTTCAGACATGTGAGAGGGTAAGTCAGACTCGTCTCACTCACCTGGAACTCTTGTTCTGTACCAGCAAGATATCTCCTGAACTATCCTATTTCCTGGCATTATGAATTAATGCCAGGCTTTTACCTTCAGGTTTTTCTGCAAAGTTCTTCTGGTTATTGTTAGAATCTATTTTTCTTGATTCTTCTCTCCCCAGGCCTGTGGCTTAGGTGCCTGTGGCAGTCACCCTGTAGCAGATTATAAATCAGAATATTGGAATGGGTTATGAAGTCCTGGAAACAGCTGCCTTGTGCTGGAGTGCCAGACGTGCTAGAAATAAATCGAGGACTTCATTGGCTTTAGATGAATTATGTTGAATAGGCAGATAATGCAGGAATCACAGCTCCATCTACAGAAGATAAAACTTCGGGTTATTGCTGGCTCACTGATTTCAAAGCCTGAGAGAGGTTCTCTGACCTAGACTGCCTGGGTTTCCGAGCTACAGTAACAAACTCCTACAATTTCTAATACTAAAGCCTTCTTTCTACTCAAATTCAGGCAGCTTAGTTGGCTTCATGATAAGCACAGCCTTAAAGGGAGACTATGACAAAAATATACACAACCTGTACTTATCTTCAGAAAATAATCACTAGATAAATTACAAGTATTAGCAGGTGTCATGATAGTAATTTAAATATTAGGAGACTGGGAAAAAGGGGAATAAAAAAATAAGAGACAAGGAAAGAAACAGATTTGGGAGCCTAGTTTTTCCAGCTCCAACTCTCTGGTCTAGGAGAAAGTGTTTGGTTTTATTTATGGGAAGGTAGATTATGTAAGATATCTTTGATATTGGTAAAGGATATTACAAATAATATACTGAATATATAGCAGAAAAATGGAAATGTTATATTTGTTCAAAGGAGTTGAGTATTTCTCAAAAATAGGGGAGAGAAATGCAAAGGCATTGTCCAATGCTGAATGATCATGGGTTTTGATTTTAAAGTAGAGTATATGAAATGCAGCAAGCACTACAATTTTCAAAGGAAACGGCAGTAGAAAATCATGCATTTAGTTTGATAAAACTCTTCAGATCTTCTGCATATATTGATATTTGGACACCTGCTAAAACATGAATGTTGCATAATCCTTTGGGGGCAATTGTTTTTTTGTTAAAATGCTTATTTGTCTAAAAAGTATTTATCAGACTTTTTTATTGTTGTTTTTAAATTATTGAAAAATAACCAAATATAAGATTGACATTTTTATGATAAATTTGAGAAGAATAGCAAAATAAAAGTTTTATACTCTACTCAGTGGCAGTTGATTTTTTTTAACTACATTTTAATACTCTTCTTATTTTTGTCTTGTTTATGGAAATGCTACATGTATCTGTTTGTATGGGATTACAACTGAGACCTAGCACAGAAAATTTGAAAGCCACTGACTCCTTGTAGTGGAGTCTGGGGTTGATGTACTTTCCTTTTTCACCAAAGCTAAACCAGAAGAACTTGGTTTCATGGAATTGGTAATCTTTCTGCAATAAAGCAGACCCAAAATGTTAGGAGACTAATTAATGTCATTTTTTTGTAAATGTGTTTCTTCAATTGCATAAATGACTTTTTACATAAGATTACAAAGGTAAAGACCTTTTATCAAATATGATATTTCCTGCCCTTGTCTAAAGCTCTCATATTCTAGCTCTGAGCACATTTTTGTGTGTGGTATCTGGCAATTATTTCTCTAGGGTTATGCAAGAAGGGCTTCATTTTTGTATCTTAACATGAAATTTAAAAAGTGAGCCTGAAGCCACCCATGGAAATTCAGTTTTTTGAGGAGCAATATTCTGAAAACTCCAAACTCAAGGCACCTTGGCCTGGCAGATGTGGTGGGGTTTTTGTGTAAATTTAGGATATGGCATCCCCCTAGAACTGACATTAATTATTGGAAATCAGAGTTCACTATTAGTATGTGTAGGAAAAAGGTTGAAAAAGAGCTACTGGTGTCTTTATCAGCCCAACATCTAAAACTGTAAGAGGATTTGTTGTGAAAACACTAGGATACAGGAGAGCTTCCCTTGTTTCTTGATTGTCCCTTGGACTCACTGAGGGACCCTGGACATTTGTAAAGCAAGTATAATATTTCTTATTAATACAGTCATTTTTATGTTCTTGGTAATGTTTTGGAGCAGCACTGAAAATGGTGAATAAATTTATAATGAATAGAAAATACAATGTACTTTTTGTGACTAAAGAACATCATCTAATAGCTCTTCATCTGGCTTCAGTGATAAAATGGTGGTTTCAAATACTGCCATTTATCTTCTCTGTTCTATTTGTTGGTCCACAAGTTCATGTCTCAATTCAGTGTTTACCAAATTTTAAGGGTTGAGTGTGAAATAAAGGTTTTCCTTTTGGTAGGGAGCCTGATAAATAGAATGGGATCCACAAAAACTGTATGCCAAGATAATTCCCTCCCTGAACTTTGCCAAGCCTCTAAGACATATATAGTGACATTTTGGGGGTCTAAATTGTGGCCTGAGTCAGGCCTGCCTGTGTTGCTTATACTTAATTTAATTTGGGCAATATTAGCCATGAAAATGAAGATGCTTAGGCTTCAGTGTATTTAGACTGCGTTTAGGTTTCTAATTAACACTAACAATGTCTGCATTGCTATTCTTAACCAAGCTAGTCCATATAAAGCTGGTGAGTGTATGGCTATCCTCAGTGCAGGTACACTTTATGGGAGTGTAGGCAAAGCATTAATATATTTAAATCTTTTTTTCTTGCTGGTTACTCAGTGAAAATTTGAGCACTACCTTCCCACACAGGTTATTGTGAGGATAGGTGTATGACTGTGGTATAATGGGGCTTGGAGAGGTACTGCAAATAGCTAGTCTAGTGTGAAATCTTCAGAATATATTCTGTACTTTTTGTGTACCCCTAGAACTGGAAACAACTTTAAACTCTTCCAGTTTTCTGTATTCAGATATATTCACTCCAGAATTTTCAGTCACAAGTTTTGCACCGCTATCTTTTAGAACTCAATTTTCTCATGTCTGACTCACAAATCAGTAGTGAAAACCTCTGCAAAAGCTGGCACCATTGGAAATTGTCTCTTTCCTCTAATTTTCATGTTCCAGAAACTCAGCCTGAGGTTGCTTGTGTACATTTTACTAATTTAACCTATGGCACCAAGTGGTGGCCATAACCAGGGAGAGATGTTCCCCCAAGTGCAGTGTTAATTGTACTGGTACCTTCAATTCTCTTCTTACATCATTTAATGATGGCTTGCTTCTCTTATGACTGTAAAAAGTGTTCAAAACCACTTCCTCAGGTGACATTTTTGCCCTCTTGTCTCTGCACAGATGACCCCATTCAAACCTGTCTTCCCATGACTGTCTCAGGCACCTTTGGAACAGGAAATTTGTGCCTGTGGTCACAGTGGCTGCCTTGTGCAATTGTAGGCTTGGCATTAGTGAAACAGAGCAGCACCATGGCCCCTCATTTTCCTTGAATGTCGCAGAAAACACGGGGTGAAAACACAGTGAAACTAAGCAGGTTCCACACCCACAGGGAATTCCCTTGGATGCCTTACAGGCAGCCAAATCCAGCCCTCTTGTGCTGTGCAAGAGGACCTGGGTTATAAACAAGGACCACATACCGGTTTTTCAATCTTTAATGTTGTATGACTGTAGTGCCAGTTTACAAACATTTTAGAACTTAAAACCAACCATACTTAGCTAACCATTTACTCTTACCTGTGCATATTATGCTACACATATATATATATGTAAGTGCATACGGTATGTATACTACACTATATATCTATAACTTCAGTAGATTTTGCAGTGTAGTGTATTTTATGCTCTAGATTGTCCCAGATGCTTTCATAACAAATGGCAGTAACACTTCCCAGCTTACACTGGTTTTTTTTACACCAGTATAATGATAATTGAGAATCTCAGAGATAAAATAATCAATCATGCAAAATCATATTCATTGCAGTGCTGTAGATTATTTTATTTTGTTCTGCTTCCAGGGGGGCAAGATTCCCATCCGATGGACATCCCCAGAAGCCATTGCCTATCGGAAGTTCACATCAGCCAGTGATGCCTGGAGCTATGGGATTGTTCTCTGGGAGGTGATGTCTTATGGAGAGAGACCATACTGGGAGATGTCCAACCAAGATGTAAGTCTATTGTTATCTGAGTGATGTTCTCAAATAAAGAATCAAGCTGTGAAGGGAACCGAAGCATAATGAAACCAGGTGGCTCTGAGGTTTTGATTGAATAAGATTTGGAGATGAAAATCTCCACTCCCTGGTCAACTAGAAGTTCATTAGAACTTAACAAAGAGCCACCATCTTTATAGCAGGGTATTTTGGAGCTCTGGTAGAGAATTTTATCACATTGGTGATTTTCTGTAGGATGATTCAAAGAATTCCACTGCAATGAGGTCATTACCTTTTACATTCCTTAGTTTATTGTTAGAAAGCCCTCCTAAATTTCTGTTGATCAGCTTTGGTTCCACTCATATAATATACTGGAGAAGTTTTCTGTAAATGTCAAATACACAGAATAAATTGCTCTTGGCACTTGTGAAAAAGAGAAGCAAAGCATTTCTACTAAGAGTTTAATGAAACCAAAATGCTTCTGGAAATAATCAATGGATAAAAAAGAGTAGAGTGATCTGATTAGACGACTTCCAATACAGGCTTCTTTGTTACATTAGTAAAACTGTCCAACCCTGCAATCCAAATGATTAATGGATCTCTCCCAGTATTTTTTAAAGAAGCATAACATTTCCCCAAATAAGATTTTTAATATATCTATTTTTGATTCTTTTTCTGTTGCTTTATTAATTTTAAATTTATTCCACGGGAGTTACTTATGAACCAAATTTTCTGAAGTGCAGTCATTAATACAAATAGATTCTCCAGGGAGCTGATATATATTGTTACTAGCCCTAAATTTAAAAAAAAAAAAAAAAGTCCATAACAGTTGTAGTCAGACATTTTCTGTAGTACTTTATATTAAACAAGGAAAAAGAGAAGAAAACTTTCTTTCAAATGAATGCACCTCTGGAATCCAGGTCTCTGCACAAAACAATGTGTTTCTATTAATTGGTCCTGAACATTTTCTCTATTGTTTGTGGAGATTAATGTATCCTGTTACATGGGCTGACATACCACTGGAATGCCTTTAAGAATATCACATTAAAATCAGAAACAGAAGGATTAACCTATTTATGTGCCTCTCCTTCATGGCTGCTTAAACCATAAACTGTTTTCCTATCCCTGTTCTGACTCAGAATAGTTTGTCCTGCTTTTCAGTTAACTGATCCAGATAAAAATGAAAGATTAACAGAATATGGCTTTGTCATTTTCTAGTTTGAATCCATTGGCATACGCCTGATCAAGAGGTGTTAGATTCTAGTGAAAAAAGCTTCTGAACAGTGTAAATTCTAAACTAGTCTTTTGTGTGTGTATGTGTCAATTTTTAAAAATTATAGACAGTCTAGACAAATTTTATCAGTTTGGGAAAATGATACAAGAATTGGGCTGGCACTGCCTAGTAGCACATGCATGGTTTTCCTTCAGGTAAGTTTTAACGATATTTTCTGGCCCTGTGAGGTCATCCCCAAGATCTTCTGTCTGTCAGTTCAGGATGTCCCCTGAGAGGGTAGGTTGATTTTCTGCAGGGTGGGTTGTTCATTCTGTTGGTGTTTTGGATGCACTGTCCACTGGAGAATGTGGGAAGTGTGTGCTGCTAAGGGTCATCGGTGGAGAGAAATTCAAGACCTTTTGAAGTTTGGCATACTTAAGCAAGCACCCACTAACTGCAGCTTTTGTTTATGGATTTAGTTCAACTGAGTGTGAGTTTTGGAGATCCTTTCTACACACTCACCTTCCTCAAAGTCACACACTGTATCTTAACTCCCCTTCCTCTATGTCTAATCTGCTGCCTGGTTTACTTTGCAGATAAACGAGAGGCATTGCGAGACGAGACAATTAGTGAATAAACACATTTGTTTAAACACAGAATGTCCACGTTAGTGCTCACAGAACTGATAAAAACAAGTCGGTGTAAGTGCCTTTAAGTTCTCAAAAACTTTTCTCCTTGTGCAGGTGATTAAGGCTGTGGATGAAGGGTACCGCCTGCCACCTCCCATGGACTGCCCAGCTGCCTTGTATCAGCTTATGCTGGACTGCTGGCAGAAAGACAGGAACAACAGACCCAAGTTTGAGCAGATTGTCAGCATCCTGGACAAGCTGATCCGTAATCCCAGCAGTCTGAAAATAATCACCAACGCGGCAGCAAGGTGACATATTACGTCTTACATTGCACGTACATAAACGTCTTTGATTTCTTCATTTTCCATGATTAGACTTTGTCCACTTTGTTTGCTGCCTCTTCAACTTTAAACTGTAGCTGTTTGTAATCCTGAAGGCTACAGTGCTTCCTGGCTGTTCCTTTGAGAGAAGGATTTGATGTTATCATTTTTATTATTGCTGTTATTTTTATTAATTATTTGCTATTGTTTATCCAATTTGTGAAAAGCTTTTATGCTAGAGATATGGAACCCATAGTAAGATTGGGCAGAGTTTTTTGGGAAAAATAGAGATGGCAGATTTGGCCATCATGGGATCTTCCTTTTCCTTCTGACCTTTCGTGGTGTTTTAAATGCTTTTAGTATTTCATAGGTTACAGCTGGCCATGTTCCTAGGTAACTTTCTTAGTTGGGTCCAAATACACTTTTATGCTTTTCTCTGACAAGTCACCTTAACTTTAATCACATTAATAATCTTTTTGTTTTCAGTAGGACTCACAGACATAAAAATGAACTTACTTTCCCTGCTAGATCAGTGTGTTAACAAGGAATTAACTTTCAACCTGTGCAGTATTCCTAATTGCATTAAAAACATTCATTTTTAATCCTGGTTTTTCAACACACTCTGGAACTTCACTCCAATGAGATGATGATTATCTCATTGAGAGCAAGCAGTTGAAGAGTGTGTTTACACCTAAGGGCATAATGAGGATGTAGTGAAAGAGGAGCTTTAGTTAAGTAGGGTTAAAGTGAGTTGCTTTATAAAATGTGCAAAATGTCATACTCTCACTGAAGTGATGTAAAAGATGTAAAATTGCCTCCTTTTCCCTGCCCCCTGGCTTTGTATTGCAGCCTGAGCTGGAGATTGACGATTATAATTACCTCCTTCTGCCACTCCAGAGATGAGAAAAAATATATACTGAGAGAATATGGCTTGCACACTAATTGTGTTTCAATAATTTGTTTGGTGAGCCTTTAACACATAGTAAACCAACATACTTATAGAAGCAATTATTTCTGTTACCTGGCAGGTAACAGAAAATGAAAACAACAAAAACAACACAACACATTTTGGGGATAGCAACCAAACTGTTTAAACACCATCTTCTCAGTCAAGTACATTCCTTCCAAGCATCTTGGCAAATGATTGGTACAAATATTTATTTTATAGGGATATACTGCATCATTCTGCTGAATAGGGGGGTTGGGAATCGTAACTATCTTGTTTTGGTTTGGAGATTTGATTGCAAAAACCAATACTGCATATTTAGTGTTCCAAACAGAAGCAAAATGTTCCCTGTTTACTGTCCTTCCAGTTACAGATTTGAACCACAACAGAGCTGAAAACAATGTTGAACCATAGTTTCCATTTACCTTGTTCATAGCCAGGAAAAGCTGATATCCTCTAGTGGAGACCAAAATCAGTCTGAGTGCTGTTTGCACCTGCTGGGGTCTGTGCAGGAGCTCCACAGTGTGATATTGTTCTCTCCTGCCTCCGTCTCACTCTCTTTGCTCCTATTTCATTATGTTCTTTATTGGCACAGCTCGCAGAGGCTCCACATCCATAGCACAATGCCATGGTCTCTGCTCATGGCCCAGCATGGGGAAGGAAGGAGACTGCTGACATGGCAGGGAACTTCTCACAGCTGCTTTAGCTGAGCTCTCAGTGAAGTGCTCCTTGTGGCAGACTGTTGCTTTCACCTTCATATGGAGCACATTTCTGAGGAGGGGAGCGTCAAAGGGGATTTTTATTCCTTCCTTCCGACTGCCTTTCCACTGTTACATCCCTACACATTCCCAAGCAGTGCAATCTCCCTTCCTGCAGCTTCTCACTCCCTGGTGACAGACAGGGGACTGTGGGGTGCAGATCATGGGCACATGGTTGATTCCAAGTGCTGCCCCTCTAGGAAGGACTTTACTGCAGTTCAGGGAACGTGTGGTCCATGACCTCTACATCTCACTCTTGCCCTGTCAGTGTCTGCAGGTCAACCTAGGCTATCCTTAAATACAATCACAAATGACAAATGAGGAGTGCTGGGCAGTCCTATGCACATTTGGATCACAACCATTGTCGCAATAGACTAATCTCAAACTTCAGACATGGCCAAGAAGCTGCATCCAGCTCTACACCCCATCCATGTCCTGCAGAAAGGCGCAGCTGGCAGGGAACATGCCCCCCTTCTGCAGCAGGAGCCAGTGGTGCTGCTGGCCAGGGACTGAGCACTGGAGGTTCAGCACTACTTTTTGACAGGCTGACAGAGAAAAATGAAGAAGAAAAATGAGAAGCCAGACTTAAAATGGGTTTGGGTCTTGCTGTAGCCTTGGGTACAGAAATATGTAACTGATACCAAAGGGTGGCAAGTCAGGGCAGCTCCTTGAGAAGGAGACATAGTGGGATTCTTGCCAATACTCTTCTGCTGTCAGCAACCAGAGAGGGACAGGCATCACTGCAGGGGTAAAGCACTCAGTGACTCAGCCCCCAGGGCTCAGGGGATTGCACCAGCTCAAATGGCTGCTCTCAGTTGTTATTTGAGGCTGTAGCACTCCCGTAGCACCTCTCCTCCTACCCATAATAAGCAATTAATCTAAATTATAGGGGTCCCAGCTCTCTTTTACCCATGTCTGTGGTGCTACTGGAGGAATGCTAGAGCTTTATGCCCACCATATGCTTGTAGGTGTTCAGAATGTATTTGGTCAAGGAAAATGTTTAACCTGACAACGTCTGTTGCAGATGCAAAACCTGTGTCTTCTTACAGATTTTAGAGCTCATGTTTGTTTAAAATACAGCACTGTTGTATCCTATTAAAAAACATATTGCTGGAGGTGCATACGATATCCCTGTCCTCTGGGTAAGTTGCTGTTAACTGACCTCAGCTGAAGGATGTGCTTGACTGTACATCTGATTCCAGGGCACGGCCCAGGCATGTCTTACACTAATACCTCATAGGAATAGAGGAGAGGAGTCAGAGCCTTCAATTCTCTACTTCCTTTTCAGTCTTTTCAGTTTTCTATCCCTTCAGGCCTCTCCATAGCATCTAATAATTTCTTGATACCCGAGGGGATGTTTTTTATCCTTATTGATCATCGCTTTGCAGACTGTTCTATGTGCTTTTGAACCTTACTTTGACAAAAGGGTTTTTTTAACCTCAGCATAGCAAACGTTTCATAATACCTTTCCTAGTGTTGTGTTTCATCTCAAATTCACATGAAAATTCCTTATTTTTATTCCTTGTAAAGTACAGAGTATGGCTGATTTCTTTCTTGCCTGTCAAAATTCACTTTTTAATCAGGTGGCCACCTTGAGCTCTATCTAACAAGACCATGGGCACATGGGTGTTTTGTGTCCCTCAGGCTGCCTGGAGTTCACCAGCTCTGTAAGGGACAGTAGGAACAGAAATGAGTAAAAATCCTGCGGTTTTCTAAAGCACAGTCTTATGATATTTTTATTTGATTTACGTCTTGCTGTTCTTTCCTGTTTTCTGAACATGATGTTCATTTTTCTAACAGAGTCCTTGGACATCTTTAGGGTGGAAGTGAGTTCATAATTCTTCCAGTTTTGATCAGTTTCATTATTTTTCTTCTCGAGCTTATTTTTTTTTAGTCCACTGTGCATTACTTCACATTTGTGAGCATTTCTTACAGATACAAAGCAGATGGAAAGTTTTTTTAACTCAAGCTGGAGAGTCAGAATCACTCCACCCACCTGCTGGCAAGTTGGTGAGGCTATGGTCTGAAAGGGCTTATTAGCTGTTGATTCATTTGTGTGGGGAAAAAATGTAACTTGAGTCATGCAACTGGAAATACTTTGTGTACAAATCTTAAATGGACTCATGAAATTTTATTTTTCATACTTTTTTCTTTCTTTTCTCTTTCATACTTTTTCACTTATATTTCTGATATAAATATATATGTGATGGCTCTCAAGAGTTACAATGTATATTATAATTTTATGTATATCAATCTTACATGGCAATTAAAAAAAATATTAAAACATAGTGTGTGATTACCAATATATTTAAAGCATTTCTGTATCCCAAAATGAATTAAGCCGTCAGAAGATAATGTGGTCTTGAGGTATAAGGGTAGTGATACAGAATTCAGGCAACTCAAATGCTGTGGCAGCTTTCCTTTAGTTTCTATGTGTGTTCACATCTGTCATGTCAGTGGGATTGAAGGCATTTAGTCTTCATGAACCCCACTATAAAACAGCAATAGCCCAGTTAATGCACAGCCTCTGCCAACAAAAAGCATTTGAAAAAAAACCTGAAAATTGTTTCTAATTCCAGCATGTGACTTTTAGAAATTCTGAATTTCTACCAGGCCTCTGATTGATTGCAAAACTGACACGGAATGTGCACCAAAAAAAACTCAACCTGTTCCTGTATTTGCTCTTGTTTCCATATAAGCTTTTGGTAAAGTCAAAGTCAGTGTCAAGTATTGCTGCTGTTGTTCTTTAAACTGCAAACACATATTTAGGAGAAGAGGAAAGAATTATATTGCCAAAAAGGGGGGAAAAGCACCTGAGAATTCAGGATATTTCTCTATTAAGTGTCTTTTTGTTTATTTCTAACTGTATTAATAGTTATGTCTAAATGCAGAATTGCAAGACTTTGTCTCATATATCAAATGCAGAAAATAAACAGCTGATAGTCTTCTGTGTAAAAAAAGATCATCATTTTTACAAGTTGCTCAGAGTTAACAGCTGGAGATTTCGTTACTTTCTTTGGATTTTCATGGAAAATGCTGCTTATTTCGCATTGCAGATTGAGGATCTCAGAGGCAGGAGATTTTAATGGGGCATTTATCGTTCAGTTCTTTAATTCTCAGTTCATATCTGAGCCCAAGTATCTGACATGCAATGTCATTGACACATCTTACTGCTTATGTGGAGTTCTGTAAAATCATCTGATGCTTTTTGTCCACTTATCAATAAGCTATAGGTAGTGTCACTTCAAATTTTGTGAACAGTTCTCAGTTTGGAAACACAAGTATGAATCGTTCTGCAAAATCTGTTGGGCCTCATTTTATTCTGGAAAATGTCAAAACTTCATCTATTTCAAAGGCAGCTTCCTTACTGGGGCTTTTAAAAATGATTATTTTGTTTAGCTAACTTCTCTATCTCTCTGGAAATTTAAATTACCTTTCTCACAGGAGAATTAATTAGCAAGTTTGCCACAAATCTTTGAAGATGAAGGTGTTACAGGCTAACCAGGAGTTGTTAATAGGATTCAACATCTGTTTCTTCTGGCATGGAGCTGCCTTTAGTATGGAATCCATGGAAAAGACTTGTTCAGTAAAGGCAGAAAGCTTCAGTAAAGCCATTTGATTCCATTGAATCAACCAACCAAACTGCTATCCAGTCAGTCTTTAGATTTAACATGCTTTCAGAGCATTAAAAATCTGATTCCCGTGTTCCTAAGTTTAGAAACTTCTGAAGCAAAGTTTAATTTGTTGTGTGTTGCAAAATGTAGGATTTATGAACAGACATACAAATGGAAAAACTGACTAAAAATAGGGAAATCAACCCAGATTTTTATAGAAATAATGCTGCTTATAAAAAAAAAAAATTAGGATTACATTTATGCTAATTTCAAAGTGGAGATCATGATGGATGTTAACTATGCACCTTTTCTATGCATAGAACTGAAATAAAATTTAACCCCAAATTTCTTCTTTTACCAGAATGAGGTACCTCAACAAGTTCAATGGGGTTATTCTTGATTTACAATAATGAATATGCAGCTTGATCTTACTCTTCGTGTTTATGACAGTTGAAGTACATGGATAAAAACTCTTAAGATTTTATTGAGGACTCAGGAACTGAAGCTTATAAAATGTGTAGTTGCCTCCTTAAACTTCGATCAGAGGCCTAAAACTGTATATCCCATACTGTTATTCAAATTTCACATCTTCCATTCATTTCCAAGTTCCAGTTCTGCGATGAGGAAGCAGCAAATCTGACTATGGAAATAATAAAAAATTGATCTATGAGCATTTATGTGGGTTTTCTTTAATCCAAAAAAATACATCTTTTTTTAGTAATTCATGACACTAGGTAACTGAATTGGGGGGGGAAAAAAGACATTATTTCTGGATTGTATTGCAGCATTACAGGCAGATTTGGGGTCAGATTTCTTAGAAGTTCTCCATTTAAAATTCAAGTATTACTACTGTTGTTACAGCTAAGGTTAGAAAAACCAGAAAGTCACTTATTTTCAGAAAAAGCACAGTTGAAATTCTTCTCACGGAGCCCAGAAAATTTAGGGGGTCAGGGTCAGTTACTCTTCCTGATGAAAACACAAGTGTTCAAAAATGTGTATGAATAATTAATTCCTCATACCTTCTTTGATGTGTTAGCAAGTTGTTTACAACCCTACCTTGATTTTATGGAATTTGATGTGTTGTTTGGATTATTTGCTGGAGTGATTTCCTTGAGCAGTCTTTAGATGACCTGTGATTTGGATGTAATTGATTGCAAGTGTTCACTGCTAAACGTGTCATTGTGTTGCTCTGCTGGTGTCATTCTCCAGCATCTAGGGGCAGTGTTTGCAATTTAAAATTCGTAGTTTTCGTCTCACAAAGTTTGTTTCCACTTAAAATGGAAATGATTCAGTGAAACACACTGGTATTCTAGCTTGGTGGGATATTTATGAAAATCAAACTCAAAAAGGAGGAGTGAACAGGCCAAATAAAAAATTCAGGCTGCTCCTTTATGCAACATAATTCAAGACCTGTTTTTACAAAAATATTTGCAAAAAAATGTCTATTTGTATTGGCTGAACATTCCCTTTTTTCGTCATTCAGGTCAAATGGCTTCAGATGCTTGACATATATTGCTGACCTGCTGTAATTTTGTTTGTTTGTTTCTCCCTGTTAGGAACTTCCAGGATGAGGGGCTGAAGGAAGGAGATTTCAGTTTTACTTGGAAGGTTTCAGAGAGGGTTTAGGCTTTGTGGTTGTCAGGATGTCTGGGTTCGGCCAAACGCTGTGTAGAGCAAGAGTATGTGCAAATTTTAAGCTTCGTTTAAAATCCAGCAACAATATAATCTCTATCCTAAACCAGACTGCTTACTCTGAAAGAATTCAAGTAATGTAAGCCTACAACACTAGCTCTCTCTCTCTGAAGCCTGCTAAACATAAAATAGTGAATTCATGGAGGGGGAAAAAAAGCTTTCACTACAAATCACAAAGGAAAATGGAAGAAGAAGTAAATTATACTCCTTAGTGTCTAAACATAGTTTGATTGTGCAGGGAATCCAGGAATCAGACTGAGGGGATTTTTAGGGACTTCGTTTAGCAGCCAGAGACAGAAACGCCCTGTTTTCACCTGATTTTCCCAGCAATCATTAATATCATGCCTGGGGCAGACACGAATCACCCATTGTTCCTTCAAAGTTAGGAGTTGCCGGGGCTCACAGTTAACAGGGACAGTAAAACATCTATTTGCAGTTTCACACTTCTAATTTGACTCCACTGGAGAAAGTCAGGCAGGATTTTACAGCAGACCAAGTTGGGTATATTTGAATGTATAATTTAAATAGTAATTCAGCTGGATCAACAGGTGGCCTTGTTGTGAGGGATTGCTATTTATTGTGATTGTGAGGGATTTTGTTCTGCTGTTCTCAGCTCTCTGTGCTGTGTTTACAACACGGAGCCCTCGTTAGGCAGTTAGGCAGTTAGGAGTTTATGGCAATTCCGTACTGGAAATGCTGGAAAAAGAACTTGCCTGATGCCACTCATTCTGTAGCAGAAGTCTGTAGAAATTTACAGCACAGCCAAATGTGAGATATAAGGGCAAGTCATTCACACCAAAGAGCCAGAAAAGCATTTTAAGAGCTCTATGAGGCATTTTTCTCTCCCTCTTCTGAAGACCCTATAGACTGTTCTAACAGTAATGACTTATTGCTGGTAAGGGTCTGTCAGTCAGCTACACATACCAGGAAATGGCCATGTGCCTGTATTTCTGTACCTTTAAAATAAATTTCATAGCTTAGGCTATATTATGAGAAAAAGAAAAGCATTTCAGCAATGTGCTGATATTTTTTTGCCTGCAGTGGTTTGGTGTTGGGAAAAATTAAATTAAGGAGCATTGATACACCCAGGCATAAGATTTATTACCCCACCATGATGCTGGAAAGATATAAGCCCCTTAAATAGCATGTTCTGAGGGGCAGTAAAAGGAGTAGGGAAGACTGAAGGACTGACCTATGGGGCAGTTGTTATTTGTTCATTATTCTAGAGGAAGCTGTGGTAAATTCTTTTTACCAACAGGCAACGTGGAGCTAGAAAACAAGAAATCCAGAATGACATTTAGAGAGGTGTATCATCATTGTTTTCTCCTTTGGTTATTTGTATTACCCCTCTTCATTTCTCCAGCTCTCCTTTTACTCCAAAGAGTAGTGACAACCTTGTTATTTGGAGAGTGTACAAGCATCATATGAAGGCCCTTGGGAAAAGCAAATGTGCCACCCTAAGAGTTGAATTGTATTTTTAGGGACCAAGTTACATATTCTGCTAAGAATACCGTAAAAATGGGCATGAAGAAGTGGAACTTCAAAGACTATTATCTTTAAGGTCCAGGGATAATCAAGTAAACATAATAGCTCTAATTCTCCTTGGCATGTCATTTATTTCCTAGTCTCCTGTTGATACACACATATGATTCTGATTGCTGTAGAAGATAAAACTAAAATTTGCTTTCCATGCCACCTGTTGTTTTTGGAACTATTTTTCTCTTGAGATAGGAGATGGCCTTCTTGTTAGACCCGAATTCTGTGCCTCAGCTTGCCATAATCATAAAGCCCATAGTGTGTTCAAACGAGGCTCACAGGTTTGCTCCCTCACAGGGAGCAATTTAACTTTACAAAATCAGCTTTTAATTACCTAAAATTTGCCACAGGAAATTACTTTATGTTTTTTTAAATGCTTTCCCCCTTAAAAGAAATGGACTGTGGAAGGGAAAGTCCAGATTAAAAAACTGAAGGTTGGTTGTGTTGTTTGGAGGAAGAGATGGAAAGAGAGGGGCTCCTACAATACAAAGTGGATACAATACAAAGATTGTATGTGGACAACTCCTCTGTGTATTTGCAGAAATACCACCCTTCGTGCAGGAGAAGTGGCAGGACATTTTTGTTTTCTTTGTCTTAATTCCTGGATTTTACAAGTTAGTGTATATCTCTTTCTTGCCAGGCAGCAGCCAACCAGAGATGACATTTTCATGCTTTATCAGGAAGGGCTCTAATTATGTTTTCGGTGATCTTTGTTGTTACCAGATAGTGCAGCAAAAGTTTCCCTGTGCTGTGACAAAAAGCTGTGCTAATGATAATAAACTATGGTTCTCCTCACTACTGCTGATGGTTCAAAGGTTAATTTCAACTGTTAAAGTAATGGGCACATCCAAAGAAAGCTTTCAGCAATAGGGCATTTTGTAACTGGCATCTCACTGTTAAATTTGTCTCTCTAACCTGAGTCTTGCTGACATTTTTTTGAGGGCAGCACATGTCAGTAAATACAACTGTGTAGACAGGCACACAGGATGAACAGGATAGAAAGTCTTTCCATGGCTGTTGAAAGATGACATGATAGGGTATATCATAGTCAAAGTGACAAAGTAAAAAGAGTTTAAAAAAAGGGGAGAGAAGAAAAGATTTAGAGAAATGTTCTATTTCACTTCCCCTGAGCAAACATGTAATTTCCATGATTTCTTTTTAATGGCTCTCTTCTGAAACTGGTAGGTACTGATTTATGAAAAGCTGTAAAAGATCAGGTGGAACCCTGCAGGACGTCGTTTACAGCTGCACGGATTGCAACCCGTCTAATTTGTCTAGTAAAGTGTGAGCTCATGGCGCACATCACCCAGACCATAAATTTCATGTTCAGACCTTCTGTCTTGGGGCTGGGTCAGGGGGAAAAACCTGCCAGTGCGTGCAGATGCTCTGAAAGCCCAGCTTTCCCTTGGTGCGTGTGAGGAGACATCACAGACTCTTCGTAGCAAGGCAAATTCCTGTTCATTGATAAACAGTCCAGATGTCCTCTCTGAGGAGGAAAGTAACTAATTTTTGTTTGGATTCCTACAAGAAGAAAAATGATACTTTACAGTGCTGGTTATTCTGAGGTCACTTGCATTAAAATTAGGTCATATTTTTTTGTCACGATGATACTTTGATCCAAGCAATAAACATAAAAGCTCATTTGGGCCATTCTTAATTCCTAATCCTAGAGACCTGTTCTATTTCAACTTGTTTATACTTTTTTTTTCATTAGTGATTCTTGAGTCAGACCTTGTTTTATTAGACTTAAGTTAAAAAAGCATACTAGGCTGGGAAACAAAAAAAATCCATGCTTTATCATTAAGAACACTTCATAAATACTCTTAATTAATGTCTTGGGATTCCAGACAGTATACTCAGAAAACTATAAATAAAAAGCATTAGCTCTTCGTGGGACAAACAGTAGTCAATAAAATGCAGGCCTTATAGCTACTGATTAAAATTATCTTGGGCATGATTATCAAGCCTGAGCCTTTAACTGGAGGATGTTTAAAGCTGGGTATCAGGGAGGTGTCTAAGATATGGTTTTAGCATGAGAACGGTACATGAAGTGTGCTGCCTCTTCTGATCTCAGCTCAGTCTTCGTGTCAGTGCAGATATGCTGTGCTTTCTCTTCTTTAATGTTTTGAGGGCAGGGCAGGTTTCTGGTGTCTTCTGTTGCTTTTTTTGTGTGTTTCTTACTGATTTCTTCATTGTTGTCTCTAGTAGAGAACTTGGATACAAATTATGGCAGTTCAGAACTTGGATACAAATTATGAGCATCACATTAATTTCAAAGGCAGAGGATGATTTGGTTCACTTCTAAATTATTTGTACGATATCCCTGTGGAAGTTTCAGTCTCAGAGTGAGCATCAGCTTTAAACTAGGCATGGCAATTGCATTTTACATTTGACTGAGTGTATTTTATAACAAACCTCCTTATTTCTGCCCCTGTGCACTGCAGAGTGCAAGTCTCGTGCCATTACATTTGTCTCACACATTCACTTAACATTTGATTTTTAGACTTGGTACTATTTTTTTAAAGCCACTAGTGTTTTACTATTTGGGCTTCTAACTTAGTAGCAGCATTTAGGATTTTTCAGTGGGCTGCAATATTCTGAATATTTGATATGAGTAAATTCTACCAACATGGTTGACTTGGAGCCTAGAGTGTGCATCGTTTGTCTGTTGCTTTGGACTAAGTGAATCACACATATATAATCTAAGTCTTGTCTTTGTTAATGCTTTGTTTAAATGAGCATTTAATGAATTGGTGATGCTTCAGGCATGAGAAGCTGGTGCTCTTAAGCATGATTATGACACAGGGTTTGTCAGAGCTGCTAGCATCAGTACAGTTCATTTGTAGCTTCCACAGATGAATAGCAAAGCCACATACAGCCTGCAAGCTCTTGTTTAGATCTAAGTTTAGATACAAAATAAATCTGTATGTATCCCTGCTCCCTAAGTTTCATTTCATTCTTTTTTTATTTATTTCAGGCCATCAAATCTTCTCCTGGACCAAAGCAATATTGACATTTCAGCCTTCCGTACGACGGGGGATTGGCTCAATGGTTTTCGGACAGGGCAGTGCAAGGACATTTTCACGGGGGTGGAGTACAGTTCCTGTGACACAATAGCCAAGATTTCTACAGAGTAAGTTGGAATGGGCTGTGGCTCTCCATCATCTGTTTTGGCTGAAGGTACAAGTTTAAAACATAAGCATAAGAGTAGCGTTTTTATACAGTTACCAATTGTTAGCTAAAATGTTCTTGCATTTAAAGATACAAAAGCAAATTATTGTAGTTCACTACACCTGCAGGAAACCTGTGCAAATGCCATGGTCCTATAGCTTTTTCTCAATAAAGACAAGGAAATTCCCTCTTTCTTTTGATACAGTAGCACATAAATCATCTGGTAACCAGCATCACTTTATTTTACTCACAGTTTAGGAGTTTCTCTCTTGATTTTTTATATTCTGCCTTTTATATGAGCGTTTCTTCACAGCTGGCACATGTGCCAATCTTTTCCTTTATTGCCCATCCCATATTCCATCAAACCATGTGAGACAGTTTTCACTCTCTGTTTTCCTCCTGAATGTTAATAATCATTCAGGGGCTGAACTCCCTCCTGCCTCCAGTTTTGACATTTAAACATGATGATACAGTTGGAAGTTTACAACTGGCAATGTTATTACATTTGAAATGCAATCCACCTTTGTTCTAGTGATAAGGGGGAGTAGGGTATTATTCTTTCTGCACCTGAAAATGCATCAAGTATTGATGTTAAGGCCAAATGAAATCTTAATTCCTTGCTGGGCTAGCTGGATACACAAGTTATGAGGAAGTAAGCAGCTGTGGTACCAACAATTAAACACATCAATGCCGTTAATTACTGTATTATTGCAACTATAAAAAGGGTGCTAATGGCTTTTTATAACAATTACCCTTTGGGGACAGTGCAGAAATCCTCTAGGAATGCCCAATTTCCTGTGAGCCGCTGGTTAATTGGCCCTTTACAAGTGTGAAACCGCTTTGTGTTGTACAAGGTACAATGAGACTGGACCTTCTGGACAAAGAATAGGTGAAAGACAGGGTGGACACTGGAAGCTTAGCCATGTAGCCCTACGTCTTAATGGTGATAGCAGAGTTCAGAGGAACATTCAGAGGGCTCAGAATATAATGGAAAATGTCAGCAGTGCCCAGGAAAAGCAATCAGGTTGACGGGGATGGAGGTGTTAGAGAGGCTGGCCCAGGAGTGAACCCTTTGCCCCAAAATCCCAATGCTTGTATTACTGGAGAACACTATTTCATTGTCTTCTCCTCCAGGTAAGCAAACACAACAAGGCTAAATGAGGTTTCACTCTTTTTTTGTGTCCCCCTTGTATTTTCATACAGTGGCTCAGTATTTTTCACAACAGGTGCTTGTGTTTCAGCAAAATGACTGTACCTGGAGGCTCCTCCAGTGCAAAATGAGCAACTTGATTGCTGTTTGCTCAGATCAGTGCTGGGAAACAGAGACAGTATTTCACTCACAATAAGTCTTCTCTTTTTTTCCAGTGATGTGAAGAAAGTTGGAGTTACAGTTGTGGGGCCTCAAAAGAAGGTCGTTAGCAGTATCAAAGCTCTAGAAACTCACACAAAGAACAGCCCTGTTCCTGTGTAAGGTACCAAAATGATGTTGCTCAGGAGAGAAAAACAGAGAAAAGTTGCATCACTGGTCAAAAGTGATGGCTGATAAACGGCAGAATTTAAAGGAGCTCTTTGCAACAGCTTTGGAAACGTAATGGTTGAGATTTCAAACCCACTGAGACACTCAAGTATTGAGTATAAATGCCTTAAAAATAGGAGCAAACTCGTTTTCTGTCTGTCAATCCTAAAGGGTGGGTGCTCTTGACTGACTGTTAATGCAGACGACAATTTCAAAAGAAAAAAATTGTTAAAAAATTCTACCAAGTAAAAATCAGTCTTACTAAAACCTAGAGCCATTTGAATTTTAAGTGACTGAATAACACAAAAAGCAAACATGGACATAAAAGCTGTGTATTTGATCTATACAGCAAACAAGAAGAAAGAAAGACTTGCAGTATTTTTATACAGAAGAGATCTGTAACAGGTATTTTATTTCTTTAGAAGCAAGGAAAATAGAGGACTATACCTCACAACCTGCCTGGCCATATTTACTATAATGTCATTGTAACATGCTATTTCAGCTTCAGGAAGGAACACAGAAATAAAGTTTGTAGTGACTTTGAGTTAGTTGACAAAAGATTTTCACCATTATGTTACCTTGCCTAACTGTGTTCATTTAAATAGAAACAAGTCTTAATTTTTAATAGGCTTATTTATTTTCTTTGGGTTTTGGTTGGGGTTTTTTTTCCATTATTGTTTATATTTATGCTTAAATACCTTAACCTGGCTGTATTATTGCCAAGTGCCAAATGTTTTCAAAACTTCATTGGTTCAACCTGAGAAATTGTCTGAGGGTTAATTACTAGATAATTTTATACTCATAATGCATGAAATACAGAAGGAAAGAAAGATGGTCTTTTTTCCAGCTCTGACAGTAGACAAAGCATGTGGACTTGTTGGGATTTCTTCCATTTACCGTGAGTGGTATTTTAAGCCAGGCTTGAGTTTTGCCACTTGTGTGTATCAATCTCTAGATCAGTATCTGCCCCACTCAGGCACATCTCACTTCCCAAAAGCCTGTTTTCATGCATTAATAAGGACCCTTATTCTTAGGTTGTATTCAGGTGTATCTGCCTAGAAAATATAAAAAAAGAGCCAGGATTGTTGCATCGTGCATTAGCTGATGATGCTTTTTGAGTTCACTGGGAGATATTCCATCCGGAAGGCTCTGCTCCCAGTTCTGGGAACTAGGAGGTGTTACTACAGCCACGGAGAGTTATGCTGAGGTGATGACTTGCAGCCAGGGTGGAGTAGATTGTTTAAAAGGATGACTCAAACTGTGAAGTGGGGCTTTGGATTGTAATTTTACATACATCTGATCTAGAACACCCCTGTCCACGTGCTGCCATCCTGTAGGGGACCTGAATTTTTGGCACAGGCCCCTTGGGCACCTGTTCCTTGAAAGAAAGCAGGAAGGAGCCTGTCTTTAGGAGAGCATTCACATCTCTCAGTGGAAAGAGGAAATTGGGAGGTGGGATGTGAGAGGCCTCCCCCATCTTCAGCATCTTCCACGTAGCTTCCCAACTCCTAAGCTTAGGGAATAATTAGTTTCTCGGGTTTGTGGGGCTGAAATTGTTCTTTCTGGGTCCAGGACTTATGAAACATAGAGACACAACATTTAGCAGACATTACTAAACAGAAGCAGAATTAGGGACTTCCTCATGAGTGCTGGCAGTAAGCAAACTGTAAAGGACTGGATTTGAAACACGCTCGCAGGATAATAATTAGGAATACTCTCTGAAAGAAAAATGAATAGACTTTAAAGCAAGTTGAAATTTAAAAAGAAAAAAGAAAAATGGAAGGAAATTAAAATAAAGCATTTAAGATGTAAAGAACACTTGATCTGCCACGATCTATGGCGGAATGCAGCATGCTGAAGAGAAAAGCTGTGTTTTCCCTTGCTTAGTTCATTCAGAATCTTTCTTTTCTTCAGGTTGAGATTGCTCTGAATCAGAAACTACCAGTGAATTTAAGTCACCAAAATCCATTTGCAAACCTTATCTCTGTGAGGACAGCTTTTTTTAACACATGACATTTCTCTTCAGCTTCATTCTGCTGCTGGAGGGTGGGAGCGAGGGGGTGCACCCCCACCACGAGGAGGTGGGAGCTGGTGGGTTGGGGGGGCAGACATCTGTGAAACACTCCTGAAAACCCAGAACCAGTTCTTAGAGTTTTAGATGATGACTGAAAACTTTGCATCAACCACCCTCAATTTCCTCCTGTCATGTATCATGTCGTGTTCCTTGCCCACTGTTTAGGCATGCTCAGCATAAAGATTAAATCTCACTGATGCTTGGGAGAAAAAAAAAGAGATTCAATTTTGCTTTTCTTTGCTGTTAGTAGAGAGTTTTAAAATAAATTTATTTTTTCTCTCCCTGTCAAGAAGTTGATTTATACTGTAAGTGGCCTCTGTTGCAAGCATCCTATACTCCCTGTCCCTGTGTACATATGTATACATAGCAGTGTACAATTCTTCATTGTGGAGTAGAGAAACTAGAATTTGTGTGGCCATCTTCCTGTACAGGACTTGCATCATTTATTGACATCAAGCAAAAGGCAACTGCTTATAAAATGACATGCCCTATTATTGGTTTTGTATCTTTAAATATAGTTTCCATTTTTATTTATTTCTGTTAACATATCTAGTTTTTTGTGCTGTAACTTAGCATTCAATAAGCAATGTATAGATGTGATTTGATTGGCAATATGTATTTACTTTAACTTGTATTTCAAAGCATTACTTACTCATTTAGATTATATATTGTGCAATTGTAGATGGCCTCTTACTAATGTAAAATGATTTGTAGTGGAAACATTTATATTTTTATAATAAACATAATGAAAGTATTTTTTACATACTGGAATACTGAGATGATTGCTTGGAGGACAAAGTAAATTTATTTGATTAGTGTGATAAAATTGTAATTAAATATGGATAAATTCTGAGTGTTAAAGCATGGGTTCAGAGTGAAAGCTAGATATTACCTATATTATCTATTAAAAGAAACAAGCAGTGCAGGTTTTAACTAAACAGACCAGCATTTGTGCTTAACTGACCTTCAAAGACTTTACTTTCTCCATGGATACTGAAAATCATCATCTTCTACAGCCTGCTTATTGGATATTGAAAAAGCTGTCATTTATTTTAGTTGTGTCAAGTATTTCCAAAATTTTGGGGTTTTTTCCTCCCTTGCCAGTGGACCTCTTTTCATCTTATTACTATGTTGAATCAAGTAAAAGATGTACTTTTGGACAAAATAAAATAGCCCACAGCTTACTGTAATTTAACCCCATGACCATTTCTTGCCTCTGAGTATCTGTATTAGATATTTAGCCCGGGTTTTATGTCCCCACTAATTTGTTTCTTTATGCTTCACAGAAGTACAGGGTCTTCAAAAACACCACCATGCAACATTCAGGAATTCTTTCCCTAGAAAAATAGGAGTGGTTTGGATGTTTGCCAGGTCCTTGAATTTACAGAGTAATTTCTGTACCATAAATAATTTTACATGCTTTTGTATACTGCTCTGCTTCCTGGTGTAAAACAATGAATGACATACCTGTCCTGGAGTCTGTAAGTTGATAAATTTTATGGACATGGGTGTAACATACTTTTTTTGGTATTTTTCTTGGTATCTTCAATAGAAATGGGAATCACAGAAAAGAGTGGCCCAGAATTGGACTTGACTTTAAATGACAACAGCTGGACTGAGATCCACTTGTTCTTCCTAGCACTGGTGTGACTCATGCTGTGCTGTAGGGGATACATATGGTGTCATTTTTACTTCTAATGAGTGGGTTTATATATAAATGCGATATTTGAAAGACAGGGAAGCAGCTCTGAGGGTCTAAACTATGCAGTGTACAAACCATTTTCACTGTGAATAGCTTTCACTTTAGCAGCTGTGTTACACTGACCTGTGTCTGTCCCTTTATGTTTACTGGGACATTGTATTTGCTTTATAACCTAAAGGGCACAGGGGCTATTGGTGTTTTTATAACTGTTGCCTTTACTGTAAAACAGTTTTAGTACTCACAGCCAGTTCTGGAATGGCAAGTAGGATGCATTGACATGAAGAGCAGCAGAACCTTGTTTCAGCCCAAATCTCAAGAGATAAATTGCTGATAATGAATTCCACAAATTCGGATGTTCTTGTTGTGTTTTCTTAGTAGTGCCCAAAAGGTGCTTTTCCACATTGCATTTCTTCTCAACAATGATGCCCAGACCTAGATATCTATACCAATAAAAGCCCAAGCAGTGCCAAATGAAATCAATTACTTCTACTGTCTCACATATGCCACTCCTGTTAGTTCAGACAAGTATCCATACTATTGACTTCCTTTCATTTTCTCAGTGACTCTGATTCCTCAGATCCTTCCCAAACTATCACTGCCTGGTCAGTAATTCCCCATTTAATATGTGTGTACTCAGTTCCTTTTTCAGTCCTTGGTCCAATCTTTGGTATTTCTTAATGAATTTTACTTTCCCTATTTAAAAATATTTATCCTAGAAAGATTTCTCTCGGCCCTGATTCATTCACATATATAAACATGCACATGCTTATCATTCCAGGTTACTAATGCAAATGGTGAACAGCACAAAACACAAAGGACAGCTTTCTCCTGGCTTCTTCATTGTGTTTTTCAGATGACCAGACAACATCTGATAAAGGAAGAATACTCAGTACACGGAATTTTTCAGCTCACTCTGCTTTCACGTTAAAATGATTTCATTACAGCCCATATTTCCCCAGTTAGCTCATAAGAATGTCATGTGGGACAGCACCAGAAGTCTTAGCAAAGACAAGATAAATCACATTACTACTTTTTAGATTATCCTGTCACAGAAATGAATTAGATGTGTTTGACATGATTTGTTTATTCTTGACAAATCTTGGTTGGTTTCTTAAGACCTTGTAATCCTCCAGCCGCTTAGAAATGTATTGTGTGAGACGTATATATCTTTTTGGTATTTGAGGTTAGCGTACCTACTCTGTAGTTGCCTGGCTCTGCTTTTCTCCTCTTTTTAAAGCTGAAGATGATCTTTGCTCTTCTCCAGTTGCCTGGACTCCTCCAAGAGAATAACCAGTAGCTGCCCCTGCACTGGTCTCTTAAGTTGCTATAGCAAATCTCTCAGATTCTGCAAACTTGAATGCATCAATCACTCTGTCTGATTCCCAGGATTCCTAATTGTGAAACAGACATAAAACACACACATACAAATGTTTTTACTGCATGACTAGGTTACGTTTTGAATTTTTGCAATCAAGAAACTACTGTCTTCATTAAAGAAGCATTTGGTTAGCAAATGTCATTATTTACTTTTAGTAAGAATTGAGCAACTGAGGTTCATCACTGCTGTATCACTTTGAAGTTGGATGATGAGGTCAAGCAACTTAAGAAGGTAGTTGAGATCCACTGTTTAGGATCATTAGAAATCTTTTAATTCACTCTATTCTATCCATGTAAGGGTAAAAATACCATTTATCTCCACTCTTCTTCTACCCAGTTAATCCTAATATTCTTAGAAAGTCCAGCTTTTAAATTTCTTCAGTACAGTGAGTTTACTCACCGTGGATTTGTAATTAATTCTGAGTTTAGTTTGCCAGCCTTTAAGAAGTGTATGTTTGGAAAAGGGTCTGAAATAATCAGTTTTTATTCTTAATATTTGGGGATCTAGGGAAGTAGGTGCTGAGTTTGTATCTGATTCATCACTAAGCTGTGTGTAAGCAACAACAAAGCACATCTGGATGTAAAGCATCAAACGTGAGGTCTTGGGCACCCACAGATATCATTTTCATGTGTATATACGGCACCTGTGGGTATATAAAATGCATTTTTCCCAGAAGAAGCTGTGCTGTAGCTGTACATTGAAGCTGCTTCTCAGCTGGCAAAGTACATATGCCTCAGTGACCCTGAGCAGCTGTGAAGGTGCTGCCTCTTCAATGCCTCAGCCAAAGCAGCATCCACCTTAGGAATGCTGTGATCCTCATCCCAAAATGCTCCTGAGGCATCAGCCCAGCCCTCCTCACAGGGCTGGATTTCTCCTCCTGGCACAAGGCCTGCAAGGACAAAACACTGAGTGTTAAGTCTCACTGTGTTCATGGGAGCACAGAGTAAAACATGTAATATTAAAATACTGGGCAGAAATAAAGCCAGAAAAAAACATATAAATGTTAAAAACTATTTGTTTAAATGAACAAGAAAATGAAGGGCAGGTAGCTTGTTGCCACAGTCTGACCAGGGATTTAAATAAGCATCTCTGATGTTAATTTTTCTGTTGACCGCCCTCCTCACCCAGCAGAAAACAGTGCTTTGGTATAGTTTTGTTTGAAGCATTTTATTTTCACAGGATGGTTCACTCCTTTCACTTTCCCTACTCTCAGAGTTCATGCAATTCAGCAGGGCCCAAAATTAGGCTCAAACCACAAAAGTTTTGTGTGTCCCAGCATTGCATTTCTCCTGCAGACTTTCCCTGATACCTGCTGTCCCCTGCTGTCCCCACCAAGCATCGTCCTGATCCCTCCTCCCTGTGCTGGCAAAAGCGCCTCCCCATCTGCTGTGTCTTACAGACCAACCTCCCAGAAACCTCAAAAATCAGGATGGGAGATGACTTAGGAGATGTTTTAGAGTCAAAGCAGTATTTCAGGAGTTTCACTTTTGCTTGCCTTGCTGCGCTTCCCTTTTCTGATCTTGCACCATACAAGTTTATCCATGTGAATCCCACCAGACACTGAGATTTGCCTGTGACTTTTTTTACCCCCTATAAACGAAATTCAGTGTAGACATTTCCTCCTACTCAGGATTTAGAGTGGTAGAATAATAATTTTAGCTGCATAATGGTGTGGTTTTAATAAAAACAGATGATGACTAAAATAAAAACAAAGAATATTAAAAAAAACCAAAACCCACAAACCAACACAACAAAATCCACTTAAAATTAAGGTTACTGAGGTGAGTATTGTCTCTTTAGCTCATAATTTGGACACAGGCTGGTAAAGTAGGGATCCTGTGTATTGTCCCCATCTTTTCTGCATTATCTGGGTGGCTTTTTGCACAGCTACCTTGATATTTTTTAGGAAGTTTGATCACTGCTAAAACATGCAGCTTCCGCTCAGGCTGGTTGTCAGCTAACGATTCCCAACTTTTAGCGTGCCCCTTTAAAGTTGCATCAGCTTTTATTATGTAACTATTTTTAATCTCTTTCTTTCACTCTCATAAAGATTTTTTGTTGGGATTTAGTTGAGGACTAACCTAGAGCTCTCACTTGTATATACTTTAAAAAAAAACATTCACGCCTCATTAACTGAGTTAATACTTGCCTAATTGTAATAGCAAAGCAATAAAATTCAATCCCTACAACAATGTGATACTGTAACTTCCTTTCTTCTAACTGATGGAGCACCGGGCTACCTGCCAAGGAGCTCAAATGGAAATAGGAAACAATATGAACAAATAAAATCTCTTTCTGATATCAATATTTTCCTAAGTATTTTGCTTGGTTCTTTTTTTTTTTATCTTCTGTTATTACTTGATTCATTTTTCTTCTGTTCCCAACTTCTGTCATTTTGCATGGGGGCTTTTGGAGAGAGAGGAGTTGGCCCACAGAAAAATTATTTTTCTATCCCTTTTTACCTCTTCCTCATATATAAACTCTCCCCTTCATATAAGATTTCATAGGATTTTCTTGAAAGACCAAGCCTATCAAAGATACCAAAAATGTGTATGTGAACACCTCCCCACCATGGACTGTATAAAGAACTGTTACTAAGCCAAAGAAATAATTAGATTCCTTCAAACAAATATAAAATAATATAAAATAAAGATCAAATTGAAGTAAACTTCTGTCCATGGCACCAGCCAGCAATCAGAATTGAAGAAACCAAAGAACCCTTTCTCCGCAGTCTCCCGCTTCAGTGACCAGTTTTCACTGGTATCTGTTAGGTGTCTTTTCAGAGGAATTCCTTTCCTAGGAAATCTTCCCTAGCCCAAATCTTTACCTTTAGTAAAGTCAATCACTAGCTGTTACATGGCCTTTTAATGAGGCTATGTGATGATTTTGGCTACAGCCTTTTGTTGCTAAGTGCCTGCTAGGGGAGTGCTAAAATTACAGATTAAATACTTTGAAATGAATCAGTGGTCAAAAATGTCTTAGTGGCTTTCCCAAAAGGAAACTTTTAAACATAATTCTACTATTCTATCATTTTATCAAGAGAGAGGACTTCTTTCTCCAAGTGTTCTTGTCACACTGTAAAACATACTGAGTTTGCTGTGACAGGTCTGTGTGTAGATGGTCCAAGTTACTATGATCCTGAAGCTATAAAAGTTTTAAAGTATTCTTAAAACATTTAAAAAAATATTTTTAAAATAGTTAACAAATAAAAATTGCACGGGTATGAATCACCAGATATATGAAATCCACTTAATGTTTTAAGCTAAATGTTAGTCCTGTATCGTGAGGGAGACATTGCCACTACTCTGCAGAGAAAAACTACATCTTCCAGTACAAAGGAACCTGAAAAATCTCAGAAGAGTTGTCAGAAATTTCACCTACAGTTTGTGAGAAGCTGATTAATTTTCTAGTGGGAGAATAAGAGAAAAAAAGTATCTGGTTGTATCCCTGAAATACCAAGCTCAGTAATATCAGAGGCAGAAGCAGAGGACTCAGGGGGAGCATTCCTGTTTCCTTCATTTAGCCTTAGCAGAGGATGGACACAGGGCTAAAGTTACCACTCTCCCCAGAGATGCTGTGCAGAGTCTTGGATGTGGAATGGGAACAGTGCATTATAAATCTCTTTACAGAGCATAAAAGTGTAAGACTCTTGGAAGAAAAATATATTGACTCTTGTGTCGTTTAAGGGTTGTGGCATTTCCAACCTCTCAATAATTGCCTAGCTCTTTGCATTTGTGAGAAAGTAGAATGAGATGTCTTAAAAGGGGGCTCTGCATATTGTAAAAGTCCAACTGCAGCTTGAAGAAACACCCCTGAGACTTATTGCTACCATTATAAGCTTAGAGTAACGTGCACATATTTTTCTTTTTAGGCCGCTCACGCTTTATCCAGGCTTCAGAGGTAAAAAAAAAAAGTGAGAAAGGGAGAAAGAAAAGAAAAAAAAGTTCTGTTAATTTTGGGGTGGGTTTTTTTCTTTGTTTTGATCTTCCTGGGTCAGAAGCACCAATGTGTGGGCACAGTCTCCTGCTAGCTGGGGGTAAGACCCAGCCACCACATCCGTGACATCACACACAGTGGTGCCGCAGTCTCTGGGAATCTGAAAGGCCTGATTTCACTGCGGGGCTGGGATTTCCAGGACTGCTTCCCAGCTGCAAGAGGGCCCAAAGCAGCAGCTCTGTGGGAAGGCAGCAAGAGAGGGGACTTCGTTCAGGCTGCAAACACAGGAGCTCGGTGTCAAGCTTCCACGTGGGTTACCAGCACCTGGCACAACAACTCCCAGCCTTTGCCAGGACACTGCCAGTTTTGACAATGCAAAGTAGTGAATGGTGGTAGAATTTCAAGGAAAAATCTCATCATTTGAAACCCATTACATTTCATTTTCTGTTTATATCTGTTGTGCCTCGGCAAGAGAGGAAAGCCAAGGCAGCAGCGCAGACTTTTCTAAATGCCTTGTTAGCTTTGGTTCATGTTGGTTTTGTCATTGCATTTTAAATCTCAGGTCTACTTTGTAGCTTAACAACTGGAAATTTTCACCCTTCTGCTCAAACTTCTTAATGTGCCTTAAATCAGCTTTGTACAAAGGGTAGGAATGACTCAATTACAGCAAAGAGGAAAACAAATACAGTGATGGTAATAATTCAGAAGTTTTAACTTGGATGGTAACCGTGCTTCAAAATCAGCAGTAAAAGCAGTTCTGAAACATTCGTCACCCAAGTTTTTTAAGAAAGCAATAGTCTGGGATCTCACAGAATTCATTTGGTGTACTGAAGCATGGCCTGAGGCAGAAAACCTCTCGATCTTTTCTCTTCAGACTATGTGATTCACTTGGAGTCACAGAGCTCTTCCCACCCCTACACTTGAAAAGTCTTTGGACTAAAAGACTATCATGGTTCCCGTTTCCGTGGTATGCTGGACACAGGCAGATGCCAAAACTTGCTGGAGTTCTCTGAGGCAGACATTAACATTGCTGATGCCTGAATCAGGGATGATTCCCTCCCAGCGTGGTCCCTCTGCCCCTGGGCTGCTCAGCATTGCCTGTTTATTGTTACAAAACACTGACATACTGTGAGAGTCACAAAGTGGGGGGAAAACCACAATTGCACATTGCTCTCCTGCTGCCCGTCCATGGCTTTTCTCTCCCTCTCCCTCAGCCCTCCACCCTCACCATTTCAGTAACAAGAGAACGACCTGTGCAATCTGTTCAGCGAGAGAACAACTCATAAGAGGACAATTTCCTCTTCTCTGTTGTTGTATATAACTTCCCTTGGGTAGGTGAAAATTTTGGCAGTCTGTACAAAGACTAGCAGAGACTGAAGCAGAAGCTGTAATAGAGCTGTTATGACTTGACAGCCCTGCTTTGTAATGCACTGGGGGATTTTGTTACAAGTCAATTGTAGCTTTGAGAAATTTAAGAATATGACATGGGTTTGTATGGGGGTTTTTATGTTTAATAAATGAAATTGCAGTAGATTTTAACAAGGAGACTATGGCTGTAGCAGGCCTGGATGACTTAATAAAAACTAAAATCAATCAAACAATTTGATTTTGTTGGTGAGTTTTTGCTCTGTAAGTGAAAATAAGTGTTTTTGCAGCTCTAGTAATTTCACTCATTTCTTCAGGTACTGGGAAAACAATATTTTTATGCTGTTTGCTGACTGCATTGGTTTTTTGCTGAATTTGTGTTCAAAGAATATTCTTTTAAAGATCATTTAATGTTGCCTCCCAAGGACCTTTCTCACTACAGTGTGTATTGACAATGACCAAAAGCTTGAAGGAGGAATCCTATGGCTTGAGTAAAGGCTTTTCACCTCTCCACTTACCTGTAACCTTTCTTTTTCTTGCATTAACTGAGGGAGATGATTATGGCAATTAAAGCTTCAGATCCCTGACTCCATGTGGTCATAATAGATCTTATTTTTAGTAGAGAGAATGATTTATAGCAGGGAAAGGGACAACAAAACAAAAAAAGTGTTTATGTGATTGTCCTGTTTTGAAACAAATTCCTCTGTCTTCATTTGGGAACTCAGAGTAGATTTTAATGATAATTTAGACATCAGAACAGCAACCCAGGGAGTTTAAAATAAAATATGTGTTTGGATTTGGGTTTTTTTCCCCCAAAGTTAAAAACAGGACCTCTTTAGTGGACACTGGGAGTTGTCAATGAAGAAAATGTGATGCATGGAATACCATCAATATACATCACTCACCACCTCAGATAATACTAATTTTCTTAGTATATGACGCTGGGCAGCACCCTCAAAAGAGGTAAAAATCCCAGCCTCCATCTTTTTTTCATTTTCAAATGACTGAGTACATCTAGGGGGATTTTTTAGACAATCCTGATTCTCAGTGCTTTGGAGGGTTTTCTTGTCCGTGGAGCATAAAATTCTGAGGAGGCCAGAATAAAATCAGGATTTACAACCCTGCTGAAGGCTTGAAAAGACCTTCTGGGATGCCTGCCTCCACACAGGCCTCCAGAAGCCCAAGGGAAGAGAATGTGGATATTCATGCCCACCTGCAAAGAATTGGAAATTTCTACGCTCAAACCAGATGTGTGACTGGAGTTTATATGACTTCCTGTGGTCCCTCAAATCCATAGCTTTCTGTCTGCTCTGGTACAGTCCTCATAGCAGAAACAACCAAGGTGGGGACATCTGTAAACTTATTAGTTGCTTATCAGCTTGCTTTGGGGATAAATATTTTTAGATTTTTCATAGAATATCGGAATTTCCACAAAAGAGCATTTTCTGATGAGAAGGTGGGGTCTCATTGCAAGCCATGCACCTGCAAGGTGGTAGCACAGGAATATGCAGAGAATACAGATCTATTCAGTACCATATAGTATGTTTATGTCACTTGTATGCATGGAAACATCTATGCCCTGCTCTGTGAGTCCTGGGAAATTGAAGAAAAATGAGTAGATGAATACTAGATTTATATTGAGTTCCATCACTTCTGCTTAACTCATGGGCTCATTTTTGAAGCTGGCACCACCAGAGCCCAGCAGTCCCAGGGCTTGGAGCAGGGAGCAGTGCAGGTTCAGCCAGCAGAGAACTGACATTTTTTAAGAACTTATTAATGGGTCAGTTAACAAACACAACTAAATTGATCTGTTTTCCTACCTGGGCATCATAGGGAGAATTTTGTTCACTCTTGGATACAGTGTGCAGCAAAAGATTGGTCTTGTGAAAGCCTCTTGCTGGACAGAAGGACATGAAGAGGTTTGTGTCACCTGTGCAAACTTTGATGTCATGCCCTGACCCTTTTCTTTTTCTCTGTACAAGGAATTTCACAAAGTGCAAGAAGTATAAAACCTACCCAGAGGCAAAACATTTCCCACATAGCCTTGAACTTCTTTACTCTTCAGGATTTTTCTGACAAAGAGGACATGACTCATTTGCAGTACAGTGGCACTGTTGCATCATCTGTGGTGTGCTCAGATTGCAGATGTGTCTCTGAAGGTGTTATGAAATCCTATTTTGTGTTTTGATTGAACTCCAATTCTGTATTAACTCCATTGGCACAGTTACTTTGTGGAAACCAGCATCCTGCTTCTTGTCTGAGAGGAGCTGGTGTACTGCACTGCCTTCCAGGACACAGCAACAGGGATGGGGAAAGCATGAGCTTCTATTTATTAACTGAGTGATACCACATGTAGATTCACTGGATGTTTACAAAGCTGTGTGGGTGGGTTGATCAAACATGCGGGGCCTTCCCCTTGTTTTAATTCCTGTTAACTGATGAGAGTGAATAAATCCCAGCAAATCAAATCGAAACTAACTGGGCTGCAGTCAAACAGAAACAAAAATGAAAGACGATCAAATTGTGTTGTGCTTGTATCTTGGTTCTTTTTGAGGCTTAAATAGAAAGACGCCTGTCCCCTTTCTTGCTATCCAAGCCTGGAAGGAGCACTGCCTTCCAGCCTGGCACAGCTGGAGCCCTGTTCCCTTGAGATGCCTAATGACTTGCAGATTTATTCCAAGGCGGTTAAAGGATTTACCTCCTTCCAGAAAAAGCTTTGGAAATGATCATCTGATACAGGAGCAGTTTTATATAATGACATGGGAGAAAGAAATATGTCATAAACCCAGGGCCCCAAAATCTCCCAGTCATCTAGATGTGTATTCCCTGGTGCATGAAGTGCTCGTCATAGACACCGTGGTCATCAGGGAGCAACATTGGAGAGCCAAGCAACCAGAAATCTGTCCTCCTGTCACAGGAACCTTTGTTTCTGTTGTATGAACTTAACATTTGACCTGTGTAGCTTCAACTTTTTCATTTTAGCATCCACATATCTTTAGGGGAAACGGTGTATCTGAGTTTTTAAATGGTATCAGTAGTCACTACCTACACCTACATCTATCTCCAGTGAGTAATAAAGAGAGCTTGCATTTAGATATAAATGTGTGTATTTTCCCATGCTGTAACTTGATTGTCTTCCACAGAATTACTCAGGGGACAGATCTAGATAAAAGCAAATTCATTCCAAACTTTTACTCAGGGACAAAACTGATATTGGGATTAATAAGCTACTCTGGCTTTCTATCCTGCAGAGTCAATTAAAACCAGTTATAAAGAAAAAAAAACCAAACACCAAAACCAAATAGCCCCTGGAATTAATGTACTTTTTTTTTAATGACCTTTTATCATGTGTAATCTTCAGCACCTGTTTAAAATACTATGTAATCTGAAGGCAGCTTCTTTGCTTGGGTGTAAACGAAAGTTTTTCTGTCACAGCTGTGCATACTTAAAGTAAGGAGGGATCTGGCTCTCTCTGAAGACCAAGCATATTGTGACTTCCTGAGGGCTGCTCTCTGCTGGCTGGCAAAAAGTAAAATAACTCTTGACATTGTTCTTGTTGTTACTTTCAAATGTGATGTAAACCTAGAGCCGTCTTGTGGTAAGTGGTATGTGTTAGTTTGTAGGCTATCACAGGTTAAAATCTGGCTTGAAAGGCCTTTATGTTGTAGGTGAGAGGAAGGTTTCCTGACATGGCTGCTGTGCTACAGGTGGACTGGAAGTCCCAGAGACAGAGAAAGTGCCTGTCTCCATGGAAAGCCCCTGGTGTGGGTGCCTGGCCCTGTGACCTTGAGATGCTGCATAGGCTGGGAGCTCTGCTGTGCCTGTCCTTGCCTGGGGGTGATGCAAAGATTTCTTTGTTATCTGTGAAGTGAAAGTTCCTGGTCTGATATCTGGAGTGGTGGCAGCCTTCCACGTACATGGGACACAAAGTGTCCCAGACACAAGCTGGTCTGTGGATCCCTGTGGTTCTGATCTGTTCTGGTCTCTGCCTGAGTTAAAGTTTTCATAACTTATTTTTTAGGAGCATCTAACATTGGAGAGCGAAAGGCTTGTTGCTGTGTTTGCCATGCCATACTAGAAGGAATCAGTGTGGACAAATGCATGTTATAGCTTGGGTTGATGGATCCTCAACATGTGGTTTAAAGCCCAGTAAGTGCTATGGCTGCAAGGAATTGGGGTTTTGATGGGGCTTAAAAAAATAGTGAGGATTTTTCCCATCAAGCTTTTCCTAGGCTCTGGTCAAGGCACTTGGAGAACCTTCCTGCTACTAGCATAAGTCTTGTGCCTGGTACTACCATAAGTCTTGTGCAATGCTGATAAAATCATGTTCTGAGCTTGTGGGGGTGACTTTGTGTTAGACTAAAATATGAAGCAGTGCAGAGAGCAGTCTCTCACACTTCTGTTGGGTTTACCCTTCTTTATTTTGTTGAATGTTGTGCCATGAGGGGGAGTGGTGACTCTGGGAAATGGTCTCCCCACTTGCCCAGAGCTATCATGGGCATGGGGTAACTAAGCTGGGGACCCATATACCATCCTTGCAGCTCCAGGAGGGTGGCCATGAAATCAGTGTTTTCCCTCATTCCCTTTTCTTCTTGTATCTCCCTGAACCTCTCTTTCTGTTTCAACCCTTGCAGTATTTTCCTTCCTGAACTGTTGGAGGTAAGGGGACGTACATTTGTTTTCATTAGGCTTGCTGTGCCTTGAGATGGATGCTTGGCTCTTCTCAGCGTTAGCTAGACCCAATGGTTTCTCCTTTTATGAAATGCATTATGATCCATAAGATTTACAGACATGATGGTATGAATCCTTTAAAAAAAAGTGGTAAAATTCCCTATAACATGTATTATCTGCATGTTGGAAATAGAACTGCCTGCCTTCCTTCACTTAGTCGTGGGCTAACATACCATAAAGATGTTTCCTAAATCAAAGTTATATATGATGGGAGGGAGGGAAATAATTTTATGCTTGGGGACAGGTTAGGTGTTAACACATCTTAGAAGCTATCCTCAGTGTGGAGAGTATCTCATCTATTTGGAGCTGCCTGGAACCTGCAAATCTTTTGTTGAATTAGAAGTTTCTTTTATGAGTTGATATAGGTTGATTTTTATTTTTTTTTCATTATTATTATTTCTTTTTACTTGGGGCTGGGGAAAGGAGGTGGCTGTGGAGTGGAAAGGCACTGACGTCTGTTGTTCCTCCAAGGCAGGACTTTGCCCAAACCGCTCCTGTACTCAGGGAGTGTTGTCTGGTTTATGCTGAATGCTGCATGTGTGTCAGAGCTTTGTATGCCAGACACAGCGATAAGTAAAAAGATCACAGTTAATTATCCTGGCAAAAAGAAGGAGCAGTTCTGTGGCACTGAAACACAGAAGGCATTCTTTGTGGAGGATATGTGGGATAATCGCATTGCTGTTCTGTTGCAGGCTCTTGGAGTATCGCTTACCCGGCATGCAGAAGGCACTAATGCCTCCTCCTGTCAGGGCACTGAAATGAATTACATTCCAGGCTTGAAACTCAACCTCCCACCTTGACAAATCTTCTGTGAGCTGAACGTGATTGGAGCCACTCCAGTGCAGCTATGTTCAGCATCACCCCTTGGTACCCTATTAATAGAACGTGTTTAGCATCAGACAGCTTGGGGAAATGGTAAATATTACAGAGCACATGGCTGGATTGTCTCCTTGATGGTAAATAGATTGTGAATAATTGAATAATGTTCTAATAGTGAAGAGGATCTGCCTAACATAAGGCACAAATTATGCTTCTCTCTCTGCTCCAGTTCAAATGTTTCAGACTCCTTTTTCTTTGCCATAACTGGACATAATCAGTAACACAGTCAGTGACTAAAGACTGTCTGGTATCAATTCTCATATTCAGGAACCACAACATCTAGATTTTGAAAGAGTTAATGTTCTCTATTAGTTGATTAGTACAGTTAATTTGTTGTGTCCCATGGTGGCTGTAAAGTAAATATGAAAGGCTGCTCTGTTTCAAATATCTTCCTGCAGCTCTGTGTGTGTTATGTATATATGATACACACATTTGCGTATATCTGCAAGCTGTATCTAGTTGAAGGTGTTGAGAAACTGCAGTTTTCCCTGTCTTCAGAGGAAGACTTTGGCTCAGGATCTCCTCAAGAAATGTTGTTTATTTCCTCTGGTCCAAAGGGAAAGACTTGTTCCATAGAATAATTTAGAGAGACAAATGTGCATGACTTAAAAGAATTTATCTCAACAAATTCTTCTAGATACAGCCTGTATGTCTTGCCTTGTTGGCTAATGGAAATTCTTTGGGCAGGACTCCTCTTCTTCAGGAGTGTGACCTCACTTGTCATTAATTAATAATGATAATACAAATCTTCCTTCCCCTTCTCCCCAGATGAAGGTGACTTCTTTAAAGTGTAGATTAGGAAAAGACCATTAAGTTTGTATTTTCTTGTGACCTAGTTGATTACTTATGGGTTTCTGATGTAATTCTGTCCTCTATGTCTATCCGTGAAAGACAGTGCATGTCACTGGGCAAATCCTTTTTGCTACATTTGACAAATTGTAAATGCTGAAAACAGCAGAGGAGCTTTTGCAGTAGCTTAACCCTGTGGATGTGGGAGGTAAAAAGGTGTCTTGTTGACAAAAGGCTTCCTTAGGGTAAAATTTTCATTTTACAGTCTGAGGAGTCAGACTGTACTAGACAGAGAATCTATTGGGTTTGTGTTTGGGGTGTATGGAGAAGACAGCCTTTAGCTCCTGAATCCCTATGCCAGCAGTTCTGTGCAAGCTGAAACCCTCTGTGTGGTGCTTGGATACCTGTGATCCAGCACCATTTGCTTCCTCCTCTGTCCGGGTAGGCACCAGCAGCTTCCATTGACTTCTAGATTAATCTTTATACGTACAAACAGGTAGAGATGGCATTTTTCATGCTGTGACAGCTGTGATGAGGCTTGCAATGATGTGCCCAAGTGCAGAAGGCGCTATCAGCTTGGTGGAGAACAGCGGCTTGTAACAGTGCCACGATTAAAGTGTCAAGTTACTGCTCTTTTGTATTGCGTGTAGACTGTAAAAGATTAATGCAGGGTGATTTATCTTCCCTTGGATTCGCTTGACAGTGAATGAGGCTGTAATCAATTTGCCTGGAGCAGGGGAGCTCAGAATAAACCCTGAAGGCATAGGGAGATGGCTTGCTAGGGGGATGGACAGACTGGACAGCCCCCTGTGTCCTTCCTTGCCCTGGGGAAGTCACTTATGAAAACACTAATGGAGCATTATATGGTCACTTTTAACTGTTGAACCTCAGTGTTTTGAAGCTTCAAATAAACTTTTCCACAAGGTTGTCACATCACAGGTCCCATACCAGACCAGACTTACAATACTTTGGTTTGCCCACACTTTCTACAACTCCCTGGTTGCCTGAGTTTTTTATCACTGAAAGTTCTATAATTGCCTGTCGAGTTTTTGGTTTGTGTTTGTGAGGGTTTTGGGGTTTTAGTCTAAAATTTACCTTTAATCTTATGAGGTGTGGAGTGTCATGACATTTTGTTCCTTCTGGGCGCTTGCAACAGTAGTCTCTAGCAGTACTAGGGAAACATCCTAAACCTGGATGGTGAGCAGATTGTGAGTGCTGCTGTTTGCCTGCCGTGAGCTCCGCATGCATATTTTGTACTCCTGGTTGTTAAACAGGAATGTATAAATGCAGCTGCTGAGTAGGGAAGCACCACTGATTGGCAACCAGCATTAGCCAAAGGTCAGTCCTAATTACTCTGCCTTGTTTGCATGAGAAGCTTTGAAAGATAGATAGAGAAGAAAGTGTCTGTGGCATTTTCTGCCAACAAATTACTTGGCTGACAGGAGGGTGTCATTGTTCATCAGCACCAATGGACCGCAAGTTGGTATTTGTGCAATTAAACAGGATGGAAATATTGCCTCAGAGAGTTAACTTTCTGGGAGTAATTACCTTAGGTGTCAACACACGCTGATGAAAAGGAAGAGGATGTATTTACTAGACATGTGAATCAAAATTATGAATGATTAGTCGGTTGTTTAAGATGATCACCTCTGTCTCTACCCCATCCTTTCTTCCTCTTGGTTTCTGCATGTTTTACTGCTAGTTACAGCAGGGAGGGATAGTGGGCCACACCTACCCTAATTAGGCTCTGCTGATCAGAGTTTTGACTATTTCTCATGTAATTGAACCTTGTGAGCTTTAGTGAAAGATTAAAGCTTTTTTAAAGTGTTGTTATATAGACATAACCCCACAGCTCTGGTAAAGACATTGCAGAGCTGAGGTTGAAGCAACTGAAACAGCAACACAAGGGAGGTCTGGAGGAGCTAAAGGAAAATCTGACTTTTGGAAGAAATCTGAAGGCAGGAGGCCCTTAATTAACAGGACTAGTGGCTTTGGATGATGTGGGTTCTGCATGTCAAATTTCCATTACCAGAATTTCAGTGGGGGCTGTGGAAACTAAACCCCTTAGGGAGTGTCTGTTAATTACCTAAAGGTGTAGTCGATTAGGACCAATTTTAGGATGCAAAACCATTACTTCCAATGAAAGCTTTTATTCAATAGCATTAATAGGATGACAGAGCTTGGCTCCAGCAATTAAAATATTGCCAGAGATACATCCTAGAACTTGCCAGGTCTGGTCTATGTCCATGTCACCTTTGTGTACCTGCGACTCTGGGCAAACACTGCTGAGTCTTTGCCATTGAAGAGACAGCATTTCCTTTGGTGTGAATTGTGCAAATTCAGTTATTTAAATTTGTGTGCTCTTTTTCTTTTACCCTGAATAAAACAAAGTAGAAAATAGCAGCAGCTGCTTGAATTTGTCAGTTGAGCTGACATGTTTTTTCCAACTCTGTCCCTAGCTTTTCTTTGTTACATATTTAAACTAGGTGCACAGGGTTTCAAATAGCCTTCCTACCTACTTATTAAGTTACAGAAACTTAAAGTTCTGCAGAAGCCAAGCACCCAAGCTCTGCTGTCACTGAATGACAGATGAGCACAAGTCCTTTATGCTCCTTTGAACTGCACCACCTTTGTGCTTGTCCTGTGCACAGGACGTGAACATGAAGCCTAAAACACACACCAAAAACCCTCTCACAAAGTGAAGCGTGGCTGTAGCCTCACATAAATCAGAATTTTGACTTACAGGAAAATACTCAGAGACAAAGAGCTGTGTGTCATCCTCTGAGACAGCATAATTTATCATGCATTAGGATCCTGTGTGTGGCCACAGGCAGTGCTTGGTGGAGCAGGGTGATGAATTCTATCCTACTGTGGCACCTGTACCCCTGTGTATTGGGCATCACCCTGCGTTGTTTCCCTCCTCCTCCTGGGTGGGATGGGGCAGGTGTGGCGCCTCCTCTAAACAGGAGGTGCTTTGGGGTCCAGCAAAGACTTTGGGATCCAAGAATTCTTGCTGCACCTGAGACCCTGCGCATTTTTTCTAGCACAGCAGCTACACTGTCTCCTCTCACCAAAATAAAGAGGCCAGCTCTGCCATGGAAAAGCAAAGGTATACCACTTGCTTCTTTACAGGAACAGCTTAGTTTGACTTATTGGCCTATTAATAAAATTCCACATTAACTGTGTCAGCATAAACCTAATGTAGGCTTAATTTTTTATATACCCCAAAATTGCTCTTCTGTGATCAAGTTTCAAAGCTAATTTACATCATACTTCAATACCTGAATAAGCCTTCTACTGAGAGGATTGAGACAAAAGTTGCTATCCCCTGCAAACCATCCTTTATTGGGTTGCATAAATTTTGTTTAACGTCTTGCTTTGTAGTTGGGGTTATCAGATACTACTCATGTTTAGAAATTGAATTCATACAACATTTGAATTGCAGGACAATATGATGATCTGAATGGTTAATTCAAAGGCAAAAATCATCAGATAGTAAAGGCTAGAAAATGGGAGACTTGAGCTTAAGCTTGGAGCTGTGTCAGAAGTAGGAGGGCACAGTTATTATCACCACACTGTGATAAACCATGTGAGTAAATACAATGGCAAAAATAGGAGGCTGAGGACAAGTCTTGTGGTATTTGGTGGTCAGCAAGAGAATCACAAGTTTTGAAACAAGTCTAGGGTTAGAGAAGGCTACCTTGGTAGAGTTGAGGAACTTTACACCCTTGGTTTATATAGCATTTTTGACTTTGACGATGCTACAGATTTCTAAAGACTTCCAAAAATCCCTTATTTATACATTGTTGTTTGGTCTTCTGCTAAACAGAAAAGGTGAAAGTGAGAAATTTACAGCAAAAGATAGTTTCCAGATGGAAAAGCTTTCTAGCTTAACTGCCTGAGAAATCTGTGAGGTTTTAGTTCAAGTCCCTTCATAAATTAAAAGGTCCTGCTTACAGTGTGCTTATTTTCATATTTGATTAGTAAACCCACTGTAAACTTCGCAAAGAGCAAGACTCTGCAGGGAGGCCATTTCTCTCCATGTCATGCTATCATTTGTCACTCAGTGCTGTTAAATTAAAAGCAGCATGGCTGCCGCTCAGCTATTATCTCCAGCCACTTAAAGGCCAATAGTTTCAATTTTAAAGCATTTTACATTTCTATCAGTTTCAGTAACACATCCTCACCCACGACTGCTCAGCTTTTTATTAAGTCTGAATGAAGCAGAAATGTGAAACCATCTTTATTGTGTGCCTTGAAGTGTTCCCAGCAAAAGTGAGTGTGCCAGTGTGTTGAGTTTGGTAACGTGGTTTGGGGGTTGTGGGGTTTTAGTTTTTTTTCTTTTTTTCTTTGGAGTAGAAAGGGGGTTTTAGTAGTGCATGGAGTACCCAGCAAATTGTTTGCTGGTGGGAATGTGGTGCTGGAAGCAGCCTGAAGTGTCTGCTACAGCTGCTTGAAACATGAAATCATTTTCATTCCTTTACCTCTATAAATGTAGTGATAACTTTCATTACCTGAATTAACAAAACCGGGGGGGGGGGGGGGGGGGGGGGACGAAAAAAATCATTAAAGGGGGATTATACAAAGTTGATACCACTGTTTATCCCAGCTTTTCTATTTTTCATGTTATGTAGTAACTCTTGGTTAATCCTATGTGGTAATAGCTGATGGGGTCTTCGGATGGAGGGTTTTCTCCCAAAAAGCTTGGTTACCTTTATTTAATGAGGGCTAGAGAGGTGTCAAAAGATGGCAATCCATCTGGGTTACCTTTCCCTATACTTCCATGTGTCTTTAAGTCTGTCATGGGTACCACTGAACAACCACACCAACCAACAGAATAATTCTTTATTGAGCAGAAACAACTGCTAAGAATGTGTTGATTGAGATTTGAACTGCCTCATGGCATGGACTATTTTAATGTGCCACAAGGAAACTTATGAAGAGTTCATTACACTGGCAGTTGAGTAGAAATAATGAGGAAATACTGTATATTTATATATTTGAGGATAGAAAGCAATTTACAGACATGTGCCTTAAAAGATCTTTGATTTCTGGACAAAAGCTCCTAGACTTTTATACTTACAGGAACCTGGCAAGGTAAACTTGTTGGGATCAAAGCAATTTTCATAAATAATCAAGTCTCCAAATATTTTAATACTGACAGAGATAAAACTCAACCAAGGGAAGAATAATCCCCCTGGCCTTCAGGTGACTGGGCAGTTGTGCATAGCTTTTTTTATTAAGAGCAAATAAGCCTTCAAGGCAAGGGATACTGCCAATGCTTTTGCTGTGAGCAATGCTGTTGGGACTGGGTCAAGTATAAAGAGGATAAAATCTCAGACATAGTTTGATAGAAGCAAAGTGTGTATCTAATGTCCTCATGTAAGACTTTTTTTTTTTCCTGAGGTGCATCCTATGAGAACAAGATGGTCTTGATCTAAAAAAAACCCCAAAACCTCATAATAAAGCAATCGTCTGGGGATGTGTGTGAATTAATTTGTTTATCTAAATAACACTAAAGGACTACCTGAGAGCTGCTACTGCATTTGACTTACAGACCTTACATGTTTGCTCTGTGAAGAAAAATTCTTTGCTTTTTCTAACTTGGCTCTCTCTTGAAAGATGGTCCAGCTGATCTTTGAATCTGACCATTTGTTGGTTGCCATAAGAATTGATCCTAGGGAGGAGAAATACCTGAGTACAATAAAGGTCTTTGACTTCCAACTTCCAAACCTTAAGGTTCAGATCTCCCTCTGCCAAGGGTATGTAGTTGGAAGAGCAGAGGAGGCACCCATCTGTTTGCCACCCTGTGCCATTGCTTTTGTTCTTACTGAAACATTAAGAGAACATCACCCATCCTGAGAGGGAAAGGGGAGCTTAAGGGTAACTTTCTTTGAAACTCAGCAAATGTGAACTGATCAGAGACGAAAATTAATGTTATGTATTATTAATTAGAGAAAAGGCCTACCTATGAATACAGCTAGAGCTGTATTCACTAAGAGCAGACACCTGGTAGCTGAACTTCTTGAAGACACATTTTGAAACTCCTTTGATTCATTTGAACTGTGCTGGTATTGGCTTGTTGGCTGCAGAGCTCCCAGCCTGCTGAGAAGGCTTCTGCAGGACAGTAACATCCTTTGGAGTTAATCTTAGCTTCCTAGTGGATTGGAAAAATACCAGTTTGTATTTGAATATGGAACAAAGCTCAGTATAGTTTAGGAATTGGTTCACCTTAACCTCAGACACCTTATAACCACACTACTCTCAGTTAAGAAGTACTTGTGCATTGCAAAATAGTGACAATAAGTTCTCAATCGAAGGCTGCTTTGTTTTTTGTAGGGTTTTGTTGGTTTGGTTTTTTTTTTGAGAAAGTGAAATGTCAGTGACAAGGAAACAAGTTTGTAAAACAAAACCTGAGACACTAAATCTTTTTTCCAATCCCTTACTTTTCTTCTCTGCAAAGTAGAAAGAAAATTACTGTCTGCCTTTATGACCCTGGTATTCTTGTTTTGAGTAGGGGTACTGAGCTTGTAGGAGGTGGTGAGGATATTGCTATGAAACCTTGGAGAAGATGACTTCCTGCTTGGGCCCTCCTTGCCAGGAAAGGAATCTCCCCACCGAAGCCACAGGGGCTCCTCTGACTTGAGAGCAGAGCCTCTCAAAGGTGACACGAGGCACTAAATATCCTTTTAAAAAGTCATTCTAGAGTTGCATCGTCCAAAGTGTGTGTGTTTGGGAGAGGGGGAGTGGGGAGAATCCCTGCTTTGAGAGAGGGTTCATGTTGTTTTCATAAACCACTAGGCTGACTAATTTGAAATGGTTGCAGTGATTCCTGAGTTGCCTTTAAGTTGGAATTTAATGTCACTGTGTTCAAAATAAACAACTTCCTTTTTTTTCTTCTTTTTTCTTTTATTTTTCTCAACCTCTGAGTTTGATTTCCTGAATGTTTTTTGTATCAACTTGAGTTGTTGTGCTTTTGGCTTCACTGCCTCTGAGGCTGTAGGAATCTCTTTCACTCTGGGGAACACAGAGCCCTGAGTACTGTGGTGAGTTAGAGTTCCCTACTTTTACTGCCTCAGACTTGGTGATCAAACAGGGAAATCCATTAAAAAAAAACAACTCTAAACCCACTAAAAAACAACCCCAATGCAAAACTATCTTCTTTTGGGAGTAGTGCTGTACACAGGCTTTCTGTGAATCAGTTTGTAAGTAGCTCTGAAGCCCAATTTAGTCAATGGTTGATGATTGTGGAAGGAGCATCTGTCAGACAGCCCCACTCTTGCTCACATCACCTTTACCCCAAGGAAACCACCTGGAAAATCCTTCTTGGTGCTTTCTCTTTCTGTGAGATTTATTTTTGCAGACCTATGCTCTACTATGACCTGTTTCAGGCTAAAGCTACACCAGTCACTAATGTTTTAAAGCGCATTTAAACCTCTAATTATGGGAAATGAAGGAGACATGTAGCTCACTATCCTGTTTAAAAATTCTAATGGAACAGCACTGGAGCTGTTGTGATATTTTTCTTTTTTTTTAATATGCACTATGAATTCTTGAGACATGAACAATGTAAAATCCTGTCACCCTTTGCAGGGCAAGAACTTGATGTTAACATGTCTTAATGTAGCAACTGAAGGAAGAAAATTCTCATGGCTGCTCTGCAGTGATGCAAGTGCTTCTATGTACTTTTCAGCCTGATACTATTAAACCCTACAATATTCAGCCAAAAAAACCCCCAAATAAATAAATAAAAAAAAAAAAACCAAACCAACAATAACAAAAAACCAACCAAACCCCCATAAAACCCCCACCAAAACCCAGCCCTAAACCATGTCAGCAAAAATAATTACTAATGATGTTCCAGGAAAGCTGGTTTTAGATATTGGGCTCTTCAGCTTTTTTCCATTTTGTCTAAACTCTTGTGTGTGGGGCCACAGGAGGAATCACTGTGCAGGATGCTGAGAACATATTTTCTAAAAACAATTTGTATACCCTTGAAATTACTTTTAAATACCTGTGTTCCATTATTTTAAACTTTTTACAAGGCCTACTAGGGCAATGCCCTTAAAATAAACATTTCTCAGTGACTTGCTTCCACAAAAAATTGATGGCAAACCTTGGAGCTGAGCCCTGGTGGTGCATAATGCGGCATAACTTGCGCCAAACAACAGGCTGGGACTCTTCTAATCTGCTTTTTATATACTGGGTAGGGGCGAAATTGGAGACAGAGGCATTATATTGCTGTTATGGAGGTAGGTATGGTGGGAATGCATCTGTTGAATCCTAGAGGAGTGCAGGTCTTTTGTGATGCTTTGGCTTTTGGAATAATTTAATAAAATCCTGCTTCCACATAGTGGCAACTTTTTGAGTTATGTGATGAATAATGCCAAGCAAAGATTAAGAATAGTGAATATTTATAACACTGCCCTCAGTATGGCTACAGGCAGTTAATAAATAGCAGATCTTCTTTCTCAAAGAAAAAATTGGACTTTTTTCATCTGTGATACTACTGTAAGTAAAAGATTTTAGCCTACATAACTTCAGTGTTTAAGATAACATTTTAATTAAGTTTAATGAAATGTGTTTGTGTACTGTGTGTGATTGATAGAATTTAGCAGCTGCACTGAGATAAACAAAGATATTTCACTTTCAAGTGGGGATGTCAGAGGAGTCTTAATAATTAGATCCAACATTCAGAGGGTCCAATGCACCTTGAAAGGATATAGGAGAAACCTATGAATTCTGTGTGCTGTTGATATGCAGTCGCACTTCAATTCTTTGGGAAAAGGATGGGAAGTGTTTCATTTCTTTTGTAAAACCAAAACTAGCAGAAACTTTTATGAAATTATATGATACATCTACAGTGACCTCTTACAAGCATCATTTTGAGTTGGTGTCATTCATCTGGAAAAGGTTTTGCTGGCATTCAGTCTTTCCCAAACACAAGGTCTTGATCCAAATGCTGTAAAGCAGGAGTCGCATTGACCAAAAGAGCCAGCTATCAGTAATCTCTTCCTGATGAACTCACAATCACTTTAATTATGCATTTTTAGAGACATGTGTTTGATAAATATAGAACTTCGTAAATTAGTTGAGCCTTTTGATCAGGTTGCAGGTCGGCATAAAGCAAATACAACTCTAAAAGTGCAACCTTTAAACATTTCAGTTTTGAAGGATGATAGTGTGTAAGTGCCCTCCCTGAAGATTTTTCTTTTTCTTTTTTTTTTCCCCCCCGTGATTAATTTGCCTGCATTTTCTTTAATCTGTTGCCATGTGCAGCAAAGAGACAAATTGTGTTTACATTACTCTAGTCCCTCCCATCATTTCCAAAACAACTGCTTTTGTGCACTTCATGCAGCTTGAATCAGGCCTAATTACAAAGCTCTACATCTGCTTTCAATCTATGGGCCAGCACACAAGGTTGCTCTTGTATTTAGGCTTCCACAGTGGTTTCATGTATTTATTTATGTTTTGCTTTAAAAATGTATATGTATAAACATCCACAAGGACAACAACTTCCTAACATTTGACATCCGTCACACAACAACTAGGAAGGATTTCCACTTCAATGCTTTGCTGTCTTCTCAAGACACTTGAGCTCTGTCAGGACAGGCACAAAACTCTAGACTAACCAAGCTCACTGAGGCCATATTAGGGCTCATTAATGTTACTCTCTTTTTGTACCATTTGCATCAGCTGTCTTTGGTTAACAAGGAGGGGCCCAGCTGCTTAAAGACTTTAATAAAAGCTTCCCTTCCAGCATTTGAGTTGGTTCCTTCCATGCTGGAAAAAGTTTTGCTGAACTAAGATACCATATAATGGTCAAAGGGAGGAAAGATATCCATCCTGCTGCTGTGTGTACCTTATGTGTTGCACTGGTCTCAGTTTTCCTTGAACTCCTGAATGTCTTCATCCCACCATTTTTCTTTGCTTTGGTTTTGGGGGAGGGTTGTGTGTTTGGGGTTTTGTTGTTGTTTGGGTTTTTTCTCTTTAACAGAGACAATATGTGGATTGACTGAGAGCATGTGAAATACATTCAAATTTAAGGACAGAATTACTCTGTGTGTTGCTTTTTTTTTTTTGCTGATACTTAGCAAGGATGAAAATTCTTTACTGAGGGAAAAAAAACATCAACAGGTAACAATTCTTACAATCTGTTGATGTTCTTCAGGTATCATGGAATGATGCATGAAACAGTAGAAAGGTGTTTCTGAGAGTTTCTATATTAAAAAGTTACAGTAGACGGATGGCAGAATTAGCCTTAGAGAGAGAAACTGTTATTTAGAAGGTCATTGTTACTACAAGCAACATTATGTGTGATAAGTCAACTTTATGCATGAGAGAAGATATAAAATTTATTTAGTAGAAAACCAGGATCTCGTGATATGCCTTGTATAGCAGGTGGTGGGAAGCCTACAAAAATACCAAAAATAAGAACCAACGAAATCTCAAATTTCACATATGGTCCAGATCATAATATGGAAGTATTGCTGATTTTTTATAAGCTATTTTCTTAGCTGGGGCACCAAAAAGTATGTGGGATGAATCTGTGTTTTAATACTTGTCTCCCTCTATGTACAGTCAGAGGAGAAAGGAGCAAGCAATAACCTCAAGGTGGAATCTTGGTCATAAAATGCTGTGAGTTTTCTGCGGGCTGGCAATATCCAAACTAATTGTATGCCTAATAAAATTTGTATACATTGCATACAGATGTAGTATCAAAATCTAAATGAGCCACCACTTATATTTCAGATATTGTAGTATTTTATTCGCTACATAATTGAAACTGTGCAGACTTTTAGGGCATTTGAATGAAAGTTTTGATCTAGTTTTGATGTATTTGTGAACAACAGTGCCAGTATTTTTCCACCTTTTTCAGCCGTTTGTGGTTTTTTTTAAGTGCATGTAATTATTGCTATTATTATTACAGAGTGCATGTGCTATGGAATAGATCTCCTACGTCTGCTTTGTATTGTGGGGTATCTCTTACTATGTAATAAGACTAAATAAAATTGAGAAGGCTCATTTGCTCCATTTAAATTGCACTCTGTCTTAACATCACATTCTGCATTTGCTTCATTTCCTCAATGACTTAATAAGTACTTAAATTAAACAAGAAAAGCATTCTAACTCAGGGGTGAGGAAATCTAGAGTTAAAGCTGCTGCTCTGCTCTTAATTCACCTGATGGTGCATAGGCACTCTATTAAGAAAACCACAGAACAGCAGGTGAGCCTTTATCTTGTGTTTCTGCAATGTATATACCATATGTGTTACACAGTTCACTGCATATGCTATGTATGATCACCCACTGCTTTGGCCCCCTGCTGCACGAGGGTACAACTAGGTGATGTAAGAGGATGAGGAATGACTGCCTGATTAATATATTCCTGTTTTTCTTGATGATCTCTCTACTCACAGCACATTCTTTCAGTGGAATGGGACCTAAAACTGTCTTCCCCCCTGCCTTCACTCTCCTGTTCTTTCACTCTTTAACTTCTGTAGTGAGTGGAACCTCTTGTTGTGGTTCTTCAGCTTATTAGAAACAGGGGCTCTTTCCTCAAGCCTTTTTGGTTTCCCAAATTACTCTTGCAACTGAGGAAATTAGTCTGGGGTGTGCCAGCTTTCATGTTGCATAATGCCCCTGCAGTGAGATGAACGGGGAATGTCGATAGCTGCCTTTCTTTGTTTCTCCTCTTACCAAATGCTGTAGTATCTTGCATTGTACACTTCTGGGTGAAGATAATTATTTTCTTCTGTAAGTTTTTACACATCTAGTGCTCAGTAATTGATTGATGTATTTCATTCTGAGGCAGCTTTCCAGGATATAGGGCTTTAATCTTCAGTAATACTTTCCTTACACTGCTATTTAGACCATTATAATTGTATTGGGAGGCTGCTTTAGTCTGATTCTCCAGCCCTGGCCCCCCACGAGTCTGGACCCTTCAGAAATAGCTGACCAAATGTGTTGTCTCCTTCTGCCCCATCCTCAAGGCTGTAGAATGCCTCAGACACACAAGGGAAGGTTGTTTCCCTGCTGTGTTCAGGGGACCAGCAAAGCTATAAAGCATCCGTGGCACTCTGCTGCTAATTCCTAAGTCTCTGACTCTTCTAAGGCAGCAAAAGAAAAGGAGAACAGAAGGTGAAGTCAGAGTAATTCCTCTGACTGCTCGCATTGGAAACTGGCTGTGAAATGTGTGTAGACATCCTGCAAACTGCAGTTACCCTCGTTTTGAAAATGCATTGATCAAAGGGACCCTGTCAGTATCTGATTAAGAGCCATGTAAGAGTACTGAAGACATTTCCTTCTGGCCAACAGCTCTGATTACAGGGGGCTCCTGCAGTGAATTTCCCTGCCAGCAGACAGCCTTGTCTCCAGGCTCTACCTGACGCTATAGGGTTTCTCAATGGCATGGCTTCCTGTTGTTGAAGGCTACTATTCATTCACAGCTTGTAAATCAGTGGCTTGTAAATCAGTGGATGAAATAACTACTGTTAGAGAAATGTTCCTCAGCAAATTCCTCTCCCTCCCCCAGATATTTGTTTTCCCAGGGCGTATAGTCTACGATCATGGAAAAATATTTTAAAATTCAACATCTGTAACTAATGATAGAGGTGGAAATGGAGGACCATACCTTCTTCATTACCTGGGAAATTTGCTGTAACTAGTTTAATGTGATTTTTTTTAATTTTTTTTTTTGTTAGGATTGGGTTTGTTTTATAGTAGAGCCAAATTAACATTTTTATTACTAACAAGCAATTGAGTTGCGTCTTTACAACACAGTAACCTTCAGAACGACTGAAGGTTTAATGTAAGTGAGAAGTAGAAGAGAGGTTTGGGGTTGTTTAGTGCTGATTGTCCTGCATAAATGATTGAAATAGTGTTAAGAAGCTGTTCTACCCTGAGGAATGCACCTAGGTGACTGTCAACAGCTGCTGCTACTGCAAAAAGCACAATACATCCAGTGAGCATCTCTCTCAGGGGCTGGAGAACACCAGGAAGCTATGATAATTAGAGCACAACATTTGGTAGCCAAACCTCAAGAAACACACATCTTTAGGAATAGAACAGGCTCAAAGTGAATTACTGCCAGACATGCTGCTTATCTCATGTAACACTGAGAGCTGTGCTATGCATGTAATTTTTATTATTAACTCTTTGCTGTGTCAGACAGCAGGCAGAGCTGCATGTTCTCCCATGTGGTTCATGATGTGTCTGCAGAAATTCTCTTACTGGGACAAATTTTAAGTGATCTCAGTATTTAATGCCACTGACCTGAGTGTTACCCAGACCACGCACAGGCACCTACAAAAGTGAGTTCAGGGTGCCCTGATCTATTGAAGATGTCAGCAGGCCACAGTGGTGCCTCCCTGCCCCTCAGTCCAGATGTCCTCCTACCCTTGCCCCAACAAAAGCTGGAAATGCCTTCTCTCATGTGCCTTAGGCCAAAAGAACTGAACTTCTGTGGTGTGCTCACTTCAGGCAGTGATGCAGATGCAATTCTTGAATAAACTCTGCAGCTGGTGTTCACTTTGCTTTAAACTTTTGAGGCTACAATTATTCTACTATGGCTAAAAGGTAATTTTCAATGTTTGAGCTCCTTTAACGTGCACCAGATGGTTCTTTTTGTACAGAGCCCTAGAATTTGCTCCAGAAGAAGTCAAGACTGAAGGAGGGTCATCAGAGAGATAACGAGATAACTGCTGCAGCCACAGCTCTGAAAGAATCCATGTGATTTTGTAGGGGGGAAACTGGGTAAAGAAGGCACAGAGAGCTAGTGAAGAAGCCCGGGCAAGAATTGCTTGAGCATATGAAAAGTAGTAAGAACTGGAGTAAGAAAGGAGGAAAGTTTGAAAAGAAATATGGTTTCTCATTCAATTGAAAGTTAAAATATGTGACTGTTGTTTGACTTCCTAAAGGACAGTGTGATGATAAGGTCTGCAGTTCCAGTTCCTGCCAGGTGCCAGGGAGTCTCTTTGTGACATGTTTTCAAGTGTATGCTTTAAAAATGGAATTAAAATAAAACCTTCAGTGGGAAGTAGTTTGTTTTTTAAAAATAAGCTCATTCAGTTGAAATCACGTCTAACAGATTACTATTCCAGTATCCCATACATTCTCAGCTGCATTTGAGTTGACAAAATGGTAATCCAAGACTGATTCTGAAAAAAAAAAAAGGCAAAAAAACCCCCCAAACAACAAACAAAACACACACACACCCCTTTCACAATTACTAGCATTAGTTGTGGTTTGCAAGAAGAAAAGGTGGAATTTGCATTATTGACATTCTTGGCACAACTTCACTTGGAGTAGTTTCTGCTTGAGTAGGAGCCCCTTTGCTCTTTCGCTCTTCCAGGGAAGATGTTCCTTTCACTTGTTTTGTAAGCCTTCCAAAGGGAAAGAAAAGCAGTATAATTAATATTAGGAGTTAGCTTCTTGCTGCATCAGAAGAGGTGATTTGCTGTCTTGTAGTAGGTGTTGCTTAGGTAAGTTTGCATTATGGAATAGGAGAGCAAACTCCTTTTTCTACCAAACGGGATGATGCTGCAGCCAAAGAAATATATGAAAATGCAAAGGATTGGAGTAGAATAGCTATGGTCAAAAGATGAAAAATAAAAAAGGGTTAATTCTGCTTCTATTTTGACCATAATTATCAAACCATTAATTTTGAATTTAAAGAATACTTACTATATTATTACTCTTGATTATGCGGTTAGCTAGTTAGACATGTTATGTTACTTGTTCCCATGAGAAAAATCTTTAAGTGTACTTTGAAGTAAGATCTGGGATGTAAGAAAATGTGTTTCCTAAAATGTATCGACAGATTGCAATTGAGACTGGGTTAGCAAGAAAACCTCGGGTATGGAAAGGATAATGTGCTTGATTTCACAGTTTCTAGAGTTGTTGTCTCCAAAATCACTTTGTCTTTGCACATGCATTACATATACAGTGAGCGCATAAATCTCTTTGGATTCAGGATCCTAATAAAAATATGTCAAAATTATTTTCTTAAGTGAAAAGACAATTGAACTTGACATGTAACAAAGTTGGAAAATGTTTTATGTTCTCGTAACTTCTAATTTTTAGGCTCTTCTCCATTTCTTGGTTTTAACGGAGAATAAACACAAAAATGCCATAATTAAGGGTTACATTTGCAAGATTTCCATTAGTAATGGCTGGAAATCTGGTGGCACATCATCCAGTTCTGCATAAGCCCAAGAGGTTTTTTCACCTTCTGGGTATTCACATAAATCAAAATCTCAGACTTTGTGGTTTTCTAATGCTACAGATTGATAGGGATTACTTGTTCTCTAGTTTTTTCTCCTTCAGAACTTCTGAAAGCAATTGCTTTTACATTAGGAGTAAAATTTCCTGAAGTTAGGTACTTAAAGATGCAGTCTTACTGCCATGCAGATGAGCTAAACATAAAGTCTGTGCAAGACTCCTCAAGCCCAGTGGCACCTGACCCTTCAAAATCTGCTTATTCACCTGAAAGTGCTGACTTGAAGTCATGAATTTGTTTTTTCTGTATTCTTCTGCAACCCAGTGAAATGCAGTGGACTTTTTCTCAGGTATACTATGACTTGTACCTACCCATTTCTGAAACTTCTATTGCTTTTCAAAATTGAACCTCTGGACATAAATTCATGTAGAAGTAATTTATTTCTAAGCCATTTTAATAGGCTTAGGTACTAATTAGTTTCGATTTCTTGATTACTGTCTTTAATCATCCTGTGACTGGTCACTTGACCCTAATGACTCAATCTTTCTAACTTGATTAGGAAGCTATGGGCATTGGTAAGACTAGCTGCCTGGATATAAACTGTTTCTGGAAGAACCTTTAGCATGAATGTCAAAAGAATTGTTGCTCAGATCCATCATTTCCCTCTTGTTCATGCTTAGTGCTTTCCCAATTTTGTAACCAAGGACTTCTAGGAGACCTGATGGGTTCTCATTCCTTTTTGATGTTGTGCTTGACAAACACCAAGCTGAGTCTCAGCTTGGCTGGTACTTCATCACTGGGAAAGGGGAAAGACCTGTATGTAATTACTGGGTCTCTTCTCATGATGAAACTGTTTTCCCTAGAAAGGGTCTTTAAAATGATAAGACAAGCTTAATATCAGTAAGTATCTCTGGTATTTCCATTCTATTATGAAAGTCATGTTACAAACTGCATTCTATCCTGTGTGACTGGGGAGGAATTCAGCATTTAATTTTCCCCTGGTTCCTACTGCATCTCTTATTTGTGTGAATAGAAGATACAAAAAAACCCCAGTACATAACAAGTGAATTGATTTTTTTTTTCACGTGTTTCCTTCATATTTTTTCAGTTTCCTCTTGTATGTGTGTCCTTTGCTTTTTCATGCCTCTGCTTTTGACTCTTTTTTCTTTTTTCCTTATGTCAAACATTAGTTTTTTGATTTGTGTCACATTTCCTTCTCCCTCCCCCACCTTTCCTGCCCTCTGAAGTCTTCACTGCTTTTAACTCTAGTCTTATTTAATCATTGCATTGCTTTCTGCTAAAACTTGCATAAGCAGAGATGATTTGTAATATTAACAGAAAAAAAATCCTGCAACTGTATTCCAATTTCATCTTCTTCTGCTATTGGAGTTTGTAGCCAAGAACATCTTATGCTGACCTTGCAGAAATTTGATGAACTTTAATGTATTAGGAAGTGCTTAAATCCAGGCAAAACTGTAGAATCTAAGCACTTGTTACAGACACAAAGAACCCTAAAACTACAAAGCCTTTCAGAAATTGCTTTTGTTCTTATAATACTTCTGCAATTGTGATTGTTTAGAGGCTCAATAATCATTTAATTAGTAATTTTGCGGTCTTAAGTGGATGAAGATTTTTTTCAGGGGTACTGATTGACTTCATTTTGGCAAAAATCTGTGTTTAAAATGTTACTGAAGAACATGAAAGCTGCAGATGGAGATGTTGGATTTCTTTGCTTCTAGCAAGTGTGGAGGCAGTAATCCCTGAAAGAGGGGTTGAGGAATTTTTCAACACTATAACTAAGTTTGCTAATTTTTATAAGGAGAGAAACGGATAAAAACATTAACTGGCTAGTGATACTTGTGGTATGTTAGCCAAGATGATAAACTGATTATAACTGCAAATTGGTATTGAGAGTCACTCAGAGATACAAAGCATAACAATTGTTTTTCCAAGGTGCACAAGGATGTATGGTCAAAATGTATTTTTTTTTTTTTCTCTCTCCCTAGAACTAAATCAGAAATGGTGAAAAGAATGTGAGGAAGAAAATCGACCAATATTCATGGAATTGAGTTCAGACCATTGAGACTCTGGGCACTGGGTTTTAGTTTTGGTTATATGCACCACCAAATGAAACCAGACCTTTGGGGCCTGTGTGCAGCTTTAGGAAAAGCTATCCTAGAGAAATATTTGCTAAGCAACTGGTCTGTGATAATTCAGGTCTCCAAGAATCTCTGAAAATGCCTGTGGGAGAGAGACACTTTGTCATCTTGAATGTGTGAAATATTAATGCCTGGTATATAAGGACACCACAAATATTGATAAGAATTCATGAAGGCAATAAGTTTTCCTATTCTATCAGACTACATCTAGAGGAAAAAAATATTGTTAGACTGACAACAGCTTTTCCTATATGGCTTCTTCATACTCTTTTCAGTGCACAAAGCTTATCTCTGCAGTTGCTTGAGCAACAATCTCTTGGATGCATCATGAGGGTTCTTCACTCTCTGGGGTTTGCGAGTCACTGCAGAGAAATGTATGTTTTTCAGGTGCACCCTTTCACACAGCTTTTTCCTGTTCCCAAAGACTTTTTAGCCTTTTTTTCCTCACCCCCTCCCCTGTATCCTCTCATGATTGATAGACCTTCCAGTAGTTGATTGATTTTTATTTTTTTCTCCCCAATTTTTTTTTTAGAGGGAACAAAGCACTTATTCAATGTATTACTAATGATAGCACTAAATTAGATTCTCCAGAGAGGAGGGGCAGGAATTTTGTGTAGCTATTTCAACTTCCAGCTGAATCATACTAGCTACCTATTCCCAGCTGAAGAGCCCTTTATTTCCTTTTTTTTTTTTTTTTTTGAGTGTAAATTTAAATGTCATTTATCTGTAGGGGATTACAAGAAATTTATCGCGAGAGGGCAGCTCCGCTTCTGGGGATTAAAGCAAAGATTTGAAGTATTTTTTGTATTTTTTTCCCATAATTTATATTTATTCTACATTTTATTAATAAGTTGAAGCCTTTATAAGGAGACAGAGTAGACAAGTGAATAAAGTAGTGGAATTAGGTCTTGAGTATGTGAAGCTTGCTGGCTTGGTTATAGTCTCTAGTGTGGCTTTTCACAACTTCTTTTTTTCCCTGTGCATATTAATATAATAATTTCACAGTCTTTTAAGATTTATTTATGGTAGCACTATAGAACACCTGCATGTTATTATGAGAGAGTGAAAAAGCTGAAGAAAACCTTTAAATATCTATATCTCTTCTTAGCATCTTTTTGCAAACATGTTATTAGTAATCATAAGAGTATGGAAAAGTCATTCTGGAGTCTGATATTTTTAAATAAAAATTTAAAAGCCCAGACTCCAACCCACCTACCAAAAATTTGCTAGACCAGGCTATGGAACAGCTTTTTATTGTTGCTTTATTTATCCCATCTAGGGGGAAGCTACTATAAAAACAATATTATGAAAGATAACAGAGGGTCCCATGCAATTATTCATAATTCAGGGATAGCCAAAACCTGCGGCTGGTATAAGATGGGAGGAGAGAAAACAAAGACCTGGATAGTAAACACTGTTTCCCCACAGGATCTGGTGAGAAAGTCAATTTTATTTTTTCTCTTTAACTGCAAGATTCCTCCACATTGTTTTGCTCCCCAGTTGGGCTCTGAGTACTGAAAGTTTGCGTGGGGTGTTCCTCCAGTGACTTTGGTGAAGGTGGTCCTTGGGTTCCTCCCTATCCCTTAAAGGGAATTATTCTTCCCTCTGGTTAGGGCATGAGAAACCTTCAGTGTTGGGAGGATGGCAGGTCAGCATTCTTTCTTCATAGAAGTCCAGGGCAGCTACTGGTGTACTTTGTGGGTTTATTTGGTTTTGGTTTTGGTTATTTTTTTTTTCCCTATGTATGCATGTTGTCCATTTCTATATTGTCAAATTTAAAATATCCCACCATCTCTATTTCTGAATGCACCGATAGCAGTGCTTTCTGTTGTGGTTTGTTTGTTTGACTTGTGGGTGAAACAACAGGGAACCCACAGATGGCATCTAATATTTAGCCAGGAAGAAATCAGCACCAATATCACAGAGGAAAGTGTCATAAATAGAAAATGTGTTTGTGGAAGAGCTAATTAATTTACAGTGAATACACCAAGCAAGTTATCTGGTGCCAGATTCTAGCAGGAATATTTTAAACTGACATTTTCTCAGTCATCAGGATAACTTTCATTTCTCTTCAGCGTGAGGAAGTGTAAAGAAGCCGTGGGAAGTCTGATAGTGTGTTGCAAGCTTTTCTGAATGCCAGCTCTGCCAAACTTACACTCTGTCTCAGTTGTACAGCATGTGCTAGTGAGGAGAAAATGTGTTCAGCTGTGTCACAGCTTTTAGTTGCATAAAGCATTCCCAGTTACCTCTTGGGGAAGCTCAGGGATGCAGCCCCACTACAGTGAAAAGCCGTGCAGCACAATGTGATTTCTCCCATGTTGAGGTGGGGCTGTAATCAAGATAACCAACAACAACAAATGGGTTTATTCACTTGTTTGGTTTTTTTTTTCCCTTGGCACACTTTAAGACCTGGATTTAACATCTATGGTTAAATGATACTTCACCTTACCTCCCACATCTGGCCCTTTCCTTTGAGCCCTGAATGCAAAAGAATGGCTTGTCTGTTCCTTGTGCCTTGCCTTAAACTCGAGATCTGTGGCGTAATTTGGCTCTGGTTTGATAAGACACAGACACGAATTCAATTTGCTGTTACTAAACCTGGCCATTTATAAATCTCTTGATGATACTGACACTTTAAGCAATTTTTCTTCTCTCTGTGCTATGTGGGCCAGAGGCAGGCCTGGTGTGAATGCCAGCTAAACTGCAGTGTGATGCTTGGGTCAGGCACATGGGGACACCAGCACATTCCCATTGCTTAATCCCCAGATCCTGCCAAGCAGCCCGGTTTACATCACACTACTGGCAAACTGGAGACAATCTCCAGTGCTGTTTTGGAGATACCAGCCATGAGTACTGACTTCCACAGAAATGGGTGATGGAGTCCACAGAGAGAGGGGCTAAAGTCCCTTTTTCTGTCCATCTTCTATTTTTCCTTCGCTGACAAGGAACAGTTCTTCCTGAGCTCTTTTCCCCTAGATCTACCTATAGGTATTTTTTATATGTTTAAGTTGAATCAACGCAAATTTCTCTTTCATTTTGCTGGTGCACTTCACTTTTATGGAATTAAATAATTATTTTTAATTTTGACTTTAAATATCCAGCTTTAATATCCAGAATTTTTAAATTCCCTTTTCTGTAGTGGGAGGCTCTCAACACTTGTTCAAGTTATGGATTACATGATTTTGGAATAGCTGGGGAAACCTTTCAGGGCGATAAAGCTCTTTCTGCTTGGAATAAATTTACTTATAGTATTTGGTTCTGGGTCTTGCAACAAAATACAATATTTAGTAGCTCCTCAAGAATAGCTGTGTGGAACATACAAATAATGAGGCTAAAATATCTTGAAATTAAATATTCTTAATTTTGACTTTCAGTATTTTTTATTGTTTGATTTCTATGCTCATTTGACTTCTTCAGCCACTCTAATGAGCATGGTAAATACAGTATGAGATGTACTGAGAGTCCTACTCCCACTTTTTAGCATTTGACAAAGTTGCTGTCTGACTCGTCTCTGGAAATAGCCTTCAGGCCTCCTGGTGCAATACTCTTGTTCAAATTTTCATCAGCTCTCACAGTTTTTTGCCTCAGTGAAATTTTCCCCTTCTTCTCCCTCCTTTGCCTCTCCCCCTCCTCCACCTCTAGTCTGAAGCCATATGGACTCCTTCACTCTGAGCACTAACCTTTGATGAATATGCCCTTTATTGCTGTTCACTCCCAGAGCCTGCAAGAAGCAATACTGATTTTGCAACTGGTTTATTTCATCTCATAAAATCATCCTGGATCACAGAAGTTCTGCATCTGAAAGCTGTTTTTTACCCAATGAACAAGTTCACCAAAGTTAATCTCTTCATAAAGCCCAAACCTTTCCTTACTAATGAGAACCATGTGCGCATCAAATAGCACAGGTCTTGACGAAAATACTTTGATGCCACAAATACAGAACATCTTCAGGTTAACTGTTCCAGGGGACCCCTGAAAGAAGTTTCTGGATTGATCCAGCCTGCAGCAGGCACAGACCCACCTTGCACAGCAGTCGGGAGTCCTCTGAGAATTGGAGAGAGAGAGAGTTAGGAAATCCCTCATGGCTTTGCATTTACCTCTGAAAAGTGGGAGAAAGTACAAGTGCAGTATGGAAGTGGAGTTTTGGAGATCAGCACCCACGTTCTGAGTTGGGAGACAGGAGCAGGTGGCAGCTCAGTGTTTCTGTCCCTTGTGTAGGGGCTTTATGCTGTGTGCAGCTCCAAGTTATCATCAGAGCATAGATGTCCAGAACTCACTTTCTCAATGTAATGTGAAGTGTGTCTTGGCTAACACATTGCAAATGGAGGCCAGGAAAGATACCACTGGTTTGGGGAATTGTTGAAGAAATGTTTTGTACATAATCTAAACTTGAGGCTGGGTTTAAGCTGATGCCATCACTTGTGGTGTCATTCAGCTTTATTTTCCATTCAGAGTGTAAAGCAAAAACAAACTCACTCTCAAACTGGAACAATTGTTTGAAAGAGTTAAACCATCTATTCGTGTTTTAGGAGAACTGACCAGGGATGAGGGGAGAAGGATGGAATAAAATCCATTTGGACCAGGAGCATGGGTGAGGAAATCACAACTGGGAGCAGACCATATGCTGTGACTGGTGGGTAAATGTGCAGGCTTTTTGTGCATTTATAAGATTAATTATGTCTGCTCTATTACCTTCTGTAGCATTGCCATGAGCACACAGCTTTACAAGTTCACCACTTGTGCATCTGTCTGTTTATGTGAAATGTCCTGGCCTTATTTCTTACAATAATTATTCTTTCACTTCTAAGGACAGCCCTGACATTTATCTCTGTGTAAAAAGATGCACTCCCATTTTCTCTTGCTTCTAACAGTTTGACACAGTAGCCATGCCAAGTAGTTCCTTGCAAACAGATCAGCTTTCCAATTGTTTCCTCAGCTTTGTGTGGGATGACTTCTGAAGTTCCCACCCTCACGTTTCAACGACTAAAATAACTGTATGGGGGAAAAAAATGAAGTATTAGGGCTGAATCCTCAGATGTATTACAGTAGAGGATGCACTTAGCATTTTAAAGATGTTTTTCCACTCCTATGAGAAGCCATTAGACACCCCCACCCCATAAATTTTACTGGGTTTTTTCTGTGTACTGTCACTCTGAAGGCTCTTTACCCCAGAGCAGTATTACCATCCTGTTTGGCTCAGCCTATGTGCTTTGTGCTGCAAAGGGGGATGTGTGTGTGTACATAGGGACTATGTGTATATATAAATATATATATAAAGCAATGCTGACTTTATTTGGATTACCTCGAGCTCGGAGTCATTGTGGTTGATGAAAGGTTGCAAGCTGTGGTTAGCCCAGGCCAAGGTATGGCTGATGCTGTTTCTGGTAGCACCTCACACCTCTCCTCCTTCCACCCTCCTCCTCCTTGCCTTGTGCCACCATCAATCCACCTAAGGGAAAGCATCCTGTTAGCTACAGGGTCCTAACCAGGATCTGCCATGTCACAGCTCATATTTGTAGCTGTACTGTTAGCATCTGTAGCTTTATTCATTAATTTTTATATCTTTTTTAAAATTAATAAACACGGGGTATTGTTCTCTCCTGCTCCCTTGCTATGTGCCCCCTCCCGGGGCTGAAGCAATTGGATAGTTCAGGTTCCAGGAGCTCCACCTGGAAGCCATCCTGCAGCTGCTCCCCCTTCTTGCCCTGCAGGGAGTAATGGCCTAATAGTTTACATATGTATTTCAATTATCTCTTCCCTGTTTTCAGGCTCTGTAACCTGCCTTGCATCTATCATTATGCAACAGCAGATTCAGGTGTAACATCAAGACTACATTAAAGCCCTGCTTGACTGATTTCTTATAAAGATTAAGGTTGCTGACATTTTCTACCCTAACTCAGGTAGTGCACCCTGGCTTTGATTATTCTCTGTCCCACATCAATATAAATCTGAGTTGGTGGACTTAGATGCAAGGAGAAAATCAGATGTGCTGCCCAGGCCTTTTGATGTCATCAACTGCCTGCACTGATTTGCACATATTGCTGCAGAAGGAAAACAGGAGTTCTCTTCGTAAGCAATCACTCCAATAATTAATCTGAGAGTGCACAATCTATGTCATAGCTGGAATTATTGTGCCGGGTTTCATCACTCTGCTTTCATTTGTATCTCCCTGGTAACTGGCTGTGACAGGGAAAACAATCAGTGGATTTGCTTAACCAAACTGTTAAGATGGAAAACACATTAAGCTTTAGGTGCTAAAAGTTTCTTTGAGGTGAGAAAGGGAGAGGAATGATTATGGAAGCCTTGAACCAATGATGCTCACTTTGACACCAGTATTTTTATACTGGCCTACCACAAGCAAAGCCCTTCCAAACTCATTCCACGTTTTTGTTTTTCTGCCACTAAAAATAATAGTTTTATTTTTCTGTCACTGCCCTCAGCTAAAAAAGGGCTTGTTCTCCACTTGCAAGAAAGCAAAGCACTTTAGTTCAAACCCTCTACAGCACTGGACCTCATGTCCTGCTGGCTCCAGATCCCAGGCAGACTGTGGCCACCTGCTCCACAGTGGCAAAGTGCAGGCACATCAGCTGCTGCCACATTTGGCTGTAGGGCATCCAGTTTTCTTTGTAGCACCAAATTTTCTCTGTAAGTGGTGGTGGGAAGATGTCTCTCCTGGCTTGCTTTGGCCACAGCCTCTTTATGTTTCCCCTTGAAGGGAACCAAAGGGTAATTGGACCAGAGAAAGTAAATAAGAGAAGGATTCTTCCAGAACCTCCTCCATGTAAATATTAACCCCAGACCACGGGAAGACACTAGGTTCTTGAGCCTCACTAACTGAGATCCTGCCTAGTTGGAGGTGTTTAATGCCCTAAACAGAAATAAGAACTGGCAGCACATGCTGCCTGCAGCCAACTTGTAAATTAAATGTGCATCAGAGGGTTTCAAAGCCTGCCTACTAAACTGTCTACTCTTATTTTATCCCCAGGAAATTAAATTAAAAAAAAAATCTAGTATCTGTATAACGATTTTTCCTGAGTTTTGTTTGTTTGATTTGGTTTTGGTTTTTTGTTTTTCAAAACTGAAACTGCTCTCTACATGCTTAAAGGTATAAATGTAATACTTTATAGGATTTCTCACTCTAAGGATAAAACTAGAAAAAGCCAGGGAATGGAAACTCTCACAGCTTGGGCCACAGATGACCATGAACTTTTAGGCCCACAAGTTAAATTTGATTTATGAGTGTTCTGAATAAGACTTATTTTGAAACCTGAGCGCAGAAGCTTGTGATATTGTGACCAAGTTGTTGCCATACTGGTAAGAGAGCAAAGTTCCTGCCTTTCTTGCACAGCTCTCCCCCATCATGTACCTTCCTGCTCTGTCTTTCCTGATACATATTTCAAACCACAAATCATATAGAAAGATGCCCTCTATAGGTCACTTTATACAGTAGTGATTTACTCACCCAAATACTTTTCTGTCAGTGTATCTTAAATCTCATTCCTGTAGGAGCTGTAGCCTTTGCAGCTCATTAGTCCCCTTCAATGGGCATGTCTGTGGGTTCTGATTATAAACCTGCATTATCATATTCTGTGTAATAGTTGTTTTTCATTATCTCTTTGCAATTTTCTTGCCCTCTTCCTATCAAGCAGAAAAAATCAGGGCTTCATAAGTTGCAAATAAGCTCCTGCCACTTGTGATCCATTGGTTTGTAGAAAACCATTAATTTTGATTCCTCCTCATTAATTCTGCTTATGAAGATCATGCAGAGACCAGTGTTGCATTAAGCTTTTTTGTTGAGAGACAGCAGTAAGCCATGACCTTATAAAGCATAGCAGTCAGTATTTTTATTGGTGTATAAGATTTGATGCATTATACCTGCCATTTTTGTTATTTCCGTGGACTGTACATAGCTCTTGGAAACCTGGTACTTGACATTTAAGATTGATACAGTACTAATTAATTTAAAAATACAACTTAGTACGAGGTTCCTGGCTATTCTCATTATTGAATTAGCACAGTGTTATGAATCACTTGCATTCTGTGTGTGAGAAACAATTTGTAAGCAGGATATCAATGTTAATGCTGTTTTAACCTTTGCTGGCTTGCTTAAGGATATAACATTTGATGAGACGTTTAGGTCTTCTGGAGAAACTGCTCATTTCAGCCAACTAATTTGATCTGCTTATTGGTATGGTGATGGGCAAAATGTGCTTAAGTACAGGTTACAACGTAGACATTTTCATATTCAGAATTATTAGAAAAATCAGGCACTTGGTAGCAAGAGTGGGTTTGGGGTAAAAGTGGCAGTTGGGAGTTAGTGTCAACTAAAAGAATTATTCTGTTGCTTGGAAAACATACTTGGCAATATAATGAGAACTCTCAGCTGAGCTGGCATAGCCCAGCCATCTTTTTTAAATCACTTTTTTCTCCAGTTTTGCCCCAAACTGTGGGAGTCTTCTGTCGTTCCCACTCATGTGTAGGGAACAACAGAGAGAAGTTCTCGGTGTTGAATTATGTTCCCTCAGAGAGGAACAAGCAGCTGCATAAGGTACCAAACGGCCAAGAATATTTACCTCTGTATACTGTGCAAGGGAAAAAACGGCTTTGACATACAACAGATAAGAGAGTTTGGTTATTTTAGTGCCTGTATTTATCTGTGAGCCTGTATGAGCAGCCCAAGAAAAGTTGGCTCTATGCTCTCACAGTGCATCTTGCAGCTGCAGGCTTGATCTATGAAAACCACTGTAGATTTTACCTTCTCTGTCTGCTGCTTGTTTGAACTTCCCTAGAAATGTATGAAGTTATTGGAGGGGGATCTAGTGAAGAGTTTCACAAGCTGATCTCAGTACATACCATCAGAAGAGGAGAGTTGTGAGGAAGGAGGAGTAGGGAAGTTTTCAAACCCATATTTTAGCTGATTTTACTTCACAGTAACTTCATCAGGAATGAGACCCATTTGAAAGAGTGAACCTCCTTTATCAATCATTTGGATGAGGTTTTCAGGGTCAGTGATCTGAATGATGACATGAAATAGTTGGGATTTGGATAACGAGCACAAACTGCCATGGAAAATTGTCTTGTTTAAACTGATCAGGAGACAAACATGGCTAATTTGAAAACTAAATAAAGGTAAGAAAGTGTCTGCTCAGCCACCCAGCAGAAATAACAATCAGAAAATGGTATTCAAATAGTTGCTGTATTGGGGAAAATTTGCCTTGAGGAGAAGCAGGCATGGCATGTCCTTTAACAGTACACATGCTCAGACCTGATGTTTGGAAGTCACCATCCGGTAGCTCAACTGGTAGATACCATTAAAGGCAGTGGCCAAGACTAAATGAAACAAATTACTTGCAACCCTTTGATAGGCACCTTTCTTTGTTCTTTGCTGGGTAAGAAATAGTAAAAAAACCAAAATCCCTTCCTGGGAGCCAGGTTGGTTTCAGAAGCAAATGCTAGGTTTGTTCTGACCCTGGCTGCATTCCTTTATGCTGCATCTACAACCCTGTTTGTTTGACAGCTGAAGGGCACAAAGAGCCAAATCTTATGCCCTTAAAGTACAAATAACTTGAGAGATCCTGCTCCATGACATTAGGCTGCTCCTTAAAATTGCCAAATAAGTTAATTTCATCAGGCTAAAATGTCAGCTTTCTGCCATCTACCGTGTCTGAAAAAACTTTTTCTTTTTACATTAAAAGAAAGACAAGGGAAGAAATAACTTCTAAGAGAGTTGACACCATCTATTATGTCGAGCAATGTAATAGTGGAACCCATTAACACACCTTTTTCTCTTTTTTTCTTTTTGCCTGAGTGATCTGATCTATTATATCAATACTAAGTTTAGCCTGTTATGTCTCTGCTTACTTTAAAATTCAGTCTATTCTGGTGTGATGTATTCCCTAGCTCCCATATGAAAAATGAGGAATTTGCCTCTTTAAAACTGTTTCAGTCCTAAGCCAAAATATCCATGAAGCTACTGTTTATTTGTTTGCACAGAAACATCCATGATTTTTTTACAATTTTTTGATCCAGTTACAAGAAAATATCACAAGTTAAATAACAAACCTTATTCCCAGAGATCTGCCTTCATTATTAATGGTGCCTTTAACAAACAGGAACACAAGCAAGGGGGCAGCAGTCAAAGCTCCACTTTGATCTCTACATGCAGTGGGGAAAAGCTTTGGCCAAATAGAGGTTGAGTCAAAACAGAGGGGGAAGGAAGAGGACATTGGCGAGACACTCATGTCCAAAGACTGCCAAAACTTCACAGCTTTTTTGTTGATAAATGCGGTAGCTCTTAAATACACTGGTTTTGCCATTTATTTCCCTTGCTGCTACCTCACACTAGAATTGTGGGAGCTTCCAGGTGATTTCTCTCAAGAAGAGAAACTATCCATTGACTGGGAAGTCTCTGCACCAATTCATTCACTATAATATTAAGTTGCACGCCCTTCTGGTCTGCAGGACTTAAAAGAACCTAATTGGCTCTTCTGCAATAGTATATTGTGCTAATTTGTCAATCTAATTGGTTTCTTACATGTCTGCTGGAGATTAATTTTGTTTGGGAATGAGGAATGGAGCTGGGAGGTGATTTGGGGGTTGGACACACTGAGAGCTCTTGCTGACAGTAGAAAACGAGTCTTGTCTGTCCATGTAATATCATCAAACACCCTAAGCTGTACATATGGGGCTTGGTTCATTTCAAACAACCAAGCTGTTCTGGCTTTGAAAGCAGCAGATCCTGTGATTGCTATTCCTGGAAAGCTTTTCACAATCTTGAACCCTGATTATAGACAGAAAATAAAATCATGGTAAACTGTGTGCATAGGTCTTGAAGAGAGATGGTGGAAGAGCAGTAGAGTCTTCTTCCAGGTACTGCACTTGAGGTAGAGACTTAGGGCAGTGGTGATTCTGCCTCACACCTTCAGACTTTGTGATGACCTCTGTTCTTAGGGTGTTATATGATTAAGCCTAAAACTGAAACTCCTATTAACAGTATCTTAAACAAGAGACTGTGTCCAAGCTTGGACATGATCCTCTAGAGTGAGACAGGATGCTGTTCTGCCCACAGACTGCAAAATAAAAGAGTCAAAAATCTGGTTTATTCTGATTGCATGTGAGAAGCTAATGCCTGACTTAGGCTGGTCTGCAGGTCCATTTTTTCCTGAGGAGCTTGTTTGATGTAAAGCTGTGGGGTTGGCTTAGCACTGTGCTCTATGCCCTCTCTCTTCTGGACTTTCTCCATGTAATACTTGAACCTTTTGGGTTGGGAAGTGTTGCAAAAGCCACAAAGCTGTTTAGCGCCTACAGCAAGCTGCTGATTTGCCTCTTCTGTTCCTGCTAGTGGTGTTCATCCAGAAATATTTGAACATAAATAAGTTGTGAGTGTCTTCTATTTGTTGCAGCAACAGGCAATTGAAAGGCTAAAATAAATGCAATATTCTCAAAATAAATCTAGGGAAAACCAACAGCCTATCTTCAGCATTCTGGCAGCTAGTGTTGTATTTATTTTTCTTTTCTCAGAGTCAAACTGTGACTTCTCTCAGCAGGAGGAAGCCAAAAGTTTATATTGGGGTGGTTCTGTGAATAGCTGAAGCGTTTATGGCATTCAAAGAAGTATGTTTTTCCCGAGCTGTTTAGGAGAATATGCCACATAATTGGTGTACCATAAACAAAGTGACTATTGGCAAGCACAGCTGTCATTTCTATGGTCAGGTTGCATGGAGAATCTGGGAGTAACTTATTACAAAAATCTGAGAAGTCTGTTTTGTCATTCTTAATTTGGAAGCTTCCAGAAGAATCTAGAAGATTTCTCAAACATAATGTGCTTATCTTTTGTGCAGGGAAAAGCATAATCACTTTCCTCATTGAGATACAGCACTATTTCTTTGTGGGTGCAAAGGGAAGTAATCAGAGCAAACATAATCAGGGGTTTTGATTGTGGGTTGTGGGGGTTTTACTGGGTTTTTTACTTTGTTTTTAAAATGATGAGGGAAAGTAATTTTTTAAAACAACCAAGTAGCTTTTGTTTAAAAATAAATCATATTCAGTAATCAAGTGTTTAAACCTTAATGTGCTGAAAAAAAACCCAGTAAATAACTTCTTGGTTTGTATCACTGCCAGATATGAGCTGCTTTTCTGAAGCTGAGATAGTAAGAAATTTGTTCAGAGTAGGAGTCTGTCCAATTGCAGTAGCTTCCTAAATGGATATGCTCTAACAATCATAACAGACTACTTCTCCTGGAGTACTGATTTTCCAGCCAGAGTAAAAGGAGAGAATATCTTGACAGATAAACCTCTTCCACACCAAGGAATGGGTGGAGGAGAGCTCTGATTGTTCAGGTATTGGTATGAGGAGCCTTCTGTCTTCAATAAAGACAACACTAAGTCACGTGCCACTAACACATCTGGGCAAGGAAATCTGGGAATAGGACAGCCACCTCTCCCTTCACTGACTTGCCAATTGGTGGGATCACACTGGAGAAGATAGGGCTCAAGGGGAAGACAAAAATAGAAGGACAAGATCTCTCTGGAGAGATTTACGCCTTAAGGGAATTTGTCAAGCAAGCAGTGTAGAAACCAGTTTTGTGTAGAAAGAACTCCTTTTGAAGTAGTCACTAAGCTCTTCTGAATGAAGACTGAGGACCCAAAGTTAGTGCCATCTTGGTTCTGTGGCCTCCCCAGGAGGCCCAGTGCTGCCAGTTTAATTTTTGTGCGAGTGTGGTGGGACGTGAAGCCTTTTAGATGGATATGCAGGAATGCTCTCCACTGTGAGCTCCCCAAAGGGAAGTCAAAGGCTTCCAAAAATTGAAGAGGGAAAGATGAGGTTTACCTCTTCCCTTCTGAGTTTTCTCCAAAGTGTTAAGCCAGAACAGAAATAGAAGAGGTTTGTGCCCACTGTGTTCTTGCAGATGGTTTTTTTGGGTTTTCTGGGGTTTTTTTGAGGGGGAGTTGGGTTGTTTTGGGGGTGGGTTTGAAGGGAGTGTTTTGGAGGGGTTGGGTGGGTGGGGGTTTTTTGTTTCTTGGGTTTTTTTGGGGTGGATGTTGCTTTTATTTTTCTTTTTTTTGTGGCTTTTTGTGCAGGGGGTTGGGTTTATTGGGGTTTTTAGGGTTTTTACTTTGTGGTGGGTTTTTTGGGGGGGTTGGGGGCTTCTTTGTGTTTTTTTTTTATTTTAGTCGAAGACCAGAAAAACTTACAATATAAAGCTAAACAAGCCCTCAAAAAACCCCAACTGTTTTAAAAAACCCCAACTGTTTTAAAAAACAAACAAACAAAAAAACAAAGAACACCCAACAATACCAGCAAAACCCCTAGTAATTGGGAACAGGTCTGTGAAGTTTTTTAGTGTATTAGATTCTTTTCTTGAAAGCTTCCAAGCAACATCCCAGGTAGCTATGGAGGAGACCTGATGAGAAACACATGAGGTTCACCTCTTTGAATAATGATGCCATCTGCAGGAGTTTCCCAGCCGTCAGCCCTTGTCCCAGAAGACCATTTGTACTTCCCAGCATTAATATTCATTAGGTGCAACACCATATGTTGCACAGCAGGATGCATTGCCAGCAGACTGTTTGTCATAAAGCCAGATTTAATAAAGCATTGTAAAACAAACATTATGATGATAAATACAAAATGACAGGCTAATTAAGAGAATCTTAATTGCCATTTTTCCGTAATAACATTTGTTTAGTAAGTATCTGTCTTATGCTGTACCTTCCTTGTACAGCTTTTCACTCTGTATTAGTTCCAGAAGGAAATCTGTGCCTTGGATGTTTTAAGGCACTTAATGTTCTATTGCAAGAAATAAATTCAAGATTAATGAATTGTTGCTACACTATAGGTGTGCATGATCGTTGATCTCCAATTTTGATGAGTACAAAGAAATCCAGCCCTGAAATATAGATTTCAGAGGGGTGTGAGCTTGTTGGGGACAACTTAATGCCCTCTTCTGCGGTAATAATTTGACAATGCAGCAGTTGCATTTCTTTAGACAGGTACTTTTACAGAAAGAGTGCTTTTCAGTGAACAACTTGGATATAAATAGCAGTTTTCACATAGCATTGGGAAGGCTGAAAGGCCTCTTTGTTCCTTCTTCACTAAAATTTTATTATTGCTCCCTTCCCCTATAGTGGTGACTTCATGGGAGAGGAAGGGATTTGAAGAATGTGAAATGATATTATGAATTAATGCAGAGAATTGACACCTATTTTTCTTCTTGCTATTACCTTGTTATCACAGTGGTTGCTGCCAGAGTGTCAGAAAATTAATATACCCTTCTTCAAACCTGTCAAGGTGGCAAGTTACAAAACTTTCAGAAACTCTTAAGAGTATTTTCTGTGTCCCTTCTACATTTTACAATGTGTGTGTTCAGACAGCCACCTGACTTTTTGTTACATGAGGAAGACAAGGGAAAAACCACAACCTGAGAAGGCCACAGCAAAACTTGTGTGGGAGGTTTGCCCATTGTAAGTGGGGTTGTGGTTGGTTTTTAGTCTTGATCTTGGTGAGGTTTCCTCTTTCACAGGTGTTTTCTACTGTAATGTAGATCATTTGAGTTTCTGCCACTGTTTGTGTATTTTTTGCAGACACAGGGTGGTGACCATAACCAAAACCAGGTACAAAAGTGAAAGTCAGGGAAGGAAAAAACCCAATAGTACAGTGACATCCTTTGAATTTTACCATGATGACTTTCTGCCCAGGTATCTTATCTGTCATTCATTTCACCAAACAAAATATCCTTAGGTCTAAAAAGAGTGAGAAGAATCCAAAAATTTATAATTTATAATTCATTAATTCATTTTAAAGTATTTCTTCTCAGATGGAAGAGTTTCATGTAGATTTGCTTGTAGATTTTGTAATGGTACTGGATGGTTCTTGCCTTTTTTTTTGCTTGTGTCTTGTATTGGTTTGGTTTATTTACCTCCTCTCTAAATTGTAACTGAATATATATGCACCAGGTCTTTCCAATGCATAAAGTGTTCTGTACTGAATTAATGATAATGACTGCTTAAGGAGCTCCTGAAACTAGAGCTACTATTTTATTTCCACCTTATCTTTCTTATCAGATTAGTACAACTAAAAAATCTGGTGTGCTGTTAGCTCTTTTCCCCCCTGTTTTACTCACTTTGTGATAAAACTGAAACAGAATAAGCATAAGTCTTGAGCTATAAAAGAGAGAGCTGTATAGAGTAAGAAGGGTTTGGGGTTTTTTTTGGTGGTTGTTGGGTTTTCAGTTTGGTTTTTGGTGGATTGGTTGGATTGTTTTTTGTTTGTTGTAGTTTTTTTAATGGAAATAGGTGAAAAAGATTTTATCCCTTTTGTGAACACTTCCTGAACTGTAACTTACAGCCAATCTCAGTCTCTCACCTGGATCATCTCCCAGCAAGTGCCCTGTATAGCATTTTACTCTTGATTTTCTCACTGAGTACTTCTTTCCATACTCTTGGGTTTTGACTACACTGCTCAGGTTTCAAGATTCTCTTCTTTGCACATGTAAATTATCAGTGAAGGATTTTCTAGATTTATTCTGCCTTTTTTTTTTTTTTTACTACTTTCACTCTAGATTTTAACCACGTTACACCCATTTCTGATTCCCTTTGCTTGCATTGCTATCTTCAGATGGCTATTGGGTGTTTGAGATTGCCTGTGATAATCAATTCCCTTTACATCTTCCAGAGCATGAGGTGAGCAAAATATCCACCTTGTGTAGTCTCAACAGATATCACCAAAAAGGAAGAAAAATACTCCAGAAAAAGCTCCTAGTGGATGAAAAAATTGTATGAATAGAAAAAAAATGATTGAGAGAAAAATTTGAAGGTTTCCAGAAGAGGTACCTGAATCACTGTATCTGAAATCTGTGCCAGTGCTTCACCTGCTCAAACAGGTAAAATCACACTGAGGTGCAAGAGAGAAATGGGATGATGAGGACCAAATAATAACTAATGAGTGCTTTCTCTTCCCCAACAGAATGACCAGGTCAGTCATTGTCTTGTGCAGGAAATATGAGGTAACTGCAGGAAGACACTGAAGTAGAACAATTTTTAGAAAATGAACAATTTTTAGAAAGCTGGAGGTGGAATCTGAAGGCACTTATTGAGCCATCTGATCCTGCTTAGAAATTGTGAATGCTATGTTTAAAATAAGCATCTTCACCAGACAAACTATTTGTATTGCATTGTTTTTATAACACCTTTTGTGTTTTGTGACTTTTGAAATTTTCATGTTATGAAATCTGAGCTTGATCATTCAATTAAAACCAAAATAATTTTAACCTATCCAGTGTTTCCTCCTCTTCCACTTTTCCCAATAGTGTGAAAGGAGAATGGGCAAATAGTCATTGATTCACAGGCTCTGGCTTAGGAGAGTAATTCAGCACCTTGAGAGCTGAGTGGTGAATAAATATTCCGAGTGTGTTCTATGCAGTTATGCTCCTCTAATTTATTCCAAGTAGCAACTATGTTTTTTCTCTCCTCAAAAATTTCCTCTAGTGCTGCGATCAAAAACAGAGAGGCAGATGTTGGGTTTAAGGTGCTATTCCAACCCTTTTGACATCAGTAGGAGTTTTTATGGGAAAAAGGAATGTGAACTCCTGTATCGTGGGTTGGAAACTTGTTGTGTTTTGTGTGTTTTTGAGTAACTTTGTATTGAGAAAGCCCAGTGTGAGTTTCTATCTGTCTGTGAGTGGTGACTTACTAAAAAAAATTGTTTATTCAGTCTTCTCAATTCTTACCTTGTTCAGTAATACCATGCTAAGAAATGCGCAGTACATGCTAAGAATGGATTCCTAACAGAGCTGTTAAACAAAATATTTTCAGTAGCTCAGTGTTTCTTGAAGCCTGCATTTGTTTTGGCAGCTTTGTCATCTTAATCACTTGAATAAGTAACAGCAAGTACAACTGATTTTTTTCATACTTTAACGCACCAAAGATTTCAAAACAGTGGCGACAAAAGAAAAAATAGGGGTTTGCATTTCCATAGTAGGCAAGTGGAGTTGGGCTTCCTTGCTGAATCTGTCATTGGCAAATAGATTTTTTGACAGACTTTTCAATGAGTGGTTGAGGACAGTTAAAAAATTAAGAACTGAGCACATTCAAGCTTATAGGTCCAGGGCAATAAATAACAGTAAGGAAATGATGGATTTGTGGATTTTTCTTGGATTTGTGGCCTCTAAGTTTGAAAGATGTCGTTAAAAAAAAAATTAGAACATAGAAATCTAGATAAAGATCAGAGCTGAATACTATTGAAGTGGTGTGCATGTCTTTCAAAAAGAGTTAATCTTATTTCCATCTTAATATTGATGTGTGTTGTCATCTGGGTAGCTCTGAGGATCATGGAAATGTCACATCTCTCTCTCATATAGCTGTTGCAATATTTGTAACACCCAGGCTTCACATAAGCACAGGTCTTGCTTCAAGATAATGTGGAAGCCAAATGTTTTCATTTTTTAAAAAGTATCTAGGAAAACTGATATAAAAATTTATATAAAATTCAATATTATCAAATCAGGCTCAGAAAGTCTGAGCTGCAAACAAGTGGAAGCTACAAGAATTATTTGAGAGGCAGGAGCGGTGGCTGGACCCTTGCTTTGACTTGGTACTTCTGTTCTGACACTGGTTAAAGGTGTTTGAGAACTGTTAGGTGGCCATGGTTGTCTGAGATGGTGGTTCATGTGGCAAAAGCTCATTTGCCTCCTCAATGAACTTTGTGGGAATGGAGGAAGAGGGATCCTCCTTGAGCAAAGAGTGATGCCCTGCCCACCACTCTGGCTGGACCAGAGGAGGTCCCATTCACCTTTCACTGCCCCTTTTGGGTCAGCACAGCTTCTAAAACAACTGAAAGCACAAGTAAGCTGTGAGGGGGGGCAGTGAACTGTACTCCAGCCTGTTATTCCAGGGGCTCAAAGTAAAAACCATCTCCACAAAATGAGATCAAAATGAAACATGACAAAATAGAACAGGTACCTGAAAAGATATTAAAGTTATTTTTTGCCAAGCCAGCTGAGGAGGCTGAGAGAATAAAGCATCCAGAAGTCAGACTTAAGGTTCAAAAACATTTTCTGCTGTAATGAGTTTAATTAAAAATTAAAAAAAAAAAAAAAAGGAAATTTTCAGATTTGACCCACTAAAAAGTTGCCAAATCTCTTGATTTAAAAACTCATTCATGCCGTTCTTTAGTATGCTCCCACAAATGGTCACTCTGAAGTCTGAAGGGTGATTTTAATCACTCTTAGCGAAGCAAAATAACACAGCAATGGCTTCTACATCTCTCTCAGATTCCTTCCCATGCAACCTGCACTGTCAATGACTCCTCAAGTAGCTCAATGCAAACAGTAAAATGATGAGTGTATGTCACTTTTTAATCTATCAAATAAGCATGCAGGGTCTCCACTGGGTGAGGGGCTGCATAAGCATTATGCAGAGCTAAAACAAATATTAACAAGGTTAAAGTGGCCATAAGGGAAGGCTCAGCTAACTTGGTGTTATTGTTTGTGGGAACCATCACCAGAATAGATAACTAAAACTCTCATTATTAAGCAGTAATATATGTTATACCAGTGTTGAGCATTTTTTTAAAAAACGATTAACAGAATTTTGATGCTCTTATGTCTTATTATGCATTTGCACTTCAATGGCAGGATCTTTGTGATGTTTGCTACCTTTCTGCCTTTCATAACTTAAATGTTAGTGAAGGCTTTGCACCCAGAAAAGAGAAGTAGTGCTGCAAGACTCACAGGCCTGGAAGCTCTTCTGAGCTACACTACATCCTTCTTACCACAAAGAAGGAATGACATCAATTTGTGACACTTTCTAAATTATTCAGGAACAGCCCTGGTGATTTGGATTAAGGTTTATACACAGTGACATTCCCTGCTACATCTCAGTCTTGGAGGAACACGTTAAAAACAAGCACTGTGTCATGTGACTGTAGGACATGAAGATATGTGATATCCTTTCCAAGGAAAGGAATGAGAGCTGGAAAGAATAAAACAGTGACTAAATTTAGGAAATACTGTGAGCTTCAGTGTCTGCATTCAAGAAATTAACTGAGAGGAGAGGCATAAGAAAAGGCAAAATGGTTATTAGAGGCAATTAAATATTGATTGTTAAATGAAAATATTTAGGACTTTAAATGCTACCAGTGAGATCCAGTCTATCCTATTTCTTTACTTTAAGATTACTTAGATTTTTTACTATAATGGGCACTTGCTGCATTTTGAAATTTCATCTTATCTGGTCTCCTTATGCAGCAAGAAAACATCAAGTCTGTATTCTAATCAGATCCGTGAATAATAAATTAATTACAAACAAAAAGGTCACCTTAGAATAAAATAGCCTAAATCTTAAATGGACATTATTCTTAAATTTTTCTGTGACTACTTATGCTCTCAGTATCCTCTTGTGCATTTGCTGGAGAATGTCTGGCTAGGTGTTTTCACATCTGTCAGCAAAGCCAACCCTTAATGTGAAGTGCAGCACTTGGGAACACTTTGTGATGATCCCCAGGGGACTTTTGGCCTTTAGAAGGCAAAGAATGGATTAGATGGACCCACAAATGCATCACTCTATTTTCATCTGCAAGAGGAACAATGTTGTTCCAGCTTGGTCCCACATGTTACATCACTTTGGAAAATGATCTTGCCAGACTGTAACTACTACTGTGTTTGAGAGCTAGAAGTGTTATGTTTAGGAATCCTCAAGGTAAAGTCAGGACTTGAAGGATATATTGTGAATTAGTTTAGTAAATGCTCATTTATTCTGTTTTAATAAACAGCAAAACAAATCCTCTAATAACTAACAAAAACAAAACCAAAAAAAAAAACCAAGAAACCAAAAAGAAAACTGAATGGAGAGCATAAATTGTCAGAAAACAGAAGTCACTGATGAAGCCTGGCAAAGATATGAACACGTGGAAGCTCAGGATTTCTAGATCTTCCAACTCTACCCCAAATGGCAGCAAGACAAACTTATCAGTCCCTTAAAAAAGAGCCATCAGCCTCAAGATTGCCTGGTATCCTTTTGTAAATTCCTTCAGCAATAGAATAGATGCAGAAAAGAGAGTCATAATAACATGGGTGATGCTGCAGGTGACAGAAAGAGCTGTAGCAAAACTGGTCAGGCAGAGAGACCTCTGGAAATCAACACCCCAAAATAATCAGAGTGTGATTTCATACACAGGAGCTTTTAGAAGTTATAGATAATGACTAAATCATTAGAAATATCTGGTGTGGTGCTGTATGGGAGAGGAGTTCCTTACAGTGTTCTGTTAAAACATTAAGTGGTTTAGATCAGTCAGATCCTTGGTAGGTAATTAAATTGTTTTGAATTGAAAAATACATGTGCAATAAAGACTAGGCAGGCTGCATACTGCACTTTTAGTTGGAGATTGGTTCTCCTTTTTGTTTTCCCCTTCTGGGTGCCTTCAGAGACTGCCAGCTAAAAGTTTAGTGTACTGCCTAAACAATTGTTTCTTAAACACGATCCTTTGTTTTGAACACAGTGTGTCTGCTGGAACTGTGATGCAAATGTGTGATTTTAAACGGAGAGAAAGGAAAAGCCAGCAAAAATGTAGTTAGTGTGTGGCAGTAATTGTGGTAAGCTTTTGACTTGCTGACCTACAATACTTGTTCTTTATTTATTCAATCATATAAATGTTATATTTAGTGTCTATCACAGACTTTTCTACAATAACTTTGAAAACATGGGGTTAGTCTGAAATGAAGACAAAAAGTTTCCTGTGTACAGCTCCATGATCAAAAGAATAAGATTTGTTTTTAATATTTTATTTTCAGTGGGATGGAGGGGGATCCTCAGCAACTCCCTCACCTGCACACCTTGAGTCTGAGTTCTTGGTGGAAATCCAAGCTTTGATGGTGTTTGGGCACATGAATAGGAGAGAAAATCAGATGACTGATCACTTTTCTTTAAATGCTGGTCTGTCTAATTGCTCTTATTTGCTGCGGTGTTGTGGATTCTTCATCTATTTGTTGCCTCCAAAGCCAGCTTTGTCATTTTAGGAAGGCATGGAAGCACTTCCTCAACTAAAAAGAGAATTCCGGACTTCTCTTTCTGCTTTTGCTTGGTTGGGGTTTTTCATTACATGGTTTCTGTGTGTGTGTGATTTGTTTGGTTCTCAGGGTTTTTTCCTCTTTTTATGTTTTACTGAAAGGTTATATTACTTAGAAGCACCCCTGGTAATTATAAATTTCAGACTTTTCCTTCCTGGCAGGCAAGAATGAAATACAAGACCATGGGTAACAAAACATGCCAGTAACTTGTCAGTGCAGAACACTTTGGATATACACCTTCAGAGTGCCTTGTAAACAGTCTGTCAGAACTCATTACTTAGGAGAAGTATTTACTTGTTTAGATAATTATCTGGTTTCTTTTATGCCATAGGGCATTTCACCGTCAGTCCTCAGCTACTTCTGAGGAGAATATGGATGGCTGGACTTCTCCATCTGTGACTTTTTCCAAATATTTATCGTGGTCCCTGAAAGACTTTCTGAACCTCCTCAATTTCCTACCTGGCCTGAGGTGTACTTTTATATCCATAAAAATCTTCAAAGATACCTTTTCTCTGTGAAAAGGAAAGGGGGAGGTAGGATGAGCAGCAGGAGCAAATCTGCTGCTGCCTCTGCTTCCCTGTCAGCCATGTCTTGCAGCTCCCATTTCGCAGATGCACCTCTGCAGCCTGGGCACAGTGTGTGCCCCTTGTCTCCAAGGTGCCTCTGCACCACTTGAATCTGAGATTTATTGCTCAGAGGGTGGACTCTGATATAATCGGTGATTAATCATCAGGGGCTCAGCTTGTACAGCTACTTATCTAGGAATACTATTCAGTGCCTGGGGAATAGTGGAGGGAACCAGGTGAGTAAGCATTTGTTTTCCCAAACATGCCCCTTTTGACCCCAGAGGTCCAAGGGGATTTGTTGCTCTCATATCTTGTGCTCAGACTCTGGAAAGTTTGCTAGACAAAAGAGGTTATAATTTTTTTCTGTGACAGCTATCTGGAAGCATTCCTCTTTATTTCCACTCTACACTCCTCTAGGCAAAGCAAATTAGTCTGGTATTGGGGGAGGAAGAGACTACTCCATGGTTCAAATCCTTCCTACTCACGACCTTATACCTGAGCTGATTTTCCCAGGAAAACAGCCAGAGAGTATAATCCCACATCTACAGTGCGGACACTGTCTCACAGCTCCTTTACAAGTGATGCTGGTGCTTCTGCCACAGAGGGTATGGTCCTAAGGAAAGTGTGGTTTCCAGAAAATATTGGGCCTTGAGGGTGGGATAAGAGGGTTTGAAGGAAATGGGAACCTCTGAGGTCAGGGATCTGTAAGCTGGGAGGCCTTTTGGGAAGGGGAGGTTGGGTGATGAGTACAGAAGCATGAGAGCTGTAGGCTTTGGGTGGGAAGTGCTGCTCCATGTCTGCCTCCATATAATCTGTTTCCATGCATGTGGGCTCCATCTTGTCGTGTTTCTTAAAGTACTTTTGCAGTAGAAATTGTGATTCCTCTAGGTTTGCTTTTTGGGATCACTCTGCCACCAAAAGCTTTCTTCTAAAATTCTCCCAGTTGCTAGTCTATCCCTCCTCTAGCATGTGGTGAGTTTGGCAAATGAATTCTGTACTCCCAATTTCCAGTAAAACCTTATGTTGCAATAATAAGAAGGTTTTAACTTCTGTCCCTGAAGTTAAAATAAATACATCTTAAAATACCTAATTAAAAATCAATCAAACAGCTCATACCTGCATTTATTTGCTTCCAATATATCCATGTTTAATCTCCAGAGCATAAATAATCTTTCCTCTGATGACATTAATAGCAGGGCATTATGTATCTTTTCTATGTGCTGTGTTTCAGATAACAATACCCACCCTCCCCATCGCCAAATATTGTGTACTTGCATCATTAGCAAAGGTAGTAGCAAGTAAAGTTTATATATTTAAGGAAATCACTTGAGGTGTTTTGGGTTTTTTTAAATGTAATTCACACTGTCCAATATTACTAAAACAAATGGGATATAACTTCTGACAAAGGCACATGGTTTTAGCATTTGGCTTTTGTGGAGGCTCCCACATGCTTTCACATGAAGTCAGTACCTTGACCTTAGTTTTTACAGATGGAAAAGCTGAGATCTAGAATGGGAAGTGGTTGGCCTAAGGTTCCTCCAAAAACCCTTGAAACTGAAGCAAAATCCCTCAGTTCTCATCTTAGTCCATTGATTCCAGACAGCTGCCAAGCACAAAATCCTTATTTGTGTTGCAACAGCACTTAGCAACCTCTGCTGGGGTCAGGGCCATGGTGCTGCATCAAACAGCCAGTGACCAACCCTGATTTGTGTGCCTTGCATCCCAAACAGCTGCAGCCAGGAGTCAAAGGAGGATGTAAAAGTGTTGAAGTGACATATATGAGACCAGGCCTAGGGAAGCAAAGTAACTTCATTAGGAAGTTCTTGTATTTCAGCCACTGGACAATGATTTCTCCTTTGGTGTTATGAAAATATCCATCAGCTCCCACGGGGTGAGCCTGCAGCCTGCTCTCACGAGGCTGTTGGGAGTAGAACAAACCATCAGTCAAAGGCAGTGTGTGCTGCTGGCAAGAGTGTGTTTGTTCTGCTCATAAATATATGGGATACACCTCAGAAATTCGGTGTCATGTTCCAGTTTAACACAGAATATGGGGGGATTTTACTTTCTTTTTCTTTTTCTATTGTAAAAACTGAAAATAGTACCTTAGTAGAAATGTGGTGATGATTCAGCTCTGTAACAGCCAATTCATGTTGTCTGTAAAGGGAAAAGCAGAGAGATTCTATCTCAGTATTCTAGCAGCTGCTTTATTTTCTTTTAACAGACTCAAGACAATAACTTACGTACACCTAAAACATATCTCAACTTGGTAGTTACAATTCTTTTCTTGTAATTTTTAAACAGTAAGTGCTCCAGTTTGATGAAAAGTCTCCATGTTCTAATTAGTCAAAAATAACAGTCCTCTCAGCAGACATAAATATTTTTGGATAGCTCTGGTCATGATTGACTTGGTCAGATGTCTAACTGCTAATTTACATAGACAGAACCATGTTCATTCAACATCCAAAATGCAGTCAGTCACTAAAAGGAAAAAAAAAACCCCTGCCTTGAGTGCTTTGCGGTAAAAATAAATTCAAAAATATAAGTCTCCCTTTCCTTCGTGGAGTCAGGCAGCAGAATCCTCTGGTCAAGTATTTGGTTAATTTTCTTTCATTATTTTATATATTTTCCTAAAATCAGCTGTGGTTGTGCTCTCCTCTGAACTGGTGACAATCACTTGAAGTTTAATAAGCAAAAAGATGTGTTCTACTTGTACCAACAAGCAGAAGTCCTGGTTAGACAGTAAGGGTTGTCAAGAGTCACTGACAAGGAAGAAAAAGGGCCTTTCAGAGTGTCTTTTCCAGCTCTATGACTGAGGACAGCCTGTCCTTTACAGATTTAACTCTCACCACCAGCATTCTCCTACAGCACTCAATTATCCATTAAGGTTTTTAAGAGGAACAGAATGGCAATTAAGCCTAGTACAGCACTGGGAAAGCAGTGGAAGCCGTGGGCTTGCTGAGAAGTCTATCCATAAATGAATTAACTGCACAAACAATTCCAGCTAATTAGAGGTGTACATTCCCCAAATAACTCAATTCTCTCATTTGCTTAATTGAGTTGATGGTTGCTCTGGGATGAAACAGCAAACTGTTCAGTGGCTATTATAGTAAATATCACTTTGACTAAATCTTTTCAAACAGTCCAGACTTTTTCTGTTAACTTGGTATTTGCCACAGAATCAGAATAACTGGTTTTGGGTTCTTTGTTGTTTTTTTTTTTTTTAATTATGTCTTTGTGTTGAACATTTTAGAAGATTAAGATAAGCTAAATGTCATTTACAATTCCCAAGTTCAGCTGAAAAGTAGGGACTATAAACAAGGATTGTTGATCAGTGAAATAGGGTCTTTATTTCACACTTCAGAGAGATGCTGACAGGACTGACAACTTTCAAAATGATGGCATAGGTAAAACTGCCATGCTTGGATAACAAATCCAGGTATTGCCCATGCTCTAAGCAAGCTTCGTTTGAGTTTATGTGAGTGTAGGCTCTTCATAGTCAGGAAAATGGAAGAGAACTAGCAAGCATTGCTAGTGGGATGATTTTTCTATAAAAGATGTGAGAAAGTTAAAGACTTCAAATAGCCCCAGATTTTTCAGATTATCTGAGCTTCTCAAAGTGATCACTCAATCTCAGTGTTCAACTTTTTGTTCCATGTTCTAATAAACCTTAAAGAGTGCCACACCAACCACTGGGCATCAATAAAACATCTTTCTTTCCGATTTGTTTAGTTTCTTTGTTTTCTTGCTTAGATTAAGAATAAAACAACTGATAGTACTGAAAGCATCCTTTTTCAAGAAGAAAAAAATTCAAATTCCTTTTTTGTGTTAGGAGAGGAGATTTGACCAAGATTTTTGTTCTCCTCTGGGATAATGCTTAATGGTCAAAAATTTCTATTTTGGCACTCAAGAATTAAGGATATTAATGAACAGGAGAGAAAGTAAAATATGAGTAGCAAGCCTGAACAAAACAGATGGTAGATGCCTTTTTTTTTAAGGGAAGTAAAGTTACGAAGGTGTTCTTGCTCTCCCTTTCCTTGAAGTCATTAAATGTACTGGTCCTTTCATTAAGGAAATAATTTAAGCAAAAGGTAATAACCGCAGTGCTGTTTGTCATTAGCTTGTACCTGCCAATAAACAAGGAAATCCATCTGTTCTGTAGCCACTTTCCTAATGGACCCTCAAAGACATGTTCCACATGTCAGTATTCACATGGAAAAGAAGGAAAGAGACTACCAGGCCACCCAAATCCTTTGCAAATAGATTGTTTGAAGAGACCATGAAAAGGTCCAACAGAACAGTCCCATGTAAAATAGTGCTTCTCAGTTTTTCTCTACTGTGTTATTACTTCACCAGCAAAACCTTTCCTCTGTTGTTTTCATTCTCACCCCCTCTCACAGTATTACTTGGCATCCCCATGGAAATTCCGTTTCTTCTCAGTCCTGCACTTATTTTCTCCACTCCTTGTTATTTTTCTTTTCACTGTTTTATTTCCTACTGGCACCAGTGATGGAAATTACTGGATGTGTTTGAGGCAGGACCATTTGGGATTCTCATGGACACAGGAACATTTGTCCTCAAGCAAAAGAGCAGTGTCCCTAATTTGGTACATTTTTGAGACTTTAGGTATTTTTTAGATTCTTTTTTTTTAATTGGATTTGGTCTTCAGCAGATTCAGCAGATGTTGTAAAGCAAATAAACCATATGCAATGGTTGTTAGACATTACTCATGGTGTAATCCCTTTATCCGAATACAAAAGTTAAACATATGAAACCATATCCTGAGATAACTGGAGAAGTTCAGTACATACTCAAAAAGCCACCACCAAGTAATTCACTCATTATTTGGTGGAGCTCATCCTTTCTTATGGAAGGCAGGCAGACAGAGGAAAGATGGATTCATGAATGCTTTAAAATAAATGTAAACTAACCACAAAGGGTCAAATTCACTGCTGATGTAACAGTGCTGGCTTCAGTGGATTTACATTAGGGATTAATGTAGTCCTTTCTCTAATATATATTTTCAGGAGGGAGGAAGATGGTTTTTATATAGATTCAGCACAAACAGAATTGTTCCTTTCTCAAACATCTGTTAGCATGAATATCCAAGTATGTCTGCCACAGGTTGTTATAGTATAGCTGCATTACATTAACAAAAAAATACAATAACCATTTGGTTTCTACTTTAAACAAGAGCTCATGAAAATGACTTTCAGCTGGAGGGAGTGGTGATTTGGCAAGGTTCTCTTGGCAGGGCTGTGGATTGCACGAGGGAAAGTTGTTTGGTGGTAGAGCAGACAAATTGTTTAACAATTAATAGAAATAATGCCTCATGTTTTTACATGACAAGGTGCTGTGTGGGAATTATCCTCTCCCCAGCTGCTCTCCACTCTTAAAGCATAGCCAGCTCTGTAGCTTTCTAAATTATGCACAGCGAAGTGGAACAGTGTTTTAAATGGGGTAACACATTTGCACAAGTAAAACTGTAGTTACAAGGGTTACGAATCTGATGAGTTTATCCAGACTTATTTTAAAAGCCCTGCTTTTAAAAGCTTTGCAGTCTTTGGAGCCCCACATCAGTCAGGACTGGAGCTTTTGAGTTTCTTCTGTTTTATCTGAGAATTTCTAAGAATTTTCTCCCACATACTTAACCAGTATAATACTGTATGTAGAAAACTATTACAAAATCACCCACATCTGCTTAGGACTCGTATGGGTCCATTTTCATGAGAAGCAGAGTAGATTTACTATCTTAATTCTTATTTCATAAGGCAACTGAGACACTACAAGCAAAGTGACTAAAGGATCTCAAATAGGTTTCTGAAATCACTGAGATATGTTTGAAAATGTTCTGTTTCTGGTGAATATGCGACTGAATTAAGACTGAATATGCAGTCTTAATTCTGAGACTTGCTTCTGGAGACAAACTTTGTCAACCAGACAATGAAATGGGGGAAAATGTGCCTTGTTTTCTGCAAACCAGTGTATGGGTTTATTCTGCTGACAGTTCCACAACCAAATCTCCTTCTGTGAAAGTGTTGCATAGACTGCTCAGGGGTCATTTGCTACATTATGCCTCTACAAAGTCCTTTCCGAAGGACAACCAACTAGTTTTATCCTCTTACTAAGATTGCTTTCTGTGCTCTACTGAGTTCTGCAAGTTTTTCTTCTTGAAAGAATTTTTTTTCTATCACATTTTTACAGTAGAGATTGTTTTCCTCGGGAGAAAACAGAAATTTCTTGGAATGACTGTGCTGTCAGAGATGTCAACTTTTCTAAAAAGAAATCTGGGTTCCTGGTTGTAGTTTTACTTCTTACATAGTGTGGGTGATTCACATAGCACTGATAAGGTTTATCAGTGATAATTAGAAGCAAGATACTGTGAGGATATACTCTTTTTGGAAGATATAACTGAATATTTGTACAATAAAGCCAGCATTTCCCTGGAACTAATCCCTAGTGTTTCATATCTGAAATCATCTTGTTATTCCCTGTGAAACTACTTTCAACTTTAAACGCATAAATTTGGGGCAAGATGGTGCTACTTTGCTCAAAGTGCTAGAACAGTTCAGACTAAAACTCTAGAAATGGGCTGGAAATCTTTGTAGTTGACACACAGCAGAAGCTGATGTGACATTTGCTCTGGACAAGGATTTTATTTCTTCTGTAGCACTTGAAATCAATTCTTCTTTCCCATATATTCATTAATTGTCTTGTTTAAAATTGTTGTGTTGGGTCTGATAAATTAATTGTTTTCATGTTTTATTTTAAAGGATGCCTTATTTGCACCTTTATCAGCAGACTGAATACTTCTGTTTGGAGTTCTAAGAACCTCCTCACTGCAGCATTTTGTCTCATTGTAGAGAAAACATGTTGAGGCAGATCTCAGATGATGATCTAGTAAAGCTCACACAAATGATTGCTGAGAAATGCTGGTGGAAAACAAATAATAAAAATCACTTTTAGGATGTAGACCAATGCAGGAATTGATGTGTCTCCAATGAGTTAACATATTTGTATCCAGAAATGATCACTTACATCATGCCACTGTGATTTTTTTTTCTATTGATTTTAGAGAAGTTTTCCTGTTGATAGTATGGATGCAGTAGGAGGTTATGTGGAAAGCCCAAGTTTTCCAGCTCTGCAAGAGTGTTCCTTAGTCATTTGAAGAGCTGGGATTCAGCAGTGAGTGCCACCAGCACCTGCCCAGGCTGTGTCTCTCCAGGGTCTGCAGGTTCTTTACAATCCCAGTCTGAAAACAGGACCCCAAAGAAGATTTTTCTGTTCACCAGAATAGATACTAAGCAGTTGAGGGCTTGTCTATAACCAGTTGCCGTGCTTGCTTGCAGCATAATGTCAAAACATTTTGCTTTTTTCATGTCAGCACTTCCTTATCTTTCTAACAGGGGTTTGATTTATCTGCTTAAGGTAATACAGATTGTTTAGAGATAAAAAGAAACAAGCCACTCTTAAGAACAAACAGCCTGAAGGTTTGTCAGTTAAATCAAACCAGTATGGGCAAAGCATGTTGACTTTCCCAAGACATCAATGCTTCAACTGCAGGCCTAAGCAGGTGGGAAGGGGAGATTCTCCATTAGGACTTGTTATCTTTATGGCCTTTGAATTCAGGTGCTTACTGTTATATTTTTGATAAGAGAAAGCACAAAGCTTTCTCTTACAAGCAGTAAAGTTTCTTCCTTCCTGTGCTCCTATGATCTTCCTAGGACTCTAGACCCTAATTTTGTATGTCAGACCCCTGAGCTGCATGGTGTGATGTTGGACTGTCCCTGCTTCTTTTTATGTTCCACCAAGATGGGGGTCAAATATTGTGTACTCACTGATTTGAACAGGACTTAGTAATTAGTGCTATTTTACTATGACTTGTATGCCTACATGTCCACTGGGATGTTGAACAAAGCAATACTAATAATACAAGTATTTGCTAGTCAGGACACATATAGTCAGAAGTTGTCACTGTGATCTTGATTTCCTGCTTCTAGATTCAATATCATGTGTTCAGATGACCTGTTAAAGAAATCTGTACAGTTTGAGTTGTTTTTTAAATTAAATTAAAGTTTTATTCACCTCCAATGCTTCCTTAGTAATATTCCTGTAAATGAAAACATTTAGGTATCTACAAATCACCAATAGTAGCCAATGTATTTCTCAATTAATCAAGTGAAGCCTGTTAAATGCAGCTTAAGAGCCATTTTTACAAGAATTCTCAGTGACACCTCTGCAAATGTACTTGAGTAAATTTTATTTAAGACATTACTAGGGCTCTTTGGCAAACACTGCTTGACTCCTCCAACCAATAGCCTGTTGCATTGAGAGCTGTGCAGCATTTAGAAGCAGTGAACCTGTACACCTGTGCAGCATATAATATTCATGCCTCCAGTGATTTCCTAATTGGTAATAGGGAAATGCAATTGGGCAGAGGGGCACTATTAGAAATTCCCATTCCTAAAAACCTGTAGAGATACTCCAATCAAAAGGGGAATACAATGTATCTGAGTCCTTCACCAAAGTGAGAAAGTTGCTGAGTGTAGCAGAGGCTTAACTAAAATATGTCAAGACTGTTGTAGCAAACAAAAATCCCCTTGAAACCTTTCAAAAATTCCCCAAGCTATTCCTTCTTGAATGGAAAATGCAGGCAGAAACACTACATCAGAAGTCTCTTGATGAGTTTGCAGGGTGAAGAAGCACTTCAGCATCCAGGGATTTCAGGCAAATCATGAATCAACGTTCCAAAGGCAGCCTCTACCTTTTAATGTTGTCTGAGGAGAACATCTCCTCAACCTCTCCTTGTTCTAGGATTTAGGAAGTTTTGTTGCAAAATCTTGTGTTGATGGTCATCCCAAAAGACCTTTTCCTTTGGAGCTGACTCATGGCTGCTTGTCTGGTCTCCAAGAAAGAATTCAAATCTAAGAGGTAGCTGAGTATGGAGGTGCAATTTGTAGGCATCCCACTGCCAAGAAGGCATTTACTACAGGTGGGTTTATACTGATGTTGGGAGCACTGCATTGTTAATCTGTCAGGGTTGTATCACCAATGATTTCTGCTGCTTTCTGCCCCTGCGTTTACACCGTGGCAGTGCTGTGTTTTTGCTGTTCCGAGGTCTTGTGCTGATTAGGATTGCTTAAACAAGGATTTTGTAAATTTGAAGGCTTTATTCAGTAGCACAGAATGCTTCTGATGCCATATTCAGCAAAATGTAACCTTTACTCCTCTTATGTCTCTGCTTTGTTGAATTGCCTACAAGTTTCTCTTGATTTAAGAACCTCTGAACTGAAAATCCTCCGTAACAAGGATGAAGTTTCCAAGTACTGCCTCCCGGGGTATTCTCGTAAGATGCTCTCTGTGCAGTCAATGGACATTCTTTTTGGGCTATAAATTCTCAGAGGTATTTTTATAGTGTATTCACTGTGACTTATGGAGGGGACCTGAGTTTCATTTGCCTAGGAGCTTTTATTACTGGTGCCTTTATAAGGGTGATGGCTGGAGATAGACACAAAAATACAGGTGGAAAAGAATTACTACTTGTCAGAGACCCTTGTCTTTCCTGCCAGTTTACAGGTTTCTGTGAATTGGCCTGGTGTACAGATTGATAATGAAGTGCTTGCACTCAGCTAAGAAAGACCAAAAACCCCAAAAACTTTAAAACACAAAATCAGGGCTTGATTGGCAGCTTGCTGAGACCTGAGCTTTACTGCTTTGCTCCTCCAGCTGAGATCTGGGGAATATTTGTCTTCTCAGTAGTATCAGTGAGCTAGCTAGTCTGGTAATTTTGCCATACTTCTGCAGTGGTATCAGTTAAAATGCTCTAAAATTAAGTATGTAAAAGCATTACCTTCCTACCAATTGCTGGAGTTGCTAAAGGATTGCTATATAGGCATGCATGAACAGTGTCTTCCAAGGAAACAGAAAAACCTCGGAAATTGTCCTCCTCTAGCAATGCTTGACCTACCTTTTTGAAGTTTGCAGAGAACACATTGTCTTGGTGAGGTTGGACAACAGTGCAGGTCTATTTTTTAAATTCCATTTTTACTGAATTAAGTGTCCATAAGTGTGGCAGATGTTTCAGGTTCACACAACTCAATTGTTGGAGTTCTGAGGCGTTCATGTGTGGTAGTTCTTCTAAAGATGGCATGTTATTCTCCTTATTGTTCTCCCTTTGGGCTGTTTAGGAAATCTGCATTCCAAACTTTGTGCCAGGGCACAGCAAGAATGGGGCTGCCCCATGAGACAGCACAAGCCAGAAACTGGAGTGACCTGGCACAACTTGTACCCTTCCCAGCCAGGATAAGTGTTGGGAGGACAGAGTGGGGTGCTGGTCATGGGATCCAGCAACAGCTCCTGGCCATTGAGGGGATGAACTGGTGTCCGCCTCCCTCCAGAAGCTGAAGATATAGGAAAGCATGTCTTGTACACCCCTTTCTGCAATATTTTTTTAATCATAGCTATTTATGGTACTGTGGCTGCTGTACTCTGTATTTATTAAGCTTGACTGAACTTTATTATATAAAGACTTACCTTTTTCTTATCTCTTTTTAAGTGCTCACTTTTCCCTGTCTTTGATTATCCCTGCAGGTATATTAACACAGAATTTATACCTTGATACTTTATCTCTGCAAGGTGTGTGTGAAAATCTCACAAGACAGCTGATGATCTCTTTTGCATTGCTAAGTGGTGACAGCAGGACTTTGAGGGTCATAGGAGAACCAGCAAGAGTCTACTGTAATATTTATAAATTAAAAGCTCTGTGCAGCTTGGAAAAGTCATGAGAGAAGCACCTGTGGGACAAACATGAATTTTCATGGGATCACAGGGCAATTCAATTTGCAAGGGAGCTAGAGAAGCCTCTAATCCAACTTCCTGCTCAGAGCAGGGTCAGCCATGGGTTCAGACCAGGTTGCTTAGGGCTTAATCCAGTCAGGGCTTGAAATACATCAAAGCTGGAGACTGCACTGGGCAGCAGCTGCTCCTCTGCCTCCCTGTCCTTATGGGGAAAAGGTTTTTCCATATATCCAGCATGAACTGCTCTTGTTTCAACTTTTGCCCATTGTCCACTGTGGTCCATTTCCACTCACAGCAGACTAACAGACAACTGCCTGAGAGTTTTTTGTTAGCTTTCACCAGTTACTCCCAGTATCACAAAGCATCACAGAGCATTTGCGGCACAGCTCCAAATAGGAGCTCGATAAAGTGAAAGAAATAAAAATAAGACTGAAAGTAAAAACTCAACAAAATTATGAACATAGGATTCATGAAAAGTTTTTAGTGATGTAGAATTAAAAAAGATTTATTCTGTCAAAATAGGTGAAGACTTGTTAGATAAAACCCTAATATTTTGAAAATATATATATGTTAATTCTGCTCTGAAAAAACTTGCTAGGGGGAAGTCTTGTTATAGAGGAACTGCTTCCAGCTTTGGTGTTTTTAATGAAAGTTTATTTTGGGAGGAGGAAACAGGCCATCATACCCAGTATTGTAAAACTACATATTAGGCAGCCATGAATCCATAAAAATGGCTGAGTCTGCATCAGTCACTGATTCATTTTGGTGTGGAAACAAGTTTTAAAGGGGCATTTAAAAGGCCATGAGGTTTGTTTATGAAGAGACAAAGTGCTAATCCTTCTAAACTGATAACAACAATGTATTTTAGGGCCAAGTAATACCTTGGCATTACCTTCTTTATGTACAAAGGATTTTTGAAAATGGAAATAACTGGAAATAGTTATTATGCTTCAGGTCTCCCAATTGAGAGTTAAAGCTGCAGGTGACGTTTCAATAGTTATGAATTATATAGTTTCAGTTAATTCATTTAAGGTCATGATGAACTCACAGCCTTTGGTAAGGAGACTTGAACCATCCAGAAAAAGATTGAATTACTTGTCTCATGGGAGGCTCTTCTGCTGGAGACTTAAGGCACTTGGGGGTCAATGTGGAGCAGCTTGGACAATGTCCTCCTGGCTTTGCCCCAAACCATCAAACCCTTTTCACTGGTTTTCATTGCCAGCACTTGCTTAACCTTCACCAGTCCTAAGATGCGCAAAGCCAAATAAAAAGAGAAAAACAGTCCAGAAGGGAAAAGATGACCAGATGTTTTGGTGAGGTTGGGATGATCCATTAAAAAAGAATTCTGTTTAGTTGCCATAAGCATAAAGACTGTTCTTGTGCATTGAAATACACCAGTTTTTGTTATCCCAGACCTTTGTTCTTCCCTCTCGAACATATATATGTTTCTGAATCTGCACTCTACTTTTCTTTGCATCGTGGGTATAATGGAAAAGAAATAGTTTCTGGAAAATACTTTCTTAAAGAGCAGCAAGCCTTGCAAGTTACTGATAGAGTGTCTGTCTGAAAGGATTCAGCCCTCATAGGACTGCTCCAAAATATTTTATATATTTTATATTTTAAACAAGCTGGAGAATCCCTAACCCTCGAACATTAGTGTTTTTAACCCAGTTAATGGAAGGTATAGTTGCGGTTGTTAGTGGAGGTGTCTCAGACTATGCAAATATCTGTATGTAAAGAAGCTCCTGCAAAAAAGTGCTTCCTTGGGTGTCATATCCTTCAGTTTCACTTTTGTTAGTAAATGAAAATTCAGTTTCAGATCAAAAACAAAGCATGTAATTCGTAAAGACTTTTATTCTGAACTGCCAAGCCCTCAAAATGCAAAGTTAAGAATGTAACAAATAATTCAGGAACAACAGGCAGGATATGTTTGCATCTAGAGTACCAAAATTTGCTTGAGGAGCAAACTTGACACAAACAAAGCCTCAGTTAATTCATAATTAATTAAAGGTAAACAGACTTATTTGTAAAATAAAATAATTCGGCTTCCTCAGGGCTACTTTCTGATGCCACTGATGTGTTGAGGAACCTTTCCTGAATTGTAGAGATTGTGCACATTTAAGATCAACATGAGAAAAAACAGATTCTTGAAACAGATGACTGACTGAAATCGTGCCTTGGTACTCTCAGCTTCATTTCTCATCCCACACAGCATGTGTTGAAGAACCTGTACGTGGGTTATGTACTTTTTTTTCGCATTTTGGACAGTTAGTTGGCTGTGCATCTTTTCATTTAGTAGGACTAGGCACATATTGGAATTGGAAACATGTCGGGATTGTGTAGTGAAGTCATATTTTAACCTAAGGGCACCTTGCTGAAGTTAAAAGGCACAGAGATAAGCATGCTAAACTGAGCATGGGATGACGGACATAGGATGATACTGCAGGTAGTCACACAGGTGCAGAAAGAAGAGTTTTGTCCTCTGAATCAAGTCTGAGCTTATTCAACATAGAAG